>NC_072386.2:52787752-53412752 GCF_028885625.2 Pongo pygmaeus | reverse complement strand
GACCACTAATCTCCCTTCCTGAACCTCAGTCTGCTTATAGACTGACCTTTGCCTCTAGCTACTGCTGATCTGCTGAAAGAGATGCTGAAATTTTTTCTCCATTAGATGGCTTCATGGAGGACAACTTCCCCAAGGACTCGAATGACTTCACCTCTTCTTTTGCCAAGAGGTTATGGAAAGCAGCCAGCCTCCTGAGCCCAGTCCTCTGTTCAACACCTAAGACTGGTCTGTTTCATGTTCTGGTCATTCTTTTTCTGGTTCCCTTTTACATTTTTCACTGTTTGTTTCTGTCCTTTTAAAATTTATTTCTATTTTTTCTAAAAATGAGCTCTCAATATGTTGCCCAGACTGGTCTCAAACTCTTGGGTTCAAGCAGTCCTCCCAAGTCAGCTTCCCAAAGAGTTGAGATTACAGTCATGAGCCACTGCAACCTGCCTGTTTCTATCTGTACTCTGATAAAAGCCCAGCTTTCCTTGACTGGTACCGGTTACTAAAGTCAGCTCTTTAAACTCTCATGTGATTCCTTATTTCCTGTCCCAACTAAGGTTGATTGTCTTCTAAGACAATCTCCTTAGCTGCAGATATAATCTGGTTCTTTGTTAACTCCCCATTCCCATTTGCCTTTTCATCTATCAGGGATCATTTCATCTTGTGTTTTCCTAGAATTTGAGAACCTAGAGGCAAATCCATTCCCAACAAAGCCACACAAGTAGAGTTACCTAGCCTAGCCACTCAGGCAGCCAGAACCCATCCCATGCTTGTGAGCACAGAGGCTGAAAGTGTCTCAACAGCTCCAGTATCTCCTGATGGCAGAGAAGTTGAGCCACTTCCCAAAGCTGAGCCAACTAGCAAAGTGGCTTACAGGCAGTCAGGTCTTTAAGTGATCTCCCCACTTCAGCCTCATGTTCTTTCTTCTGCACATTGTTGTTGTCATTATAGACATTTACAGATATTTCCAGCTTCTTGTGGACATGCTGTGGGATGCATTTCTCCTGCTTTGAAGTAGGTGTGACCACATAACTTGTTCTGGACAATAAACTATAGGTCAAAGCAACTTATATCACTGTTGGGCAGAAATTCTAAGAGCCTGTGTGAGAATCATCATGTGCTGTTGATCTCTGGAACCATGCTGAATTGAAGTTTCCAGTAGCCTGGAAGGCTATGCTAAATTTTGTTACCAGCTTACTTTGTGGTTTGTTTGCTTAAAAAAAGAAAAAAACTGATAGTCCACTCCAAGATGGCCGAATAGGAATAGCTCCGGTTTGCAGCTCCCAGCATGATGGGTGCAGAAGACAGTGATTTCTGCATTTCCAACTGAGGTACCTGGTTCATCTCATTGGGACTGTTTGGACAGTGGGTGCAGCCCATGGAGGGTGAGCTGAAGCAGGGTGGGGTATCACCTCAACCAGGAGGCACAAGGGGTTGGGGGGGTTTCCCTTTCCTAGCCAAGGGAAGCTGTGACAGATGGCACCTGGAAAATCGGGACACTCCCACCCAAATACTGTGCTTTTCGAATGGTCTTAGCAAACGGCACACCAGACTATATACCGCACCTGGCTTGGCGGATCCCAAGCCCACAGAGCCTTGCTTACTGCTAGTGCAGCAGTCTGACATCAACCTGCGAATCAGCAGCCTGGCAGGGGGAGAGGCATCTGCCATTGCTGAGGCTTGAGTAGGTAAAGAAAGAGGCCAGGGAAGCTCGAACTGGGCAGAGCCCACCACAGCTCTGCAAGGCCTACTGCCTCTGTAGACCCCATCTCTGGTGGCAGGGCATAGCTGAACAAAAGGCAGCAGAAACTTCTGCAGACTTAAACATCTCTGTCTGACATCTCTGAAGAGAGCAGTGGTTCTCCCAGCATGGTGTTTGAGCTCTGAGAATGGATAGACTGCCTCCTCAAGTGGGTCCCTGACCCTTGTGTAGCCTAACTGGGAGACACCTCCCAGTAGGGGCCGATTGATACCTCATACAGGTGGGTACCCCATTGGGATGAAGCTTCCAGAGGAAGGATCAGGCAGCATTATTTGCTGTTCTGCAATATTTGCTGCTTTGCAGCCTCTGCTGGTGATACCCAGGCAAGAGGGTCTGGAGTAGACCTCTAGCAAACTCCAACAGACCTGCAGCTGAGGGACCTGACTCTTAGAAGAAGAAAATAACAAACAGAAAGGAATAGCATCAACATCAACAAAAAGGACATCCACACCAAAACCCTATCTGTAGGTCACCAGCATCAAAGAGCAAAGGTAGATAAAACCACAAAGATGGGGAGAAACCAGAGAGGAAAAGCTGAAAATTCTAAAAACCAGAGCGCCTCTTCTCCTGCAAAGGATTGCAGTTCCTCACCAGCAATGGAACAAAGCTAGAGGGGGAATGACTTTGATTAGCTGACAGAAGTACGCTTCAGAAGGTCGGTAATAACAAACTTCTCCGAGCTAAAGAAGGATGTTCGAACCCATTGCAAGGAAGCTAACAACCTTGAAAAAAGATAAGATGAATGGCTAACTAAAATAAACAGTGTAGAGAAGACCTTAAATGACCTAATGGAGCTGAAAACCATGACAGGAGAACTACGTGACGCATACACAAACTTCAATAGCCGATTCGATCAAGTGAAAGAAAGGGTATCAGTGATTGAAGATGAAATTAATGAAATAAAGTGAGAGGAGAAGTTTAGAGAAAAAAAGAGTAAAAAGAAATGAACAAAGCCTCCAAGAAATATGAGACTATGTGAAAAGACCAAATCTACGTTTGATTGGTGTACCTAAAAGTGATGGGCAGAGTGGACCCAAGTTGGAAAACACTCTGCAGGATACTATCCAGGAGAACTTCCCCAATCTAGCAAGGCAGGCCAACATTCAAATTCAGGAAATACAGAGAACACCACAAAGATACTCCTCAAGAAGAACAACCCCAAGACACATAATTGTCAGATTCACCAAGGTTAAAATGAAAGAAAAAATGTTAAGGGCAGCCAGAGAGAAAGGTCGGGTTACCCACAAAGGGAAGCCCATCAGACTAACAGCAGATCTCTCAGCAGAAACTCTACAAGCCAAAAGGGAGTGGGAAGCAATATTCAACATTCTTAAAGAAAAGAATTTTCAACCCAGAATTTCATATCCAGCCAAACTAAGCTTCTCAAGTGAAGGAGAAATAAAATCCTTTACAGAGAAGCAAATGCTGAGAGATTTTGTCACCACCAGGCCTGCCTTATAAGAGCTCCTGAAAGAAGCACTAAACATGGAAAGGAACAACTGGTACCAGCCACTGCAAAAACGTGCCAAGTTGTAAAGACCATCAATGCTAGAAAGAAACTGCATCAACCAACGGGCAAAATAACCAGCTAACATCATAATGACAGGATCAAATTCACAATAACAATACTAACTTTAAATGTAAATGGACTAAATGCCCCAATTAAAAGGCAAGGACTAGCAAATTGGATAAAGTGTCAAGATCCATCAGTGTGCTGTATTCAGGAGACCCATCTCATGTGCAGAGACATACACAGGTTCAAAATAAAGGGATGGAGGAAGATCTACCAAGCAAATGGAAAGCAAAAAAAAGCAGGGGTTGCAATCCTAGTCTCTGATAAAACAGACTTTAAACCAACAAAGATCAAAAGAGACAAAGAAGGCCACTACATGATGGTAAAGGGATCAATTCAATAAGAAGAGCTAACTGTCCTAAATATATATAGACCCAATACAGGAGCACCCAGATTCATAAAACCAGTCCTTAGAGACCTACAAAGAGACTCAGACTCCCACACAATAATAATGGGAGACTTTAAAACCCCACTGTCAATATTAGACAGATCAACAAGACAGAAGGTTAACAAGGATATCCAGTAATTGAACTCAGCTCTGCACCAAGTGGACCTAATAGACTTCTACAGAACTCTCCACCCCAAATCAACAGAATATACATTCTTCTCAGCACCACATCGCACTTACTCCAAAACTGACCACATAGTTGGAAGTAGAGCACTCCTCAGCAAATGTAAAATAATGAAATCACAACAAACTGTCTCTCAGACCACAGTGCAATCAAATTAGAACTCAGGATAAAGAAACTCACTCAAAATTGCACAACTACATGGAACTGAACAACCTGCTCCTGAATGACTACTGGGTATATAATGAAATGAAGGCAGAAATAAAGATGTTCTTTGAAACCAGTGAGAACAAAGACATTACGTACCAGAATCTCTGGGACACATTTAAAGCAGTGTGTATACAGGGAAATTTATAGCACTAAATGCTCACAAGAGAAAGCAGGAAAGATCTAAAATTGACACCCTAAGATCACAATTAAAAGAACTAGAGAAGCAAGAGTAAACACATTCAAAAGCTAGCAGAAGGCAAGAAATAACTAAGATCAGAGCGGAACTGAAGGAAATACAGACACAAAAAACCCTTCAAAAAAATCAATGACCTCTCCCTCCCCCTCCCCCTCCCCCTCTCCCTCCTTCCGTCTCCCTCTCCTTTTTTCCGTATTCCTCTGTTGCCAAAGCTGGACTGTACTGCCGTGATCTCGGCTCTCTGCAACCTCCCTGCCTCGGGCTCCTGTGATTCTCCTGTCTTGGCCTGCCGAGTGCCTAGGATTGCAGGCGCGCCGCCACGCCTGACTGGTTTTTGTATTTTTGGTGGAGACGCAGTTTCACCATGTTGACCGGGCTGGTCTCCACCTCCTGGCCTGGAGCGATCTGCTCTCCTCGGCCTCCCGAGGTGCTGGGATTGCAGATGGAGTCCTGCTCACTCAATGCTCAATGTTGCTCAGGCTGGAGTGCAGTGGCATGATCTTGGCTCACTACAACCTCCACCTCCCAGCCGCCTGCCCTGGCCTCCTAAAGTGCTAAGATTACAGCCTCTGCCCCGCCGCCACCCCATCTAGGAAGTGAGGAGCGTCTCTGCCTGGCTGCCCATCGTCTGGAGCCCCTCTGCCCGGCAGCCCCGTCTGTCTGGGAGTGAGGAGCGCCTCTGCCTGGCAGCCCCATCTGGGAAGTGAGGAGCGCCTCTGCCCCGCCACCCCGTCTGGGAGGTGAGGAGCGCCTCTGCCCAGCCGCCACCCCCTCTGGGAAGTGAGGAGCACCTCTGCCCAGCCGCCCCGTCTGGGAGGTGAGGAGCGCCTCCGCCCGACCGCCCCGTCTGGGAGGTGAGGAGCACATCTGCCCAGCCGCCACCCCGTCTGGGAGGAAGTGAGGAGCGCCTCTGCCCGGCCGCCCCATCTGGGAAGTGAGGAGCGCCTCTGCCCGGCCGCCCCATCTGGGAAGTGAGGAGCGCCTCTGCCCGGCCACCCATCGTCTGGGAGGTGAGGAGCGCCTCTGCCCAGCCGCCCCGTCTGGGAAGTGAGGAGCGCCTCTGCCCGGCCGCCCTGTCTGGGAGGTGAGGAGCGCCTCTGCCTGGCTGCCACCCCATCTGGGAGGAAGTGAGGAGCGCCTCTGCCTGGCTGCCCCATCTGGGAAGTGAGGAGCGCCTCTGCCCGGCCGCACCGTCTGGGAAGTGAGGAGCACCTCTGCCCAGCCGCCCCCTCTGGGAATTGAGGAGCGCCTCTGCCCGGCCACCCCATCTGGGAAGTGAGGAGCGCCTCTGCCTGGCCGCCCATCGTCTGGGAGGTGAGGAGTGCCTCTGCCCGGCCGCCCCGTCTGGGAAGTGAGGAGGACCTCTGCCCGGCCGCCCCGTCTGGGATGTCAGGAGCGTCTCTGCCCAGCCGCCCCGTCTGGGAAGTGAGGAGCACCTCTGCCTGGCCGCCCCGTCTGGGAGGTGAGGAGCGCCTCTGCCTGGCTGCCACCCCGTCTGGGAGGAAGTGAGGAGCGCCTCTGCCCGGCCGCCCCGTCTGGGAAGTGAGGAGCACCTCTGCCCGGCCACCCCGTCTGGGGAGTGAGGAGAGCCTCTGCCCGGCCGCCCTGTCTGGGAGGTGAGGAGCACCTCTGCCTGGCTGCCACCCCATCTGGGGGGAAGTGAGGAGCGCCTCTGCCCGGCCGCCCCGTCTGGGAAGTGAGGAGCGCCTCTGCCTGGCCACCCTGTCTGGGAGGTGAGGAGCGCCTCTGCCCGGCCACCCATCGTCTGGGATGTGAGGAGCGCCTCTGCCCGGCCGTCCTGTCTGGGATGTGAGGAGCGCCTCTGCCCGGCCACCCCATCTGGGAAGTGAGGAGCGCCTCTGCCCAGCCGCCCTGTCTGGGAGGTGTACCCAACAGCTCCGAAGAGATAGCAACCATCGGGAGCGGGCCATGAGGACGATGGCGGTTTTGTTGAAAAGAAGGGGGGGAAGTGTGGGGAAAGGAAGGAGAGATCAGATTGTTGCTGTGTCTGTGCAGAAAGAGGTGGGCATAGGAGACTCCATTTTGTTCTGACTAGGAGAAATTCTTCTGCCTTGGGATGCTGTTGATCTATGGCCTTTCCCTCAGCCCCCTGCTCTCTGAAACATGTGCTGTGTCAACTCAGGGTTAAATGGATTAAGGGTGGTGCAAGATGTGCTTTGTTAAACAGATGCTTGAAGGCAGCATGCTCTTTGGGAGTCATTACCACTCCCTAATCTCAAGTACCACGGACACAAACACTGCAGAAGGCCGCAGGGACCTCTGTCTAGGAAAACCAGAGACCTTTGTTCATGTGTTTATCTCCTGACCTTCTCTCCACTATTATCCTATGACCCTGCCATATCCCCCTCTCCGAGAAACACCCAAGAACGATCAATAAATACTTAATAAAAAAAAAAAAATCAATGAATCCAGGAGCTGGTGTGTTGAAAAGATCAGCAAAATTGATACACCACTAGCAAGACTAATAAAGAAGAAAAGAGAGAAGAATCAAATAGATGCAATAAAAAATGATAAAGGGGATATCACCACCAATCCCAAAGAAATACAAACTACCATCAGAGAATACTATAAACACCTCTATGCAAATAAACTAGAAAATCTAGAAGAAATGGATAAATTCCTGGACACATACACCCTCCCAAGACTAAACCAGGAAGAAGTTAAATCTCTGAATAGACCAATAACAGGCTCTGAAATTGAGGCAATAATTAATAGCCTACCAACCAAAAAAAGTCCAGAACCAGACGGATTCACAGTCAAATTCTATGAGAGGTACAAACAGAAGCTGGTACCATTCCTTCTGAAACTATTCCAATCAATGGAAAAAGAGGGAATCCTCCCTAACTCATTTTATGAGGCCAGCATCATCCTGATACCAAAGCCTGGCAGAGATACAACAACAAAAGAGAATTTTAGACCAATGTCCCCGATGAACATAGATGCAAAAATCCTCAATAAAATACTGGCAAACCGAATCCAGCAGCACATCAAAAAGCTTATCCACCACGATCAAGTCAGCTTCATCCCTGCGATGCAAGTCTGGTTCAACATTCGTAAATCAATAAACGTAATCCATCACATAAACAGAACCAATGACAAAAACGACATGATTATCTCAATAGATGCAAAGAAGGCCTTCGACAAAATTCAACACCCCTTCATGCTAAAAACTCTCAATAAACTAGGTATTGATGGAACGTATCTCAAAATAATAAGAGCTATTTATGACAAATCCACAGCCAATATCATACTGAATGGGCAAAAACTGGAAGCATTCCCTTTGAAAACTGGCACAAGACAGGGATGACCTCTCTCACCACTCCTATTCAATATTGTGTTGGAAGTTCTGGCCAGGGCAATCAGGCAAGAGAAAGAAATAAAAGGTATTCAATTAGGAAAAGAGGAAGTCAAATTGTCCCTGTTTGCAGATGACATGATTGTATATTTAGAAAACCCCATCGTCTCAGCCCAAAATCTCCTTAAGCTGACAAGCAACTTCAGCAAAGTCTCAGGATACAAAATTAATGTGCAAAAATCACAAGCATTCCTATACACCAATAACAGACAAACAGAGAGCCAAGTCATGAGTGAACTCCCATTCACAATTGCTACAAAGAGAATAAAATACCTAGGAATCCAACTTATAAGGGTTGTGAAGGGCCTCTTCAAGGAGAACTACAAACCACTGCTCAACGAAATAAAAGAGAACACAAACAAATGGAAAAACATTCCATGCTCATGAATAGGAAGAATCAATATTGTGAAAATGGCCATACTGCCCAAGGTCATTTATAGATTCAATGCCATCCCCATCAAGCTACCAATGACTTTCTTCACAGAATTGGAAAAAATTAAAATTCATATGGAACCAAAAAAGAGCCCGCATTGCCAAGACAATCCTAAGCAAAAAGAACAAAGCTAGAGGCATCACGCTACCTGACTTCAAATTATACTACAAGGCTACAGTAACCAAAACAGCTGGTACTGGTACCAAAACAGAGATATAGACCAATGGAACAGAACAGAGCCCTCAGAAATAACACCACACATCTACCACCATCTGATATTTGACAAACTTGACAAAAACAAGAAATAGGAAAAGGATTCCCTCCTTAATAATGGTGCTAGGAAAACTGACTAGCTATATGTAGAAAGCTGAAACTGGATCCCTTCCTTACACCTTATACAAAAATTAATTCAAGATGGATTAAAGACTTAAATGTTAGACCTAAAACCATAAAAACTCTAGAAGAAAACCTAGGCAGTACCATTCAGGACATATGCATGGGCAAGGACTTCATGACTAAAACACCAAAAGCAATGGCAACAAAAGCCAAAATTGACAAATGGGATCTCATTAAACTAAAGAGCTTCTGCACAGCAAAAGAAACTACCATCAGAGTGAACAGGCAACCTACAGAATGGGAGGAAATTTTTGCAATCTACCCATCTGACAGAGGGCTAAAATCCAGAATCTACAAAGAACTTAAACAAATTTACAAGAAAAAAACAACCCCATCAAAAAGTGGGCAAAGGATATGAAGAGACACTTCTCAAAAGAAGACATTTATGCAGCCAAGCGACACATGAAAAAATGCTCATCATTGGAACCAACCCAAATATCCATCAATGATAGACTGGATTAAGAAAATGTGGCACATATACATCATGGAATACTATGCAGCCATGAAAACGGATGAGCTCATCTCTTTTACAGGGACATGGATGAAGCTGGAAACCATCATTCTGAGCAAACTATCACAAGGACAGAAAACCAAACACTGCATGTTCTCACTCATAGGTGTGAATTGAACAATGAGAACACTTGGACACAGGGTGGGGAACATCACACATGGGGGCTTATCATGGGGTAGGGGGAAGAGGAGGGATAGCATTAGGAGAAATACCTAATGTAAATGACGAGTTAATGGGTGCAGCAAACAAACATGGCACATGTATACCTATGTAACAAACCTGCACATTGTGCACATGTTCCCTAGAACTTAAAGTATAATAAAAATAGAAGAAAATAAATTTTAAAAAAAGAAAAGAAAACATCTTTACTTTTTCTTTTAAAAATCAGCTTTATTGAGGTATATTCCACATCTAATAAAAGCTACCGGTTTAAAATGTTCAGTTTGATGAGTTTTGACAAATGTATATGATGATTTAAAAAAAGAAGAAGAAAAAAGAAAAAAACTAGAGACAGGGTATCCCTTTGTTGCCCAGGCTGGTCTCAAATGCCTAGGCTCAAGGGATCCTCCTGCCTTGGCCTTCCAAAGTGCTAGGATTGCAGGCATTAGCCACCACAACTGGCCACCACACTACTTTGGATATAAAATGGGGTTGAAATTTCCAGTTTCACAGAACTGATGTCAAAATCAGATCGAACAAGAAAATGTAGTGAATGAACTCTGCACATACCTCTAATTTTACAGATGAGAAAAATAAAGCCTATAAAGGTTATATATGTCTTATCTAAAGTTATGGAGAGCTGAAGGTCAAATCCAAGTCCAGGTCCCTTTGCCCTACATCTTGCTGTTTCCCAACACATTATGATAGTATGGGAGGAAGGATGAAAGGGTAAATCTAGGAGATACTAGTGGACACCTGTTATTTCACCCTTTCCGGCATGTATCTCCTCTTATTTTAGTAAATGCATCTCCATTTCTGTTTTGAAGAGCTACTCTCCTCTATTGCAGGGAATATATTTTCCCCTCCTCTGGTCTATGGGTTTGATGTGTTCCAGGCTGGGTCAGTTAAGTTCTCTCTCTCATAATTTCACAATGAGGGGGGTTATTCAAGAAAGAACATATAGTTGGAGGTGATACATTTCTTTACTGGCACCCTGAAGTAAGGGATCTCACAAATTTGAAGAAATTTTTATTTCATATAATCTAGAATTATACACACATTCACATGCCTTTAATTCTACATTTTTCCTTAATTTTTCTTAATAACACTTTTTTGTTCTTATACCATTTATCTCCTCAAAACTATTAAGAATTAAGAAGTGCTTAGTGTTCTTCCACTTCACTAGGTAATTTATACCTTTTTCCAGAGTCCTGGGTGGATAGGGCAAAGTAGAATTTAGCTCCAAGATAGTAATCAATTTCTCATTCTAAAATAGCAATATAAAAAGAATACTCATGAAGAGCCTTAAGCCTGCCTTTGTGGTATATTCTAAAGTTATTATTCTTTCACATGGGCGAGTCCATAAATTGCTTACTTTGGATTGATTTATATTTAATTCATGGCTAGCATGAGATTACCTTCCATCTTATGGTCTTCAGTTATTCTCAGTTCATTTAAAATGTGTCATCACACTCTGTAGACAATTAAATAGCATTATCCACAAGTTATTAGTGGAGAGATTATTAATAGATTTTATGTGGCTGCAACCTCCAAGAACAAGATGGAAGTGGAACGGCAAGAAAAAATTAGGCATCTTGTATAGTAAAAAGAGCCTGTACTGAGGATCAAACAGACATAGGATCTTAGGTTCTAGTTCCAGCCCTCTCACTAAACAAGTTATCCTGAGTGGATCATATAATTTGTTTGGGCAGATGAAGTTGCCTCTAACATTCTTTCCAAACCTAACATTGTAGGATTTCTCCAGTCGCTTATGCAATTAATTTTTCAAAACACTCTATTTTTAATATCTTCATGAAGTGATCAATAATGGGACATTGAAAGATAATGTGTTGGTTGTTTCTTTCCAGATCCTGAAAGGCATACTGTGGGGATGTTGCAGGTTCGGTCCCAGAATAAAAAGAATATTGCAATAAAGTGATTCACATGATTTTTTTTCATTTCCTAGTACATATAAAAGTTATGTTTAGGCCAGGTGTGGTGGCTTACGCCTGTAATCCTAACACTTTGGAAGACCAAGTCATGTGAATTGCTTGAAATTAGGAGTTCAAGACCAGCCTGGCCTACATGGTGAAGCCCTGTCTCTATTAAAAATACAAAAAATTAGCTGGATGTGGTGGTGCACACTCCTAGCTACTCAGGAGGCTGAGGCAGGAGAATGGCTCGAACCTGGGAGGGAGAGGTTGCAGTGAGCTGAGATCACGCCACTGCACTCCAGCCTGGGCAACAGAGTGAGACTCCGTCTAAAAAAAAAAAAGTTATGTTTACACTATACTGTAGTCTATTGTGCATGCAATAGCATTATGTCTTAAAAAGCAATGCACAAACTTTAATTTTAAAATATTGCTTAAAAATGTTAATGATCATGTGAGCCCTCAGAAAGTTGTAAATTTTTGGTGATAGTGTCTTGCCTCAATATTGATGGGTGCTGACAGATCAGATTGATGGTTGTTGAATGTTGGGGTGACTGTGGCAATTTCTTAAAATAAAACAACAATGAAGTTGCTGCATGGATGGTCTCTTCCTTTCACAAAAGCTTTCTCTGTAGCATGTGATGTTATTTGGCTTAAGGAAGTGTTGTGACTGATTTGATCATCTATCTAGACTACTAAAACTTTCTTGCTATCAGCAATATGGCTATTCTGCTTTCTTATCACTTGTGTGTTCACTGCAGTAGCACTTCTAATTTCTTCCAATAACTTTTCCTTTACATTCACAACTGTTTGGTGCAAGATGCCTAGCTTTCAGTCTCTCCTGGCTTTCAACATGCCTTCCTCCCTAGGATTAATCTTTTCCAGCTTTTAATTTAAAGCAACTCTTCCTTTCATTTGAATACTTAGAGGCCATTGTAGGTTATTTATTGGCCTAATTTCAATATTGTTGTGTCTCAGGGAATTGAGGAGCCTGAGGAGAGGGAGAGAGATGGAGGAACAGCTGATCAGTTGAGCAATCAGAACATACACAACATTTATCAATTAAGTATGCTGTTGTATATGGGCATGGTTCATGGTATCCCAAAACAATTGCAATAGTAACATCAAAGATCACTGATCACAGATCACCATAACAGACTAAATAATTTAAAAGTTTGAAATATTGCAAAAATTAACAAAATGTGACACAGACATGACATGAACACATGCTGTTAAAAAAATGACACCAGTAGACTTGCTCTACTCAAGGTTGCCACAAACCTTCAATTTATAAGAAATGTAATATTTGAGCTGGGTGCAATGGCTCACAGCTATAATCTCAGAGCTTTGGGAGGCTGAGGTGGGAGGATTGCTTGAGGCCAGGAGTTTGAGACCAGCTGGGGCAATATAGTGAGACCCTGTCTCTATAAAAATAAAAAATTAGCCTGGCTTGGTGGCACATACTTGTAGTCCCAGCTACTTAGGAGGTTGAGGTGGGAGGACCATTTGAGCCCAGCAAGTCATGGCTTCAATAAGCTATGATCATACCACTGCACTCCAGCCTGGGCGACAGAGTGAGACCTTGTCTCAAAAAAAAAAAAAAAAAAAAGCAAGATAGCAAGACATGTCTGCATTTATAAGGGAATTGACTGCATTGATTGCACTCTCTGGAAGGAGGAAAAGAGATATTTAGTGAGCTCTAGCTGAACATCATTCACTCTTAACACCCTCCGTGGCCTTGTTTTGGGTGGGCTTGGACACATACATCTTTGGGACCTGTAATCAAATAACGACTTAAAATGCAGAAACTGGCCAGGCGCGGTGGCTCATCCCTGTAATCTCAGCTCTTTGGGAGACAGAGGCGGGTGGATCACGAGGTCAGGAGATCGAGACCATCCTGGCCAACATGGTGAAACCCCATCTCTACTAAAAATACAAAAAAAAATTAGCTGGGCGCGGTGGCATATATCTGTAGTCCCAGCTACTCGGGAGGCTGAGGCAGAAGAATCACTTGAACCCAGGAAGCGGAGGTTGCAGTGAGACAAGATTGTGCCACTTCACTCCAGCCTGGGGACAGAAAGAGACTCCGTCTCAAAAAAAAAAAAAAAATTGCAGAAACTGCAGTATGATACTAGGTTAAAAATCCAAGACCTAAGTTCTGACCCTAAGTATAGCTCCTTCTATGTAGATGACCTTTGTGTACTTGTTAGGACCATGTTAGTTTCACAAACCCCACTCAAAGCTGCTTAAACACAAAGCCCCATCAACTCCATGGAAGGACGGAACCACCAACCCACAGGATAGTAGGTATGCACCTGAGCACCAGGAAAAACTGGAGACTCAAGCTCAGCCAGAACTCATCTTCCCTACCTGATCTCCGCCCTCCTGTCATGCCAACTTTGTTCTCTCTTATTGCAGACTGTCTTGCTCTACTTGGGAGAAAACATGGCCTCCCACAGCTCTAGAAGGTTAAATTAATTTATTCACTCAATCAGCTATTGTTTTGGGGCCCAACTGCATGGCATGCATTGTTCTAGGCACTGGGGACATAGTAGTGACAAGGCAAAGGTCTCCCCTCAAGGACCTCTTGTGGTGTGGAGAGAGTCAAATAATGAACAAATGTACAAATAACATGCCAGGTAGTGGTAATTGCTATGGAAAAAATAACCAGCATAATGTTAGGGAGTGCCAAGTGATGCTGATGGTGATGGTGGTGGAAATAGAGTGTGTTACTTTATTAAAGGTGGCCAGGGGCCGGGTGCAGTGGCTCACGCCTGTAATCCCAGCACTTTGGGAGGCCAAGGCATGCAGGTTATGAGGTTAGGAGTTCAAGACCAGCCTGGCCAACATAGTGAAATCCCATCTCAACAAAAATTACAAAAATTAGCTGGGCATGGTGGCACACGTCTGTAGTCCCAGCTACTCGGGACTACTCGGGAGGCTGAGGCAGGAGAATTGCTTGAACCCGGGAGCAGAGGTTGTGGTGAGCTGAGATCGCACCACTGCACTCCAGCCTGGGCAACAGAGCAAGACTTGAATATGTCTGAACAAGTGAAAATGTTTGGGAGGAAGTAATAAGTATATTTGATGAAACAGCAAATACAAAGACCCTAAAGTGGGAAAGTGACATGTTCAAAGACAAGCAAGGGGACCAGTGTGCTAGAGCAGAAGTGGGTGGCAGGAAGAGTGATAAGAGGCAAGATCAGAAAGGTAGCGATGGCCTTACCACACGGATCCAAGATTGTCATTAGGATTTGGGCTTTTACTCTGGGAAGGCAAGTCACTGGAAAATAATGAGATGAGAAGAAACATGATCTGGAGACAGGGAGACTATTTAGGAGACCGTTGAATAATCCTTGTAAGAGATGATGAAACTTGAACCAGGTGATAAAGCTGATGAGAAGTGACCATATACTGAATATATGTGAAGGTTGTCAGCATTATATGCTGAAGTACTGGATGTCGAGATATAAGAGAAAGATAAAAGCAAAGACAGCCCAAGGTAGATAGAGGATACAGGAGATCTAAAGACTCAGCCCTGGGGCTATCCAATCTTTAGGGACTGGGAATCTGGGAACAAATCTGTAAAAGAGACTGAAAAGGAATAGCCAGTGAGGTACGAGGGAAAACAAGAGTGGTATCCCAGAAAGCAGATGCAGAAAGCAGAAGAGGCAGCCAAGAGCAATGGCTTGTGCCTGTAATCCTGGCACTTTGGGAGGCCAAGATGGGAGGATCACTTAAGCCCAGGAGTTCATGACCAGACTGGGCAACACAGTGAGACCTCATCACTAGAAAAAATTTAAAAATTGGCTAAGCATGATGGCACATGCCTGTGGTCCCAGCTACTTAGGAGACTGAGGCAGAAGGGCTGCTTGAGCCCAGGAGGTCAAGTGAACCATGAGGCCAGGAGATCAAGTGAGCCACTGCAGCCCATGGCTGCAGTCAGCCATGTTCACACCACTGCACTCTAGACTGGGCAACAGAGCAAGACCCTGTCTCAAAAAAGAAAAAAAGAAAAAGGGGAAGAAAAAGAAAGTGGAGGAGGAAGTGATTAACCATGCTAAAGGCTGCTGAATGATGGAGAAAAATGAAGCCTGAGAACTGATCCCTAGATATCACCATGGTGGGGGAGAGGGAATGACACAGATGAACTTAATAACAGCTGTTTCAGTAGAATGATAGAGGCACACTCTAAAAGTTTGTGCCACTAAAGCGGTGCTGAATTGTCCATTCCAATCTTTAAAATCCTAAAGACAGATCTTGATTAACTTGGTTCAGGTCAGGTACCCATCTGTAGATCAAGCAATTATGGCCGTGAGGAAAGGCAATTTGGTGGCTCAGTGGTGGACCAGTCAACAGTGGGGAATCTCATGCTGTCATGGAAGATCATGGGCATTCTTGAAATATAAATGTGGATGGAGAAAGGGAGCAATTCCTAGGAAAAGAAAGATGACATCTGCATGGATCCCTCCATTGGTTCTATCACTTAATCTTTAATTATAAAATGGAGTTGAAAGTTCCAGTTTCACAGAACTGATGTCAAAATCAGATCGAACAAGAAAATGTGGTGAATGAACTCTGCACATACTGTAACTTCTATACAAGCATAATGGGTTACCATTAGGTTGCCATAATGGAAGTCCACACCATATGGCGCTTCTCCAGCCACATTCCTGTGCGCCATGAAGAAGATGTAGGTATATATACTCCAAGTTTAGCTTGATGTCCTGGCTAGTGCAGAAAAAACACAATTCCCCCCACCACCCCATGAGTTTAAATATGAGGAGCTCTTACAAAAATGTGCTGTTGACATCTCACTAAACAGAAGCAGAAGCCATCCCAAGAGGAACTTAAAAGAGTAGTAATGTAAGGCTCCAAAGAAAAATAAGAAATCATTGGCAAAGAGGGACAGAAAAGAAGCAAATAAAGGAGTTCTCTTTCCTTTTTTCTTCTACATGTCTGCCTGCTGTGGGGATTTGTCCTTGTTCTTTCTTTCTAGTTCTGACAAAGTATTTCAAATCTGGAGTGTTTTTAATATAAAAAGAGACCTTCAAGAGCTCTAACGCCAAATGAGCCCAATTACTCCTTGGCTGTATGTTTGGTACTTAAGGAGGCTTATTAATTCTTTGATACTAAAATGAGTCCTATTTGAAGAAAGATGGGAGAAAATTTTGTTCTTATCCATCGAGAATTAAGAATTTTTAAAGACTGCTAAGACCAGTCTTACTTCTTTTCTGGGAGTTGGAGATGTTCTCTTATTTTACCAAATGAGTAATTCTCTAACAAGTCTCAGAGCATGAATATGTCACTCTTTTTCTGTGATACTCTTACCTTTTAAATGAACCATGAAAATCAAGAGAAAAGATGTTAAAGTTTTGAAACCTCGGGCACAAATTAAGTTTGTATCAGGTGGGACTACATTCTCATTTGTGTTTATTTCATGGGTATTTGTATGTCAGCCTTATATCCTCCAGAAAGATGGATCAATGCCCATGATGGTTTTCTTTTTAATATGAATCATCTGTAATTCTTACACAGGGAATACATTTTTCAATTATGCACTTAAAGAACCAATTCTTCTCACAGAGCCTTAAAATCAGAGTAAAATGTTCTCATATTGGTATTAAAATTAGAGAAAGTAATTTTATCTTCCTTGTTTATGGGATAGATTTCTCACATTCTGAAATGCCTCTATTCTTTCCTCAACTCTCACTCAAATTTTCAAAATGATTGCAATAGGTGTTACTAGGGTTTGGATTCTTTGCTACTCCTCCCTCCAAGATCCTTCCTCTGGGAGCGTGTTCATCCTTGCCTCCTTGACTTCAGGCTTGGTCATGTGACTTGCTTTGGCCAATGAGATATGAGAGAAAATAATATGTACATTTTGGGGTAAAGCCTTAAGAACTATCACACAGCTACCATCTTCTCTTTTTCCTCACCCAATACCAGCAGCCATGTCCCAACTAGCATTACACCCTCAGCATAGGTCCTAAAATGAAGATCAAGTGGAGCTATATGATGGACATATAGCATGAACAAGAAATAAAAGTTTGTTGTCATCAGGCTCTGTGATTTCAGATCCTTTGTTACTGCAGCAAAACTTAATCTGACAGTGAGAAAGTGCTTTGTAGATTGTTTTACATATTATGTTTATGTAATATAAACATAATAATTGGTAAAAACTATCAGATCTACAAATTTTCTGGTACAGTTCAAAGGAATGGGAATAGCAAGAAGAGTACACGAAGTGAGTTGGCAAGTCTGTGTTACAGACCAATAATTCTCAGATTATTTTTGTCCATGGGCCACACCATTAGATTACATCTACTCTAGGTCAATAAAAGGACTCCCCAGGGCTGCAGGAGTCTTGACATTTTATAAGAAGGACTCTCAGAGCACACCTACAAGATCACTATTCAATGTATGATCTGTAAACTTTTTCACCATTCTGCAATAAGACAAGCCCAGAAACTAGGAATAAGTGTGTAGAAACTCTTAGAGCCACTTGACATTGCCAGAACATCCAAGCTCAAGATTGGTGAAATTGTCTTGTTGAATGAGGTAAGAGACCAGTGGGGGTGTTTTCAGACTTGTATACTGAGTCACATGTGGCACAAACTGCATTCTAGGATTCTACCACAGATCAGAGAGTTAAAAAGAAGGAGATAGCCAGGAGCAGTAGCTCATGCCTGTAATCCCAGCACTTTGGGAGGCAGAGGCAGGAGCATTGCTTGAACCCAGGAGTTCAAGATCAGCCAGGGCAACATAGTGAGATTCCATCTCTATAACACAAACACACACACACACATACACACACACACACAAATTAGCTGGGTGTAGTGTATGTCTGTAGTCCTAGCTACACAGGAGGCTGAGGAAGGAAGATTGCTTCAACCCAGAAGTTTGAGGCTGCAGTGAACCATGGCTGTGCCCCTGTGCTCCAATCTGAGCAACACAGCAAGATCCTGTCTCAAAAAAATAAAAAAGAAGTCTGGTCCTTCATGCCAAATAGTTTGAAAAGCACTGGCCTAGAACCTGCTTGAAAATCATCAATAAAACTATTGCACTTAACGTGATGGGAAACCCAATATAGGACCTAAAGGACACAGGAACACTTTATGTAAAATTTAACCACTCTCTGGGTGAAATCCATGTCTGTACCAACAATCTTCCTGGCATTTTTCTCTCCCACTGGAGATTTACAAAGGTAGAGAGATAAGTAGCATTTCTTAGTTACTGACTGTATGCAGAATCAATTCAGATAGTTCTCAGGTTACCAAATACTGTGTCACAGAACGCAGTGAATATGTTGGTTGTCACAAACACAGAATACATTTTTCCTTAGAAGCAATTTTACTAATGGTGGGGAAAGTCCTAGCCTATAAAAGTTGACTTTAAGAAGTAACTTAACAGTCATTTTCTATACTCACCTGACTTCTGGGTCTGTAAGAAAGGAATTAAGCTGATAGAGTAAGAAAAAGGGGAAAGAGAGAAAGCATTAAACTATTCTTAAACTTTTATTTGGGACTCTCTCAACTTCCTTTATTGTTTCTCTTCTATCTCTTCACGCTCTCTCATCTAACCCTCTCTCCTCTTATGCTCCCCCAGGCCCTGAAAATATGCTACTCATCAAAATTATTTCTTTCTGTTTCTTTTAATGTTGGCAATCTCAGGCATCAAGGAAATAACCAAGCTGATTAGATTAATTTATACTAAGGTGTGGGTAGCTGATGGCATCTTAATCCTCCTAGAGATATCTGCTGTTTTAGGAGAATACACTTATTTTAACCCAAATAAACCTCAAATGGGAAGTACAAGAAAGTGAAAAAAATATTGGGGAAAGCAGATAAAAATGTTCCAGGTCAAAGATGCAGGATGCCTTTTGTCTGAGCTATTGTCTCCTAATTACTTCCTACTTTACACAGTTTTCTCCATTTTTCTGTTTCTTATATAAAATTTCCAAGTTTTTTCATAGTGACGTTCAGCACTAAGAGTGCAGGAGTACAGGCAGTCATTGCTAGAAAGGAGTCATTTGTACATGTGGTATAGGTCAAGGACAGTTTCCATGAGTGAGAACTGAGGGAGGAAACACAAAAATACTTCGAAGAAAAAAAATTTGGAATGTCATAGATGCAAGTTGAAAGAAATCTTGGAGATGATCCAATCTGGTGGGTCCTAAAGTGTAGAACATGAGGAGCCTTTATGTGGTACACTGGCAAATCACTGAACAAAGTAGAATCACATAGGAAAAAATCACTCCCTTTTCATTTCTGTGTCAGGTTTTTTTATTATATTAAGGAGAACAGCTCAGCTTATGTAGGCTTTAAAACCTCTCTAACGTTGCTTATTTTAATAAAGAGAGCAGACCTGGGGGTCAGAGTCTTCAACAGGCAATGGTCTCTTTGTAGCATTTAATAAAATTGTTTTAGTTTCACTGTTTTAATTTTTACCATGATTTTGACAAGCAGTATTGATTTTCAATTTGTGATAGTAATATTTTCTTTTATTTATTTATTTTTTATAATTTTATTTATTTTTTTAATTTTATTTATTTATTTTTTTGAGACAGAGTCTTGCTCTGTCACCCAGGCTGGAGTGCAGTGGCACAATCTCAGTTCACTGCAACTTCCACCTCCTGGGCTCAAGCGATTCTCCTGCCTCAGCCTCCCGAGTAGCTGGGATTACAAGTGCCCACCACAACACCAGCATAATTTTTGTATTTTTAGTAGAGATGGGGTTTCACCATGTTGGCCAGGCTGGTTTTGAACTCCTGACCTCAGCTGATCCACCTCCTTTGGCCTCCCAAAGTGCTGTGATTACAGGCATGAGCCACCATGCCTGGCCTGATATTTTCTTTGAAAAGGCATTAATTGAATAAAAAGAAAATAAGTTCAAAGAAAATCTTAGGCAAATAATATAAGTGGTACATAGAAGAAGAAAAAAATTGTAAAGGTTGTATGCAGAATATTGAAGCCAGGAAATGCTCATCTGAATAGACTTCACATTTGAGTTTAAACCTGATGGGAAAGACACATGTGAATATGAGAAGAAACCCCACAAAATGGTATTAAGATAAAACACAAACCTGTCACTGGTAGCTAGTATAGTGTATTCCTCTAAACAGACATATTTGCACAAGCTATAAATGGATGTGGCCAAGGGGTTAGCAATCAGAAACTTCAGTGACACATTTCTTCAGAAACTCTGCTTTATATTTGCATACTTAACCTACAGCATTACCAGAATCAACATTTCCCTCTCTCTTCCTCTTATAAAATAGTCCTTGGGGATTGCCCATCAATTACAGATGTTTCAGCACATTTTTCAGTTCATGACCAGAGAAAGGATAATCCTGTAAGAATGGAGGAAATTTACATATAACATTGCATACATTCTTAGTCTAAAGAACGATAATAGGCCGGGCATGGTGGCTGATGCCTGTAATCCCGGCACTTTGGGAGGCCGAGGCGAGGGGATCACCAGAGGTTGGGAGTTCAAGACCAGCCTGGCCAACGTGGTGAAACCACATTTCTATTAAAAATACAAAAAATTAGCCACGCATGGTGACACACAACTGTAGTCCCAGCTACTAGGGAGGCTGAGGCACGAAAATCTCTTGAACCTGGAAGACAGAGGCTGTAGTGAGCCGAGATCATGCCATTGCACTCCGGCCTGGGCAACAGAGTGAGACTCCATCTCAAAAAAAAAAAAAAAAAAAAAAAAGATAATAAATAACAATTCTTGTAACTGGATTTATTTGTAAAACCAAGGATAAATGCTTGAGGGGATGGATACCCCATTCCCCATGACGTGCTTATTTCATATTGCATGCCTGTATCAAAACATCTTATGTATTACACAAATATATACACCTACTATGTATCTACAAAAATTTTAAAAATTCAAAAAAATTTTCAAAAAAAATTATACCTCTTGGATTTCTGCCTCCGGCTCTAATTAAGTAACATGTGGTAGATTAGTGCTCCTGCTAAGAACAACTTGAAAAGCCAGAAAACATAATTTAAAAATCTATTTGAAAGCATTAAATGCATTTGAAATAGATAGAAAATTGCCAAGATTTGAGAGTAAAAGATCACAGAAATGAGAGTACTTTAAAAATGTGGCCCACAAAACAGAAAAACAATACAGAAAATCAACGAATCCAAGAGCTGGTTCTTTGATGGAGGAAATGGTAAAATTCACAAACTTCTACCATACTGATCCAGAAAAAATATGAAGAGAAGACACAAATTACCAATATCAAAAGTGAAAGAAAAGGCATCACTGCAGATCTAAAAGACCTTAAAGATACAAGGGTATATAATGAACAACTTTATGCCAATAAATTTGACAACTTAGATGAAATAGACAATTCATTGTAAGACACAAATTACTGAAATTGACCTGAGAAGAAATAGAAAACTCGAACTGCCCAATACCAATAAAAGAAATTACATTCATAGTTAACAGCTTTCCACAAAGAAACTCCAGGCCCAGATGGCTTCACTGATGAATTCTACGCAAGATTTTAAGGTTATAATCCTACACACAATTTTTCAGAAAATAGAGAAGGAAGAAACATCAAATCATTTTATGAGGCCAGTATTACCCTTAATCCAAAACGAGACAAAGACATCACAAGAAAGTAGGATAACAGAACATTAGCCTTCATAACATAGATGTAAAATTTTTTTTAAAATGTTAGCAAATTTAATCTAACAATATATATAAAGGATAATACAGCATAACCAATGGGCTTTATCCTGGGAATGCAGGTTGGTGTATCAGGCAAAACCCAATTAATAGAGAGAACTAGGGGGAGGTTCCAAGATGGCTGAATAGGAACAGCTCCAGAATACAGTTCCCAGCGTGAGCAATGCAGAAGATGGGTGATTTCTGCATTTCCAACTGAGGTACAGGGTTCATCTCACTGGGGCTTGTCAGACAGTGGGTGCAGCCCACGGAGTGTGAGCTGAAGCACTGCAGGGCATTGCCTCACCCAGGAAGTGCAAGGGGTCGGGGTATTCCCTTTCCTAGCCAAGGGAAGCCATGACAGATGGTACCTGGAAAATTGGAACACTCCCATCCTTATACTGCATTTTTCCACAGTCTTAGCAAATGGCACACCAGAAGATTATATCCCGCACGTGGCTCGGAGAGTCCCATGCCCACAGAGCCTCTCTCACTGCTAGCAGAGCAGTTTGAGATTGAACTGCAAGGTGGCAGCAAGGCTGGGGGAGGGGCATCTGCCATTGCTGACGCTTGAGTAGGTAAACAAAGTGGCCAGGAAGCTCAAAATGGGTGGAGCCCACCACAGCTCAAGGAGGCCTGCCTGCCTCTGTAGACTCTACCTCTGGGGGCAGGGAATAGCTGAACAAAAGGTAGCAAAAACTTCTGCAGACTTAAACGTCCCTGTCTGACAGCTTTGAAGAGAGTGGTGGTTCTCCCAGCATGGATTTTGAGATCGGAGAATGGACAGACTGCCTCCTCAAGTGGGTCCCTGACCCCCGAGTAGTATAACTCAGAGACACCTCCCAGTAGGTGGCGACTGATACCTCACACAGCCACATGCCCCTCGGAGATGAAGCTTCTAGAGGAAAGATCAGGCAACAACATTTGCCATTCTGCAATATTTGCTGTTCCGCAGCCTCCACTGGTGATACCCAGGCAAACAGGGCCTGGAGTGGACCTCCAGCAAACTCCAAAGGACCTGCAGCTGAGGGAACTGACTGTTAGAAGGAAAACTAACAAACAGAAAGGACATCCGCACCAAAACCCCATCTGTACATCACCATCATCAAAGACCAAAGGTAGATAAAACCACAAAGATTGGGAGAAACCAGAACAGAAAAGCTGAAAATTCTAAAAATCAGAGCGCCTCTTCACCCCCAAAGGAACACAGCTCCTCGCCAGCAATGGAACAAAGCTGGACGGAGAATGACTGTGACAAGTTGAGAGAAGAAGGTTTCAGATGATTGGTAATAACAAACTTCTCCGAGCTAAAGGAGGATGTTCGAACCCATCACAAAGAAGCTAAAAACCTTGAAAAAAGATTAGACGAATGACTAATTAGAATAAACAGCATAGAGAAGACCTTAAATGACCTGATGGAGCTGAAAACCATGGCATGAGAACTACGTGATGCATTCACAAGCTTCAGTAGTCGATTCAATCAAGTGGAAGAAAGGTTATCAGTGATTGAAAATCAAATTAATGAAATGAAGTGAGAGGAGAAGTTTAGAGAAAAAAGAGTAAAAAGAAATGAACAAAGCCTCCAAGAAATATGAGACTATGTGAAAAGACCAAATGTCTGATTGGTATACCTGAAAGTGATGGGCAGAGTGTAACCAAGTTGGAAAACACTCTGCAGGATATTATCCAGGAGAATTTCCCCAAACTAGCAAGGCTGACCAACATTCAAATTCAGGAAATACAGAGACCACCACAAAGATACTCCTCGAGAAGAGCAACTCCAAGACACATAATTGTCAGATTCACCAAGGTTAATATGAATGAAAAAATGTTAAGGGCAGCCAGAGAGAAAGGTCGGGTTACCCACAAAGTGAAGTCCATCAGACTAACAGCTGATCTCTCGGCAGAAACTCTACAAGCCAGAAGAGAGTGGGGGCCAATATTCAACATTCTTAAAGAAAATAATTTTCAACCCAGAATTTCATATCCAGCCAAACTAATCTTCAAAAGTGAAGGAGAAATAAAATCCCTTACAGACAACCAAATGCTGAGAGATTTTGTCACCACCAGGCCTGCCTTACAAGAGATCCTGAAGGAAGCACTAAACATGGAAAGGAACAACTGGGACCAGCCACTGCAAAAACAGGCCAATTTGTAAAGATCACTGATGCTAGGAAGAAACTGCATCAAATAATGAGCAAAATAATCAGCTAACATCATAATGACAGGATCAAATTCACACATAACAATATTAACCTTAAATGTGAATGGGCTAAATGCCCCAATTAAAAGACACAGACTGGTAAACTGGATAAAGAGTCAAGACCCGTCAGTGTGCTGTATTCAGGAGACTCATCTCACGTGCAGAGACACACATAGGCTCACAATAAAGGGATGGAGGAAGATCTACCAAGCAAATGGAAAGCAAAAAATGCAGGGTTTGCAATCCTAGTCTCTGATAAAATAGACTCTAAACCAACAAAGATCAAAAGAGACAAAAAAGGCCACTACATAATGGTAAAGGGATCAATTCAACCAACAAGAAGAGCTAACTACCCTAAATATATATGCACCCAATACGGGAGCACCCAGATTCATAAAGCAAGTCCTTAGAGACCTACAAAGAGACTTAGACTCCCACACATTAATAATGGGAAACTTTAACACCCCACTGTCAACATTAGACAGATCAACAAGACAGAAAGTTAACAAGGATATCCAGGAATTGAACTCAGCTCTGCACCAAGCAGACCTAATAGACATCTACAGAACTCTCCACCCCAAATCAACAGAATATACATTCTTTTCAGCACCACACCACACTTATTCCAAAATTGACCACATAGTTGGAAGTAAAGCACTCCTCAGCAAATGTAAAAGAACAGAAATTATAACAAACTGTCTCTCAGACCACAATGCAATCAAACTAGAACTCAGGATTAAGAAACTCACTCAAAACTGCTCAACTACATGGAAACTGAACAACATGCTACTGAATGACTACTGGGTACAAAACAAAATGAAGGCAGAAATAAAGATGTTCTTTGAAACCAAAGATAACAAAGACACAACATACCAGAATCTCTGAGACACATTTAAAGCAGTGTTAGAGGGAAATTTATAGCACTAAATGCCCACAAGAGAAAGCAGGAAAGATCTAAAATCAACAACCTAACATCACAATTAAAAGAACTAGAGAGGCAAGACCAAACACATTCAAAAGCTAGCAGAAGGCAAGAAATAACTAAGATCAGAGCAGAACTGAAGGAGATAGAGACACAAAATCCCTTCAAAAAATCAATGAATCTAGGAGTTGTTTTTTTGAGGAGATCAGCAAAATTGATAGACCACTAGCAAGACTAATAAAGAAAAGAGAGAAGAATCAAATAGAGGCTATAGAAAATGATAAAGGGGATATCACCACTGATCCCACAGAAATACAAATTACCATCAGAGAATAGAAAATCTAGAAGAAATGGATAAATTCCTGGACACATACACCCTCCCAAGACTAAACCAGGAAGAAGTTGAATCTCTGAATAGACCAATAACAGGCTCTGAAATTGAGGCAATAATTAATAGCCTACCAACCAAAAACAGTCCAGGACCAGATGGATTCACAGCCGAATTCTACCAGAGGTACAAAGAGGAGCTGGTACCATTACTTCTGAAACTATTCCAATCAATAGAAAAAGAGGGAATCCTCCCTAACTCATTTTATGAGGCCAGTGTCATCCTGATTGCAAAGTCTAGCAGAGACACAACAAAGAAAGAGAATTTTAGACCAATAACCCTGATGAATATCGATGCAAAAGCCTCAATAAAATACTGGCAAACCAAATCCAGCAGCACATCAAAAAGCTTATCCACCATGATCAAGTTGGCTTCATCCCTAGGATGCAAGGCTGGTTCAACATATGCAAATCAATAAATGTAATCCAGCATATTAACAGAATCAAAGACAAAAGCCACATGATTATCTCAACAGATGCAGAAAAGGCCTTTGACAAAATTCAACAACTCTTCATGCTAAAAACTCTCAATAAACTAGGTATTGATGGGACATATCTCAAAATAATAAGAGCTATCTATGACAAACCCACAGCCAATATCATACTAAATGGGCAAAAACTGGAAGCATTCCCTTTGAAAACTGGCACAAGACAGGCATGCCCTCTCTCACCACTCCTATTCAACATAGTGTTGGAAGTTCTGGCCAGGGCAATCAGGCAGGAGAAAGAAATAAAGGGTATTGAATTAGGAAAACAGGAAGTCAAATTGTCCCTGTTTGCAGATGTTGTGATTGTATATTTAGAAAACCCCATCGTCTCAGCCCAAAATTTCCTTAAGCGGATAAGCAACTTCAGCAAAGTCTCAGGATACAAAAATCAATGTGCAAAAATCACAAGCATTCCTGTACACCAATAACAGACAAACAGAGAGCCAAATCATGAGTGAACTCCCATTCACAATTGCTTCAAAGAGAATAAAATACTTAGGAATCCAACTTACAAGGGATGTGAAGGACCTCTTCAAGGAGAACTACAAACCACTGCTCAACAAAATAAAAGAGGACACAAACAAATGGAAGAACATTCCATGCTCATGGATAGGAAGAATCAATATTGTGAAAATGGCCGTACTGCCCAACGTCATTTATAGATTCAATGCCATCCCCATCAAGCTACCAATGACTTTCTTCACAGAATTGGAAAAAACTACTTTAAAGTTCATATGGAACCAAAAACGAGCCCGCATTGCCAAGACAATCCTAAGCCAAAAGAATAAAGCTGGAGGCATCACGCTACGTGACTTCAAACTATACCGCAAGTCTACAGTAACCAAAACAGCATGATACTGGTACCAAAACAGAGATATAGACCAATGGAACAGAACAGAGCCCTCAGAAATAATACCACACATCTACAACTATCTGATCTTTGACAAAACAAGAAATGGGAAAAGGATTCCCTATTTAATAAATGGTGCTGGGAAAACTGGCTAGCCGTATGTAGAAAGCTGAAACTGGATCCCTTCCTTACACCTTATACAAAAATTAATTCAAGATGGATTAAAGACTTAAAGTTAGATCTAAAACCATAAAAACCCTAGAAGAAAACCTAGGCAATACCATTCAAGCCATCAGCATGGGCAAGGACTTCATATCTAAAACACCAAAAGCAATGGCAACAAAAGCCAAAATTGACAAATGGGATCTAATTAAACTAAAGAGCTTCTGCACAGCAAAAGAAACTACCATCAGAGTGAACAGGCAGCCTACAGAATGGGACAGAATTTTTGCAATCTACCCATCTGACAAAGGGCTAATATCCAGAATCTACAAAGAACTTAAACAAATCTACAAGAAAAAAACAAACAACCCCATCAAAAAGTGGGCGAAGGATATGAACAGACACTTTTCAAAAGAAGACATTTATGCAGCCAACAGACACATGAAAAAATCCTCATCATCACTGGTCATCAGAGAAATGCACATCAAAATCACAATGAGATACCATCTCACACCAGTTAGAATGGCAGTCATTAAAAAGTCAGGAAACAAGAGGTACTGGAGAGGATGTGGAGAAATAGGAATGCTTTTACACTGTTGGTGGGACTGTAAACTAGTTCATCTATTGTGGAAGACAGTGTGGCGATTCCTCAAGGATCTAGAACTAGAAATACCACTTGACCCAGCCATCCCATTACTGGGTACATACCCAAAGGATTATAAATCATGCTACTATAAAGACACATGCACATGTACGTTTATTGTGGCACTATTCACAATAGCAAAGACTTGGAACCAATCCAAATGTCCATCAATGATAGACTGAATTAAGAAAATGTGGCACATATACATCATGGAATACTATGCAGCCATAAAAAAGGATGAGTTCATGTCCTTTGTAGGGACATGGATAAAGCTGGAAACCATCATTCTGAGCAAACTATCACAAGGACAGAAAACCAAACACTGCATATTCTCACTCATAGGTGGGAATTGAACAATGAGAACACTTGGACACAGGGTGGGGAACATCACACATGGGGGCCTCTCATGGGGTGGGGGAGTGGGGAGGGATAGCATTAGGAGATATACCTAATGTAAATGATGAGTTAATGGGTGCAGCACACCAACATGGCACATGTATACATATGTAACAAAACTGCATGTTGTGCACATGTACCCTAGAACTTAAAGTATAATAAAAAAAGAACTAAAATTGTCGTTATTTACAGATAACATGTTATATATATAAAAAATCAGAAATTATGTATAACAATTGATATTAAATGAACTTAGCAAGACTGCAGATACGAAGATAATTATTTTAAAAATCAACTATATTTCTAGATATCATTAACAAACAATTGAAAAATATTTTTTAAAAATACTGTTTACATTCCTTTGGGTATATATCCAGTAATGGGATTGCTGAGTCTAATGGTAGTTCTGTTTTTAGATTTGTCAGGAATCACCACACTGCTTTCCACAATGGTTGAACTAATTTACACTCCCACCAACAGTGTATACACATTTCTTTTTCTCTGCAACCTTGCCAGTTATTGCAGCACTATTCACAATAGCAAAGACATGGAATCAACCTAAATGGCCATCAATGATAGACTGAATAAAGATAATGTGATACATACACACCATGGAATGGAATACTATGCAGCCATAGAAAGAATGAGATCAGCCTGGCCAACATGGTGAAACGTTGTCTCTACTAAAAATACAAAAAATAGCTGAGCGTGATGATGGGCGCCTGGTATCCCAGCTACTCAGGAGGCTGAGGCAGGAGAATCGTTTGAACCTGGGAGGCAGAGGTTGCAGTGAGCCAAGATCATGCCATTGCACTCCAGCCTGGGGGACAGGGCGAGATTCCATCTAAAAAAAAAAAAAGAGAGAGAGAGATCATGTCCTCCTTTGCAGGAACATAGATGGAGCTGGAGGCCATTATCCTTAGAAAACTACTGCAGGAACAGAAAACCAAATACCACATGTTCTCACTTACAAGTGGGAGCTAAATGATGAGAACACATGGACGCATAGAGGGCAACAGCACACAATGGGGCTTATCAGAGAGTGGAGGGTGGGAGGAGGGAGAGGATCAGGAAAAATAACTAAGCTTAATACCAGGGTGACAAAATAATCTGTACAACAAACCCCTGTGACATGAGTTTACCTACATAACAAACCTGCACATGCACCCCTAAACTTAAAAGTTAAATAAAAATAAACAAATAAAAATTTTTAAAGATGCTATTTACAATAATATCAAAACACCTTATATACTGAGAGAAAAACCTAATGAAGATGCACAAGACCTCTATGTAGAAAACTGCAAAATATTATTTCGAAAAACTAAAAAAGACCTAAATAAATGCAAAAATAGACCAGCTTCATGTATTAGAAGGCTCAAAATTCATGAACCTGGTATATTGTAAAGATGTCAGTTCCCCCCTAAAGCTATCTATAAATTCAAGTCACTCCCAAACAAAATTTCAGAAAGTGTTTCTGTACATTCGTAAGCTATCTAAATTTTATATGGAAATTCAAAGGATGATTAATAAGCAAGACAATCTTTAAAAAATGTTAGAGGATTTACAGTATCAAATATCAAAGCTACATGTAAAGCTGCAATAATCAAGGCAGAGAGAATTAGTGGAAAGACAGACAAATAGATCAATAAAACAAAATAGAAAGTTCAAGGTGGGCAGATTGCTTGAGCTCAGAAGTTCAAGACTAGCCTGGGCAATATGGTGAAACCCCATCTCTACAAAAACAAACAAACAAAACAACAACAAAAACCCTAGACGCACACACACAAATAGAAAGTTCAGAAACAGATGCACACATATACATATACCAAAGTCATGTTGCAATGCAGAGGAGACAGGATGATCTTTTCAATAAATGCTCCTGGATTAATTGGATATCCATAGGGAAAAAAAATGAATCTTCATCCATATCACACAAAATAATGAATTCCAGATAGATTTTAGATTGAAATGAAAGAAGCAAAATAATAAAGCTTCTAGAATAAAACATATAATATCTTCATACCTTTGGAGTAAGCAAATATTTATTTTTTTCTTTATTTTTTCTTTTTTTACTTTTAATGTGAAGTCCAAAGCAATTTTTTTTTTTTTTTTTTTTTGAGATGGGGTCTTGTTCTGTCACCCAGGCTGGAGTGCAGTGGCATGAACATGGCTCACTGCAGCCTCAAACTCCCAGTCTCAAGTGATCCTCCCACATCAGCCTCTGGAGTAGCTGGGAGTACACACACCTGCCACCACACCCAGCTGATATTTTTTTAAAAGTTTTTACAGAGACGGGGGCTCCCTATGTCACCCAGGCTTGCAAATATTTCTTAAACAGAACTCTGCTCCAAACTTAGAGGAAAATTTTCATAAATTGGACTATGTTAATTTTTTTTGGTTTTTTTTTTTTTGAGACGGAGTCTTGCTCTGTCCACCAGGCTAGAGTGCAGTGGCATGATCTCGGCTCACTGCAACCTCTGCCTCCTGGGTTCAAGTGATTCTCCTGCCTCAGCCTCCTGAATAGCTGGGATTACAGGCGTGAGCCACCGCACCTGGCCAAAATTTTTAAATTCAGAAATTCAGAAGAAATCACTAAGACAGTGAATAATGAAAAAGGGTATTTGAAATACATATGTCCAGCAAAGGGCTCATATAGAGGAAAGAATAAGATGGACAACCTTATAGTAAAGTAAGAAGAGGCTGAACAGATGCTTCACAGAAGAGGAGCTATCCAAATGCCCATTAAATATTATGAAAAGGTGCTCAATCAGGGTTGTTTTTTCATTTCATTTCATTTTTCCAGAGAGCTTGTTGGCAAACGTTTACCAGAGCATTCTTGAGTGAGGTCTATGCTATTCTTTGTGGTATTATTTGTAACAGCAAAATACTGGAAACAAATCAGATTTCTATCACTTGTGAACTTGTTAAATAAACTATGGATGCACCCACACAGTGTAGTATTCTGCAGCAGTGCAAAGGAATGAGGAAGATTTCTTTATAATAAACCTACACAGAGGAATATTAAGTAGAAAAAAGAATGAGGAAGATTTCAGTATTATGATACTGAGTAAGCACAAGGATATATTCTTCAATGAAAAAAGGAGACACAGAACAGGACTTGTAAGCTGCCATTTTGTGTACAAGGAAGGGGAATATGAATATAAATATGTGTTTATATTTTCTAAAAAGAGGCAACTGAAAAATAAACCAAACACTAATAGATAATTAGTCGCTACCTACAGTGGGAGGGAGGGTAGTAGAAGAAGAGAGTCGTTGGATATTAATGTGAGAATTCTCTGATTGTGCCAGTTTTTTGTTTGTTTGTTTCATTTTTTTGAAATAGAGATAGGGTCTTGCTATGTTAACCAGCCTGGTCTCAAACTCCTGGGCTCAAGTGATACTCTCTCCTCAGCCTCCCAAATTGCTGGAATTACAGATGTGAGCCACCATGCCTGGCCTGATTGTATTGTTTTATAGTTTTGAGTGAACTATGTAAATGTTTTAAATAATTTAAAAATTATTAAATTCTTAAAAACCAGTTTCTGACATTTGAAAACAAAGGGATGAATGTAATCCACTGATGAATAAAATCATATTCATACAATGAATATAATCATAACTGTATATCAAATTGATGGAATAACACAGGGAAAATAATTATTTACAGTATCTTTTAAATGTAGTAATTTGATTATATATCTCTACTGGTGTATCTCTGGGGACCACAAGAACCACAGAGAAATCTTAAACTGAATTCAGTGGGGTTTTTTTTGTTTTTGTTTTGAGACAGAGTTTCCCTCTTGTCACCCAGGCTGGAGTGCAATGGCAACATCTCGGCTCACTGCAACCTCCGCCTCCTGGGTTCAAGCGATCCTCCTGTCTCAGCCTCCCAAGTAGCTGGGATTACAGGTGCCTGCCACCATGCCCAGATAATTTTTGCATTTTTAGTAACGATGGGGTTTCACCATGTTAGCCAGGCTGGTCTCGAACTCCTGACCTCAGGTGATCCACTCACCTCAGCCTCCCTAATTGCTGGGATTACAGGCATGAGCCACCATGCCCGGCCCAGTGGTCTTATTATTAGAAATAATATGGGTCTTGTTTTTTTTAACTATTGTATGTACATTATAATATTAGGAAATAAGTACTTGAACTAATGTTTTTAAGAACCAAGATTTTCAAGGTAAAAAGAAAAGAAATAAGAATAAAAATTTTTAAAGTGTAGCCACAATCCTAAAAGCTTAAATTTGAATTGATTCATCTCTGTTAGAATAGCTGTTTTTAGACAGAATTTTAAAAACTAGAAAATATAATAACAAATATTGGTGAGGATGTGGAGACATTGGAAACCTTGTTCATTGCTGGTGGGATGTAAGATGGTACACCTGCTATGGAAAACAGTACGGCAGTTCCTCAAAAAATTAAATATAGAATTACCATATGTTCCAGTAATTATGCTTCTGGGTATATACCCAAAATAATTTAAAGCAGGGACTCAAATATTTGTACGTCCATATTCACAGCATTATTATTCACAATAACCAAAAGGCGAAAGCAACCCAAGTGTCCATCAACCAATGGATGGATAAACAAAAATGTGGTAAATACATACAATGCAATCTTATTCAGCCTTACAAAGGAAGGAAATTCTGACACGAGTTTCAACATGCGTGAACCTAAACGACATCATGCTAAGTGAAATAAGTCACTCACAAAAGAACAAATATTCATAGATACAGAAGTAGGATGGTGTTTGCTGGGAGTTAGAGTGGGGTGGGGGTGGGAGGTGGGGAATAGGATATTAGTGGGTTTTGGGGGGGCTGGGTTTTTTTTGAGATAGGGGTCTCTCTTTGTCACGCAGGTTGTAATGCAATGGCGTGATCATGGCTCACTGCAGTCTCAACCTCCCAGGCTCAAGTGATCCTCCCTCCTCGGTCTCTGGAGTAGCTGGGACTGCAGATGTGCACCACCACACCCAGCTAATTTTTGTATTTTTTATAGAGATAAGGTCTCCCTATGTTGCCCAGGCTGGTTTTGAACTCCTGAGCTCAAGCGATCCTCCCGCCTGGGCCTCCCAAAGTGCTGGGATTACAGGCATGAGCCACCACTCCTGGCTAGAGGTTAGTGTTTAATGGGTTCAGAGTTTCAGTCTAGGAAGATAAAAATGTTCTGGAGATGGATAGTGGTGACGGCTGCAGAACAATATGAATGTACTTAATGCCACTAAACTGTACACTTAAAAACATGGTAAAATTAAAATGGTAAAATTCATTATGTATATTATACCATAATAAAAAATGAAATTGGAAACAACAATATGAACTTATCATTTGTCTCTTGCTATGAAACACATATTTCTAAGCCTTGTCCACTGAAAAGGCCCAGAAACAATGTAGCAATGAGCCACCATTACCAAGACTGCAGCTCCTTAATACTATTTCCCATGAACCGGAACCTGAACCCTTTAGAGAAATAACTGATTCCAGTTTCAGGGCAAAAAATATACAAGATGGTCTTGGGACATCTTGCTGAGTCAGAAAACAAAGACACTATGGAAGACAAGTGGTTGTTTAAAAAACACGGTTGCCAAAATGAAGGGGCTCCCATCAGCCAAAGATGGGATGATTTGAGCATAGGAAAGGATCATGATTGTAACTGATTGGAACACATAAATCTATCCAAAACACATATAAATCCATGTGTTAGTACTAATACTTTAAAAATAAAACAAAAGCCCCAGCACAGTGGCTCACACCTGTATGTAATCCCAGCACTTTGGGAGGCCAAGGCAGGAGGATCACTTGAGGTCAGGAGTTTGAAACCAGTCTGGCCGACATGGTGAAACCCCCTCTACTAAAAATACAAAAATTAGTTCAGCGTGATGGCGGGCGCCTATAATCCCAGCTACTCTGGAGGCTGAGGCACGGGAATCGCTTGAACCCAGGAGGTGGAGGCTGCAGTGAGCTTAGAGTGTGCCAGGGCACTCCAGCCTGGGTGACAGAGAGAGATTCCATCTGAAAAAAAAATAACCTCAGTAGTCACCATTGGAAGTTGCAAGTGCACTAATTCATTATTGAGAAAACCAACCAAGGGAAAGAAATTAAGCATTTATCCTGCCTTTTCTGTATAAAATCTATTTAGGGTAACCAAATAGTTGATTCCAGAAAATATATGCAGAAGAAATGTTAGAATTAGAATGAATTTTTTAATGGTCTTCACCATCACCCATAGATGCTAAAACCATATGTGAAGGGTTGATGGTGAATTTATCGTAGTTGAATCAGGCTGACATCAGAATCCACTGTTCAATCTTAGCATTATGAAATAGCAAACCTCTACATCTAACTACCAACTTACAGGAAATATTGGGGATAGAGAAACAAATTAATTTCCACTATGAAGAAGGAATTAGCCAAATCCAGAATGTGGGGAATTTTGTAAGACAAATGACCAAGTACCTTTATTTTTTAAAATATATATATTTTTCAATGTTCCTGCAGAATTTTTTATTATTTTTTGTAGAGACACGATTTCACCATTTTGTCTAGACTGGTGTCAAACTTCTGGGCTTGAGCTATCCACCTGCCTCAGCTTCCTAGAGTGCTGGGATTATAGGCATGAGCCACTGCACCAGGCCTCAACCTAGTCCCTTTAACAAATAAATAAGAGAGATTGTAGAATAAAAGATACTTTACAACTTAACCAAATGTCATGTGTGGACTTATTTAGATCCTGGTGTCCAGAGCATTGTCCTTCATGTCCCTGCTTGCAACATTCCCTGTGGGCCTTTGTGGATAAAATCTACAGCTGTGAAGATGTATTCTTTCCTGTCTGTTGGCTCAATTAGGGCTCAGGGCATTTACCTACACTTCACTTCAAGGCCTACACCTCACTTCAGCTACTGCTGGTAACAAATATGCAACTCTCTACATTGGGCCAGTTCACAGAGGTTCCCTAGACTCTAAGGAGGGTCACCTCACCCAGCCCATGACCATACTGTGGCTCTCAAGTCAGCACCCCTGCCTCCAGTTACCAAGGGTGGTTAGGAAATGAAATCTCAGAGCATCTATCCACCTGGCCACACTGCCTTGCCGTGTTGGTGTTGGTGTGGTTGTGGCTGCACCCCAGGTTAGGAAGGGGCAACCTGGGAGGCAGACCCCTATCTGGGGAGTGGGAGACAGAGCTGCTACCCTCCTTTTTCTAACATACACTCCTTCCTGGATGAAGCTTAGAGAGAGAAAACAGGACCACCATCGCTTCTCCTCTCTCCCTTCCTTTTTCCCAACATTCTCTTGACCAGAAAATATTTTCTTCTTCTTTTTTTTTTTTTTTTTTTTTTGTATTTTTAGTAGAGACGGGTTTTCGCCATGTTAGCCAGGCTGGTCTTGAACTCCCAACCTCAGGTGATCCGCCCACCTTGGCCTCCCAAAGTGCTGAGTGCTGGGATTATAGGTGTGAGCCATGGCGCCTGGCCTTGACCAGAAAATACTTTCTTCTGATTCCCTAGGTTTTCACCTCCTGCTGTGATAGAGTGACAGATGTTATAGGTGGAGAGGTGTCTTTCTTACACTACAGAAGAATTCTGTGAGATGGGTTTTCCAGGCTGGGCTTTTTTTTTTTTTTTTTTTTTTTTTTTGAGATGAAACCTCACTGTGTTGCCCAGGCTGGACTGCAGTGGCATAATCACAGCTCACTGCAGTCTAGACTACTCAAGTTCAAATAACCCTCCCACTTCAGCCTCCCAAGCAGCTGGGCCTACAGGCATGTGCCATCTCACCCGTCTAACTTTATTTTTTGTAGAGTCAGTGTCTCATTATGTTTTTCAGGCTGGTCCTGAAGTCCAGGTTCAAGTGATCCTCCCTTTACGGCCTCGCAAAGTGCTAGGATTATAGGCATGGGCCACCATGCCCAGCCAAGCTTTAGATACTGTAATGAAGAAATGAAGGAATATGGAACATTCTTTCTCAATAATCCTCTTTCCTGCTACCTAATGCTATATATCATATAGAAGTGGAATGTTACCACATTTTCAGAATTCCTCTATAACAAATCATAATATCTTCAGCATATGAATGCCTTGGCCTACCGGGGCAAAAAGCATGTGCTCAGAAAGGCAAAAAGAAAAAAAAAGCACATTAATAATTTTAATATTACTCTTACACACACATACATTTAATTGGAATTGTAGAATGCATATTGTAAGTTTTATATTTTCAAGTATACAAGTAATAAATTACTACACCTTCACTGAAAAAAAAAAAAAAAAAACCCCACCTACTGTTCTTTTTTTTCCGAGACAGGGTATTGCTCTGTTGCTGAGGCTAGAGTGCAGTAGCTTGATCTCAGCTTACTGGAGGTCTGGACCTCTGGGGCTCAAGCGATCCTCCCACCTCAGCCTCCAGAGTAGCTGGGGCCATGGGCAAGCACCACCACACCTGGCTAATTTTTTGTATTTTTTTGTAGAGAACAGGGTTTTTCCATGTTGTTCAGTCTGGTCTCAAACTCCTGGGCTCAAGTGATCCTCCCAAGTAGGCCTCCCAAAGTGCTGGGATTACAGGTATGAGCCATGTCACCCAGCCCCATCTACTGTTTTATAACTTACTTTTGCATTTAAAAACGTAATTAGGCCAGATGTGGTGTCTCACCTGTAATCCCAGTACTTTGGGAGGCCAAGGCAGGTGGATCACCTGGGGTCAGGAGTTCAAGACCAGCCTGGCCAACATGGTAAAACCCTGTCTCTACTAAAAATATAAAAATTAGCCGGGTATGGTGGCACGTGCCTGTAATCCCAGCTACTCAGGAGGCTGAGTCAGGGGAATCGCTTGAACCTGGGAAGCGTATGTTTCAGTGAGCCTCGCACCATTACACTCCAGCCTGGGCAACAGAGCAAGACTTAGTCTCAAAATAAATAAATAAATAAATAAATAAATAAATAAATCAGTTAAAAACATAAGTGTGTGTGTGTGTGGGGGGGGGGGTACTGTTTTCCAATGTAATTCATTTCCCCATGTAATTCCCTTGTAATTCAGGTCAAAGCTAAAATATGCTTTTCAATCTGTAAGTGATGTCTCATTATCTAGTATACTTTTACACACTTAATCTTTAGCCAGTTCACTTTACTAGACAGTTAAGTTGTTTCCAGCTGAGCTGGGGTGAACAGCCCTTGTGCACATCTTTGGGTATTTTTTTCGTTATAAGTTTCTAGAGGTAGAGTGTTTGAGTTACAGAATACAAGCACTTATGACTGATGTTACTAATTGCCTAACTGTCCTCAGAAAAGTCACAGCATTTTCTGGGTATACCAGCAGGGTGTGACACTGCCCATTTCTCCATACCTTCTCTAAGTTTACAATTTATAATGTTAAAAGTATAAATTTTGCAATTGTAAATTTTAAAAAATTTATGTCAAAATATCTTTACCTAGCTGGTAAATATTGGTTTAAACTTGTATTTAGTTCTACTGAGATTGAAGATTTTTTCATGTTTTAAATATGTATTGACTATTTGCATTTATTAATTTAAATGGTATCTTCAGATAAGAAAACTGAGTTTCAGAAAGTTTAAATTACTTGGTCAAGGACATACAACTTGTGTGAGGCAGACAGAGAATTTTTTTTCATATCCTAAAATGAAATGGAATTTTTCTTCAATTTGTCAGAGTGAGCAATAAAGCCCATGGGGTAAAGTTCTATTGAAGCCAAGAGTTCAAGGTCATATAACTAATAGACAAGTTCTTTCCAGCCATATTATCTTTATAAAATATTACTTGGAGGACTGTCATGAAAGTTTAATGAGTAACAGTTCTTTTCTTCTTCAATTGATAGTTCCAAGATAAGTTCTATCTAGACTGAGACTGGAAGATGAAGAGACTGTTAAAAAGGGTGTCTAGCTGTGCTGACACCATCTTTCTCCCCACCCATGGGTCATGAAAATCTGTGCAGCTGAGATGCTGAAGGAGACTCTGGTACTCCATGACCTCCTCCTCCCTTGCCACTGCATGAGGACAAAGCAACCAACCATAAATGTTTTATGATGATAGAATACAACCAGGAAACTATTTCTAGAGATACTCAGAAGCTGATGTCTTACTTTTTGTTTCTGAATGCCTTTTTCATTTATATCCTAATTAATATTTGGTCTGCTGATGTAACTTTGTGTGGTAAAGTCTCCTTCCTTTAATAACTAACAGGAGAGACCATGAGTCAACTATTTTTGAAAAAGGGAAAAAAATAACAACAAAGGAAATACCAGAATCACTTAAGTCTTTAAAAAGCAGCAGCAGCATACTGCAAAATGTAATTAATAAAAACTAGCCAAAGGTTTATTTGGATGGTGGAATTTGAAGGACTTAGGGAAAAAAAGAGAGATGCTAAAATTTATTGGAAAGAAAAAAACATTCTAACAATTCTTTCAATTTGGCTTGGAGAAAGAACTTTTTCTTCCAGGAGCTGAGTGGCCAAGTTCTTCCAAGTAGAGCTTGCAAGGGAAATGTCTCTCAACTTTTGTTCAATTTGAGATCATTTGTGTCCATGACTATTAGAGGACAATAAAGTAAAAAAGGATCGAAGTTAAAGACTAGTATCACTAGACATCTCCCCAAAGGGATGCTTCATATACTATATCTTGCTTTAGGCGAGAAATGCCGTAGAATTGGGTGCAAGCAGCAGTTACAGAGGATTCAGGAGTTCAACCACTGCCCCATAAAATGTATTTAGTGCCCCATTGAGCACAGCACATTAGAGACCAAAGTGTCTGCTGGACACAGGTGAATGGACTCTTAAAGACCTTGCACAAAATACAACATGTAACTCGGCTAGTTTTTTTTGTAACAACTCTATATTTGTTCCTTACATAACAGGTGTTGGTGGCTGGGTGTGGTGGCTCACGCCTGTTAATCCCAGCACTTTGGGAGGCCAAGGCGGGCAGATCACGAGGTCAGGAGTTTGAGACCAGCCTGACCAACATGGTGAAACCCCATCTCTACTAAAAATTCAAAAAAATTAGCTGTGTGTGGTGGTGCACGCCAGTAATCCCAGCTACTCAAGAGGCTGAGGCAGGAAAATCACTTGAACCTGGGAGGTGGAGGAGGCAGTGAGCCGAGATCACGCCATTGCACTGCAGCCTAGGCAACAGAGTGAGAATTCGTCTCGGAAAAAAAAAAGAGGTGTTGGTTAAATGCACAAATTCCAGAGCCAGACCATCTGGCTCAACCCTTTCTCCTCCTGTTACTAACAGGGGAAACTTAGACAAGGAGCTGAATCTTTTTGTGCCTCAGTTTCCTCAGCTGTAAGATAATGATGATAAGCCATAATATCTCATTTGATTCTTCCAACAGCCTCATGAAGAAACAATAATCCTTACCTCACTGAGATATTGAGAGGACCAAGTGAATTAATTTGGGCCAAGTGCTTACAAGAGTGCCTGGTATATAAGTTATAAGTGCTTTGTAAGTGTTTGCTTTTTTTGTTGTTATTGTTATTACCAGCTAAAATGGAACTTCTATGTAGCAATAGTATAAATACAGTTTAAAATCCACTTGGCCCACTGAAATTGCCTTTGCAAAATTATAACAGTAAGAGAAATCTGACATAGCTGACTCTACTTTGCTTCTAACCTCTAAGCTATCCTTGTTCATTCCTGGGCATAAGCCAAACTAACTTTTTTTTTTTTTGAGATGGAGTCTCGCTCTGTCACCCAGGCTAGAGTGCAGTGGCATGGTCAAGACTCACTGCAACCTCTGCCTCCCAAGTTTAAGCAATTCTTCTGCCTCAGCCTCCTGAGTAGCTGGGATCACAGGTGTGTGCTACCATGCCAGCTTTTTTTTTTTTGAGACAGAGTCTTGCTCTGTTGCCTAGGCTGTAGTGCAGTGGCTCAATCTCAGCTCACCTTAACCTCTGCCTCTCGAGTTCAAGCAATTATCTTGCCTCAGCCTCCAGAGTAGCTGGGATTACAGGCCCTGCCACCACACCTGGCTAATTTTTGTATTTTTAGTAGGGACAGGTTTCACCACATTGGCCAGGCTAGGCTCGAACTCCCGACCTCAGGTGATCCACCCACCTTGGCCTCCCAAAGTGCTGGGATTACAGGCGTGAGCTGTGCCCAGTGTAGGCCAAACTAACTTTAGGAGGAAGTTATAGTTTAACCTTAAAGTAAAGATAGTAATAGCCCTTCCCAAAACTATCCCTTCCTCATTGGAGGACAGGAATCATCTTTGTAGAACCAATGAAAAGACACAAGATTAGGATTATGAAGGAAGCCTGAATTCTGCTAAGATGTAGGCGTAAATTATAACCAACCATCGGTCCAGAGGACACAAGATTTGTAACTTCTCCAATTTACTCCTGTAGATAACATCATCACTATTGTAGAACCTAAGATTGGTTTTCTTTTTCCTTGTTTTGGGGGGGTAGGGGTGGCGGGGGGACAGGGTTTCACTCCCGTCGACCAGGCTGGAGTGCAGTGGAGCAATCTCGGCTCACTGCAACTTCCACCTCCTGGGTTCAAGCAATTCTCCTGCCTCAGCCTCCCAAGTAGCTGGGATTACAGGCACTCACCACCATGCCCAGCTAATTTTTGTATTTTTAGTAAAGACAGGGTTTCACCATGTTGGCCAGGCTGGTCTTGAACTCCTGACCTCAAGTAATCTACCCGCCTCAGCCTCCCAAAGTGCTGGGATTACAGACATGAGCCACCTCGCTCAGCCCTAACGTTGGTTTTCTGAGATGTTTTTCAGACTTTTGGATTTCTGAGGACTGGCTGACTACACTCAGATCCACAAATCAACCAGTCCTGTAGCCCCACCCCAGAGACTGACTCTGCATAAGGACCACTTTCCACACCCCTGTGATTTCATCTTCATCCAACCAACAGCATCTGTTCCCTAAATCCTGACTACCAAGTTATTCTTAAAAACTCCAGCCTCCAAATTTCCAGGGAGGCTGATTTGAGTAATAACCTCCTGTGTTCCCATGTGACTAGCTTTGCATTAATTAAGCTCCATCTTTACAACAATACCAGTGTCTCAGTGAATCAGCTCTACCTGTGCGGCAGGCAAGAACCCATCAGGGGATTGCACTACCAGTGTTGAACTTTTGAGTCTCCTGCCTTTGCTTTTTTTTTTTTTTTTTGAGACGGAGTTTTGCTCGCTCTTGTTGCCCAGGCTGGAGTGCAATGTCGCAATCTCAGCTCACTGCAACCTCCGCCTCCCCAGATTCAAGCAATTCTCCTGCCTCAGCCTCCCGAGTAGCTGGAATTATAGGTGCCTGCCACCATGCCCAGCTAATTTTTTGTATTTTTAGCAGAGACGGCGTTTCACTATGTTGGCCAGGCTGATCTCAAACTCCTGACCTCAGGAATCCACCCCCCTCGGCCTCCCAGAGAGGTGGGATTACAGGCGTGAGCCACCGCACCTGGCCCGACTTTTGCTTTTAGTCAGGGAGATTTTTATTATTTCAAAATGTTTGTATATATTGAAATTTTTAAAGTCTTTCATATTGCACTATTTTCAATGCATAATTTAAATGAACATAAAACAAGTACGCACTATAGGGGCTTTAGGTGTTATTAGGCTCAGAATCCAATACCCCAAAATACGGCATTTTGACATGTTGACATGGAGAAACCTCAAGGTCTCTCTGATCTCCCCTGCCACTGTCTCCCACAAAGAAGTGTAAGTTCCTTTATCTGCATAAGATTCAGACCCATCAAAGAAAGTAATTGTTTGTTATTCCCCTCCCTGTAAGACCAAGAATGTAACCACACCTGAACACTTTCACTATCAGAGAGAACTATTCACACATAAATCTCTGTTCAGAGATCCATTCATTCTCCCTAGTAATCCCCTCAGCAATTTATCTTCTCTTCACCTCCCAAAACCTGTTTTACCAGGATTCAAGCCCCCATTCTTTCTGTAACCTCCAGATGGTATATAAACTTCTGTACCGCATTGGGAGGCTAGGTCTTCATTTTGAAGTCTCCTGTGTGTATATGTTAAATACATTGGTATGCCTTTTCTCCTATTAATAAATCTGCCTGTCAGTGATTTTGAAGCAAACCTTCAGGGGACCAAGAGCCTTGGTCCTCCCAGTGTGAAAGTGCAATGGGTGATGTAAGGCCTCTCGTCACCCAGGCTGGAGTGCAGTGGTGCAATCATAGCTCCCTGCAACCTCAAACTCCTGTGCTCAAGCCATCCTCTTGCCTCAGCCTCCCAAGTAGTGAGGACTACAGGCATGTGCCATCACGCCCAGGTTATTTATTTATTTATTTATTTAAGTTTTGTAGAGCCAAGATTTCACTAAGTTGCCCAGGTTGGTCTCAAACTCCTGGCCTCAAGTGATCCTTCTGCCTCAGCCTCCCAAAGTGCTGGGAATATAGGTGTGAGACAACACTCCCAGCTCTATGGCAGACACTTTGGAAATACAAAAAATAGAAGGCAAAGATGACCATTGTTAAAATTTTGACATATTTCTTTTGTCATATTCTCCACCTTCTGGGTTCAGGAGATTCTCCTGCCTCAGCCTCTCGAGTAGCTGGGATTACAGGCACCTGCCACCACGCCTGGCTAATTTTTGTATTTTTAATAGAGATGGGCAATTCCTGATGATCAATGAGCAAGAGTTCTCGTGGGTCTGAAGTGGTTCAGGGTGTGTTAATGACAGGCAGGTGTTAAAAGATGGTGTTAAAAGATGCCTGTCCAGATTGACTCCAAGTAAAATCGGTGATAATATTTGTTTTGTGCCAGGGAGTGTTCTAAGCCTTTCACACAGATTATTATATTAAATTATTAAAATACCTCCATGAGGTAAAGATAATTAATGCCCCATTTTACAGATGAAGAAACTGAGACTAAAAAATGTAAGCAAGTTGCCCAAGGTCACCAAGCTGATAAGTGGTGGTGCTGGGATTTAAACCTAAATAATTTACCCCCAGAACCCTAGTGTAATTGTCTTATTACAACCCAAAAAGTTGTGATGTATACATAGTTCCTCAGATGCTTCCATTTTTTCTCCCCTCAGGAATGTTTATTTTGTAAATACTGCCCTATCTACAACTGTAATGAGCATGGCTATGCTTATGATCAACACTTTTTTTTTTTTTTTTTTTTAATAGATAGAGTCTCGCTCTGTCACCCAGGCTGGAGTACAGTGGTGCAATCATAGCTCCCTGCAACCTTGAACTCCTGGGCTCAAACTATCCTCTTGCCTCAGCCTCCCAAGTAGCGGAGACTACAGGCATGTGCCATCATGGCCAGATTATTATTATTATTATTATTATTATTATTATTAAGTTTTGTAGAATCAAGATTTCACTAAGTTCCCAGGTTGGTCTCGAACTCCTAGCCTCAAGTGATCCTTTTGCCTCAGCCTCCCAAAGTGCTGGGAATATAGGTGTGAGCCAACACGCCCAGCTCTATGGTAGACGCTTTGGAAATACAAAAGATAGAAGGCAAAGATGACCATTGTTAAAATTTTGGCATATTTCTTCTGGTCTTTTTTTCTAAGCACATGGTTTTATTTCATCTGTTTGTTGGTTGGTTGGTTGGTTGGTTTAATTTTTGTAGAGACAGAGGTCTAATTATGTTGTCCAGGCTGGTCTCAAACTCCTGGGCTCAAGCAGTCCTCCCGTCTCGGCTTCCCACAGTGCTGGGATTATGGGTGTGAGCCACTGCACCCGGCCAATATGTTTATTTTACATACATGTGATCAAATTGTATATGCAATTTTAGTATTTCTTTCTTCCCTTTATATTTATAAATATAGATTTATAACATGTGCTATCCCATGCTGTTAAAAACTTCATAAACTTCCTTTACGTAGGCTGCATAAGGTACTGTTGCTTGGCAGTTCCATAATATATTTACCATTCCATTTATGTTGGACATTTGCGTTTTTTCCAGCTGTTTTTTTACTGTGGGACAAATCTGTTCTCCCGCGCACGCTTTTTTTTTTTTATGAGACAGGGTTTCCCTCCAGTCGCCCAGGCAGGAGTGCTGCAGCGTGATCTCGGCTCACTACAACCTCCACCTCCTGGGTTCAAGTGATTCTCCTGTCTCAGCCTCCCGAATAGCTGGGATTACAGGCGCATGGCCCTAAACCCGGCTAATTTTTGTATTTTTGGTAGCCGGGATTTCCCCATGTTGGCCAGGCTGGTCTCGAACTCTTGACCTCAAGTGATCCGCCTGCCTTGGCCTCCCAAAGTGCTCGGATTACAGGTGTGAGCCACCGCGCCCGGGACTATTCTCTCTTTCTTGATAGTTTCCCTTCTGACATTTCCTTCTTTCTTTCTTTTTTTTGACAGAGTCCGCTCTGTCGCCTAGGCTGGAGTGCAGTGGCTTGATCTTAGCTTACTGCAATCTCCGCCTTCCAGGTTCAAGCGATTCCCCTCCCTCAGCTTCCCAAGTAGCTGCGACTACAGGCACGTGCCACCACGCCCGGCTAATTTTTTTGTATTTTTAGCAGAGGCGGGGTTTCACTGTGTTAGCCAGGATGGTCCCAATCTCCTGACCTCGTGATCCGCCCGCCTCGGACTCTCAAAGTCCTGAGATTACAGGCGTGAGCCACCGCGCCCTGCTCCCCTTCTGACATTTCTTCAGATCTTCCTCAGACACCCAACGACCTTAAAATCCCTCTAACCTTCTTTCTCTCAAACTTTACTTTCTAGAAAGAGCTGATAAACTCATTTATACTAAAGTCTACAGGATTGTAAATCTTAATCTGTTATCGCTTAAAAGATGCTTGTATCAATTTACACCAAACGAATGAAGCTCTAATTGTGGGGATTTAGTCATCAGAAAATCTAGCAGGGGAAATTCTCCCTACCCACAATCAGAGTAGATAACAGCAAAAAGGGTTCCAGGCTCACTTAATTTTAGGAAAGCTGATAAGAAGACCGCTTACAGCTGCGGAGGTACTGATTTGGTAAAGGGAGGGAAAGAGTTTGTACACGTGAGGGTGAAAAAATTGGGTAGAAAAATGGAAGAGAATCAGAAATTCACTTAGCAACACCAAATATATTTGGCACCACTAACCTAGTTTCTCCTGTGTTTGCCTTTCCAATCCGTTGGACCTTAGGGGATGGACCGCCCACTTTCTCCCCAGAACGGCTCCCGGGTCCGGTTCTCAGTCTTAATTACTGCACCAAGCCTCCATGCTCCAGGGCCTGTGGTCACAGAGCAAGTCCCAAGGAGCGGAAGTAAAGTTCTAAGAGAAATCACCATCTCCTTGTGCAGGGAACACTCCCAAGCCCAGTGTCCACAGACAAAGCACCTCCAGCGACTCGAAGAGAATTAATAATCCCTGTGGGGGCACTGGAGGCTCCGCGTGAAAGTTTCCAAAGCCCTGTTCTGCCCCAGGACTCCTTTCTCTCCTCCCAGAGGCTTCAGGCTTTCGCGGCTGCTGGCACATCCCAGCCTGCGTAGCGGAGCAGGAGGGACCCAAGGCAGGATCAGCTTTCCCCAACTCGAAAGGGCACCCGTTCTCCAGGTGCCGGCACTGGAAATAGCTGGTGCGGAGAAGGGAGAGGGAGACGTGCAGGATGAAGTCCGCGCCAAGGAGGGCAGTGGCTCCGCCTCTCTGGGTTAGGGACAGAAGAAAACCCTTAACCCAAAGACCTAGCATGAGTGAGGCGTGGAAAGCGAGACAGACTTCAGTGGAAGGCTGTGGGGCGGGACTCAGGGTTCCCGGAGAGGCCGCCCCAGCTCCTGCCGCAGCGCTGGGCGCCCTACCACGCCTGCTCCCTAAGGACCCCGGGCGTCCCACGCACGCACCCACCCTCCTTCCCGAGCCCGCCGCTCCTCCCTCCTTCCTCGCTGGTTGGCCCGGGCGCCGCAGAGCGCGGCGGCAGCAGGAGGAGCCGGGCGCGCCTGCCACGCAAGACCACCGGGCTGGCAGGGCGGCAGGCGCGGTGCGCGATCCCGGGTGGCGGCGGCAACGGCGGTGGTGACGGCGGCGACTGCAGCGGCCAGCTCTCGCCTCTCCCCTGCGCACCCGCATCTCGCCGAGCCGCCAAGCAGCCAGCAGTCCCAGGGTCGCCCAGCCCACGCGCGCACGGCCGAGCCCAGCGCACAATAGCGGCGACAGCCATGGGGAAACCGGCGAGGAAGGGATGCGAGTGGAAGCGGTTCCTGAAGAATAACTGGGTGTTGCTGTCCACCGTGGCCGCGGTGGTGCTAGGTGAGCGGCGCGGCGGGTGGGCGATGCTCGCACCCTCACGCGCTTTCTGCGCCCAGGCCGCGTGCGGCTGTGAGGGTGGGCTTGGCGCTGGCGCACTCCATGCAGGGTCCCTCGATGCCCCCTCGGCCTTAACCTCGGGCCCCCCGCGGGGGCTTTCCCCCAGGCGCTCTAATTCCTGCACACCAAGAACAAAGCTCCTCTGGGACTCCCATTTGAGTGCTCCTTGAGCTGCTGGTTCCTGCTCTACCCAAAATGATCAAAGGGGCTTGGGGGTAGAAAGGGAAGCAAGCAGCTCTTGGTTCTGCTCGTTTGAAAACAGGGTTCGATTTTTCTGTTTGTTAATCCCGCACCGTATCTCCCCGTATCACCGCTACCTGCCTCACCCCACACCCCCAGCCTCGCTGCCCAGACAGAGATTGAGTGTGGATTACAGTTCTCAGTCGAATTGGAAGAGGCACCCTGGCCTCCGGGATGGGCCGGACCCTTGGGGGAGGGAGGCTGAGAACGCTGTCGCCGCTCATCCTGGGCAGTGCGTGGAAAGGTGCCTTCCCACGCGGCGAGCGCCGACTGCCTGCACCCGGGCTCTGAAAAGCTGCCAGATTCGTGCCTGAATTCTGGGATGTGCCATTGTGGCCCGCGGGAAGTCACCAGGGAGGAGAGCTAAGAGAACTCAGCCGTCTCCCCTCCTGCCTTCCTTGCTCTCCACGTTGTTTTTGTATTTAACATAATGTTTAAGCCATCCTTGCCTGTTTTTAAACAAGGGTGTATTTAAGTGATCCACCCTTCACAGATCACTGGACCAGGTGGATGTCTGAGCCATTGCTCAGAGGTATGAGTTATTCCTATTTAGATTCTGATTTTTTACCAAGGTTGTGTGTTTCTATCTCCGGCCCGGGGATGCAATTCCTTGGGATTAGGGCCATATCTGTCGCCTTTCCCGTGATAGCTCCTCAGCAGGTGATGGCTTTTGCACCCTCTGAGGAATGTGGATTCTTCGGCAGGCTCCACCTTCCCCTTGGAAACTGCAGCTGTGTTTGCTGAGAAGGCAAGTGGGGACAGCTTGTTTCCTCCCAACCTCAGGTACCTTCCTCTCCAACAGCTGCTCCTAAATCTCAGAATATATGGTGTTGCCTGCTTCTCCTCCGAACCGCCCCCTCCCCTTAGGGTGGGGATAGGGCAGGGAAATGGCCTTTGGAAGTTAATGGGATTCTTGGGGTCAGATTGGATTCTCCAGAACCTTGGGCAAAGGAAAGTCAAGTTTCTAGTAAATAAATAACATCCTGGAATGGCCCTAGCAGAGGCTATTTGTAGGAGGAAAGGAGAGAAGTAGAGAAGCAAATCTTGACTATTTCCCCTAAGAAGTGCCAAGTGGTTTTGGAACTTTTTTTTTTTTTCGGTTTTGGACATTTTTAAGGGAAAGTTTATCCTACTCCACCATATTTAAATAGCATATGCTACAAAGAACGACTTGATTTCCTTTAGGCCAAAGAGAAGAGATGGCCTTGTTTGTTTTCCTAGTGATAAGGGTCAAGGATTAATTGTTAAATATCTTTTTGAAGACTTTGAGAGAGGCCAGGGCGAGGTGGCTCATGCCTGTAACCCCAGTTACTCAGGAGGCTGAGGCAGGAGAATTGCTTGAACCCAGAAGGCAGAGGTTGAAGTCAGCCAAGATTGTGCCACTGCACTCCCACCTGGGTGACAGACCAAGAATCCACCAAAAAAAAAAAAAAGAAAAAGGCCTTTAGAGGGCCAGGCACGGTGATTCACACCTATAATCCCAATATTTTGGGGGTCCAAGGAAGGAGGATTGCTTGAGCCCAGGAGTTGGAGACCAACCTGGGCAACATGGCGAAACGCCATCTCTACAAAAAAGTACAAAAATTAGCGTGGTGGTGCACATCTGTAGTCCTAGCTACTCGGGAGACTGAGGTGGGAGGATCACCTGAGCCCAGGGAGGTGGAGGCTGCAGTGAGCCATGATCGTGACACTGCACTCCAGCCTGGGCAACAAGAGTGAGACCCTATCTAAAAAGAAAAAAAAAAAAAGACTTTGCAGGATAAACATTGGCTTGTGTCTCCCTCCTGATTCCCTGTGGAAGTAGTTATCCTGCCTTTTCAGCATGGGGCTTTCCAGAGATACTCACTTGCTACCCAAGTGTTGCACACCACTGGTCAGCATGCGATTCACTAGAGACTGGTTTGGAAAAGATTTTAAGCAATTGTTCCCTGGCCTTTGGAATCAGTTGCATGAATAAGAAGAAGTATATGCCCATTTTGCACACATGGCCTTTGGTCTCAGATGGGCACTTTCCTCCAATTTTAATGTGTGTGAGCCCCAAGAGCTTGGTTTGAGTACTTTTCTCCAGAAAGGAAAGTCACCACTTAAAAATCAAGTGCCCAGCTGAAATCTTCCTAGATATTTGTTCCTTCAGATGGCAACAAAGGGCAGTCCTGCTTCTGGTCTGAGAAGTCTCAAACCTAGACCACCCCCAATATGCCCATTAACAGGGGTCCTTTTCTTGTCCTTTTTCTTCGGAGTACTGGGCCTGAGTGGAAAATCATACTTGTTTGTGTAGTCTGTAAGGGCTGATTTGTTTAACTGACAGTGAAATTCCAGTGACTTATAACAGTGGCACTGAGTCTATTCATAAACCCTTGCTAGATCATGATAGTAAGAGTTTATTTTATAACTGCCTTAACTGATCCAGAAAAATCGCGAGAGCTCTGATGCAGCCTCCCTTTTGGACTTTTCAGCATGTGGAACTTAAAGAAGAAAAAAACTATGAAATTTATTAACTATCATGACAAAACATCTTCTTCTGATATAGCCGTTCAAATGTTTCGTCCCTGACCAGGTGCAGTGGCTCACACCTGTAATCCTAGGACTTTGGAAGGCCAAGGTAGGAGGAATGAGTGAGTCCAGGAGTTTGAGACCAGTCTGATCTCATCTCTATTTCTAAAAAAATAATTTAAAGAAATAATAATGCAATGAAATGTTCAGTCACTACTATAATTCAGTAGCCCTAATACTTTAAAATATTTGATTATAGAAATAAGGGGCAAAGATTTTTATGAGCTAGCTTAAAGCCTGATTTTTCAAGATATAGCACATGAGGGGAAATGTAATAAGGGTCATCTTTATTAGGTGTGGAAGTTCACTCTTTTCATGGACAAGGAAATGCTAAGAACTAAACATTTCTCAAATTCTTGTTCACAAGATGAAGGGATCGAATAGTTAGGTGACCATCTTTGTTAATTTCTGTGACACCCTACATGGTCCTGAAAATAATATCTTGGATTTTCACAGGAAAATCCTCTGCTAAAATACCACTAGGACCACTTTCACGGCTTTCATTACAATTCTTACAGGCTTATTCTCTGCTTCCATAGAACGGTAGAATGAGCACAGAGCCTGGATTGAAGAGTCCTTGGGATTTGAATTCTGGTACTATCAAGCTCTATCATGCAGGCAAACTGTGTATTTCCCTACAAGCCTGTTTCCTCATCTGGAAATTGGAGATATTACTTATTACCTCATTTGTTATTAGAGGTGTGAAAAATACTCAGTTGTGTGGCTGGCATATATTCAGCACTCAATAGTTGTTATTTTAAGGTAAATCTGAATAATTTGATTATGAGAAAATTAATATTTTCTTATGAAATAAATTCTCTCATTTTATGTTTCTTTCTGTGTCCTGCTTAGTGTCCCGCCTATAATTTAGGGTGATTCAAGTGTTTTGATGACCTGCTCTGTCTGAGCTAATAACTATCTCTGTAGTATTATTCATTTCTTTAAAGGGGAAATGGAAAGAAGAATCATTTTGTTTTGTGCCCCACCGGCTTATCCTCAATTCATTTAAATATAATATTTAAATATATAATTTATATAAATATAATTTAAGTATGTAAATTCTGAAGGAAGTTTTCATGCTCTAAGTGGGAATTCTGTCCAAGCAGAATTACTGAGTGAGAATTCTGCCAGCCTTCTAATTCGGGTCATCCAATAATGATTATATAGTATATAATGTTGTTAAGGTACTTCTTATATCCTCACCCTATTCACAATATAATACCTAATCTTTCTCTCCAGACCAGTTATGCCATTACTTCAGTCATTTGAAAAATCTGTGATTTCAACTTAGAGCTATTCAGAAAAAGCAATAGGTATTGGCATTTACATGACAGAGCTGGCAAGCTTATTCATTCTAAATTGTTTTCTTTGGAGCGCTAAGGAAGCAATCATGCATAGATTCTGATTCCATTATCTAAAATCAGAAACAGCTCCTTCATGGTCTTAGTAATACCCTTGCCCAGCCTCGTGTCTCTACCCTGGAGCTCATGTAGCGTGCATCTGGCAGTGCTAATTTGAGACGTGGCATAGGCTTTCCCGCTTTGTCTGTGAAGCCCCTGAGGACAGGGCCCAGCAGCGGTTCACGCTGGTTGCAGGCCCAGCCCCTCACCTGCATAGAACCTTGGCTCAGCAGTGTTTAGGAATATCCCTGTAATAATCAACACTTAAGCCATTCATTCATTTAACAGATATGTATCAGACACCCACTGTGCACCAGGGATTGTTCTACAGCCGGGTCACACACCATGTCCTCATGGGACTTAATGTTCAAATAGAGAGAGGTAGACCGTAAATAGAATACATAGATAACCTACTGTATAGAGCATGTTAGATGAGAATAGTGTTCTGGAGTAGTATAGAGCAGGGAGTGGGCTGACAAGGTGGGGGGTTGCAATTTTAAACAGGGTGACAGGGGAGGCCATACTGAGAAGGTGACAGTTGAATCAAGACTAAGGAGAGGTGAAGGAACAAGCTGCACAGGTATCTGGGGAGCATCCTAGTTTGTGTGAGAAACATCAAGGAGTAGAATGAGGGAGGGAGAGAGTAGGAGGAGATGAAGTGGAGGTGAGGCTGGGGGCAGAGCAATAGGGTGGTTCAGGTCCAAGGTCCAGGAAAGGGGAGATGGGTGCCTCAGCTGAGCAGCCAGGAGTGGAACAGAATGAAAAGACAGCTGCTTGAGGTTAACCTGCAGGGCTTGGCTGGATTTGGTCCAAGGGAGAAAGCAGTGGCCATCTCCAGCAAAATAGAGAGTCCTGGAAGGGGCACCGACTTGGAAAAGAACATGGCATGTTCCACGGTGGACATGTTGAGTTCGAGGAGCCAGAGGGGTGTTTGGGTAAAGGTAGGCAGCAAACACCTGGCTAAGTGAGTCTGGTGCTCAGGAGACAAATGTGGAGTGGTGTGTCGACTTAAGAGAGCATGTCAGGGACCTGGTTAAGGCTTTGGGAATGAATGAACCTATCCTGGGAGAAAAGGGAGAAGAGAAGACCAAAGACAGAGTTCTGGACAACCCCAGCATTGGAGGTCTGGGAAGAGAAGGGGCCCACAGAAGAAACCGGACGTGGTGTGATAGAAATTAAGAACAGGAACAGTGATGGGTGAGAGGGTAGGGGGCAGGAGTGAGGGGGTCTGAAGAGGATGTTCAACAGCGTTGGGGATACAAAGGACAGGGATGTGACCTTCTGGGCTTTTATTTGGAGGCACTTAGGTGTGAAAGAATTCAGAGAAAGTGGAAGTCACGTTTAAGATCTAGAGAGTATTTTCTTTTCTTTCTTTTTTTAAGAGACAGGGTCTCGTTTTGTTGCCAAGGCTGGTCTTGAATGCCTGGCTTCAAGCTATCCTCCTGCCTCAGCCTCCCAAAGTGCTAGGATTACAAGTGCAAGCCACTGCACTCAGCCTTGTTTTGTTTTGTTTTTTGTTTTTTAAGGAGACTTGAGTCTGACTGAACCTGAAGAGAAGTGATCATTAAAAATAAAAATGCAGCTGAGCATGGTGACTCATGTCTGTAATCCCAGCACTTTGGGAGGCGAAGGTAGTAGGATTTCTTGAGGCTAGGAGTTCAAGACCAGCCTGGGCAACACAGCAGGACCCCTGTCTCTGCAAAATAAAAATTAAATTAGCCAGGCATGATGGTGCGTGCCTGTAGCCCCAACTACTCAAGAGGCTGATGTGGGAAGATCACATGAGGCCAGGAGTTCCAGGCTGCAGTGAGCATGATCACATCATTGTACACTCCAGCCGAGGTGACAGAGCAAGATCCTGTCTCTGAAAAATAATAATAAATGCAGAAGAGAGAGAAAACAATGAATGCTGTTGGGTGGAGTGAGGCCTGGGACAGTAGAAGACAGCATGAAGTGGAGGGACCTGGTCGGGGATTGGCCAGAGAATGGGACTTTATACTCCTGAGATGGAAGGGAGGAGTTAAGGATGAAGCATTGTATTCCTTTCCTGTGGCTGCCCTAACAAATTACCACAAACTGGGTGGTTTAAAAAAACAGAAATTTTTTTTTGAGACTTATGTATCCATTACTCTGTGCCAAGTACTGTTCTGAGTGCTATATAGGTATTAAACAATTTAATCTTCCCATCAAGCATATTTTCAGGAAACTGAGGCACAGAGAGTTAAGAAACTTGCCCAAGGTCAAGGGCAGAGCCAGGATTCAAACCCAGGAAGTCTGGCTCTAGAGACTCTGCTTCTAACCACTATTCTCTCCTGCTGCTGTGTGATATTTATTACCCTATATTATCATTTTTCTGCCTCCCTCACCAATTGATGAACCCTAAGGGAAGGAATTTTGTGTTGCTCTTCTCTGTGCCCATAGTACCTATCACATTGCACAGTAGGGTGAATACATTTGTTGAATTGCTGAGCCATTTATGACCCAGAGAGTTAGTAAAATGTTGTCCTTGTTTGTCAAGGGAACAAATGAGCCTACAGCTTAAATCAAACCCTATTACCTCCACAAATTCTCCTCTGCCTGTTTCAGCCCCCTCTGATCTATGTCAGCAACATAGATTAACACTTAATGAATCTATATAAGTATCAAGCATGTTGATCTTTTCTTTCTCAAAACTAGATTACAGACCCCTTGAGGTCCCTCTTATTACATTTCACAGGCACTAAAAAATAAAATGAGGCCATAAAGTAATGAGACTGACTTAACTATTTTTTTAATTTTTAAAAAAGTATATCTGATACCTATACTCTCTGAGTCTTTGTTTCTTATTAACAAGAAAGGGATTTAGATTAGCTGGGAGAGCAAAGAACATTCTATTCATGCATCTACTACCATTTATAGGTAGTGGACTATCTGATATGATCTTTGTTGAAAAAGAGTTGAAAACAAAAGTCTGAAATTGATTACTGCTGTCTGCCACTGGCTTAGGATCAGGAACTAGTGGTATGTGTGCTGAGTAATTGTTGACTTGGGTTATAAAACCTCTGAGAGTCCTTCTAGCTTTAAGAACCTTTAGCTTTATGACTGTATATTCATTCCTCGGTTCATTGCTGGGAGCCAGAGGAACTCTTCTGTAAGGAGCTAAGGGGGGTTTAAAGGGCATTACAAGACGATAAAATGACCTAGACATTGAGTCAACCGTTCTGTGTTTGAACGGCTGATCAGTGACATAGGGATAATAATGTAAATTGTATATGGGGCTATTACCATGGTAATATGTTCTATGTCAGTATTATTAGATTGTTTATTACAACAGTAATAGAAGGTCTAATATATGTATGTTTTTGGACTTTATATGTCTCTAAAGTATTTGCGAAGTACACAATACTCCAAAAACGCTAAATAAAATAATAGTTTCTTTAAAATGACAGGAATAGCCTAGTTCCTATATCCTCAAAACCAGTGATTTCCACAACAATAAATAATCAGTTTGACATAGGGAAAACAAAAAAAAGCATAGTTATTCATATATAATGGGGACTTTTGCTTTTAATGAGGAATATGGCTTTATGTTTATATATTTCGGAAAACTGATGAAAACAGACAAGGTTGCTAATTTAGTCATATATATTTAATTCGTATTAATATATTTATTCCATAGCATGCCACAGACATGACAATATTAGTAAAATAATGAGCACTACTAATTGGTTTCCATAATATTTTCTAGAAATTTGGGAGTTGCTAGTGAGTTAAATTAAGTTCATTTGAAAAAAATATATATATGTATATGTGTGTGTGTGTATATATGATATTGCTTATACTTTCTCTAAAATACTGAGAGATATGTGGTCTCTGTCTCTCTATATATTACATGTATACATACATATACATATGTATGTATTATATACATAATATATACATATATATATTATGTATCTTTTTTTTTTTTTTTTTGAGACCAAGTCTCACTCTGTCACCCAGGCTTTTTTTTTTTTTCTTTTTGAGACCAAGTCTCACTCTGTCACCTAGGCTGGAGTACAGTGTCACGATCTCGGCTCACTGCAACCCCTGCCTCCCAGGTTCAAGCGATTCTTCTGCCTCAGCCTCCTGAGTAGCTGGGATTACAGGTGCCCACCACCACACCCAGCGAATTTTTGTATTTTTAGTAGAGACAAGGTTTCACCATGTTGGCCAGGCTGGTCTCGAACTCCTGACCTCAGGTGATCCACCCACCTCGGCCTCCCAAAGTGCTGGGATTATAGGCGTGAGTCACCCGGCCTAGCCATATATTATGTATCTCTATCTATCTTATCTCCTTAGTTAAGTACCTTAGAGAAGAGATCCTTCTGGCCTCGCCAAAGTTCTACATATTAAAGAATTAGGAAAAGAAACTGGGCTTTGAATGCTTATGCCTGGTGTTTTCATTTTTGCAACCAAATCAGAATCAGATTTGAAGCATCACTGAAATGATTCTGATTTTTGGTTGTTCTATGCAAGGTATATATGACTCAAGTCTATCAAAACCCCAAACAAAATGATCTAAACACAAAATTATAAAATGAATCTTTAAAATGATTTTACATATTAGACTCTGCACATGCAGGTTGGTATATACAATCTTAATGCATCCTATGAGGAAGACTGAATATAAATTGCTAGTGGTTGGCAAATATTGAATATCTTGTTAGATGTTGCTTAATTTAAGATATGGTGTTTTATTTAGTACAGTAAAACTACAAAATTGAAGTTGCTTACCCGTTAAAAATTTGAGCACTGGGCATAAGAAATAAAGAAAGCTTCAAATGAAAACACGCTGTGTAGAAAATTTTTGTGTGCAAATTCAGGATGTGGTGGAGCTCAGATGGGTAAAGCCTGGGTTATGTCAGACAAGGTAGGATTAGGAATCAGTTGTTAGAGAGCATGTATGCATGTGAGAGCACTTGCTTATAAAGAGAGAAAGCTTTCCACATTAATTGCTTGTGAGAAATTGTGATTACCTTTAACAGAGCCGAGACTGAAAATAACTGTCCTAGGGAGTCCGTGACACACTGGCCTGGTGCCAGGGAAGCTGTGTTCGCCTGAGGTATTGCAAATTTCCCGTGTCACTGGAGATTTGGGGTCACAGATGCTGTGACAACTCAAGCACTCTCGAAGAAAATGAACTCATTTTAGATGACATTGAGTGGCCCATTTAAACTCCCCATAGCAGTGTCTATTAAAGTAGAAAGTGTTTTAAATGGCCTTTTCTATTTTGTTTGTTTTATTTTGAGACAGAGTCTCCCTCTGTCACCCAGGCTGGAGTGCAGTAGTGCGATCTCGGCTACTGCAACCTCCACCTCCCAGGTTCAAACAATTCTCCTGCCTCAGCCTCCCAGGTAGCTGGCAGTACAGGTGCCTGCCACCACAACTGGCTAATATTTTCTATATGTTTAGTAGAGACGGGGTTTCACCATGCTGGCCAAGCTGCTCTCGAACTCCTAACCACAAGCAGTCTGCCCGCCTCGGCCTCCCAAAGTGCTGGGATTACAGGTGTGAGCCACCACGCTGCACCCAAGAGATTGATTTAGAAAGAGTTAAAACATTATACTTGCTGAGGAACAGCCCCAAACTGCAACAAAGAGTACTCTGTTGTAATTAGTACACCCCACAGTAACACCTCTGTTAATGGAAAGGAAGTGTTTCAGTGACTCACTCCTTTTCAGAAATGTTACTACTTTACTTTGAAAATTATTTGCTGACTGCCTGTTCCATTACCAAAGGTAGAATATTTCCTTTCCAATAAATAGTCCTATACTTTCTGGGATGGACAGATCTCATCCCAGCTCACAGATGCTTCACGTTCCTCTCCCAGGCCCAGCCTCAGCTATGTGAGTTCCGGGCAGTAGTCCCCACTCAGCCAAGACAGGGAGGGATACGGTGCCTTGTTCTCTACCACTAATCCCCAGACCCAGCCCTGAGAAGATAAGACATCCCACCAGTCCTGCACTCATGCTGAGGTCACCACTCCCGAGCCCTTTCTTAGTCTCAGAGTCCCTAACCGTGTCCAACACAGGAAAATTGTCACAGCAGATCTCCACATGTCTAGGAAGGCTCTTGATAGTAGAAAGTGTTTAAAATGGCCTTTTCTATTTTGTTTTGTTTTGAGACAGAGTCTCACTCCGTCACCCAGGCTGGAGTGTAGTAGTGTGATCTCGGCAACTGCAACCTCCACCTCCCAGGTTCTAACAATTTTCCTGCTATCATCACGTGACTCTCTGCTTGGTCTGCATGTTGAAGCAATAGCGGACTTTGGGACTGGAACTTGGCTTCAGAAACATCCTCAGAGAGGGTCCACATGGCCATACGGTGTGTTTATTCTTATAATCTCTCTGAGACAACTATTTGGGTATAACACTTCCAGATGGTTAAAACTACAGCACTTTGGCCAGGCGCGTGGCTCATGCCTGTAATCCCAGCACTTTGGGAGGCCGAGGTGGGCGGATCACCTGAGGTCAGGAGATCAAGACCAGCCTGACCAACATGGAGAAACCCCATCTCTACTAAAAATACAAAATTAGCCAGGTATGATGGTGCATGCCTGTAATCCCAGCTACTGGGGAGGCTGAGGCAGGAGAATTGCTTGAACCCGGAAGGCAGAGGTTGCAGTGACCCGAGATCACGCCATTGCACTCCAGCCTGGGCAACAAGAGCGAAACTCCACCTCCAAAACAAAACAAAACAAAACAAACAAAGAAAAGTACAGCACTTACTCAACCAAGGGGGAAATCCTTATAGGAGAGAGCTTAGGTGAGAATGTACAATTATTTTTCTACCATTGTTCTATTGCTTAAGAGTTACCTAGTTACTAATAATTCAGTAAGGAATTAAGTCAATAACAAAAAATGCACCATCACCAGAAATGCCTAAACTACAGAGAGCCTAATCTCTGAGCCTCTCCCCGTTACTGGAAAATAAACTGATACTGCTCAACTTCTGTGAGTATCTCAAAGACTTGTTTTCTGAGCCACTTAGCAGGTTTCATTTAACATTTCCCCAAATTATGGGCCAGGCACAGTGGCTCACACCTGTAATTCTAGCACTTTGGGAGGCCAAGGCATACAGATTGCTTGAGCCCAGGAGTCTGAGACCAGCCTGGGCAACATGGTGACACCTCATCTCTACAAATAATACAAAAATTAACCAGGTGTGGTGGGTCACGCCTGTAGTCCCAGCTACTCAGGGGGCTGAGGTGAGAGGATCACTTGAGCCCGGGAGGTTGAGTCTGCAGTGAGCCAAGATCACACCACAGCACTCCTGCCTGGGTGATAGAATGAGACCCTGTCTCCAGAAAAAAAAAAAAAAGATTCCCTGAAGTATGAGACATTGAGAGAGAAAGTGAGAGTGACGTATTTTCTCCCTTGAAAAGTTCTCTTTGGCTAACCAACCCTAATATCAATATTTATTGAGAATTTACCACAAGTTTTATGTACATTTACCTCCCATTTGACCCTCAGTACAATGAGTTAGGGGGTTCCCATTTTACCAGATGAGGAAACTGAAATTTACAAGGCTTAGGTCATGTAGCTGAGCACACAGAGCTAGGATTAGCACCCAGGACTGTCTGATTCCAAAGCTTAGGTTACTAATTATTAATCATTAAGCAAGTCTTCTTCCTTCCTAGTAAACCTTGATACACCTACACCTAATTGGTAGTTAGAACCATGCTTGCAGACAGGCTTCTTTCTTGCAAAGTGGCCAAATAAAGCCTATTTCCTTCTTGCTTCATCGTTTGTCAGTCTTGTAGCTCTTCTTTATTGCGTGTGGTTAGTCCTTTCCCCTACGCTTCTCCTACATAAACCTTCTGTTTGAGCTTGAATTCTAGTGGAACTCATCTAGTTGCTTTCCCAGAACTGTTGTACTTTCATGCCCTAATCCTTTTGCTCAAATGTTTCACTCACTGTTATCCTGCCTATCCTTGAAGATGGATCTAATTACCACTTTTATGTTGTAGACTTCTCTGTCTGCAGTTGGAGATAATCTCCCTTCTCTGCATTCTTAACCCTTGATTTATATGCATAAATTATCACCATTAGCACCACTATTCCCACGTCTGTTCTGTGGCAGACATCACTAATTGATTACAGTACTCTTCACTACTGAGCTCTGTCATGGCCTCAGAATCCTCGAAACTTTGCTCCAGGCAACCGCTGTTAATCAAACAGAATTGGCGCCTAAGATGAAAAGTATTGTTTGTTGCTGGGAAAAGTTTATTCATTTGGTAATCAGTTAGGAACTGAATTTAAATTGAGCAAGTACTGATGTTACTGATAAGAAAGGCAGAGTCAAAGTCTGTATTTTGTCCTCTCAGTCCATTGGTGGCAATACATGCACAACCACTAACATGATCCTGAGTGTGGTAAATGCTGCAAGGAGGCTTCAGCATGCTGTGGGCCTTCAAAGAAGAAAGGTGCAACTGGGAAAGTTCCTGGAGGAGGCCATAATTGGAATGGCCTTGAGCAGGTGTGGTAGGATTTCTGGGCTTGAAGACTGGAAAGAGCAAGTCTGCATAAAGGTGATGATATGAGTAAGGAGGGCTTATCATCTCTTAGGTTCAATTTCAGTATTACATGGAACTATAATTTAATATATGTGTTGCTGTGCTTTCGCACTTTTTCTTATCTGTTTCCTAAGTACAAGAATGCAATACTACACAGGTCTGTCACATCATAGCATCCAGCATTGTACTTACTTCACAGGAGGTGCCCCCAGATATTTTTGGCTGATTACAACCTTCTTCACTGAAGAATTAAAACAAGTAAATCTTTGATGAACCAATCCCATTGATCCCCTAGAAGCCCACTCAGTTGTATGAGTTTTTGAGTGAAGACAATGAGGAACTCTTATGCTAGCATAAGTCATCCCAAACATACTTAACTCCTGGAATGGGGACCCCAGAAGAAGAGCAAGTCTGGTTGCTAACAGTTTTGAAGCCATTTTATTGTGAGCACAGCATGGCCCTGAAGCTCCCAGACTGGAGAGCATTTCTGTACCCTAAGGAAGATCTGATCTTCTCAAGAAACCAGCACCAGAACCCACCTGATCTCCAGATAATTCTTTGGGCTAATTAGAGAAAATGGAAGATCCATCTCTTTTTCCATAATTGGGCCACAGCTTGGTGCTGAATCAACCCTGGATGGTAGAGCCTTTTCAGCTGCGGTATTTAGCAACTCGTATACCATTCAGTGAATTTATTTCTGGATTTTCCCCCTCCAAGTATCCTTTCACATCTTTATCCAAATTCTGCCCACTTCTCTCCCTGTCTGGAGATTATTTCTATAAGAAATTAATTAGCCTGTCTGTACTACCTGTTCCAGCAGACTTTGAACAACTGCGTGGGTAAACACTAGATGTGGTCATCAAAGAGTCGGAAAATAAGTTTTTACTTTTTTATTAGCAAAAGTTAATTGTCAACCAGGAGATGTAACAGGCTTGCTCCATTTCTGCTGCCGCTTCTTGGATTTCTTTCTTGCATGTGGAGAATTTCCTGAGGTTTCACCAGACTGAAGAGATTCTGAGTTCTATGAAGTGATGGAGATAAAGATCTTGTTGTCATAAAACAGCAAAGAGCACTGTGATTGGGTTTGAAAGAGTTTTGATTGTGTTATGGACAGTGCTCTTACTGGTTTTTAAAAAGTTGATGTTTTCTTCTGTGTAAATTTAAATAATTTCTTTAAAGGCAGTAAGCTTTTATATTTAATTAAATATACCTTTCACTGTGCAATCACAACAGGAAGATTTTCTAAATTAGACATCTTTACCTTGAAGAAGAAAATTGTCTGTTTCAGTGTCTTTTTGTAGCAAGATTGGCCAAAACAAGTGGTAAATAAGTCTGTAATATTTAACTGTCATGAAATACCTTTGCTAATAAGGAAATGGCCTCAGTTTGGATTATGTGGAGTTTCCTGTGTGCGATGTGGGGGTGTATGTGTACATATATGTATATTTCTTTTTTTTTTTTTGAGATAGAGCCTCACTATGTCGCCCAGGCTGGAGTGCAGTGGCATGATCTTGGCTCACTGCAACCTCTGCCTCCCAGCAAGCGATTCTCCTGCCTCAGCCTCCCAAGTAGCTGGGATTACAGATGCGCAACACCATGCCTGGCTAGTTTTTTTGTATTTTTAGTAAAGATGGGATTTCACCATGTTGGCCAGGCTGGTCTCGAACTTCTGACCTCAGGTGATCCACCCGCCTTGGCCTCCCAAAGCGCTGGGATTACAGGGGTGAGCCACCACACCCGGCCTATATTTCCTTTTTTTATACTGGATAGCAATATAGGGTCTTGTCTTTCACCTTTTAAGTTCAGAGAACAGTTTGTCCTGACCACACATATGTTACCAGTATAATGTTTTATGAAGGTTTAGAAATGAGCTCCCAGAAAAATAATATTTTAATATCTACAAATAAATAATCTGAGGATGTTTCTCAATTTAGCATCAATACTAAGTTGTGCCTTGTAGATTTCCATTGGCTCTACGTGCAAAAGATTAAGTTAGAATGAGGAAGATATTTTTAATTACTATGAAATTCTTTTTTTTGTTTTTTTTTTTTTTGTTGTTGTTTTTCTTTTTGTTTTGGGAAGGTGTCTCACACTGTTAGCCAGGCTGGAGGGCAGTGGCATGATCTTGGCTCATTCAACCTTCGCCTCCTGGGTTCAAGCAATTCTGCTGCCTCAGCCTCCCGAGTAGCTGGGATTATAGGCATGTGCCACCACGCCCAGCTAATTTTTGTACTTTTATTTTTTTGAGATGGAGAGTCTCTGTCACCCAGAATGGAGTGCAGTGGCACCAACTCAGCTCACTGCAACCTCTGCCTTCTGAGTTCAAGCGATTCTCCTGCCTCAGCCTCCCAAGTAGCTGGGATTACAGGTGCCCACCACCATGCCTGGCTAATTTTTGTATGTTTTTAGTAGAGAGGGGGTTTCGCCATGTTGGCCAGGCTGGTCTTGAACTCCTGACCTCAAGTGATCCACTCACCTCTGCCTCCTAAATTGCTGGGATTACAGGCGCCCGCCGTCTGACTTAATTTTTGTATTTGTAGTGGAGACGGGGTTTCGCCATGTTAGCCAGGCTGGTCTAGAACTCATGACCTTAAGTGATCCACCTGCCTCAGCCTCCCAAAGTGCTGGGATTACAGGCATGAGCCATCATGCCCGGCCAAATTACTATGAAATTCTGTCCTGCAAGTGCTTTAGAATAACTTGCATTTTAAAGTACATTTGCACATTTTACATATAATGCTATATGGTTGTGTTTGGGTTTTGTGTACAGATGGCTTTTGTTATTAAGTGGAAAAGGCCTGAAATATGCTGTTCCATGTTAAGTAAATTGATATAACCTAAGAAAAGATCTTGTTGCCAATTCAGAAACCATAACCTTAAATAGCATGCCTGGGTCTCCTCTGTATCTGGTTTAACATCTGCATTGAATATTGGTATTTTCTAATAATCTCCAACTAGCTTATTTATTTTGGAAAAAAAAATAGAAATCTACATCTACTTTTGCTTAAGTGGAAATAATTGAGTAATGCTTGGTTGCTTTTTTAACCTCAAGTCAATAACTGCAAAAGACTGGACTTACTGCACCTGAGATCTAGAACCCTGAAGTTATCTAATCGGTGCTCATCACTGAGCTTGTGTAGGCTTCCTGAAGCCTATTCAGGGCCCTGTGTACCAGGGAAAAGGGCTGGCAGATCGCAGTATGTGGAGTATGCAGCCAGTAATTCTTTCTTAGATTCTCTGTCCCCTCTTAGAACCTCCCCTCATTTCCCAGGGAACATCTGTTTTCCATGAGGGCAGTACTAAGGGGGCTGAAGATTCCTACAAACATATAATAAAAGATTCCAAGAGTAGGCCGGGTGCGGTGGCTCACGCCTGTAATCCCAGCACTTTGGGAGGCCAAGGTGGATGAATCACGAGGTTAGGAGATGGAGACCATCCTGGCTAACACGGTGAAACCCCCTCTCTATTAAAAATACAAAAAAAATATTAGCTGAGCATGGTGGTGGGCGCCTGTAGTCCCAGCCACTCAGGAGGCTGAGGCAGGAGAATGGCATGAACCCGGGAGGTGGACCTTGCAGTGGGCCAAGGTGGCGCCACTGCACTCCAGCCTGGGCAACACAGCAAGACTCTGTCTCAAAAAAAAAAAAAAAAATAGATTCCGAGAGTAAACAAAATCCTCAAGTGTTACTGTGCAAAGATTATACTCACCATGTTTGATTTTTTTGGTCTCTGGTGGTCATCCCAGATGCATTCACAGTCATTTCTGGACCTTTAATCTAATCCACTATTGTTATTAAATGAGCTGATCCACATGGAGTTACTTTTGAAATCATAAAGTGCCTTATGAATGTTTGTTATTGTGTCTTAAATTCTTTAAATATGTCTTAACTCACTTAAAGATAAAAGTAAATGTTTCTGTGGTCCTTCTGGGAGTGGGGAAAGTTACAGCTCTACGAATGTTAAGAGAGAAGGGTGAACAGTTAGCAGGCAGGCAGCATGGTTGGGAGTCACGAGGAAGAGCATTAAGATGACACAAGTTTTGTAAGCAGACCTAAGGAATGGGCTGAAGAGTGTCCTGGAGACCCAGGTACTTAGACTTAGCATTCTGGGTTCAGGGTTCATCCAGGAGTTCCAGGCTTGTGGCAGGTTTAGAAAATCCAGGCTGATGGGCCACCTTCTTTCTCCCAGAGGTCAATCTGATCTTAAGTTGCACCTGACTAAAACCTGCTGCAGGAGAGATGGTCAGATATTATTTACACACAGGGAGATGGCTTCCTAAGATTGTGTAGTGAACCAAGAAGGTGTTTACAGGCATGTGAAACTGGCTATTGTAAAGAGGCAGTGATCTGGGACACGTGATGTTAGTTAAACTGGAGGAAAAGGTGTACCCTTCAAGCAGAGGATTCCAGGGCCTCTCGAAACCGTACAAGTCTGAGCCAAGGGACAGAAATTCCATCAGTGGCTTGGAAGTCAAATATTTGCCCTGATACTGAGGAAGGGAAAGAGTGGAACGTGACCGTGGGATAGATAAAGGGTTTTCACAGGAATGCAAACAAGATGATAGGTAGAATCACCCATGAGATTAGCAAACAAACCACTTTTAGAGGAAAAAAGTAGAATAAAGAGAGTCAACCACAGGTAGAAAATGCAAGACTTTGGAATCCACAAGTCACGTCATAGATATGTATCTCGGGAAATAATCCAAGCACACATGCATGGGACTGATACACCTGTGGGAGAGTGAGAGTCTGGTTGTTCCGAGACTGATAGATTCACCCACCTGCTGGGCTCTAAGCCAGTTGGATGTTTGCTCGAGAGACTAGATTCCTGTGGGCTGGTCCTAACTTTCCCAACTAAGCTCACCCTCACTTGAGCCCAAAGGACTCCTAAGACTCCATCCCCAGGAGGCATCCCCAGGTGAGGAGCTGGGCACTTGAACTGTCATGTGTATAGCACCACAGCCATTGTAAAAGGAGAACATCTCACAAGTCAGGAGTTACTGGAGAGACTGTTTATGACACACTTCTGGGTTCGATGGCCCTGAGACAATAAATTCATTCACATTCCTGTGGCCCAGTTTTCATGCTTTGCTCATGACATCCTCCCTCAGTGATTTTCTCCTGCCTTTCATAATCAGGTTTGATGAGCAAAGGGTAGAAAGTGCAGTGGCTTCCTGGGCATGTGCATTAAATAGCAATTAAAATGCAGTCCTGGTTCGGCTCAAAGCAGCAGGTGTCAATCAAACACCTACAGTGTGTCAAGCTTGATGCCAGGGGCGGTGGGGTACAGGAATGAGCAGACAAATGCTTCTGCCTTGGGAGCTTCAGATAAAAGGGAAGGAGAGCACGAATTAGACCTGTCTGAGGGTGTAATAGAAATTCAGATAAAACTGAGTAGGATCCAGAGGAGAGATTCCTTCCACCTGAGAAGAGAGCCTAGGAAAGGCTTTCTGGAGGAGGTGGCTTTTTAACTAGGCTTTAAGGGGTGGGTAGGAGTTTATTAGGCACAGATAGTGGCAAAGGGCTTTCAAGGGAGGGCGATCTGTGTGAACAAGAGTGTGAAAGCAAAAAAGCATGGAGCATCTTTAAGAAATAGCATGGAGTTTGCTGTGACTGGGTCTGCTGGGATTGGGGGTGAGAAGGACATGCAGACCTGTATTGGTTAGGGACCTGGCAGGAAGCAGACTCAAAAGGGTTTCACTGAGCAGAATTGAATCAAGGGACTATTTATAGAGTTCAGCAGGGTAAAAGGAATCAGCAAGGGATGGTGAGGCACCCAGGGTTGAATAACTGGGAAGCTATTAGCTCATCTAGGCCTGAACAGACAAGGGAGGGTGATGGGGTTTCCACAGTACAGTGGGGGCTGAGTTGTGGCAGGGACCAAAAGGCAGGGCCTACGTGGCTGCAGAGGAACACAGGCAGGGAGGGCGGGAGAAAATAAAAAAAAACCCAACCTCTGTCTCTTTCTACCATTAAGATCTATAGCTACTGCCTCTCATTTGCTAAACCCAGCCAAAACCAGAGGCAAGGAACCCCGAATCAGCCCTCCCAGTGCACAGAGCAGGACAAAGACAGACAGAGGGTGAATTGGAGGGCAAATGGAGAGTGATCAGCACAGAGCCATATGGCATGAAGTGCCATGCTGAAAGGTTTTCTCGGGACATCAAGAAGTGTTGAAAAGATACAAAGTCTAGGATTGATGGCAGGGAAATTATTATTTATTTACTGAGATGGAATCTTGCTCTGTCCCCCAGGCTGGAGTGCAGTGGTATGATCTCGGCTCACTGCAACCTCTGCCTCCCAGGTTCAAGCAATTCTCTTGCCTCAGCCTTCTGAGTAGCTGGGATTACAGGCATGTGCCAACATGCCTGGCTAATTTTTTCATTTTTAGTATAAATGGGATTTTGCTATGTTGGCCAGGCTGGTCTCAAACTCCTGACCTCAAGTGATCCACCCACCTCGGCCTCCCAAAGTTCTGGGATTACAGGCATGAGCCACTGCGCCCAGTCTATTTTGATGACATCTGGTGATACTGGTGGCTGCTGCTTAAGGGCATTATGGGAAATGAGAGGTAAGAATGGTTCCCACAGCCTCTAGCTATATACCAGCAGGACCATCTCCTGCTGCTCACACAAGCCTAGCCCTAGGCCTCCACATCTAGAGAGCATTGCCCCTACATCTACCAGCCTTTCTTCCATGCAAGGAGGGCAAATGTGGCTGGTGGAAAAGGCACCTAGAATACCAGTGGCAGCTTCTCTCTCTCCCCACTATACTTTAGGACTCTTCTAATTGTAAGCAACAGAAAATCCAGTTCAAACAGGCTTAATCCAGAAAGGTGGAAGGAGGCGGGGGTGACATATAAAATTTATGGCTCAGATACCATAAGAGTCTACAAACAGTACCTGGCTTCCAGTACAGGGGTTTAATATCATCTGGACCTGTTCTCTCTTTACATATAGTCTCTTTACACCTGTGTCATTTTCACTCCCAAGCAAGACTCTTCCCTGGTGGTGATACAGCTGCCAGCACAGGTCAAGGTTTCTTTTTCCCAGTTCCACACCCAGCAGGAGAAATAAAGTTTCTGATCCCTATTAGTTCAAACAAGACTCCATGGCCTTAGCCTTAGGCTAACTCAGCCCTGAGTCAGAGCTCCATTCCTCAATATAGTCTTGGGACCAAAGGAATATGGTGATCTGATTGGCTAGACCAGGGTCGCTCCCTCATCCTACCATGTTCCCCCAAGCTTCTGGACTACTTAGGGCTTCAGCTCCACCGTAAACAAATTGAGAGTTAGAAGGTGTGCTGTTCACTGCAGGGACAAGGGATACTGTCCCTTAACAAGAGCAACAAACCTGCCTTTTATCTGTTATGTTCTTGAGCTATTTCCTGAAAGCAATCAATACAACACTCATAAGTTAAATTTTATTGCATTCATAGTTACAAAAGTCAGGAAGTCGTTTAGTTATTAACCACATGGTTTGAAATTGATGGAATTGAGACAGAAATCACTTTAAAAGCTGAGAGAGGGTGTCATAGTCTGTTCTGGCTGCTGTAACAACTTCCCACAGACTACGTACCTTATAAACAACAGACATTTATTTCTTACAGTTCTGGAGGCCAGGATGTCCAAGATCAAGGTGCCATTAGATTCCGTGTCTGCTGAGGGCCCACTTTCTGGCTCATGAATGATGCCTTCTAGCTGTTTCCTCACACAGTGGAAGTGGCAAGGCAGCAATCTGGGACTCTTTCATAAAGGCACTAATCCCATTCAGGAGGGCTCTGCCCTCATGACCTAATCACCTCTCAAGGGCCCCACCTTCTAACACCATCACATTGATGATTAGGTTTCAAAATATGAATTTGAAGGAGGACATACACATTCATACCATAGCAGAGGAGGAGAAAAATTAAGCATGTTTTGCCTTAAATTCTTAAGAATTCTACACACACACACACACACACACACACACACACACACTACACAACAGCTTATATTTAACGCTGAAAGTCTGAATGCTTTCCCCCTAAGAGCAGGAATAAGGCAAAGCTGTCCATTCTCACCATTTCTTTTGAATATCTCACTGGAAGCCTGAGCCAGTGCAACAAGGCAAGAAAAAGAAATAAAAGGCATATTGAAAAGAAAGAAATAAAACTGTCCCTGTTCACAGATGGCATGATTTTCTACATAGGAAATCCCAAGAAATTACAAAATAAATTTTAAGACTAATATAAGTGATTTTAGCAGGGCTGCAAGATACAAGGTTAACACACAAAAATCACTTGCTATTTCTATATGCTAACAATGTATAACTGAAAATGGAAATTGAAATACATTGTGTGTCATAGCTTCAAAAAGTAAGGATTAGGTATGTAACTAACAAAATATATATAGGATCTATACTCTGACAATTATAAAACACTGATGAAAGAAATCATTTAATGCCAAAGTAAATGGAGAGACATAAGTTGTTCATGGATTGGATGACTCAACATACTAATGATGTCAGTTCTCCCATAATTGATGTATAGATTTAATGCAATTCTGATCTAAATCCCAGCAGGGATTTTTGTAGATATATCAGACAAGCTGATTCTAAAATTCATATGGAGGCAGGGTGCGGTGGCTCACACCTGTAATCCCAGCACTTTGGGAGGCTGAGGCGGGCAGATTGCTTGAGCTCAGGAATTGAACACCATCTTGGGCAACATGGCAAAACTCCGTCTCTACAAAAAAATACAAAACTTAGCCAGGCATGATGGCATGCGCCTGTAGTCCCAGCTACCTGGTAGGCTGAGGTGGGAGGATTGCTTGAGCCCGGGAGATCGAAGCTGCAGTGAGCCATGATCACGCCACTGCACTCAAGCCTGGGTAACAGAGTGAGATCCTGTCTCCAAAAAAAACAAACAAAAAATAAAATTCATATGGAAAGACAAAGGCATTAGAAGAGCTAAAATAATTTTGAAAAAGAAGCAAGTTGGAGGAATCATCCTATCTTATTTCAGTATGGTTATCAAGATATCAAGTGTAATATTGGTGAAAAGGAGACATGGCAGAAACTGCAATTACTTTTGCACCAACCTAATAGAGCAATGAAGCAGAACAGAGACTCCAGAAATAGACCCATAGAAATATGCCCAGCTGGTCTTTTTTTTTTTTTTAAATTGAGACAGGGTCTCACTCTGTCTCCCATGTTGGAGTGCAGCAGCATGACTGTAGCTCATTGCAGCCTTGAACTCCTGGGCTCAAGCAGTCCTCCTGCTTCAGACTCTCAAAGTGCTGAGATTGCAGGTGTGAGCCACTGTACCTGGCCCTCCAGTTGATTTTTGACAAAGGTTCAAAAGCTATTCAAAGAGGAAAGTATAGTCTTTCCAACAAATGGTATTGGAACAACTAGACATCATATGCAGAAAAAAAAAATGAACCTCAACCTAAAATCACATTACATTCAAAAATTAACTCCAAAAGGAAAAGAGTAAGATATAAGACTTTTAGAAGAAAACATAGGGGTAAAATCTACATGAGCCAGAGTTAGGCAAAGAGATCTTAGATGCCAAAGCACAATTCATAAAAGAAAAAAACTGGTAAGTTGGACTTTAAAAAATAAATCTCTTTCTCTCCAAAAGGCACTTAAGAGAATGAACAAACAAGTTACAGACTGGGAGAAAAGAATTGCAGATCACATATCCAACTTGTCTAAATTTATATCCAGAACATATAAAGAAACTCTCAAAACTAAGTAATAAGAAAACAAATGATCAAACTTTAAAAATAGGCAAAACCTGAACAGACACTTCACTGAAGAGGGTATACTGATGGCAAATAAACACATGAAAAGATGTTCAGCATTGTTGGCCGTTAGGGAAAAGTGAATTAAAACCACAATAAGATGCCAGTAAATACCTATTAGAGTGGCTAAAAAAAAATACAATACCAAGTGCTGATGAGGATGCGGAGCAACTGGTACTATTAAACATTGCTGATATGGGAATATAAAATGGTACAGCCACTCTAAAAAACAATTTGGCACTTTCTTATCACCTTAAATACAGCTTTATGATATGGCACAGCAGTCCCACTCCTGTGTATAGGTCCTAGAGAAAGGAAAACACGTTCACACAAAAATCCGTATGTGAATGTTTATAGCAGAACTCTGCATAATCAATCAAAATGGGAGACAACTCAAATATTCTTCAATAAGTAAATAAACAAACTACAGTCTATCCATAAAACGTGATCCATTCAGCAAGAGAAAGGAACATACCATTGATACGTACAAAACTCAGATGAATCTTAGAGGCATTATAGTCAGTGAAAAAACCAGTCTCAAAACTTACATAGAATATGATTCCATCTGCATGATAGCCTCAAAAAGACAAAACCATAGTGATGGAAGACAGACTAGTGGTTGCTAGAGATTAGGAATGGAGAAAGGGTGTGACTACAAAGATGTAGCATGAGAGAGCTCTTTGGCATGATGGAACTGTTCTATATTCTAATTTTGATGGTGGCTATAAGAATTTTAACATGTTAACCATAGAACTGTACACTAAAATATTCAATTTTATTGTATGATCAACACATGTACACACACATACAAACATCCCCTTAAGAGTCAGTTGGTGCATACATGTCCAGCATTTGCAAGAGTGGGTCTGAGTTTGCTGGTGGGGAATTCCTGTTTTCTACTGAGTTCTCATCCCTGCAAAGAGCAAAACCTTGAGTGGCCTGATGCCACTCATTCCCATTGAGGATATCTGACCTAATTGTTTTGGGTATCGTTGGGCATGGAAGGTTCACTAACATCTTAAGATAATATCCACACGGCCAGCCAGAGCCTCCCCGGTTATCTGGCTTGGGGACGCACATGGATCATGAAGGAGGTTGGGAAGGCTTTCCAAATACGCTTGGGCTGAGTTTTGAAGTCGCTGAAATGGTAATCAGATAAATGAGAGAGCAGAGGGAGCAATAAATAAAGGCTCAAAGACATGAGCGCAGGGCAGAACTGACACAGTGGGCATGGTTGGGGTTGGGGCTGGGGCTAGGGTGAGTCAGGGAGCTTGCGTGCCACCCTATGTTAGGGAACCACTGTAGGGGCTTTAAGCTGGAGAGTGACTCCGCCAGATTTGCATCCTGGAAAGATAGCTCTGACTTAGTTTGCAGAATGAATTGGCAGAGACAAGATTGTATGCAGAAAGAGTTTTAGGAAGTTGATGAAGTAGGCTTGGTGAGAAATGCAGCAGTCCTGAACCAAGACAGTGTCAGAGGGTAGAAGGGAAATAAATGAATTTGAGAGTTATTTGGCCAATAACATCAGCAGAACTTGGTATGTGGCATGGGACACAGAGTCAGTTGGAATGTTCCAAAAGTGTACCACTTCGGACCCAAACTGCTTCAATATATCTGCTGCATCAGTTATTTGCTGTGGGGTCTTAGACAAGTTATTTCATTTGCTTGTGCCTCAGTTTCTCACCTGAAAATGAAGTTACCTCATAGAGTTGTTGTGGAGATCAGAGTTAATTATATTTAGCCCAAGATCTGGTACATGGTAAGCCCTCCAAAAATGTTTGCAAATAAAAACACAATTTAGGGGTATCTATTTCTAGGTAACGAATCACCCCCAAATTTAGCGGCTTAAAATAATAATGACCATATCATTATTGCTCACAGTTCTCTTTTGTGATTGCAGGGAGCTGGTGGCTGGGGCTGGGATCATGTAAAGGCCATCACTCACTTGTCTTCTGACTGGGCTGGAAGGATTCAAGCAGCTGGGGCTCCCGTATCCCTTTTCTCGCTGACTCTCTCTCTCTCTCCCCCCAACTCCCACCCCCACTATCCTCCCTCTTGCTCTGGTTTTCCCATGTTGCCTCTCCAGCATGGCAGCTTCAAGGCAGCTGGTCTTACATGATGCTTCAGGGCTTCAAAGTGAGTGTCCCAAGAAGAAAACTAATCAGATGCTGGCCTCTTCTAACCTATCTCAGATTTCACATAGCCTCACTACTGCTGCATTTTGTCTATCAAGGTGATCACAAAGGCCAACCCAGCTTCAAGAGACAGGGACAGAGCCTCCATTTTCTGATGGGAAGAGTATCAAATATTCTATAGGCCTATTTTTAAACTGCCAGGGGACCCAGGATGAAAAGTCTGAGGTTTCTAAAGGGAGGATAGATAAGTTTATTTTTCCTTTGTTGGGTCTCATGTGCAGGTATCCAGGTAGAGTCCCAGCAGGTAATTGTATATTGAGTTTGTCACTGAGGAAACAGCATGAGGCAACAGATAGAGATGGAAATGGAAGCTATAAAAGCAGATGGGATCCCTGTGGGAGAGTGTGCTGCTCAAGAAGAGGGTGGAAGACAAACCCTTGATGAACATCAACATCGTGTAAAGCACAATGTCAAAGGTGGAGAGATGAGAACTTATCCAGCTGGCTGAGTTCCTCTAGACATCCAACTGGTTTCACTCCTAGAGTACTGCAGTCTGAGACTTCTTTCTCTGGGATTCAGTATTCTCTTGGTAAAACAGTCATCTTTCCAGCAGGACTGAACCCTTGCTAGCCCAGATCAAGGGTCCTCTTCCACCTCTCACAGCTGGCTGCTGAGTCAGAACCTCCTACCTTCCTCCAAAGGCCAGGCTGTGTTGTAGAGGCTTCTGTCCTGTGTGTTTCCAGTATGGGACAAGGCACTAGATCCTCCACCCTCTTCCCAGTTAGATATGTTCCCTGGAGTAAAAGAGTCTTTGAACAAGTTGTTAGGAAAGTTTCTCCTCTTCAACCACTTCAAAATGTCCTTTTGAGTGTAAGCCACGTCCAAATAATTAGTCTTCAGTTCCAGATCCTGTTAGAGAGCCACATTGGTACAGGAGCTTTCCTGGTTCCCCTTTTGTGAGTTGCCATAAAGAAAGAGAAAGTGACCTATAATCTATGAAAGAGCCAGGTTCTAAAACAGATCATTCTGACTTCAGAGCTCAGCCCTTCACCCTAGGCATCCCTCCAAGAAACACCAGCATGAACTTACCTAGAACGGGCCTGAACATTTGAACAACTGAACACAATACACCCCAGCTGGCTCCTGGCAGATTGCACTCCAGTGTGGTGAGTTTAATTTGAGCAAGCAGTTGAAATAAAACAGGGCTGGCTGTGGGGATGTGGCAGAGCCAGAATGGCTTCTCTTGATCTTTTTTTGCTCTCTGGGAAACAAGATGAATTAATGAACTGATTCATACTCCCTTTTACCCAAAGTCTGAAATAAACCACCCTTATCATCTCATCAAACCTTTACCCAACCCAAACTATGGATCTGGGATTCTTACTCTTCTCTTGCCTTCCATCTATCCCACTCCTGATGAAGTTTCTTCCCATCTTCCAATCCCATGGGCTTCACTTTCCTGCCTATAAACAGCTGTCAACTGCCTGATCTCCCTATGCTAATCCATTCTAGACATTTTAACCAGGCTTTTCTCCAATCTAGGCTGGCTTTTACACAAACATGTTCAATGACTATTCATTATCCTTAATAACTAATCTTTGTATATTATAGTTTAACATATGGTTGATCTCATTTTATCCTCACAATGAACCCATTACATGGAAGGGAACTTAGGGTCAGAGAAGTATAAATTCTCCTCCCTGGCATTCAAGGCCTTTCATGATGTGCCCCAAGTGATTTCCTAGTCTTGGTTCTCTAAACCACCCCTCAAGCACCAGCCAAACTACTGACTGAACACACTCTTATCACCTCTTTATGGAAGAAACAGAACTTTGGTGTCCAACAGAACTGGATATTGAAGCTGGCCATGTGACTTTGGACAAGTTTCCTAACCTGTGTTACATTATTGTCTTTATCTGTAAATAACAGGCTTTTTAGATTAGATGATTAAGTAAAATAATGTATTATAAAAGTGTTTGGGCCATAGGCACCTGACACGTTAGTTTCTTCTTCCCCTGCCCCTCTGTCTTTAGGTGTTCTCTCCACTCTCCACCGTCCTCAGTAGTCCCCGCCTAGTGAATTCCTTCTCACTCTCACATCCAAGGTTCATCTAAAATTCTTTCTTAATCTCACCTAATGTGAATTTCAAGGGTAGCTCTGAACTCCTACAACTTTGAGGTGGCCATTCGTATAGACTAGCTTGTTCTCTTGTCTTCTGTCTTGTCCTGCCTACTAGAATACAATTTCTCAGTGGCAGGAGCAGCGTCCTCTCTTTGACCTCACAACATAGCACCTCCTGTGGTGCTGGCACAAAGAAGTCACCCAGAAAACATTTGTAAGATTGACTCAAGACCACGGGAGGCTTCTTGTGTTCCACATGCTCATTTCCTGATTGCTGTGATATTTGCTTTCGGCTGAACACTGGTCACCTTCCCTCTTCTGTTATTGTGTACCAGAATGAAAGATGACAGCCAGGAGGAAGTTGGCTTGCAGAGGTATTTGGGCTGAGCTCACAGAATTTAACAATTGTTTTTAGCTTTTGTTAACATTTTAAAAATTGGGTGGTCTCACACAAAGACCTAGATTTTTAGTTTCTCTTTAAAAATTCAGGAGACAAGGCCACCATGGACTCTCACTTTCATGTCATGGGGCTTGGCAGAGATATCAGGACCAGCAGAGACCCATGGGCCTGCTTCCCTCACTTCTGCCCTGATCACTGTAGCCTTGTACGTTTGCAGTCTTTGATGTCAACTGAAAGCTGTTGAAATGTATTTCAACTCTATCTTTAAGAATGAAGTTGTAGCCGAGCATGGTGGCTCACACCTGTAATCCCAGCACTTTGGGAGGCTGAGACAGGTGGATCACTTGAGGTCAGGAGTTCAAGACCAGCCTGGCCAACATGGGGAAACTCCATCTCTACTAAAAATAAAAAAAATAATGAAAAACTTAGCCAAGCGTGGTGGTGGGTGTCTGTAATCCCAGCTACTCAGGAGGCTGAGGCAGGAGAATTGCTGAACCTGGGAAGCGGAGGTTGCAGTGAGCCGAGATCTCACCATTGCACTCCAGCCTAGGTGACAGAGCGATACTCCATCTCAAAAAAAAAAAAAAAGAATGAAGTCCTTACTTTTTTTGATTTTAGGACAGATGACCAAGGAGGTGTTATTTCCTTGAGTGGTGAAAAGGTTCTTCTACTGCATGTTTTTGTTTTTGTTTTTGTTTTTGTTGAGACAGGGTCTCACTCTGTCACCCAGGCTGGAGTGCAGTGGCATGATCTCAGCTCACTGAAGCCTCAGCAGCCTGAGCTCAAGCGATCATCCCACTTCAGCTTCCCTAATAGCTGGGATTACACACGTGAGCCACTGCGCCTGGCCTACAGCATGGTTTTTAAATCTTTGTGCTCTCCCTCTGTAGACATCTTTCATTTGTTTAGAATCTGTGGTGATGGAGGCCTCATGCTCTATTCCAACTCCAGCTGCCTGTCAATGTAGTGTCTGTAGCTTCTTTCACATGGAGAAACCATCAGTCCCATTCTGTCCATCAAGGTAGAGTGAAAAGTATCAGGTCTCTCTGCTGCCTCTACCACCTTTCAGCACTGATGGCTCCACTCCCTGAGGGGAGAGGCAGAAGTGACAGGGAAGGAAGAAAGAAGAATAATTTTCTCACTTTATGATTTATTGCATTTAATACTCACCCTGAGTCTGAGTCGAGTATCATGCCTTCCCGGACCTCATATTCTCCCGGACCTCATATTCTCCACAGAGCTTAGCAAAGTGGTTGTATGCACAGGTATGCAAGTCATTAATTAATGACAGTTGATTTTTTCTAGGCCATTAGCTTTTATTTTACTTTTTCTATAGGGATTTTCAGATCACACTGTTCTCAAAATAATCCTGGTTTTCTGTTGGCTGTTTTGATTTATCTTTAGACACTGTAATTGAAAATTAAGCTCTTAAGCATCTCCTTTACAGGCTATGTTCCACAATCTGTAATCACAACTTTTCTTTAAATTGACCATCATCTTTTGAGCTGTTAATAAACATGTCTGGCTTCATTTGGATTTTCAAATTGCTATTTCCAGATGGTGAGACTTTCAGATTTGATAGGCTCACACACATCCTGCCAAGTGGAAGTTTGAGCAAAATGTCACATCTTTGGCAATATTTGTGCTATTAGTATGATGATTAAAGGAAAAAGAAAAGTTTCACTGTGATGTCATCAGCTTTCCCACCTCATGAAAAAGCCATCAAATTATCAACCAATCAAAATTAAATGAATCCCATTTAATTTTATTATTGTCTACTTTTCTTTTTTCCCCATTTTAAAAATGAATTTGGTTCATTTGCTTTCTGATTCTGGATTTGCCTGTTCTGGACATTTCATATCAATGGAATCATATAATACATGGACTTTTGTGACTGGCTTCTTTGGCTTGTTTCACTTAGTGTAATGTTTTCAAGGCTCATCCATACCATAGCATGCAGCAGTGCTTTATTCCTTTTTATGGCTGAATATTATTCCATTGGATAGAGATACAATATTTTGTTTATCCAATAATAAGTTGGGCATTTGGAATGTTTTCACATTTGGCTATTAGGAATAATGTTGTTGTGAACATTTCTTGTACAGTTTTTGTGTAAGGACATGTTTTCAATTCCAGAGGATATATATCTAGGCATGCAATTGCTGGGTCACATGGTAACTCTATGTTTAATTTTTGAGGAACTGCCAAACAGTCTTCCACAGAGGCTGCACCATTTTACATTCTCACCAAAAAGGCAAAAAGATTCCAATTTCTCCACATTCTCACCAACATATATCATTTTCTCTTTTTTGTGTTTTTTAAAAATAGCCATTCTAATGAGTACAAAGTAACATCTTATTGTGGTTTTGATTTATATTTCCCTAATGACTAATAATATTGGACATCTTTTTATGTGCTTATTGTCCATTTGTATATCTTCATTGGAGAAATGTCTATTCAAATCTTTTGTCTATTTTTAACAATTTGGTTGTCTTTTTATTGTTGAGTTGTAAGAATTCTTTATGTATTCTAGACCCTTACCAGATACATAATTTGCACACTTCTCTTTTTTGAATAAATTGCAAAGCAACATTTTTCAAGAAAATTTTTATTTTTTTCTGCCATATTGTGAAGCTTGGTTGTCTCTACCAGGTACTACCTCCTATTTACCCATAAGTATTTGGAAGGTCATCAGGATTTATGCTCAAAAATGGAGTTTGGGGGTGAGAAGAAAGCACTTTGTTTGGAGAGGGTTTTACTGTTGAGGCCCTGCATTAATCCTCTCTGCCACCTCAAGGAAAGCTGTGGTCACATCTGGTATAGTAGAAAGTGCCATGGTGGCTGAGGAAGCTTGTGGGTTTATCACATTTTTATCCATGGTGGCATGGATACCTTGTTTTTGCTTCAGAATTGCTCTTAAAGAAAAATTCTGGGGCAGATGAACCCCATCATCATCCAGGAAGAATATTTGCAGCACATTTTCTCTTGTCATGATGAGTTTGCTGTTTGAGACGGTATGGTTAGAAGCTTTATAATGGCTGGCTAGTGTCATTTTCCCTCATTTAGGCTCAACTGTGACTTTATATCTGTATACCTTATGGAAGGCCTGGAGCCTCACACTGAGGCAGAAGAGGGAAGGGGCAAGTGCAGTTGATGGTGGCAGCTAAGTGTGAGAGAAAGTCAGCAAAGACAATTATTTATTCAAGACCTTTACAAAGGGAGCGGCCCACTTGTTTGCATGTTGATTGAACCATACCTTAGTGTCCAGTTGCTTGAGGCTTGCAGCAGCATCTTTATGCTCTTCAAAGTGAGTGCTGCCATTGGTAGCAAGGTCTTATGGATGCCCTTGCTAGGTCCATTTCCTTCTTTGTTATTCCAAGTATAGTTCTAATGAATCTGAACCTGCCTTTTTTTATTTATTTATTTATTTTTTTTGAGATGGAGTCTTACTCTGTAGCCCAGGCTGGAGTGCAGTGGCACAATCTCAGCTCACTGCAAGCTCTGCCTCCTGGGTTCATGCCATTCTCCTGCCTCAGCCTCCCAAGTAGCTGGGACTACAGGCGCCCAACACCACGCCCGGCTAATTTTTTGTATTTTCTGTAGAGACAGGGTTTCACTGAGTTAGCCAGGATGGTCTCAATCTCCTGACCTTGTGATCTGCCTGCCTCGTCCTCCCAAAGTGCTGGGATTACAGGTGTGAGCCACTGAGCCTGGCCCGAACTTGCCTTTTAACAAGACCCCAAGGTGATTGAAGGCACATCAAAGTTTAAGAAGCATAGATTTACATTATATTCTCTCTATCCCTGCACATCTCACATGGTTCTTCAGCCTAATGTCCGTGTGAGTCAGTCTTCCTCTTTCTTTTCATGGCTTCCATGGATTTCACCTGGTGTACTCTTGATGCCATCTGTATTAGCCTGTTCTCACAATGCTATAAAGAAATACCCAAGACTGGGTAATTTATAAAGGAAAGAGGTTTAATTAACTCGAAGTTCTGTGTGGCTGGGGAGGCCTCAGGAAACTTAGAATCATGGCAAAAGGGGAAGCAGTCACCTTCTTCACAAGGCAGCAGGAGAGAGTGTGAGCGTGTGAAGGAGGAACTGTCAAACACTTATAAAACCATCAGATCTCATGAGAACTCATTCACTATCATGAGAACAACATGTGGGAGACCCCCACTTCCATGATCCAATCACCTTCCACCAGGTCACCTCCCTTGACACATGGAGATTATGGGGATTACAATTCAAGATGAAATTTGGGTGGGGACACTGCCAAACCATATCACCATCCTAGTACTGGCTGCAGCTTCCTTTAATTACTGGATGAAGAAACACAATCTTTTGATCAACTAGCATTTCCCTGAAGCACTTGTAAACAATTCCATAAAAATCCTGAGATAGGTACCTATTTGTGTTTACTCTTGAACCTTCCCCAGCCTTCTCTCCTTCCTCCTCCTCCCCCTCCCTGTCTTCCCACAGCTCAATACTTCCACCTTCCATTGTTCAGTACCCCGCTGTGACTCCTGCCTGTGCTGAGTTGCATCTATGATTGACTGTCATTAGATGTGAGCTCCTTGAGGGAAGGGTCTTACATCATCCATTTTTATACCTTGATTCCCACCCCTGGACCTAACAACAGGTCCTCGGACATAGTAAATATTCGCAGAATTTAATTAAGTTATTGAGTCACATTGGAAATTATTTCAAAAGACACTAAATGCCTTTTCTTTCTTTTTTTTTTTCCACATGCCATTTGTTCTAGTACCACTAAGATCCTGAGACTTTTATTTTGTTGATATCAAGTGGTATAAATATTAACAATTATGTTATATATCATAATTTTAACTCTGAAGTTTTTAATTTATAGAACAAAATTTAATATTTCTCTACCAAAATAAATGTCATAGACTGAGGAAAGAATTTTGTTAATTTGGTCATACCAAAAATATTTAACATTAATTTCTCTCCTCAACTTCTGACTCTGCTGCTCTTTAGCTCTGTAACCATGACTTACCTGTCAAAGCCAAAACTCTTTTGAGCATTTCATGAGAAAATCTATAAAGAGTATATAGCCTACAATAATAGCTAACATGTATTAGCTGTACTTACAGTGTGAGCCAGGTACTTTTTATTCTAAGTACTTTACATATAGTCTTATTTTAAAATCTCCTAATGACTCCATGAGGTTGATATTTTGTTATTCCCATTGTTATAGGTGAGGAAACAGAGGCACAGGCTACAGGGTATTTTGTCCAAGATAACACAGCTAATAAAGTGGTGAGGCCAAGATTTGAACAGTATCTTCTTAAAGAGCCTGCCTCCTGAAGGGTTACTGCTGAATTCCTTTCTTCCTTCAAAATGCCTCGTGATTTAACATGCCTTATTTCATTGTGTATATTAAAGGCCCTTTGTTTATACATTACTCTCATCTATATTTCCCCATTTGGCCAACGCATTGTATAAATTAGGTGATCTGTAAGTGATTGTTGGCTAATTGATCCTATGTGCATACATGGGAATACTTGGAAAAGCAATGATTGTTTTAATATAACAAGTTCTTGATGTAGCAAGATTGTTCCTATACATTGTGGAACTCTCAATTTTAATATTTACTGACTCCATTATCCATCTTAAAATGGGCATATTGGAAAGGGTAAGGAATAAATAATTGATGGTGGTGTCACACATCTAGTAATATGGTAGTTGAGCTAATATGAATGGGTTCTCCCACCATCTCAAACACATAGAAATATAAAAGTCCCCTCCAGATCAATGCAGAGCCAAACCCAAACTCAAAAGCAATAAAGGAAATCCCCTTGTGCCAGAAATAAAAAGGGAACTCAAAGCCAGAAGTATAAACAAGATCTGATGCTAAGGTCTAGACCTGTCTTAATCTGTTTTGTGTGGCTATAATAGAAGACCTGAGACTGGGTAACTTATAAAGAAAAGATGTTTATTTAGGTCACAGCTCTGTAAGCTGGGAAGTTCAAGGGCATGGCCTTGGCTTCTGGTGAAGACTTTCGAGCTTCATCACAATATGGTAGAGAAAGTCATCTCATCTTGGGCCATGTGTATATAATTTAATTTTAATAACTAATATAAAATTAGTTTTAAAATATCGTAGAGAAGGTCAAAGGGGAAGCAGATCTGTATAAAGAGGAAAAACCTGAGGGGTATCCTGGCTTTATAACAACCCACTCTTGAGTATACTAATCCATTCCCATGAAAACTAATCCAGTCCTGCCAGAGTAAGAACTCACTACTGCAAGAATAGCATCAAACTATTCATGAGGGATCCAGCCCCATGACCCCAAGTGCCTCCCACTGGGCCCTGCCTTCCAAGACTGCCACAGTAGGGATGAAATTTCAGCATAAGTTTTGGTGAGGACAAACCACCCATAGCAAGACCCACTTTCAGGCTTTAATAATGGGAGATAGGGGTCTTAATATCCACATGGGGAAAAGAGATATGATCTTGGCCCATGTGAGTGAAGGAGTCTAAACGAAACTTTGACATAAAGTCTGGAACCACAAAATTTGGCCCTGCCCTTGGAAACAAGAGCAGAGAAATTCTACCTAGTGACTAAGGAAAACCTTAAGAAAGCTTGCCATTTGCCCATGGCTAAAATAAGGGGTAAAGAGGGTACTCATGAGAAGATTAAAATCCAGATTTATACTTCCCTCAGCGCATCATCTAAATTTACACCACTGTGTAATGCTGATTTATCAAGTTGAAAAATTAATATGAAAACTGTCCTGGAGGACTTGAAACTCCTAAGTCCCCAGAAAAAAACAAGTAGCTTGTAGGTAGACTTTCACAACTCAGAAAAAAGCCAACCCCCTCCTCAAAAAACAAGCCTATGATCAAAAATTACAAATTACACAGGAAAAGACCCAGTAGGAGAATAGGTATCCCCCAAACTGGAGATGATAGAACAGTCTGAAATAATATATACTAAATATGTTTGGAATAACTAAAGAAAAACAGGTGGAATAGAAACTAGATAATAGAAAAATGATCGTGTGAAAAGGATACTATAACTTCTAGAAATGAAACTTAGAGTGAAATTAAAAATTCAGTGAATGAATTAAACATCCAGTAAATGCAACTGATGTAAGGATTGGAAACTGCAAGATAGGTGTGAGAAAAATCAGTCAATGCATCACAGAGATAAAAAATGAGGAATATATAAAAACCCTCCAAGGACCCATACATTTGGAAACTGAAAATCATATTTTTTCAAAGAAGTTACAGTTCAAAGAAAAAAATCACAACAGAGATTTATAAGATATTTAGAACTAAACAAAAGTAAAAATACCGTATAATAATTCACAGAACACCAACACAGAATTTAGAAGGAAATGTCTTATATGCATATACTGAAAAACAAAAACAAAGCTATAATCCCAGCACTTTGGGAGGCCGAAGCAGGAGGGTCAGTTGAGGCCAAGAGTTTGAGACCAGCCTAGGCAACACAGTGAGACCCTGTCTCTACAACAAAACAAAACAACAACAAAAAAACTCACAAAGATAATGACAATGAGCTAAGCAACCAACTCCAAAAGTGAGAAAAATAACATAGTAAACCTTTAAAAATTAGATGGAAAGAATTTATTAGATAAGAGCAGAATTTAGTCATATAGAAAACAAAATAGGGAATGTGATATGGAATACTGAACAGCACTTTAAATGAACTGGATCTACTTGTATTAATATTAATAAATCTCAAAAACAAAAGAATTTCAAAAATGCAAGGCAAGAGAATACATCCAGACTGATACCATGTGAGTTAGATTTTTCAAGCACAAACTGATGTGAGTAGTAGATGTATAAAGGCATGGACAAAACGTAGGCTCAAATTAGTGATTATCTAATCTATCTAAGAGAGGATGGAATTGGGGAGGATACAATGGACCCTCAACCATAATGTTTTATTTGGAAAAAAAGATCTGTGGAGGATTTGTTCAGTCTGCATGGTGGATGTATACATGTTTATGTTTTTTTACTTTTCATTGAAACATTTCAGAATACTCTTTCAAAGAATCAATAATTCATTCTGTACACTGAATAGAATTCTAACAAAATTACAGTTAAGAAATAAAGTTAATGCCAGTGTTGCATGACATTTTTACTCATGCGGTTTGGTTGTGGTAAGAGATCTACAGTAGATGTAGTAGGCAGTTCTGAGACAGCACCCAAGATTCCTACTTCTTGGCAAACATACCCTGCATAATCCCCTTACTTTAAGTGTGGATATGATGGGATTTCACATTCATAATTAGATTACGTTCTTTGGCAAAGGTAGGGAGACTTTTGCAAATGTAATCAAAGTCCCTAATCAGTTGATTTTGAGTTAATCAAAACAGACGATCCTGGGTAGGCCTGACTTAATCAAGTGGAAGCCCTTAAAGAGACTGGGCCCATCCTGCTGACTCTGAAGAGGGAAGCCACTGTGTTGTCAGAGGGCCACATGGCAAGGAACAGTAGGACTTGTAGGAGCTGAGAGGAGCCCCTGTTGACAGCCAGTAAGAAATCCTGCAACTACCAGGAAGTGAATCCTGAGAACAGCCTCATGAGCCTGGAAGAGAACCTTAAGCTCCAGGAAGGAATACAGCCTGATTGACACCTTATTGCAGCCTTGTGAGACCGTGAGCAGAGGACTCAGTGTAGCTGTGCTCAGATTCCTGATCCATGGAAATTTTGAAATATTACCTGTGTGTTGTTTTAAGCTACTAAATTTGTAGTGATTTGTTACATAGCAATAGAAAACTAATGCAGTAGCTCCATCCACCCTGTTGTATGAAAGCGGTCTGTAAATTGACATGCTATATAAACAGTGCTGGTTTTGTTATGGCATTGATTATTCACATTTTATCTGAGTACTATGATCAATACACTAGACTGTTATGGTGTACTACATTTGCCATTCTGCTATACCTTCTCTTAGAGCACAACTTTGATTGAGATAATCAAACCAGGTTCTCATTTTAGATAAAATTTCCACAAAAGATCTACAGAAATTGTTTCTAAGCTTATATAACAAAAATGGCAGCACCTATCCAATGCTAATGTCTATGCGAACATCTCTATTATATGGAGTTTGAGTTTTGAGACCATTTTGTTATTGTTTTGAAGCCATACTATGGGGCTCACTTCACTGATCTAGTAGATATTCTGGGTATCTGTCATGGCAAAGTGGTGAGTCTTCTGAAAAGAAGTGGAATCTGAACTTGAACTTTAGAAAATACAAGAAATAAAACCCTCCTGAAGTAAGACCAGGAGCACATCAGAAGACTCCCTTATTGGGGTCACAAACTAAGAATGAAAGGTTACCTGTCTCTTGTTACTCAGCTTATTCTGTGCATGTTATCCTCTGTGTTTATTTCCCTCTCGTCACCTCCTAGTTTTTAGCAAAGTCTCATTTAAACCTTCTAGTGTAGCTTCTGTTATGCTAGGGATATTAGGAGCATGGACACTTTGATGCACACCACGATGCGGTGATGACAGTGCTAATTAATGGGAGTCTCCCCAAGGGAAAGGCATCTGCAGGAACAAGACATAAAACTGTACAGCCCACCTCCCCTTCTCACAAGAAGATACTTCCTGCATGGAAAATCTTGGGGGATTGGAGTTTGATTTTATTAAAAATGCAAGTTAGAGGGTGGGTGCAGTGGCTCATGCCTGTAATCCCAGCACTTTGGGAGGCCGAGGCGGGCAGATCACGGGGTCAGGAGATCAGGACCATCATGGCTAACATGGTGAAACCCCGTCTCTACTAAAAATACAAAAACAAAATTAGCTGGGCATGGTGGCCGGTGCCTGTAGACCCAGCTACTCGGGAGACTGAGGCAGGAGAATGGCGTGAACCCAGGAGGCGGAGGTTGCAGTGAGCCGAGATCATGCCACTGCACTCCAGCCTAGAGACAGAGCAAGACTCCGTCTCAAAAAACAAACAAACAAAAAAATGCAAGTGAGATTTTCTTATAGTTTGAGAGTATTCTGGTTTAAGAAGGTGGGAAGAAGTAAAATTGGTTGAGGATCTAAGGTATACAGAGATGATACCAGAGCTTTGATAAATTGAGCCCTAACCTTAACAGTACATGCTTCTCAGTCTACATTCCGAGTTGGCTGTAATATATGTGGCCTCATCCACCCTTACCTCTTTGTTTGTGACACTGATACCCTTATCAACACACCTCATCCACGTGTCTTTCTTGTGCTCTATACACACATATCCGTGTCTTCATTAAGCATCTTCCCCTCGGTGTCCCATCCAAAACTGAACTCATCATCTTTAGAACTATCCATATTACCCATTTTGGTAGGTATCACCATCCACCCTGTTACCCAAGCTAGAAAACAAGAACTCCAGAACTTCACTTTATTCCTCATCTCTACTGCCTTCCACCTTCAGCCATATAATTTATCACCAAATACTAACTCTTCCACCTCCTAAATTTGTTCCCCTTCTCTACTCTTTAACACCGCTCACCTTGGATCACAGCAGCCACTTACAGGATTCGCACACTGCTTTCTAATGCAAAACTCTTTCCCATGAAGGAATAAATCCTCCAGAGGCTTCCCACTGCCTTCAGGATCAGCTTCAAATCCTTAGCTTGGCGTATGGGATCCTTCACCATCTGCCTCCTCTTACTTGTGCAGTTACGTACATCTACCTAATTATGGGCCATACTGAATTGCTTGAAGCTGTTTAAATGTGCCAAGATATCCCAGATTTCTGACCTTTAAGCATTTGCAGTAGTCTTACGAATTCATACTCGTCCTTTCCCAGACAAATGTCTCTACTCTCTTGATGAAACTGTACTGTCTTCCATCCTTAAGGGCAGGGACCATGCATCCAGATGTCTTTGTAGTCACACAGTGTGCCATGATGCCTATTTATGTAGGTGCTCAATAAGTGTTTGATGGGTATATATTAGGATAATATACCTATGTATGAGTGAACAAATGAATATGCAGATGAATGAATAAGTGTAAGGAGGAATGAAGGATGAATTAGATAATTAAAAGCCTCTGCCATCAGTCAAAATGAAACTTTTTTTTTTTTTATGTGTTGTAGAGATAGTGTCTCATTATGTTGCCCAGGCTGATCTCAAACTCCTGGGCTTCCACCTTGACTTCCCAAAGTACTGGAATTATAGGTGTGAGCCACCATACCTGGTCTCATTTTTAAAATATATATTTACTTGATTACTTCACCACAATAGTGTAATTTTGCTCATGGTCCATGGGCCTAGTCCCTTTTAGAGTTCTCAGTCACATGTAAGATACATGCCTTGAATGCTACCAGGTGATAAAGTTGAGTTGGACAACGAAGCAAATATTGTGCATGTATTTTCTTATTTATTTAGACCAAATAGGCTAAGAGAGTAACTTGAATATTTAAGAGCTTCCTTAAAATGCACCATAAATAATGGAAAGTGAATGACTTGATTACTTCTCTTATTTTGCTCTTATTTTTATTTGGGTTGACAGGAAGGAGGAGGTTTGTGGAGGGGGAGAAAATATGAAACAGTGGAACATGCAAAAAGAGGGCCCAGTTCTTCCCTTTCTCTCAATTTCCATGATATAACTAACTCTGATCTCTCATGGTGGGCAATGGAATATTGTGGATAAAGTCTGGATAACTGAATTGCCAAAACCCTCCAATATGGACCACTAATTAAAGCACTGAAAGCACAACTAAGTGTACTCAGTATGTTAATGATGCAGAATACAATGTAACCTTTGATTCAGGAGCGGCTTCAAGATCCAAGGGTCCTGGGAGAAGCAGCAATCCCTCTTCCTGGGCGCAGAGATGCTGGTTTAACACAGTCATGTGTCAGAGAAAACCAGTTTTTCCTGCAGGCCCAAATCTACCCTAGAGAAATCCGTTAGACCTTAACCAAAATCAACTTTTCTTCTGAGTCAGACCGAATTCTTAATTGTAGGTGGTAGACCAAAAGGGAAAGATGACTCAATGTAAACAATCATTGCTATTGACAAAACAGTGCAAACCACATTTCCTGTTGATGGTGGAGTCACCCATGACGGAAAACATTTTTATTGCTTTAATAACACAATTATATTATTTTTTAACTCTTCCCCTTCAAATCCTCTAGCACTCAATATAGTGCTTGGGATATATTTGGATATTAATAAACGCAAAAGTGTTATTGCCTCTTTTTGAATTAACATACTACAAAGAATGTGTTTACTGTACTTTCTTACCTTAAAACTTAAACCTAAAAATGTACGCTAATAAGAACCTTTGCTTGATATTTCATGATTGCCTCTTTGGTCGCTAGGAAAAGTCAGCAACATTCAGCAAAATTTTCAAGCATTGGAGCATTTAATAGTTGGCTGATGGTCAACAGGCAAGTCCATCCAAACAGCCAAAGTTGTATTACTCAGTGTTTTTAAAAGATGAAGATTTGGGGTGGAGCCAAGATGGCTGAATAGGAAGAGCTCCAGTCTACAGCTCCCAGCGTGAGCGACTCAGAAGACAGGTGATTTCTGCATTTCCAACTGAGATACCAGGTTCATCTCACTGGGGAGTGTCAGAAAGTGGGTGCAGGACAGTGGGTGCAGTGCACCATGCGTGAGCCAAAGCAGGGCAAGGCACTGCCTCACCCGGGAAGCGCAAGGGGTCAGGGAATTCCCTTTCCTAGTCAAAGAAAGGGGTGACAGACGGCACCTGGAAAATTGCATCACTCCCACCCTAATACTGCACTTTTCCAATGGTCTTAGCAAATGACACACCAGGATATTATATCCCGTGCCTGGCTCAGAGGGTCCTATGCCCACATAGCCTCGCTCATTGCTAGCACAGCAGTCTGAGATCAAACTGCAAGGCAGCAGCGAGACTGAGGGAGGGGCACCCGCCACTGCCCAGGCTTGAGTAGGTAAACAAAGCAGCTGGGAAGCTCGAACTGGATGGAGCCCACTGCAGCTCAAGGAGGCCTGTCTGCCTCTGCAGACTCCACCTCTAGGGGCAGGGCATAGCCAAACAAAAGGCAGAAGAATCCTCTGCAGACTTAAATGTCCCTGTCTGACAGCCTTGAAGAGAATAGTGGTTCTCCCAGCACACAGCTGGACATCTGAGAACAGGCAGACAGCCTCCTCAAGTGGGTCCCTGACCCTCAAGTAACCTAACTGGGAGGCAACCCCCAGTAGGGACAGACTGACACCTCACATGGCCGGGTAACCCTCTGAGACAAAACTTCCTGAGGAATGATCAGGAAGCAACATCTGCTGTTCACCAATATCTGCTTTTCTGCAGCCTCCACTGCTGATACACAGGCAAAGAGGGTCTGGAGTGGACCTCCAGCAAACTCCAACAGACCTGCAGCTGAGGGTCCTGACTGTTAGAAGGAAAGCTAACAAACAGAAAGGACATCCACACCAAAACCCCATCTGTACGTCACCATCATCAAAGACCAAAGGTAGATAAAACCACAAAGATGGGGAAAAAACAGAGCAGAAAAACTGGAAACTCTAAAAATCAGAGCACCTCTCCTCCTCCAAAGGAATGCAGCTCCTCACCAGCAATGGAACAAAGCTGGAGGGAGAATGACTTTGACTAGTTGAGAGAAGAAGGCTTCAGACAATCAAACTACTCTGAGCTAAAGGAGGAAGTTCGAACCCATGGCTAAGAAGTTAAAAACCTAGAAAAAAAATTAGACGAATGGCTAACTAGAATAACCAATGCAGAGAAGTCCTTAAAGGACCTGATGAAGCTGAAAACCAAGGCATGAGAACTACGTGACGAATGCACAAGCCTCAGTAGTCGATTCAATCAACTGGAAGAAAGGGTATCAGTGATGGAAGATGAAATGAATGAAATGAAGTGAGAAGAGAAGTTTAGAGAAAAAAGAATAAAAAGAAACGAAAAAAGCCTCCAAGAAATATGGGACTATGTGAAAAGACCAAATCCACATCTGACTGGTGTACCTGAAAGTGACAGGGAGAATGGAACCAAGTTGGAAAACACTCTGCAGGATCTTATCCAGGAGAACTTCCCCAATCTAGCAAGGCAGGCCAACATTCAGATTCAGGAAATACAGAGAACGCCACAAAGATACTCCTCGAGAAGAGCAACTCCAAGACACATAATTGTCAGAGTCACCAAAGTTGAAATGAAAGAAAAAATGTTAAGGGCAGCCAGAGAGAAAGGTCGGGTTACCCACAAAGGGAAGCCCATCAGACTAACAGTGGATCTCTCAGCAGAAACTCTGCAAGCCAGAAGAGAGTGGGGGCCAATATTCAACATTCTTAAAGAAAAGAATTTTCAACCCAGAATTTCATATCCAGCCAAACTAAGCTTCAAAAGTGAAGGAGAAATAAAATACTTTACAGACAAGCAAACGCTGAGAGATTTTGTCACCACTAGGCCTGCCTTACAAGAGCTCCTGAAAGAAGCACTAAACATGGAAAGGAACAACCGGTGCCAGCCACTGCAAAAACATGCCAAATTGTAAAGACCATCGAGGCTAGGAAGAAACTGCATCAACTAACGGGCAAAATAACCAGCTAACATCATAATGACAGGATCAAATTCACACATAACAATATTAACCTTAAATGTAAATGGACTAAATGCTCCAATTAAAAGACACAGACTGGCAAACTGGATAAAGAGTCAAGAACCATCAGTGTGCTGTATTCAGGAAACCCATCTCATGGTCAGAGACACACATAGGCTCAAAATAAAGGGATGGAGGAAGATCTACCAAGCAAAGGGAAAACAAAAAAAGGCAGGGGTTGCAATCCTAGTCTCTGATAAAACAGACTTTAAACCAACAAAGATCAAAAGAGACAAAGAAGGCCATTACATAATGGTAAAGGGATCAATTCAACAAGAAGAGCTAACTATCCTAAATATATATGCACCCAATACAGGAGCACCCAGATTCATAAAGCAAGTCCTGAGTGACCTAGAAAGAGACTTAGACTCCCACACAATAATAATGGGAGACTTTAACACCCCACTGTCAACATTAGACAGATCAACGAGACAGAAAGTTAACAAGGATATCCAGGAAGTGAACTCAGCTCTGCACCAAGCGGACCTAATAGACATCTACAGAACTCTCCACCACAAATCAACAGAATATACATTCTTCTCAGCACCACACCTATTCCAAAATTGACCACATAGTTGGAAGTAAAGCACTCCTCAGCAAATGTAAAAGAACAGAAATTATAACAAACTGTCTCTGAGACCACAGTGCAATCAAACTAGAACTCAGGATTAAGAAACTCACTCCAAACCACTCAACTACTTGGAAACTGAACAACCTGCTCCTGAATGACTACTGGGTACATAACGAAATGAAGGCAGAAATAAAGATGTTCTTTGAAACCAATGAGAACAAAGACACAACATACCAGAATCTCTGGGACACATTCAAAGCAGTGTGTAGAGGGAAATTTATACCACTAAATGCCCACAAGAGAAAGCAGGAAAGATCTAAAATTGACACCCTAACATCACAATTAAAAGAACTAGAGAAGCAAAAGCGAACACATTCAAAAGCTAGCAGAAGGCAAGAAATAACTAAGATCAGAGCAGAACTGAAGGAAATAGAGGCACAAAAAAACCCTTAAACAAATCAATGAATCCAGGAAATGGTTTTTTGAAAAGATCAACAAAATTGATAGACTGCTAGCAAGACTAATAAAGAAGAAAAGAGAGAAGAATCAAATAGACGCAATAAAAAAATGATAAAGGGAATATCACCACCGATCCCACAGAAATACAGACTACCATCAGAGAATACTATAAACACCTCCACACAAATAAACCAGAAAATCTAGAAGAAATGGATAAATTCCTGGACACATACACCCTCCCAAGACTAAACTAGGAAAAAGTTGAATCTCTGAATAGACCAATAACAGGCTCTGAAATTGAGGCAATAATTAATAGCTTACCAACCAAAAAAAGTCCAGGACCAGATGGATTCACAGCCGAATTCTACCAGAGGTACAAGGAGGAGCTGCTACCATTCCTTCTGAAACTATTCCAATCAATAGAAAAAGAGGGAATCCTCCCTAACTCATGAGGCCAGCATCATCCTGCTACCAAAGCCTGGCAGAGACACAACAAAGAAAGAGAACTTTAGACCAATATCCCTGATGAACATCGATGCAAAAATCCTCAGTAAAATACTGGCAAACCGAATCCAGCAGCACATCAAGAAGCTTATCCACCATGATCTAGTGGGATTCATCCCTGGGATGCAAGGCTGGTTCAACATATGCAAATCAATAAACATAATCCAGCATATAAACAGAACCAATGACAAAAACCATATGATTATCTTAATAGATGCAGAAAAGGCCTCTGACAAAATTCAACAACCTTCATGCTAAAAACTCTCAATAAATTAGGTATTGATGGGACGTATCTCAAAATAATAAGAGCTATCTATGACAAACCCACAGCCAATATCATACTGAATGGGCAAAAACTGGAAGCATTCCCTTTGAAAACTGGCACAAGACAGGGATCCCCTCTCTCACCACTCCTATTCAACATAGTGTTGGAAGTTCTGGCCAGGGCAATCAGGCAGGAGAAGGAAATAAAGGGTATTCAATTAGGAAAAGAGGAAGTCAAATTGTCCCTGTTTGCAGATGACATGATTGTATATCTAGAAAACCCCATTGTCTCAGCCCAAAATCTCCTTAAGCTGATAGGCAACTTCAACAAAGTCTCAGGATACAAAATCAATGTGCAAAAATCACAAGCATTCTTATACACCAATAACAGACAAACAGAGAGCCAAATCATGAGTGAACTCCCATTCACAATTGCTTCAAAGAGAATAAAATACCTAGAAATCCAACTTACAAGGGATGTGAAGGACCTCTTCAAGGAGAACTACAAACCACTGCTCAATGAAATAAAAGAGGATACAAACAAATGGAAGAACATTCCATGCTCATGGGTAGGAAGAATCAATATTGTGAAAATGGCCATACTGCCCAAGGTCATTTATATATTCAATGCCATCCCCACCAAGCTACCAATGACTTTCTTCACAGAATTGGAAAAAACTACTTTAAAGTTCATATGGAACCAAAAAAGAGCCCACATTGCCAAGTCAATCCTAAGCCAAAAGAACAAAGCTGGAGGCATCACGCTACCTGACTTCAATCTATACTACAAGGCTACAGTAACCAAAACAGCACGATACTGGTACCAAAACAGAGATATAGACCAATGGAACAGAACAGAGCCCTCATAAATAATGCCACCTATCTACAACCATCTGATCTTTCACAAACCTGACAAAAACAAGAAACGGGGAAAGGATTCCCTATTTAATAAATGGTGCTGGGAAAACTGGCTAGCCATATGTAGAAAGCTGAAACTGGATCCCTTCCTTACATCTTGTACAAAAATTAATTCAAGATGGATTAAAGACTTCAATGTTAGACCTAAAACCATAAAAACCCTAGAAGAAAACCTAGGCAATACCATTCAGGACATAGGCATGGGCAAGGACTTCATGTCTAAAACACCAAAAGCAATGGCAAAAAAAGCCAAAATTCACAAATGGGATCTAATTAAACTCAAGAGCTTCTGCACAGCAAAAGAAACTACCATCAGAGTGAACAGGCAACCTACAGAATGGGAGAAAACTTTTGCAATCTACTCATCTGACAAAGGGCTAATATCCAGAATCTACAATGAACTCAAACAAATCTACAAGAAAAAAACAAACAACCCCATCAAAAAGCGGGTGAAGGATATGAACAGACACTTCTCAAAAGAAGACATTTATGCAGCCAAAAGACACATGAAAAAATGCTCATCATCACTGGCCATCAGAGAAATGCAAATCAAAACCACAATGAGATACCATCTCACACCAGTTAGAATGGCAATCATTAAAAAGTCAGGAAACAACAGGTGCTGGAGAGGATGTGGAGAAATAGGAACACTTTTACACTGTTGGTAGGACTGTAAACTAGTTCAACCATTGTGGAAGTCAGTGTGGCGATTCCTCAGGGATCTTGAACTAGAAATACCATTTGACCTGGCAATCCCATTACTGGGTATATACCCAAAGGATTATAAATCATGCTGCTATAAAGACACATGCACATGTATGTTTATTGCGGCACTATTCACAATAGCAAAGACTTGCAACCAAGCCAAATGTCCAACAATGATAGACTGGATTAAGAAAATGTGGCACATATACACCATGGAATACTATGCAGCCATAAAAAATGATGAGTTCCTGTCCTTTGTAGGGACATGGATGAAATTGGAAATCATCATTCCCAGTAAACTATCACAAGGACAAAAAACCAAACACTGCATGTTCTCACTCATAGATGGGAATTGAACAATGAGAACACGTGGACCCAGGTAGGGGAACATCACACTCTGGGGACTGTTGTGGGGTGGGGGGATTGGGGAGGGATAGCATTAGGAGGTATACCTAATGCTAAATGGTGAGTTAATGGGTGCAGCACACCAGCATGGCACATGTATGCATATGTAACTAACCTGCACATTGTGCACATGTACCCTAAAACTTAAAGTATAATAATAAATAAATAAATAAAATTATGCCCCAAAAAAAAAAAAAAAAGAAAATAGAAGAAGTTAAAGTTATGACCCAGGTTCCACACCTCACAATTGGTGGAACCAGGCTTGAGCCTGCTTGCCTAATACCAGTGTCCTCCCCAAGCTTCCCAAGCATCTGCTTGAAATCACCTTGTCTGTGGTGGGAAGGAAGCCCAAGAATGGTGTCCTGTGTCCATTGCTGGGGCTTTGGGGGTCCAGGTACTTAGTTTACTTTTGGAAATTCCTTGTTGGCTCTGCTGAAGTCCTTCCTGCTATACCGTTCAGGGAAATTGTTGATCTTGTCAACCTGAAATAATCAAAAAGATCAGAATCCAGTTTTAAAGAGTTTATTCAAGCAAAAGCTGGGAATGGCCATCCAAGAAACATGGACTCTAGAGAAATGGGGTCAGTGCTTCGAAGTTAAAAGTTAAGTACTTGCTTCTATACAGCAAACTAAGAAGTTTAGTAGGATTATAATATTTTCTATACAAGGCTGGTTTATGAGTGACAATTTAGTTCGTTTGTTTTCTTTTCCATACAGTTTGTTTTCATTTCCTTTCCAATTTAAAAGCAAGTATTTAACATTCCATCCTAGTTGGTGTGATAACAATGAAGCCTTTGTGTGAAAGAGGAAAGAGGGAGGCTAGTCTATAATGAAGATCCACACTTAGAGAGAAAGGGTCTTCCCTGGCACCCTTTAGTAATTTACAACACTTTACCAAACAATGTAGGTAAGGAAAAGGCTAATCTATAATCAGAGAAACAAAGGTTACAGCTGCCTATATATGTGACTCAGTTTCCGCAATCACATTCCCTTAAGGCTCAAAATAAAGTTTCAATGGCTGAGATTTTGAATTATTTATTTTCATAATCCTCACCTTTCTTAGTTCTGGGAGTGGCCTTACCAGGTGGGCCTGGCCTGCATACTCCCAGAAGGGCAGTTCTTCCTAGCAGCCTTTGGCTTTGGGGACCTCTCCATAATCCTTAATCCAGCCCAAGATTCTGACTCTGTTAATGGGTAAAGAAAGGTTATGCCCTATGAGACTCTGAACTCTTCTTGGGACCTGGAAAATCTTCTGGTGATTTTCCTCATCCCGAATCTGCTGTTTCTCAACTGCTTGAGACCAAGATAAAGTACACCAATTTACAAGGCACAACTCCTAGGTGAGGTCATTCACTAGCCATTTCTTGTATTTGAGGGTCTCAGTGTATTCACATCTCTGAATATCCCAACTTCATTTCCAGCACTAGATTGGTATTTCTATTCTTCTTTTTAGAAAGGAAAGGAGAGGGGAGGGGAGGGAGAAAGGAAAGGAAAGGGAGAGACATGGAGGGAGGAAGGAAGGAAGGAATATTGGAGTACAATTTGTGGCACTCAATTTCAAGAACAAGCTTGATAGAAAGTTGTAATTGCCAAATACAGTAACCTACTTGGGGTACATGTCACCTTTTATTGCTTTCAAGCTACTGTACCTGGCAACTCTTTTATTTGTCCCTTTAAAAAAATCCTGTATCTGGCTAAAGGCTGAAAAATAGCAAGTACATATCTTTCTAATGACCCTACATTAATTTAGCATAGAGATAATTAGAGGCACAGTTAATCATTAGTAATATAAGCCCTGAGATTGGGGCGCATGGGCTTCTCTTGCTATTCAGCAGAGTCCTTGTGTGGCTAGTGTTTGAGCACAGACACATCTTTATTTTTTACATACTGAGCTTTCTTTGACATACAAGCCAAAAATTTACTTGAAGCAACCTGAATAGTATGAGAGAGAATATTTGTTTTTTAAAGTCCTGGGAATTACAGAGTATCCTTAGGGCATAATATAGGTTTGTTCATATAGAACAGCTGAACACAGGCAGTTTATAAAGCAGGAAGTGAGCATATCGTGCTTTTAAAATTTACTTAAAATACTTTGAATTCTTGGTGTTCTTATCCATTCAAGAGTCTCTAACACTAGGGTTGTAAAATAGAAAGCAAATAGCATTGATAATAGAGTTTTGTTTCATCTTTGTCTTAGCTACAATTTGGGAAATGTTTATATGTTTGTTCCAAAAATGATTTAAAATTGTGTATTCACAATGCAGTAGTGTGTAAACACTACTGCATCACCAGAAATGCATCCAGTAGTGCATGCTCAAAATAGAGATCAAGGCAAAGGTAGAAGAGGGAAATAAAATTAAGCTAAGGATAAGGCTGGTATACAAAATGCATCTTGTGAGGTTCATCTATTTGGTCTACTAGTGGGCATGGGAAGGATGGCTGAATTTAAATGAAAATTCTAGTACTGATCATAATTCACATATTCTTTCATTGCCCTAGAGTTTTTAATTGTGCCCAAATAAGTCTTGGTATTCACAAACTAATTACTTGAGTTTTTAGGTTCACATATCCAGTGATATCCTCCTTGAATCTTTCTGCCACTTAGTCATTTCACTTCCAAGTATCATGACATCCAACAGAGGCTGATGAAGGAAAAAAGATGCAAAAGTCATCCCATTTATTTTTTTGCCTTAAAATAAGAGTGTGTATATTGGGAGAAGGAAAGGGTAAAGCAGTTAGATGTTATTAGAAATACTTGGAAGAGAATAGAAATAAAAATTTGTGATTTTTAGTTATTAAAGTCATCGTTAAATTGTGTTATCCATACAAATGAAGGATTTCAATATGGGCATCTTGTTAAGGAAAAGCTTTCAGAGAATGGTAACATTTCTTAATAGTGAACATGTCCCTACACTCACATAATAATAAGCCTTCATGTACAAGGTACTCAAAATCAGAAACTTTGTAAAAAGCCTTTTAATCAGATAAACCTGAATATATCATTATCTAGAAATAACTGAAAATAGTGCAAAACATTAGAGAACAGTCATTTGATAATATGGTAAATAAATCAATAGGCTATTATATTCCTATTAAAATTATAAAAGTTGCATAAACAGGAAAGATTATACAAATATACCATAAAAAGTACTTATAATAAAAATATGAGAAAAATACAAACTGATATGTAAACTATAAAATATGTAAAATAGCCAAGCATGGTGGTTCACACCTGTAATCCCAGCATTTTGGGAAGTCGAGGTGGACGGATCGCTTGAGGCCAGGAGTTCGAGACCAGCCTGGGCAACCTAATGAAACCCTCTCTCTCAAAAAAAAAAAAAAAGAAAAAAAAATACAAAAATTAGCTGGACGTGGTGGTGTGCATATAGTCCTAGCTACTCAGGAGGCTGAGGTGGGAGGATCAATTGAGCCTGGAAGGTTGAGGCTGCAGTGAGCCGAGATGGTACCACTGTACTCTAGGCTGGGTGACAGAATGAGACCCTGTCTCAATAAAAATAATAAAATAAAATATGTAAAATATCTCTGCAGGTAGACAAAGGTGGTGTGTGAAAGCAAAAGAGTTATACTGGATTGACTAAGATGACTTTTTTTCTCACAGTATTCTTTGATATTGTCATAATAAGTGTAATTGATAGTGAAGAAATGACAACAAAGCTTTCATGTATAGAATACTTTTTATAGATTTACTGAATAATGTGTACTTTCTGTTCACTGTCTTTTAAAATATAATTTCAGTCTAGATTTTACAGACTCATGGGAAATGATCTAAACTATTTTTCTTGCCATTAAAATGTGCATTTGGGAGTATTTTTCCATAGACATAGATACAGGAGAACTCAATAATGTTCCTCTTCCTTCTTTCCAACTCTTGTTTTCCTTAGGCATTACCACAGGAGTCTTGGTTCGAGAACACAGCAATCTCTCAACTCTAGAGAAATTCTACTTTGCTTTTCCTGGAGAAATTCTAATGCGGATGCTGAAACTCATCATTTTGCCATTAATTATATCCAGCATGATTACAGGTACCTTGAGAAAACTGATGTTCTCTATTTTAGTCCATTTTCATACTGCTGTAAAGAACTTCCTGAGACTAGGTAATTTATACAGGAAAGAGATTTAATTGACTCACAGTTCAGCCTGGCTCAGAAGGCCTCAGGAAACTCACAATCATGGCGGAAGGCAAAGTGGAAACAAGACAACCTTCTTCACAAGGTGGCAGGAAGGAGAAAGACTAGGCGAAGCAGGAAGAGCCCCTTATAAAAGCATAAGATCTCGTGAGAACTCACTCACTATCACGAGAACAGCATGGGAGAAACTGCCACTATGATTCAATTACCTCCACCTGGTCTCTCCCTTGACACGTGGGGATTACGGGGATTACAATTCAAGATGAGATTTGGGTGGGAACACAAAGCCTAACCATGTCATTCTCTATGATTATTTAAAAAGCTTTCACCTAAGCTGTTCTTTTCTAATTACGGGAAGAATTGAAATACATTCGATGCCTTTCTCTCTCTCTCTCTCTTTCTCTCTCTCTCCACCCCTCTCCACTTGGAATGTCTACATTTGCTTCTGTGGAAACATTTCACTGTTCTCAACATGGCATTGCTTTGTCATATGCCGTGCCTACAGCTCTGTCCACCACTGCTCAAATCTTCATTTGACCAGCATATGATGTCTTGGGAGGAAAATGTCATTTTCAGACATATAAACAAAACATTATCTGGGGCATGGAAAAAAAAAAGCATATTTGGTCACTGAAATGTTAGCTAGTGTCTTCAGGAAAAATATGGTTGTCAATTTTGATCATGTTTTCAGTCATTCACTCATTTATTTCCCAACTGCAGCTGTGCTGCCCCCAGCCTCTCAGCAGCTGCCTTCAGGGTCTCTGTACTCCTTACCCACTTTCTACTCAAACCCAGAACTTGCTATGTATCTGCTCTGCATATTTGCTGTGGGGACCAGCAGTCAAGTTCTGTGAGAAGGGTTTAAATATGGATGTGCACCATATTTGAAAAGCCTAGTATTTTTAAAACTTGTGACACAGTTGCATTTGGAAATGATTTTTCCCTTATTGATCATTACATTGCAGGGCTCCTTGAAGAGGAAGCTTCCTTAGGTAGATAGAAATGAATTTGGTTTACAAAAATGTCATTTGTCTGGGTGTGATAAGTTTCTCTGCATTGCACAATTTCTTGTACTTGACTCTGGCAATTAGTAAAACGTGGCATGACAGTAGCTGGTGGTGTTAGCTTGAAAATCAAGGTTTTATGTAAACATGCAATTAGAAGTCTTGACATGTCTCCTTCTAGAACATTTTTCTCCACTGCCACTGTAAAGGCCTGGGACTGGCCCTGGTAGAGTACTGGACATTGGTGGGAGCAAGGGAGGGTGGGGGTCAGGATCTGCTGCATTCAGAGACTGCATTGCTTGAAGAGCTGTCACATTTGGCCTTTGAATTTCCCAAATGCCAAACTCGAATCAGACTAGAGTCCCTTGGGAGCTTTGTCCTTAAATGGTCTTGATGTTCTCGGCTTATGAGAAACCTAAAGAGAACATTTAATTATTTTTATGAATGTATTTAATTATGTTTGGAAATGCCTGGTTCCTTTTAACCCTAGCAGCCTGATTGACACAGCAGCAGACCAATTATTTGTCCCATGTAATATTTGTTTATTTGTTTAAATTGTCATAAGCATTTAAAATTGGAAAGATTTCATGTAAATATCCAAATTTCTGGCTTTCTCTGAAAAAAAAAAATGAAGATCTGGGAACACTGGCCCAATATTTCCATCTATCAACAGTGGTCTGAAACCAAGAGACAACTACTCCATTTAGTTGGAGCAAATGCATTTGAGAATGCCATAGTCTCCACTACTCCCGATTGCCCAATACCTTGTCCACTTCACTCTTACGTTACCTGCCTGGCCGCCGTAAAGATTGCAGTTATAATCCCTTAGAATCTTCTCCATATCAAAGATTCTTTAAAAAAAATTTTTTAAACATGGGGTCTTGCTATGTTGCCCAGGCTGGTCTCGAATTTCTAGGCTCAAGCAATCCACCCACCTCAACCTCCCAAAGTTCTGGGATTATGGGCATGAGCCACCCCATCCAGCCCAATATTCCTAATCTTTTCTTGGGCTCCTTTGAGAATACAATGCAAACTTTGGACCTCCTTTCAAGAAAAATCTTCACAATTGTACATATATACTATATTTTGCACGCAACTGCACAAGGTGCATAAACCACCTGATGAGCAATACTATTTAACTCATGTGTCCATGAGGGGAAGTATAGAAGATTGATCCAAATTATGCAGCAAACCCAAACCTCGAGATAAAACAGGTTTTAGAAGAAAAGGTAAAAATACATGTATGAATATCTAATTCTGTAATATCAGATGTTTGAAAATATATGCCACTCTTGGCAGTGAATAACAAGTGAGTTTTGTTTTGGTTTGGTTTTTTTTCTGGGAAGTATAGCCTTTGGCCAGAAGCCAGAAACAGATACTTCCTCTAGTGAGATTTTTGCAGTCTGGATGTTTTGTGTGTTAGCTCAGCTTTGCAAATAATCTAGGAAAATAATTTACAACTCAGCATTCCACTGACATAGCCCAGCTACTTCTGAAGCTATAGCATGGGTCAAGTAGTTTCTCCACTTTTCCTCCACCAAACCCCCAGCAGCCAGTCAAGAACTAGAGGCAGCGAGCAAAACCACCACCCCATCTTTTGATTTGGAGCAATGAAATAGTCAAAGATTCAAGGGATATGAACAAAGCAGGGTGGGGACAATGATGGCATATCCATGTTTTAAATTGTCAGATTAGAGGGGAAAAGCAACAAGACTAGTGTTGGCACAGTTATAGGAAAATAAGTTCATTCATACACTTTCAGTTACCTAATAAATTGGAACAAACTTTCTGGAGAACAGTTTGGAGCATGTTCTGATCTCTTCACCCAGTAATTCTGTTTCTCAGAATTGATCATAAAGAAATAATCAGAGATATGTTCAAACTCCTAAGTACAAGGATATTCATGGTAGCATTTTTTTTTGTAATGGTGATAAATTATAAGCAACCTAAATGTATACAAATTTATATTATATACATATGTATACAAATTTATCTTTTATACTATGTATACATAGTATACAAGTTTTCATACTAAGCAACTATTAAAAACTTGTCTTAGAATCATATTTAATTACATGTGGGAACATTCCCAATACAGTATAAAGTGGGAAAATAAAATTATACAACAGGATAGTGTATACAATCCAAATTTTATTAAAATGTATGTACATTTTTAAAAGTTGTGATCAAAACCAAAAGGTTAACATCCAGAAAGTAAGAAAACATGATCTGTTGTGCTTTCTTTACATTTTCAACTGAACATGTGTTTTTGTTTGGTTTGTATTTTTAATGAAAGAGATGGGGATGGAGTCTGCCCTGAGATCCTCCAGTTTTGCCTCTGGTCACTTCTCTGCCCCATCTCTGCTCCCTTCCCCTGCCAGCTCAGTGCCACCTTTACCTGGTACACAGCTCCTTCCTCCAGACCCTGAAGTAGTCCTCAGCCTCCCCACCCAGAAGATGGCCATGGAAAACACACAGGAAGGGCCATTTCGCATTGCAAATGCCCTCATAAATCCAGCAGGCTGGTAGCTTAATGTATACAGTTATTAGGCCGAAGGAGGATGCAGGTGGGAAGCTGGGGAAGGTTGAATGAGTCCCCTAAGGATATGTAAATTAGAAGCAGAAACACAGCTAGAATTCAGACCCAAGATTAATAATCTGTGCTCTTGCATAAAGGAAACTCTCTTGCCAAATTAACAGATAGAAAAAAAAATTCTGCCATCAAAGCCTCTGGTGAGATTAAAAAAATACTTTATAGCTTTTTTTAAATACAGGAAGAACCCCTTTTTATGTGATGATAAGGTTAAGAAGTCAAATTTACCAGGGAAATTTGAACATAGACTGGCTATTAGATGGTGTCAATAAATTGTTAATGATTTTGTTAGAGATGATGATAGCATATAGTTGTGTAAGAAAATGTCCTTACTTTTTAAATGCATATGGAGTTGTGAAATGACATATCTCAAATTTACTTTAAAACAGAAAAAAAAATGGCACAGTTGATATAAACTCAAGACATTTTCAGAGACAATCATTGTGGGTACCAACAGAATCCTACCCATAAATTACATTGTGAAGAACATGCTCCTGCCATGCTGAGGAATATCTATGTTTAGGGTCTGCTAACATTTAGGCTTGTAAGCCGTATTTATGTCAAAGCACCAGGGAAATAACAGGAAATAGCTTATGAATATGCCTGAGAATTGTGGCTCTGGAAAAATCCTGGTCCAGCCAGTGAGTTTAAATTCAGGTCACATTTTCTTTAATACTTCCCAAAATTAAATTATGATGATTGGAGCCTTCTATGACCGGCACAGGAACAGAACAGCACCTCCAGTCCCACTCCCAGATGTCCCCTGAGCATCCTTCCCGGATGCTCATAACTTTGCTCAGGAAGAGGTTCCAGCTCTTCCACTTTAGCGTCTGCCACCCCCGCCTGGGCCAGAAGCACTCCAGTGGGCACAGCTGCGCCTCCTGGTGTCTGCTGTGGCTGCCACTACCCGGAGACCTAAGGAGTTCCCCTCTTTGCTCCTCCATCCTAAGACAGGAGCAGAAGCTTAATTCTCCAAAGTGCAGCTGAGACCACACTTCTACTCAGGACATAATCTTTGCTAAAGGCAACCAAAAGCAGATGAAACACTAATGGTGACATCCAGCTGCTCCCTGAAGGGGATCCCAGGGTCCTTAACAGGGATGCCCCTCTGCTTAGCTGCCAGCTTGCCTCCAGGAGGCTGGAGTTCATCTCTAAAGGTGTTCCAAGCTTTCCTGCACCCCAGATCCCAGAACCTGACACCAGGTTCTAAGAAGGAAAAATTCCACTATCACACAGGCCATCCTGTCCTGACCTGGAGTGACCTCTTCCTGGGATGCTTGCCATTGTGGAATATCCACTTCAGAGAAAACCCCCCTCATGGCCACAGGGGGATAGCCTTTCCTCGTGGACCCCATCAGGAGCCTTCCGTAGATTCCATACCATAGTACCTGCTGGGTTATTGCAACCACCCTGCTTGTAGAACCTGGGAGTCTGTCCAGGTCAGGCTGGGCCAAGTCCATGCCAGTTCCTGTGCACATTTCTTCCTCCAGAGCAAGGAGTTGCTCGTTCCTAACCATTCCTGTGATGTCGCAGCTCTGGATTTCCTATAAACGCCTGCTCAAACAAGGGCACACACAGCTCCTCAAGAAACAGCACCAGTTTGCAGCTCAGTGGATGTCAAGCCAAGCAGATATCAAGCCAAGAAAACTCCCTCCTTTCCCTCCTCTCTCCCCCAGGCCACTGAGTGTGAGTCCTAGTACTGATTCTGCTTCCTGGACAAGTTACATTATTAAACACTAGACGTCAGGAGAAAATATTTGCGTTTTGTTTATCAATGACTTTCAGTTTCCACCAGACACTGGTTGGGTGATTGGATTTACAATTGAGGAGCTTCTCCAAAGATAAATTTAACACTCTACCCTTGGACGATTTAAAAAAAAAATGCTCCAGGCTTTTAGATGATTGTTACTCCAGCTTTCATGTAGGATTTCAAAATTTTTAGGGCTTGACCTCAACCATAGGATCAGAGGTTTTCTACTACTTTTTGTTAGGAGAGGGTGGGAAGACAGGGTCTCATTCTATGGCCCAAGCTGGAATGCAGTGGTACCAGTATAGCTCACTGTAGTCTTGAACTCCTGGACTCAAGCCATCCTTCCACCTAAGCCTTCCTAGTGGCTGGGACTACAGGTGGTGCATACCACCATGCCTGGCTAATTCTTTCTTTTGTAGCAATAGGGTCTTGATATATTGCCAGGGCTGGTCTCAAACTCCTGGCCTCAAGTGAGCCTCCCACCTCGGCTTCCCAAACTGCTGTGATTACAGGAATGAGCTACCACACCTGCCCTACTTTTTAACCAAGTAAAAAAGTTTAAAGCCTTATAAAAGCTTAGGTATATTCAGTATTTATTAAACAACAGCCAGATGTAGAATACATATGTGAGTTGGCTGCCTTTCAAGCAAGGTTTTTCTATAAAGGGCCCAATAGTAAATATTCTAGGTTTTACAGACCCTGTGTATTTTGCCCAACTACCCAACTCTGTTTGTCATGGGAAAGCAGCCACAGACCGTATGTAAATGATGGAGGGTGACTGTGTGCCAATAAAACATTCATTTACAAAAACAGGAGGCCAGCCAGGAGCCGACCCCTGCCCAGCTAGACTCTGACACTCCAGATGCAATCTAGTTGAGGTTGAATCCAGGTAACAAAATAAACTACCACATCAGGCAATGAGTATGAATGCACGGAAGAGACTGAAGAATAGAGGATGAGCAGAATAAAGTGCAGTTGGTGATAGTTTTAGAGCACCATATTTGTAAACTCAGGCTTTACAGCAGATGACACGCTTAAATCTTTGGGGCTGAGGAAGGCTTTTTTTTAAAGGCTATGTATTCATTTACTCAGAGGCAGCTGTGTATCTGGAAACAATCCCACATCCTCCTATGAAAAGAACCATGCCACGTGCCTCCCCGAGACAAGGTTCAGTTTTATTCAGCTAACATTTGTTAACTCCAGCTGCATGAAAACAGACTAACAGAAAACCACGTATAAGAGGGTGAGGCCCTACCACTCACATGTTCATGGAGCTGAGGTCATCTGATAGTTAGGTCCAGCAGTCCCTCGTTAGCAAGAATTGTAAGACTTGAAGACGCATATCACTTTGTTGTACAACTTGCTATTAAATATAAGCTACTGTTCATAAACATAGGTGGCTAAGAGCATTTAATGTCAATTTTAGCTATGGGGGAGGAGTATGCATTCTTTTCTTGAAACATAGGTGGTCCATTATACAGTTTAGTTTCTATGAAAATTGCCATTCAATGTGGTTTATAAACTTAAAACTCCAGGCAGGAAGACAAGGTTGTTGCCTAAGACTGTACAGTCTGAGAGTGAACTTCTTGCCTCATTTGCAACATCTGGAACCAGTGGGCTCTTCATGCACTTTAAGTGCTCCTTTCCCTAAGATTATCAAGAAATTTGTGTTGAGTTAGAATACAGCTGTTGAAGCCAAAGGATTTATTGTATCAATTTGATTTCTGAAATGCCTGGCCTCCAAAGACGAAACAACCACATAGTGTATAAGGAAGAGTTCCCATAATGAATATGTCATTTGCAAGTAATAAAATGAATAGTGGCAAGAGATAAATATGCCCTGCTTTAGTCTTTCCTGAGACAGTGAAGCCCAGAGAATCAACCATGCATGAGCCTTCTTTCTGACTAAACAGGTACTAGACTTGTTCATAGCTCTGTTCAGCTGTAAGATAACCTGATTTTATTACTTAAAAAGGGATTCTAAGGACCTTCTATATATTGGAGGCATGGATCTGGAAGACCATTCATTCATTTATTTATTTATTCATTCCATCTTTAATGAGCCAGGCTTTGCTTGACACACAAGGTGTAAAATTAAGTCTTAGCTCAGCAAGAAAGAGTACATTACAATGCTGTGTGATAGGCACTTTCTGGGAATGAGGTCAGTACAGGGGACATTGGAAGGAGCCATTTTGAAGGAAGCATAGAAATCAAGTGAAAGGAAGAGGGTGGATATTCCAGGCAGGAGAAAATAGCATCTTTGTCCTCCCAAAATAGCATCTTGGGAGGACAGTGAGACTTGAAGTGGAATGCTGGAAACGTGGGCAAGAGGAATGGGATGGAACGGGTGAGCACAAGGGTTTATTGGCCTCGTGTGCCTTGCCAAGGGGACTGGACTTGAGCCTGCAGGCGAGGGAAGCAATTCTAGCAGTAACTCCCACCTGTGCCATTCTCTACAGAGGGACACCTGAACAAGTATACATCCTAGAGGGGCAGGAGAGTCCGGTGGTTAAGAGTACAGACAGGAGCCACACTGCCTGGGTTTGAATCCTGGTTCTGCCATGGATCAGCTGTGAAACCTTGGATTTTACTTAACTTGTCCTCAGCTTTAAAATATGGATAACATAATGTTTCATAGAACATCTAGAATGCTATACAATTTTTTTACTTACTCTTTTTTGTCTGAGACCTTCAGAAGTTCCTATAAAGTACCTGAACTGGCAGCAGAATCTACAGGGCCAATATGCAGATATGAACACACTGAATGCATTCATTCTGGAAATGAGAACAATATAAAAAGACTTGCTCTGCCATCAGTTTGTAAAGTTCACCAGCATGTAAGAAGCTTTTGCCTAGAAGTCTGAGATACCAATTTTATGGATAAAGAGAAGCAAAGAGACAGCTCAGTCATATTTAGGTTGTGGCAAAAACCCAGAAAAGTCTCACTGAGCCATTAGCTAGCTGCTGCTGTCAGAGCATTCATATGGACTTTGGAAAAGAACAGTTGAGTTCCTCAGATTCTTTGGGGTATATTTAATGCTTTTACTGGACAATAAATTCAGGCAGTCAAAAAATTCATGGAGTCTTCTGAAAAACTGGTCCTAACTACAAATACCACCATGTTCCATAGTAATGAAAAAAATGTTAAAACAGCTCCTGGACTGCTGAAACCAGGACACAGCCCACCACTTCTTTTTTTTTTTTTTTTTTTTTTTTGACAGAGTCTCACTCTGTTGCCCAGGCTGGAGTGCACTGGTGCGACCTCAGCTCATTTGCAACCTCCACCTCCTGGGTTCAAGTGATTCTCCTGCCTCAGCCTCCCAAGTAGCTGGGACTATAGGTGTGTGCCACCACCACCGGCTAATTTTTGTATTTTTAGTAGAGACGAGGTTTCACCATGTTGGCCAGGCTGGTCTTGAACTCCTGACCTCAAGTGATCCACTTGCCTCAGCCTCCCAAAGTGCTGGGATTACAGGCATGAACCACTGCGCCTGGAGAGCCCACTGCTTCTTGATGCATGTTTTGAACTTCAGATGTGGACCAGCTGACAGAGGCTTCAAGGGGACCTTTAGCTGATTCTGCTTAAGGACCAGTTTATTTTGTTAACATCACCAAATAGCCTAGAGTGGTGATATTACCTATTTTAAGAGAGTTCTTAATGTCTCTAAGAAAAGTAGATGTCATAGGTGACGCATGCACAGAAAGATTTTGCCATGCTCCTCTTTGCCTCTTCCTTTCCCTTTGAACATCCAGGGAGTACTAATCAAGGCTGCAGAGATTTCCCTATGCCCTGGATTAACAAAGTAAGATCATATCCTGCCTTGTTTTCTCTGGGGAATAAAAGAAACATTTTGGAATTTAAAAATCATGAACCTGTTTATTTAATCCTCATAGCAGCCCTATGAAGTCGTCAAGTAGGTGGGACCTTAACTCCATCTTTAGAGATAAGGAAACAGGAGGTTGAAGACAGATTAAGCCACTTTTTCAAGATCACACAGATCATAAGGGCAGCAGCTGGAACTGGCAAGTTTTGTTCTGGCAACACTCTGCTGCCAAGGGTCCAGAGCCTGGGAGAGGGCTCCAGGGCAGGCAGCCATACTTAAATAACTGTTATTCATTTAATCAGCATGTTTATTGAGCATCTCCTATGTGCTGGGCACTGAGTATACATTTGTGAACAAGCAGATATCTAGGTCTCCTGCCTTCATGGAGCTTAAAACCTAGCAAGAAAGAGATATAAAATAATGAACCAATGATAAAAATTGTTGAGATATGATATGCACAGGATGCCAAGCGAAGAAATCAGGACACTATGGTTTAGGCTGGATAATCAGGGAAGGATTCTGAGGAAGGGACTTAAAAGCCAAATGAAGAGTGAGGAAGAGCACTCCAGGCAGAGGGAAGAGCCTGTGCAAAGGCCTTGGGGTGGGAAGGAGCTTGGTCTGTTCCAGAAGAGGCTGGAGGAGGGGATGAGACAGGAAGATGGCACAAAGCGGGGCTGGAGAGGCAAGCAGGTGCCTCCCCTGCAAGGCCTGTTAGCCAAGGTAAGGATTTTTTCTTTTTATCTTCAATGTCATTGAAGGGTTGTCCTGATGTATAAAATCACCTGATTTACGTTTTTAAAAGATCTCTTTAGTGACCGTGTAATGAAGGAATGAATGAGAGAGGGAATGAATCAGTTCATGCTTGTTGAATGCCTTCCATTTGCTCAGTGATGCACATCATCTTTATCATTTATTCAGTAATCATGGAGGCTATTTACTAAGAACACACTGTGTTCTGAGCACTGTACTAGGCCTGTTATAGACATTATTTCTAATCCTCACAACAGCTACGCAAGCTGAGGTTGTTCACTTTGTTCCTCACAATTAACCTAAAGGCGATAGAGGCATTTCAGATCCTCCAATTTATAGATGGAGAAGCTGAGTCTGGGAGGAGGCTGGGATTTGAGCCCAGTCTGTCCCACCAAAGCCCATGCCTTCTCTCTGCACAGGTGGCCTCTCTGCCGGTGACAGAGACAGGAGTCATCCACATGGCGAGTTTTAACTCCTATGCAACAATGAGTTTCTTGGACGTGGTGTCCACTTACAATGGCATAACACCACCAAATGCCAGACCTAAAAGAACTTCCAATAAGGGGTTGAATTTTGATACCTTAACAGCAATGTGGAGAGATTGTCACGAAAACTTTGTTCTCAGTGGGTGGCTGCTTAATCAGAGAGCTCTAGGAGGAGTCTTTTGCCCTCAGATGTTTATTTTTAAAACATGCTATTGTTTAGCCAGGCAACTGCTTCCTTTGGAGTGTTTTTGTAAAAAGTTCAGATGATTACTGCTTTGGCTGGGAGCCAACACCCTTGCTCATCAGAGCCTTCTCCTGAGGTGAAAAAAGCAAATAAATGCCTTTACCTAAAATAAAGAGCTAGCAGGTGCCCCTCACTTCCAAGGACAACCGGGGATTTTATCCCTGTTTCTAGGCCACAGCCCAGCCTCAAAACTGTCCCAGGTTCTAACAGACAACCCTGGGTTCACAGGGAACTGGAATCGTGCTCTTCTTTTTCTGCCCAATTCAGGTGCCACCTGTTCCATCAAGTCTCTCCTGGTCATCTCAATCTGGTGACAGCTCAGGCTCCTCTGAAAGCCCACAATAACTAGTCTCTGCACCAGGGCTTCACAAAACATCTAGTTTTTAAACTGGATGGAGCAAATCCAGTTGTTAAAATTTCTGATCTGTTACAGATCAATAACCTTCGTAAACTATAGCTAGAGCAAATTACTAGAAAAGTTATATTAAAAATAGACATACAAAATACTAGCCCTATTTTTTTTTTTTTTTTTTTTTTGAGATGGAGTTTCACTCCAGTTGCCCGGGCTGAAGTGCAGTGGCATGATATCGGCTCACTGCAACCTCCACCTCCCAGGTTCGAAAGATTCTCCTGCCTCAGCCTCCTGAGTAGCTGGGATTGCAGGTGCGCACCACCACACCCAGCAAATTTGTGTGTGTGTGTGTGTGTGTGTGTGGTTTTGTTGTTTTTTTGTTTTTTAAGTAGAGATGGGGTTTCACCATGTTGGCCAGGCTGGTCTCAAACTCCTGACCTCAGGTGATCCACCTGCCTGGGCCTCCCAAAGTGCTGGGATTACCAGTGTGAGCCACTACGCCCCGCCCCTGTCTTTTATTATTACATTCAACAGAAATAAAGTTACTGTCCAATTACTATAAACATTATAAATACTCACTGTTGATTTCTGTGCAGATGCCATCACACCTGCTTAGTTCCCTCTCATTTATCACCTCCTATAGGACAGCTTTTAACTCCCAGGAGAAACGAGTTCTGATAGTGAACTGTAAAGAGAGGGGGTCCTTTAGACCTCGCCAGCCACCATAGATGGCCTGAGAGCAAGAAACCCGGGTCCATTGAGAATAAAAACTCAGAACTAAAGGCCAAATGAGGTTTTACTTGTTTGGGACTAAGTTGGGCCTGATCTGGGACGTCTCGCCAGTAACAGTCTAATGCCTGGATTCTCATTCTCACAGTCAACATTCATTGAGCTAGATCACAAGTTCTCACCAACACAATATCGTCCCCAAGGCAGCAAAAGCTGTTTTTATTTGGTGGTGGTGAATTGGGGGAGAAAATCTTACTCTTTTTATGTAAAAAAACACATGTATCATTTACTATATAAGCAGATATACAGTTTGTGGTTTTAGAATTTCAGAGGGGTGGTGATTAGGAAAACAGCTTGTGGGGGTGGGTTTGCACAACAACAACAACAATAAAACAAGGTTGAAAAAGACTGAGATGTTACATGTGTTCCCCTGTGGAGTCTTTTATGGCTGAAAAGTGTTCTCATTGGCTGCCCTGGGAACCAAACTAAACCACCATGTATAAGTGGTTTCTAAGGAGATTACCTGCTGAGTTCCAAGTTTCGGACCCACAAATGGATCTTTGAAATGGGGTCATTTGTAAGGAGAGGATTACTTGCAAAAATACAGCTCTTTCTGTCATGTGGAAAGCTTCAAGTACAAACATTCGTAGAGCACCTTATTTAAGGCACTGAGGGCCAAGTGAAGAATAAGCTTCAGGCCTTAGAGCAATATGATCAGTGCAGTGATGGAACTACGTGCCAGGAGATTTGGGCTTAGCATCTTCCTTTCCCCTGCCCATGCTTGCAAGGCAAAGAGCTTTTCCTGAATTTGATAATGGAGTTAAGCTATAGTTTGTTCATTCAACATTGTTGAGCACCCACTAAATGCTAAACACTGGTAGGGTCTAGAGAGATTGGGCTGTCCAATATGATAGCCATTAGCCACGTGTGGCTACTTAAATTGAGATTAATTAAAATTGGCCAGGTGTGGTGGCTCACACCTATAATCCTAGCAAATTGGGAGGCTGAGGTGGGAGGATTGCTGGAGCTCAGGAGTTCAAGACCAGCCTGGGCAACATAGTGAGACCTCATCTCTAAAATTAAAAAAAAAATTAAAATAAATAGATTAATTAAAATGAAATAAAATGAAAACTCAGTTTGTCAGTCACACTAGCCACTTTCCAAGTGCTTGCTAGCCATGTGCACTTTGTGGCTACTGCAGGGGACAGCACAAAAACAGAACATTTCTATCATCAGGAAGCTCTACTGGGCAGCGCTAGTCTAGAATTTTGTAGCACATGGATAGAGCCAATATGGAACAGTGGTTAAGAATATGGCCTTTGAGGTAAAATGTAGATTGGGATCCCAGCTCTACCACTCACCTTACCAGCTTTATGATCGTATGGTACTTAGCCTTTCTGAGCTATAGTTTTGTCCTCTGTAAAATGGGGGCAATAATGCCCACCTCCTTGGGTTGTAATGAGAATTAAAGATGATGCATTAACATGCAGTCAATATAGTGTTTATTGTCATCATTATTATTTGTATTATAATTATCATCCTCATCATTATTGACATTAGTCGCAGGTGGGGTGTTTACAACCATCCAGACAGATATTTTATGGTCATTAAGTTCTGTAATGTTCCTATTTATAGAGGTTTTCAAAGGTTAGGCTGTTTCCCTATATCTGTTCTCTCCCTCTATGGTGGTCACCACCCTTATCCCCAACAATGCATTATAAATCATCCAAGAGCCTGGACTTGGGGGCCAGCTCTGCCCCCATATTGATGACTAGAGAGGTAGAGGGTAACTATACAGTGGTAACTATACAGAGGTAGAGGTAACTATACAGTGTAGAGAAGTATAATCGTTGATTTGAGTAAATATCTGATATATCCGGGAAATTGGTAGGATGGAGGTGGATTAGAGGAATGGGAAACAAAGACCTGTGCTGAAAGTTACTACAAGATAGTTGCTGTGCTCCAGGACAGAGGGGAAATTGGATGACTACTTGGGGATGTATTTGTTTAAGACATTTTCACCAAGATCTCATTATTATCAAGCCTTTTATTGCCAGCTGAGTCCTGGAGTACAAGCAGAGGCACCAGCCCATGGCCAAATCATTAAGACAAATTAAGACATACTAACATATGCTGGGAACAATTATCCACATAGATTTAATTTGTTTCACTGCTGGAAGAAAATCCTGAGAGAGTACCAAACACATCCCCGAGAACAGTTCTATAACTACTCTGTGACTCTCACTTGTCAGCACTTTAGGGGCTGGAATCTGCTTAAACTGGACATCTACCAAAGAAGGACGATATATCTGAAAATAGATCCCATATTAGGGCTACAGATGAGTTACTTGGAGCCTGTTAAGGTGGTGATTCTTTTTGTTTCTTTTTAACCTATGAATCTTAGCAATAATTATTACAGTTATCAAAACAATATACCAAGCTCTAAAATGAAATAGGCACATATTTTATAATCATATAATATACTTAGCAAACTTACATATTTGTATTATGATTTGCTCTTTCTTTAAGAGACCTAAACTAAATATGAGATAGTGAATTTGTTTCTGAATTTTGGCCTTCAATCTCTCTTGACTTTTTTGTTGTTGCTGTTGTCCCTTGCCTAATTGTTATCTTTCATTGTCTTACTGTGAGGAAAAGAAAGACTCTTCAACACAGCAAACTGCATTTTTCTCAAATTGAATAGAATCTATCATCAAGATTATTCTACAATGTGACTATTGCAGTATGCCCATTATATGGCAATTGCACAATCTTTTCCCAGAGGTTGATGAATGGCCCCTTAACAACATCCTGGGGTAGCTGCTACAGAGGCCAGAGCACCTTCTCTCAAAATATTAACTTCCAAAGGAGCAATCAACAGCCAGAGAAATGGTGTGTTTAGAGTGAGAAATTACTTGTTCTGTCATCATAATGGTGATCACTTCCTTGCAGATTTTCTTCCTGTACATCAAATATGTAGGATTATATATGAGAAGCATAATCCCCCAGTCACTTAAAAAAAAATGGATAGGCCTTTTAGTGTGGGAAATGAACATAAAAGTTACCTGTGCATGCTGATAGCCATATAGGTTTACTGCCTTTCCCTTGGGGTTGCCTTGTGACAACCTCTTCCTTTTTCCTGCTACCCTGTACCTTAGGCTTTGCAAATGGTTATGGGACAACTCATGTGTGTTAAATATGCAAAATCATTTTCTATAATGATCATTTGACTCAAAATATGACCCTCATTTTGGAAATCAGGCTGGGTAGTGTCTGAAACCTCCAATGACAGCTTGCCGAAAGATGATTCAGTTGTTTCTCAACTTGGCCCATTTCCCACATCCAAGTCCAACTGGAGAATGGCTTTTGACTCCATTTATATGAGCATCTTTGATAGAGAGCAAGGGTTTCTGGCAAGGAGGGATGCCTGCCTTCCACCTCTAATCCAGCTGTCGTTGACACTCCAGACAGCCCTTTCAAACTTGGGCAACACTTAGTCATCTTACTGGTAGCCAACGACCATTTGAAGTGAGATCTAACAATATGATCATAAGTCTCTGATATTACCTGTGCCCTGGGAAATTATTTATTAATATCTTTCCTCTTTCAAATAGAAATTTTAAGATGTCTCACAATAAAAGCTGTACACAATAAGGTTGTTTACACAGAAGCAGTTTGAAAATCATGAAAAGAGGAAGGAAACACACTAACCAGAATGGATAATGACATTACTGTGAATGTGGCCCCAGGACCATTTAAAGATCCAGCAATAAGTGGATCATTAGATACATTCTGGTACAGACACATGACAGATTATTGAGCCATTAAAATTATCCTCAGGGTGAGTTTGTAACAATGTGGGAAAATGCTTACAACTACAATATTAAGAAGAGAGAGGGTTAAAAACTATAAAATTCTCTCAGCTGTTTACAAAAAATTGAGAAAAATATTAGAAGAAAATTCACCAGAATATTAACTTGGCTGATGAGATGATGTGATTTTTGTTGTCATCTTTACCTTTTCTCCTTTTTCAGATAGTCGTAATGAATATATATTACTTTTATAATTGTATATAAACATTATTTTTTCCAGTTGAGCCTAAGCTTCCTGACAGAAAAGGCAGAAAGGAAAACTATCATGAGTTACATGATTCTCAAGTGTTAAAAAAAAAAAAAATCTCAGGCCGGGCATGATGACTCACACCTGTAATCCCAGCACTTTGGGAGGCCAAGGTGGCGGATCACCTGAGGTCAGGAGTTCGAGACAAGCCTGGCCAACATGGTGAAACCTCATCTCTACTAACAATACAAAAATTATCTGGGTGTGGTGGTATGCACCTGTAATCCCAGCTACTCGGGAAGCTGAGGCAGGAGAATCGCTTGAACCCAGGAGGTGGAGGTTGTAATGAGCCAAGATCACACCATTGCACTCCAGCCTGGGTGACAGAGTAAGACTCTGTCTCAAAGCAAACAAACAAACAACAACAACAACAAACGATCTCAGTTCTTTGAGATAAATTTTTCCTAGATAACTGAATTCCAAAGGAGGTTTATCACAAGGGATGTTGAATGATATAATACAAATCTTGGTAAAATTCTTAGTGCAAATGTGGGATGGGGACTCCTTATGATTATTTCCTGACCAACTCCAGGAAGATCTGAAGGCAGGATACTCCTGGAGGCGAAGGCTGTGGGAAGCTGCCTGCAGGGGAACTTGCACCTGACTGGGCTTCCCTCTCTTAAATCTGTTTGGAATTTTGAAGTGTTGCTTTTGCCCATTGCATGTTATTGCCCATTGTCTGTAGATGAGAACGCCTCTCAGCTCTTTATTTCACACCTTGAGGATTAAATCGCGGGTCCTGGAAACCTGTCTTTTAAAATTAATGTAATTTGATTTCTGTCTCCCCTTCAGGTGTTGCTGCACTGGATTCCAACGTCTCTGGAAAAATTGGTCTACGCGCTGTCGTGTATTATTTCTGTACCACTCTCATTGCTGTTATTCTAGGTAATACCTATTTCTGAATCCTTATTACTTTATGTAATGGTGATTTTTTCATTCAAAAAGTAGTTGGCGGCCAGATGCGGTGGCTCAGGCCTGTAATCCCAGAACTGTGGGAGGCTGACGTGGGCAGATCCCTTGAGGTCAGGGGTTTGAGACCAGCCTGGCCAACATGAAAACCCATTTCTACCAAAAATACAAAAATATTATCCAGGTATGGTAACATGCGCCTGTAGTCCCAGCTACTTGGGAGGCTGAGGCAGGAGAATCACTTGAACCTGGCAGATAGACTTCAAAGGAAAAACTTTGTGGTACTTTGACAATACTACTTTCTGATTTTAAAAAATTGTATGTTAAGAAAAGCTCAACTACTTTTTAAAATATGTATTTTTTTAATTAAAAAGAGACGTGGGGAGTCTTCTATGTTGCCCAGGCTGGTCTTGAACTCTCGGGCTCAAGGGATCTGCCTGCCTCAGCCTCCCAAAGTGCTGGGATTACCGGCATGAGCCACCGTGCCTGGCCCTAACTACTTTTTTTTTTTTTTTTCGAGAGGGAGTCTCACTCTTGTCACCCAGGCTAGAGTGCAGTGGCATGATCTCGGCTCACTGCAACCTCTGCCTCCTGGGTTCAAACTATTCTCCTGCCTCAGCCTCCCAAGTAGCTGGGATTACAGGTGCACACCACCATGCCCAGGTAATTTTTGTATTTTCTTAGTAGAGACAGGGTTTCGCCATGTTGGCCAGGCTGGTCTTGAACTCCTGACCCCAGGTGATCCACCTGCCTTGGCCTCCTGAAGTGCTAGGATTACAGGTGTGAGCCACCATGCCTAGCCACTTATATAATTCTTAAAGTGGATGATTGGTCTATAATAGTGGAGTTGAGTATAATTATAAAATATTTCCAGAAATATAGCATTTTAGTGCATTTCACATAGTAACAAGAGCTAACAGCTAATAGATCCTTGCTGAGGATAAATCCCACTTGTAAGAGGGAGAAAATTCTAATAAGGGAGTAGCTGCTTTTATACCTTTAGCATGGTTTTTTGAAGAATGCTTGGCCTTTGTAACCCTGAGTGACATTTTAGGAAGAATGCCCAGAGGGGGAAGACAGAAAGAGCACGTACTCAGATGTGGCAGCAGCTCGGCCCTTGTAGCCCTGCTTCAATGAGCTGATAAGAAGGGGTGGGATGTAGTGAGGCTTTAGTGGTATTAGGCCAAGGGACCCAGGAGGGCTTGAACTCTGCCATAAAACAAAACCACATCATCTCATGAGTTTCCTGAGGAAGACAGACACAGAGAAAACATAGCAATGAGAAGCAAGATACTGCTCTCTTATTAGCTGGAGGCGTATAGCCCTTCTACAACTCTGAGAGGAAAAGAGTGGGCCATACCCAGTCATGGCCCCTTATAGCCCAGCAGCTCCTCCCACTAGCAAAATGGACCCATTCAGCATCCCAGAGCCCTACCCCTTGGATTACCATTGCCTCTTCTTGAGGGAGGAGCAATAAAGAGCATGAGGATCTTTTCTTCTTCACCTCCCTCCAGTCAAACACCCTCCAATGTCTTGGTCTCTTCTACAGCCTCCCATCTTGGCTTGGACACTCAAGTGACAGGAACCCATTACTTCCCAAGGCCACAATGATGCCGTCAGATGCTCTGCCATGTAGACAGTTCTTCCTTACAGAGAGATGAACCTTCTCTCCCTATAAATCCCATCTATTTGTCCTCATTCCACCCCCGGAACAGCATTTTCCTACATGACTTCTTTCTAGATACTTGAAGACCTACGGTATGGAAGGAAGGCAAGGCTTGTTTTGTATGATCCTCAGGAGAATAACCAACATCTGTGGGTAAAATTGCAGAAAGACATCAGATGCATTCTCTGGGCTAGAAAATGGATCATCCTTACCCTAACACCTTCCTAGGCTGATCTCATAAGTTCAAGAAAAAGAATATTCTCATCAGCAGGTGTTTCCAGAAGCAATTCTGGGATGCAGCCCCTTCATTTAAAACACACACACACACACACACACACACAGACGCACACGCACGCACACAAGCACACGGAGTTCTTTCTGCTTACTCATTTAAATGGAAGAGCAATTAAGGTGGCTGCTGAGGTTCCAGAGGAGGCTCAGCATTTTGGCTGGACCTCAGGGTCCTCCCCATCACACTATTGCCTGGTACAACCATTCCATTGTTCGAAAGGTGCTAGCTGTGCCAGGTGCCCTGGAAGGTTCCTAATGCTCTGTGGACGCTGTTCTTGGCCACAGGTATTGTGCTGGTGGTGAGCATCAAGCCTGGTGTCACCCAGAAAGTGGGTGAAATTGCGAGGACAGGCAGCACCCCTGAAGTCAGTACGGTGGATGCCATGTTAGATCTCATCAGGTGAGTGTTTTGCCACAAGGTGGCTTCAAGGGCATGCGACCCTATAGCAGCACAAGGCCTTGTATGTGGTTTAATATTCTGCTGTTACTGTATTGAAATTTTTAATAACTTTTGAATTATTATGCACTTTCATTTTGCCCAAGAACCCACAAATTACATAGCCAGTACTGTTTTCCAAGTCTTGGTTCCAAGAGGGAAGGGAAGAAACAGGCTTCTGCATCAGGATTTAGGATGAACAGAGATGCAGACACATGTTCCAGAGAGATGCTAGGATGTATTAGTAGTCAGTTCTGAAACGCACTTAGAAAAATACATCTTTTAATTGTACAGGAGAAACTCTCTTATCTAAAGCAACCAGATCTGTAAATAGGTCAGTCAATAAAAAATACCAATTAAAGCAGAGACTCATTAAAAAAGACATAAGATATACATTACAATTTTGTGTTCACTTAAAACTTAGTGCATTTATTCACCAATTGTTTGACATAAAGCCAAGGTCTTTTCTTCAAGTTTGTTAGCTCGTGGTAATTTCTTACGGGTTCTGTTACATATGCAGCCCTTATAAATATATCATCTGCAATTTCCACATAAAGTTTCTATAGAACAGAGTACCAAAACTTTTAGACATTGCAAAGAAAGCTGAGTGCAAATCTTTCCAGTTTTTCTTTTTAATTTCAATAATCTTCCCATACCTAATCAAACCATAAAAATTTTAGTCTCTGGCCTTTATTGAGTTTCCAGGCATGTGGCTTAGATTTTATAGAAACCATACCTTCCTTTTTATGCTCATATTTCACTGGTTTACATAATATGAAATGCAGTAATTATGATAATATTTGCAACTAGTATAAAGAATTTGGGAACAAATAAAATGAACCTTGGTAAGTGTATTAGTCCATTTTCACACTGCTATAAAGAACTACCAGGGACACGGTAATTTATAATGGGAAGAGGCTTAATTAACTCACAGTTCTGCATGGCTGGGGAGGCCTCAAGAAACTTAAAATCATGGCAGAAGGCAAAGGGGAAGCAAGGCACATCTTACATGGCTGCAGGAGAGAAAGCAAGGGCGAAGGAAGAAGTGCCACACACTTTCTAACAACCAGATCTTGTGAGAACTCACTCATGATCACAAGAATAGCATGGGAGAAACCACCCGCCATGATCCAATCACCTCCCACAAGGCCCCTCCCCGACATGTGGGGATTACAATTTGACATGAGATTTGGGTGGGGACACAGAGCCAAATCATATCAGTGAGCATACAACCTCATTGATGAAAACAGAAATGTTCAGAATATTAAAGAATAAATAGTCTCTTGACTGTGAGTGTCCATTTCACCAAGGAGAGTAAGCATGTCAGTTACTCAGTGAATCAGTTAAGTGATGGTTGATTACAAGAGCTTTCTATACTTGGGTGAAGCTCAGCAGGAAAAAAGAAATCTCAATACAAGGAAGTATTACGCAAAGGAGGGGCCAGAAGAGAAACTAGAGTACTAGTTTTATATTATACTAATTTCTACCAATATATTAGGTATGACAAAACAATACTTTTTGCCCTAACATAATACTGCCTTTCATGTCTCCAACAGGAATATGTTCCCTGAGAATCTTGTCCAGGCCTGTTTTCAGCAGGTAATATTAATTACTTGTGCCCTTAACTTGCTACCCTCTTCCCATTATCAATTAAAAATGTTTTTTTCTGCTGTGACTCAAGAAATGGAATTAGCCCCGTGAAAATGGCAGCAGGAAGTACACCTGTGACTGGCCAGGTTTAAGGTGATGTCTCTGTTTTGTATGCAGCCTTTCTGGCTCACAGTAAGGTGCATGTCACAATTTACACTGTTTCCTTTTCCTTTATGCCTTTTCCCCCAAAAAGGCTCAAATTGTACAGTCAGAAATCTGTCAAATAATGAGTATTTTAAAATGTGGCCTCCAGTACCTATTTTTGGAGAACCATGGTATATTTGTACTGAAGTTTAAACTTTCTGCAGAAAAAAGGTAGCTCTCTATCTCCTCTTTGCTTTTCCTCTGGTATTAGAACCCAGGATCTAACCCTCATGGTGTGATCCACATCTGGGTTCAGTCTTCTCCTTAATCATTGTGTCCCAGACAGGCGTGGAAGCTCACACCTGTAATCCCAGCACTTTGGGAGGCCAAGGTGGGCAGATCCCTTGAGCTCAGGAGTTCCAGACTAGCCTGGGCAACATGGCAAGACCATGTCTCTAAAAAGAAATAATTTTAAAAAAAATAAAAAATCATTGTATCCCCATTGCTGGAGCTCTACAATGCAGTGTAACAAAGCCATGATTTTTTTTTTCTGTAGGAAAATTGAACAATCTCTTCACTCCATTTACTTCAAGCCTTTCCCTCCTATTTATCTATGTGCTTTAAGACAGCTGAGTCCATCACAAACTGCTGTATTCATTTACATAAGTTACATGAACACAGACTTCTGTGTATACCAACAAAAATGGCAACTCTGTTGCTCTCTGCCGGCCTCCACAAGGGACAGAACCTCCTCTATTACAGGGGGGCCTTTGCAGATCAGTCACAGTGGTTGTTTGTAAGGTTCTCAGTGTTGGCAGAGCCTGGTAGGGGGGGACATTTATGCCTGGTGTAATAATATACTCACTCTTTCTTAAACCCCCATGTGGAAGCTCCACAGAACCAAACAGGGCTGAAAGAAGAGAATTCAACAGCAGTCTCACTCACTGAATAGCCCCAAGGGGACTGTTGATTTTGGAACAACCATATCGTTAAACCTTTCTTGATGCTTATTAAAGTCGTGGTGATGTTATCAAAGTAATGAAGTGTGTTTGCTCAGATTAAAAATCATTTATTAATTAATAAAAACAAAAATGATTGACAGGAATCCTTACAGAGTCTGTCTCTGAGAGCTCCTGCAGATCAAGCCTGTACTTTCTTTTGTATTATTCCTCTATCAACTTGTCATTTATTGTGAAAGTGAAGGAACATTTTGACATAATTGAATGGTGATTGTGGGAGTCAGGGGTTTAAATTTCTGCGTTGCTTTTAGTTCCAAAACCTGATGGGAGATACCGTTGACAAATGGAGCCAACAGAGGCATTGGAGGTAGATCCCTTCAGTGGCACTGTTTGGCCAAAATAACATGTTCCTGTGATTTAGTCTCAAAAGCTTAAAAAAAAATTCTTTTTTTGTTTGCTTGTCCTTGATTTTCTCCAACATGCAGTACAAAACTAAGCGTGAAGAAGTGAAGCCTCCCAGCGATCCAGAGACGAACATGACAGAAGAGTCCTTCACAGCTGTCATGACAACTGCTATTTCCAAGGTACCATTCTTATTTCCTGTTCCTCTTCCCCAGGAGACAGGCACTGAGTCATGACTGAGCAGGAAATACAATCAATCCTCATCATTCACAGAATCACATTTGTGAATTCACCTACTTGCTAAAATTTATGTGTGACCCCAAAATCCATACTTATGGGGCTTTCGTGGTCATCATTTCCCACACAAAGAGCGACAAAATATTTGAGTCACCTGACAGGCACGTTCCCAGCTAAGGTGAAAAAGGCTGTGCTCTGCTTTCTTGCTTTGATTCTCATGCTGGAAACAAGTGTCCATTTTGCAGTGTGTTTAGTGTCATATTTTTTGCATTTTTGTGATTTTTCTTGCTGATTTCGCTGTTTGAAATGGATCAAGGCGGGGTTCAGTGACTCATGTCTGTAATCCCAGCATGCTGGGATGCCGAGGTGGGAGGATCGCTTCAGCCCAGGAGTTCCAGACCAGTCTGTGCAACATAGTGACACCTCACCTCTACAAAAAATGAAAAATAGCCGGGTGTGACGGTGCACACCTATAGTCCCAGCTACTCAGGAGGCTGAAGTGGGAGGATTGCTTGTTCCGGGGAAGTCAAGGCTGCAGTGAGACATGATTGAATCATTGCACTTCAGCCTGGGTAGCAGAGTGAGACCCTGTCTCAAAAAAAAAAAAAAAAAAGGACCAGGCTGGGCATGGTGGCTCACACTTGTAATCCCAGTACTTTGGGAGGCCAAGACAGGTGGATCACTTGAGACCAGGAGTTTGATACCGGCCTGGGAAATATAGTGAGACCCCATCTCTACAAAACATTTTAATATTACCCAGGTGTGGTGGCACATGCCTGTAGTCCCAGATACTTGAGAGGCTGAGGCAGGAGGATTGTTTGAGCTATGATTGCACCACTGCACTCAGCCTGGGTGACAGAGCAAGACTCTTGTTTCAAAAAAAACAAAAAAAAACAAAGCATCATATTGAAGTGGTCTCCAGTGTTCCTAAGCACAAGAAGACTGTGATGTGCCTTAGGGAGAAAATTTGTGCTTTAGATAAGCTTCATTCAGGCATGAGTTATAGTGCTGTTGGCTGTGAGGTCAATATTAATAAATCAACAATCTATATGAAACAAGGTGTCTTTAAAAGAAACACATACAACAATGTTATGTATTGATTGTTTGCTGAAAAGGATGTGTCCAAGGTTCCCAGAAACTTAACCCTGAATTTTCCCCAGGAGCAACGGTTCAGTATTTGCTAATTCAGTGTTCATGAGCACTTTATAGAACATAACTACCAAGAATAGAGAGAGTTGACCACAAAGAGCAAAAAAAGAGCCCTGTTGCCTCTACCTCTCTGGGTCTGCTTACAGTAGAGCTGGCCATCTCTAGAAGCTGCTATAGATTTGTCAGGTACATAAGCATGCAATGCAGGCCCACAATTCCTAGTCTGAATCTCTCTGCCCAGATGTAATTCAGAGTTCAGAGTTTCTCAGACTTTAGAAAGGCCATGTGGTGTATGTACTGCATATTATGCAACCTTTATAAGTGGGATGGGCAACAACATGCCAGAATCAACCACATCCATGTTTTTATAACGAACTCATAAATATTCTGCCAAGGAGAGAAATGGACCCTTAGTAGCCAGTAGCCTCATCTCAGTTTAGGATGGGTTTTGCTGCCAAAAAGAGTTTGCTATAAACTTATCAATAAAATCAACATGCTTTGAGAGCTTTTGGGATTTCAGAATTGGAGATCAGAATGTGTGGGCCTGCAGTGGTACCTCTGTAAGCCTGTAGTAGATTTCTCCCAAATGTTCTCTCAACTTCACACAGGAAGGAATGATTTAAGGAGAAAAGGAGTGTTCATTAGACTTAAGAATTCAAATTAAATAAACCACCGTTGGCTCCCTGCTTCCTACTGCAGAAAGCCTTAACTCCTCTGGCTGAGTTCAGAGGCCCTGCATGACCTGGCTTCTCTCTAGTTTTCACAGCTTACTTCCAGTGGGCACCTCTCTTCTTTCCAGATCCACCTCCTCCATCACTCCTTATTCCTGCCTTTTGATGTTGTTCCATAAACACTTTCTGAGCACCCTCCATACCCCAGGTCCTGCTGGGCATTGGGATTATAATGGTGAAAAGACAGATGCCAGGCCTCTGTCCTCACACAAAGAATGATGAGTATTATAATCAGGAAGAATGGGATGTTTGGGAGACATTCAGCAAGGGATGTTAAATTAGTCTGGAGGCCATAATGAATGAGCAAGAATTATTCAAGCAGGGTGCAAAGGCCCAGTGCATGATCATTTTTGCCTTTGCTTGCCATCTTTCTGAAACATGCTTTTTCTCCTGGCTGCTGATTCCTCAGCCCTAGCTTTCCCTAACCTTGAAACCCACATTCATGTCCTACTCTTCATATGACGCTTGTATCTCATAGTTTGGGTGCACAATTAATTACATACCTTCCTGCTGTTATTGGCTCATGCTTCTCACAGTCAGTCTTGTCTCTCCAGCTGAATCTTAAGACCTTATGCTATAGCCAGTGCAGTAATACTCTAGCTTTTCCCTAAATATATGTTTGATCATAAGTAAGAAATGACTGGTAGCCCAGTGGCTCCTCAACATAATTTTTTTTTTTTTTTTTTGAGATGGAGTCTCACTCTATCACCCAGGCTGGAGTGCAGTGGTGTGACCTTGGCTCACTGCAGCCTCCGCCTCCTGGGTTCAAGCAATTCTTCTGCCTCAGCCTCCCAAGTAGCTGGGATTACAGGCACGCACCACCAAGCCTGGCTAATTTTTGTATTTTTAGTAGAGACGGGGTTTCACCATGTTGGCCAGGCTGGTCTTGAACTCCTAACATCAGGTGATCCACCTGCCTCAGCCTCCCAAACTGCTGGGATTACAGGTGTGAGCCACTGCGCCCAGCTAACATAATTCTTTATAAACCTAGTTGGCACCACTGTTATCTCTCTGTAAATCTCAGGCTATTTTTACCCAGGATAAAGTGAAGAAATTAAGCCAGGCATGGTGGCATGCACCCATAGACCCGGCTACTTGGGAGGCTGAGGTGAGAGGATCACTTGAGCCCTCCTTTGAGGAGTTTGAGTCTGCAGTGAGTTATGATCATGCCACTGCACCCCAGCCTAGACAACATGAGACCCTGTCTGTTTAAAAAAAAAAAGGTAAAAACATGATTCACAGTAGTAGGTATTTGGCTAATTTTTATATGTCTAAAATCCTACCAACGATAGACTGGATAAAGAAAATGTGTACATATACACCATGGAATGCTATGCTGCCATTTAAAAAGAACAAGATCATGTCCTTTGTAAGGGACACGGATGGAGCTAGAGGCCATTATCCTTAGCCAACTGACACAGGAACAGAAAACCAAATACTGCCTGTTCTTTCTTATAAGTGGGAGCTAAATGATGAGAACACATGGACACATAGAGGGGAACAACACACACTGGGGCCTGTCAGAGGGTAGAGGGTGGGAGGAGGGAGAGGATCAGGAAAAATAACTAATGGATACTAGGCTTAATACCTGGGTGATGAAATAATCTATACAACAAACCCCCATGACACCCTGTACATCCTGCACCACATGTACCCCTGAATGTAAAAGTTTAAAAAAAAAAATCCTGGCTGGGCACAGTGGCTCACACCTGTAATCCCAGCACTTTGAGAGGCTGAGACGGGCGGATCACCTGAGGTCAGGAGTTCGAGACCACCCTGGCCAACATGGCAAAACCCTATCTCTACTAAAAATACAAAAAATTAATTGGGTGTGGTGGCAGATACCTGTAATCCCAGCTACTAGGGAGGCTGAGGCAGGAGAATTGCTTGAACCTGGGAGGTGGAGGTTGCAGTGAACTGAGATACCACCACTGCACTCCAGCCTGGGCGACAGAGCGAGACTCTGTCTCAGAAAAAGTAAATAAATAAAATAATAAATAAATAAATAAATAAATAATCCTATTGGTCATCCAAGACCGCAGGCATAAAGAATGTTACTGTGCTTCATTATCAGGGTAAAACAGATGGTAAAATGTCCTAAAAGTGTTCACACTGGTAAGTATTTTGTACTTCCTGCATTATTAGTTCCTGTGTTTTTTAAAGCAGACTCCAAATGTAGCTAGCAGTTAAAATGACCCTGAAAAGTGCCTTCAATCTAAAATTCATAATAAAAATATAAACCATTCCAGAATAAGAAATCTTTATAAGAAATATTCAAATATGGACTTGTTGAAAGAAGAGAAAGCATTTTAACTTCGGGGAGCAAGGGTAAAGTTTGCTACATGCATAGGTGTTTTTATTATTGTTTTTATATTTTCTAAAGTTTTGTTGAGTCTGCCTGGGAGATCACCAGTTTATTATGTTTGGTCATCGTATCTTCTCATTTCCGGACCTGTGCTTTCTAACAAGATTATAATCATGCATCAATATGTTTTCTTGGTTTTGATCCACAGAACAAAACAAAGGAATACAAAATTGTTGGCATGTATTCAGATGGCATAAACGTCCTGGGCTTGATTGTCTTTTGCCTTGTCTTTGGACTTGTCATTGGAAAAATGGGAGAAAAGGGACAAATTCTGGTGGATTTCTTCAATGCTTTGAGTGATGCAACCATGAAAATCGTTCAGATCATCATGTGGTGAGCAGACACTGTTTAATGTCATTTTGCTTCCCTTGACAATTCTGTCTCCTCAAAATTAGAAAGAAGAGGTTTTATGTTTCTCAACTGATGATGCTAGAGAAGTTGGACATTTAATATTGAGCCACCAGAGTATTTTGTGGGGGCTTTTGTTGCTGTTGTTTTTGTTTTGGAGACAGAGTCTCATTCTGTCACCCCAGGCTGGAGTGCAGTGGTGCAATCTCAGCTCACTGCAGCCTCAACTTCCTGTGCTCAAGCGATCCTCCCATCTCAGCTACCTGAGTAGCTAGGACTACAGGCATGTACCACCATGCCCAGCTATTTTTTTGTATTTTTTGTAGAGACAGGGTTTTGCCATGTTGCCCAGGCTAATCTCAAACTCCTAGGCTCAAGCAATCTACCCACTTCATCCTCCCAAAATGCTGGAATTACAGGCGTTAGCCACCACACCCAGCAACCACTAGAGTATTAAATAATTCCACATATTACCCAGAAGTTAGTTCATGAACAGAAGTCTAGCTATCAACCATTGTCTTTTCCCTCAAAGCCTTGGGAGATCATCTTGCACTCAACCAGCCTTCGTGTAAGAAGTAATTCTTTAAAAAATGATTTGAAGGAGTTCATCGTACATGAGAACACAAAATGCTTTCCCTATTGCGCCCCATGCAAAAGTGAGTTTCAAAATATTTATAACTGGCACTGCATGGGCACTAACCCACCTGAATGAAAGCTACCATCCGTGAGCATACCAGTGACACCATTTGAGTGTCTGTCCTCTCCCTGAAAATGCCAAAAAGTCCACCTTTCTTAGGAGGCGTCTGTCTCACTTACCTCATATTTAATTGGTTCAACATTATTTAATCCAAAGTGTAGATACTGACAGTGATGTAAAGGGTTCAGTAAAAATGGCCAGGCAGGTCACTTAATACTGCAGAAACCTCAGCTTCATCATCTGTTAAAAAGGATAATAAAACCTACACCCAGGGATAGGAGAAGTACATTAAATGAAATGATGCATGTAAAATACTTTCCCTAATGCAAGATATAATGAGAGCTCCACAAATAGAGCTATTATGATCACTTCCAGTACTAATACTATCGCCTCTATTGCTGATACCTGGGAAACAGATGACCGTGGCTAGAAAGAGCCATATTTGGCAGTGAGGGTCAAGCTCAAGTGAGATCTGCAGATATGACAATCAGCAGGATATATATGCACTAGGAACATGGCATGAGGTGTGCACCCATCTAACCACATGTTCTTGCCAAGTTTGCAAACTACCCTATGGTAGTTTGGATGGGTAGAATTTAAGGTGCACACAGGTACTAAAAACTAGAGCCAATATTGTTCACCCAGGACTTGAAACAACTCAGCTTCAATTCCCATCCTGTGCTCCACAAAGTGTGCATGCCAAGCTGAGGGTGCCCACACTGGAGTGTTCCTTCCCCACCAACCCAGCATGAGAAAGCACTTGATGACGGAATCACGCCTCTGTTGTGCTTCCTTTCCAGTTATATGCCACTGGGTATTTTGTTCCTGATTGCTGGGAAGATCATAGAAGTTGAAGACTGGGAAATATTCCGCAAGCTGGGCCTTTACATGGCCACAGTCCTGACTGGGTATGTCAGACTCAAGAGAAGAGACAGAAAGCTCCTTTGATCTAATAGGATGGCCGCTGAGAAGTTGGGTTTCAGTTGGTTAAAACTGGCTTCTCCCCTATGTGCTGGGAAAGATAGGGTTCAGAGATAAGACAGCAGCGGGAGGAGGGCTGCCCTTTAACAGCTGTACTGTAGGTGGATCATGCTGTGCTAATTGTCAGCTCTTGGCAGAACAGCCTGGACCAGGCTTTGTCACTGCCTTTATTGGTTATGTTAAAATAATTTTTTACCACAAGAGAGAAACCCACTCGTAGCCTCCCTTGGCTCTCTCCTGGCCTTCGTTTCCTTAAGAATGTAAACTAGCCAAGCAAGTAAGAATAGCCTCCATGTACCCTGAACCTGAAAGAAATTAGCAAGAGCCTAAATGAAATCAGACTTGAGCAAGTAGGAGCAGGATGGCTGTTGGTTCAAACACTGTTGCTGGGGCTGTTAACCACCACCATGGCCTGCAGCATCAGAGTGTCAGAAAGGGTGCCAGGAGAATCTCGAGGCTGGGAGGAATTGTGTGGGCCTTTCTAGAAGCCATTAAACAGGAAGGCAGCAGGGGTTGGGTAGTTTGCATATTTATTACAGCCTAGCTACTGTTTCCTTGAGAAAAGATGAGGTGGGATAAGTTATGAATGGTGCCCCGGACACCTAGCCAGGGGCAGACTATGTCACATACCCTAAGAAATACAGACTAAGGGAATAAGTAAATATCATTGATTTGACTCTCACAAGTCAATACCTACAAACACCCAACTTGAGCAATCAACTCACCTATTGGAACTTGATCGTATTGGAGATTTCCAACACAGCACATTTGGTTCTTAATCTGTGTTTGCCAAAAACACAGCCCTGCCAGCCAACACAGAGGCAGATTTGGTCCCTACAGTGTGAGGACCATGGTGCCAAGGGAGGTGGGACCTCCAACTCACTGGAGGCTACCCTGCTGTAGGGCTGCTGAAACAGGCAATGCCAGGGATTGTGTCTCAGCAGTGATGTGGCTGGGGTGTATGAGCTGAGCCATTTCATAACCGAGTTCTGCTGGTTTCTATACTCTTACCCCAGCTAGGTGTCTAACAGAAAACTAAATGTCAGTTCCTCATGGTTTTTAGCTACAAGCTCTCTATCAATAAGATCCTCTTGCCAGAACTCCAGGATCTATATTTTTGATGGCCATTTCCTATTTCAAACACACATAACTGATCTGTAAACTCTAAGCTGCCAGTTACATATATATCTATCTGCCAAATGAGTCTCATTTCTTAAGCCTCGTAGTTCATGTAACCTGTGTATTTCCATGTGAAACAAGAAACAGTTTGAGAAGGCAGGAATAATAAAGAAAGAAATAATCCTAAAGTATAGCTGTGGAAGAGCTGAGACTTTTTTCCTTACTGTAACTCTGACTTCCCTCTTAGACAGTGGGCACCACCAGCAAGACAGCAGCTTGGTGCAGGGAACGGAGGGGGTGAGGACTGAGTGCTGTGATAATGGGTATAATGAGGTATAATGTAGTGGTGACATAGAGGGTGCCAAGGAAGGAAGGCTCAGCCCTACCTGAGGAAGTGAGGAAAGCCTTCCTGGAGGAAGGGGGATACCTATCTGAGTCTTAGAGGAGAAGAACTGAGCAGCAACAGAAGGAAAAAAGGGCATTTTTGTGCATGTGGCAGGAATAGCACACACAGGGGTGTGGCAGCATGATATAATTCTGTTCTGTGAAGCCTTGAATTTGGATTCAGCTACTGGCTTTGTCATTAACTCTGACAAGATGCTTCATTTGCTGAGTGAGCCTCTACATCCTCACACATGGAACGGGACGTATATTCCTGCCCTACTCCCATTTCTCAGTGGGCCATTATGAAAGTCAAACAATTTTATAAATTAAAAAGATGTTTGATAAAAGGATTAAGTGTGGGGAGGTGGTATTATCTTTGAAACTTTAATTTCTCTTTCTTGTTTACAGGCTTGCAATCCACTCCATTGTAATTCTCCCACTGATATATTTCATAGTCGTACGAAAGAACCCTTTCCGATTTGCCATGGGAATGGCCCAGGCTCTCTTGACGGCTCTCATGATCTCTTCCAGGTAAACAGAAGAGGGGTTTCTGGAAGAAGCCTCCAGGCTCAACGTTATCAACTCTCACCTCACTTTACAAAACAGACTCCAGCTTGCGGTTTTTGTAGCTGCCTTTGAGAAATGACCTCTGTATTCTCTGCCCCTGGCCCTGAACACATTGCTTCATGCTGTTGCATATCTCCTGCTCTCTTGGCATGGCCTGCAGCTCAGGAAGGGGTTATGGAATAACTGGGAGCAGCGGTGGGCACAGCACCTCTGATTCCTGGACCTGCCTAAAGGGCCAGCATGATTTGGGTCCTTTGTTTCATTTTGTTTTGTTGTTTTCTTTACTTTTCTCGACAAGATTACCTAAAAGGACCCTTTGTTTACTTTTTGGAAGAGAGGCATGTCTTCAGGCAGGGACTGAGGTCCAGCATTTCTAGACATAAGTTCCTTTCTATTTTCATCACACAGTTCAGCAACACTGCCTGTCACCTTCCGCTGTGCTGAAGAAAATAACCAGGTAGACAAGAGGATCACTCGATTCGTGTTACCCGTTGGTGCAACAATCAACATGGATGGGACGGCGCTCTATGAAGCAGTGGCTGCGGTGTTTATTGCACAGTTGAATGACCTGGACTTGGGCATTGGGCAGATCATCACCATCAGGTGGGGCATGGTGTCACATTCATTGTCATCAGTGATACAGGGATTACCACCAGTAGAAATTGTCCACGAAGGGACACCAAGAATGTCCCAGTGATGGATTCTTTTTCTTGATCTATAAAGTCCCTTCCCAAGATTAAATACAACTATATCCTGGTATGCAAGATTTCTGCTTCAGGGTCTGGGTAGCCAAAGCCATCACTCTGTGCTCAGTTTACTGAAGCCAGTAGGATCTAGGCACAGGCTAGCACAAAGACTCAAGGCTGAGTAAGGGCCAGTCCCTTCTTTCAAACTATCCCTGCTAGATAGGGATGCACATATCCAAAAGAATGCTGAAGACCATGATGAGGGATGTAAGAGAACTCTGTATGGTGTTCACAGAGGACTCCAGAGAGGGAAGGGCTGGTTCTAGCTGGGAAGGTGAACGATGGCTTCCCAGAGGAGGGGAACATTTAGCTGAATCTTAGAAGAATAGGAATTTAGCAGGCAAAGGAAAAGCTAAGAGCATTTGGGGTGGCAGAAATAGCTTGTGATGCAGCCATGGGCTAGTTACAACATACAGATTTCTTGCTATGGCTGGCATAAAGGATACATAAACATTCCTTTATGTTTAAATGAATGAGGAGGCAGGGGTCATGTCATGAAAGGTTTTGTACGAAAAGCTTGTGGAAAGCTCTTAGATGCTTTGTCATATTATGGACAGATTTGCATTTTATTTATTTATTTTTTGAGAGGGAGTTTTGCTCTGTTGCCCAGGCTGGAGTGCAGTGGCACAATCTCGGCTCACTGCAACCTCCACCTCCTGGGTTCAAGCAATTCTCCTGCCTCAGCCTCCTGAGTAGCTGGGACTACAGGCGTGCACCACCACACCTGGCTAATTTTTTAGTTTTTAGAAGAGATGGGTTTCACCATGTTGGCCCAGGCTGGTCTTGAACTCCTGACCTCAGGTGATTTGCCCACCTCAGACTCCCAAAGTGCTGGGATTATAGGTGTGAGCCACCACGACCAGCAGATTTGCATTTTACAAAGATAACCGGCAATATGGCAGATGTATTGGATGGGAGCTGGGACCAAATCTAGGAAACCAGTTAGGAGACCATTGCAGAAGTCCAGGCAGGGTATTAGAAGGCACTGACACTGAGGTTGGAGAAGAGCTAATGAACTGAAGAAGCATCAGCTGGATTCAGGGTGAAAGGCAAGGGAATGCCAGGATGACTCCCAGGATTGGTAGATGATTCTAAATTGGTGGGTGGGGCTTACCAGAACAGGAACTAGTGTAAGAGAAGCACATAAAGGTGGGAAAGATAAATAGTTAATACTTTTGGACAGATTGGATTTGAAATGCCTTTAAGACCTCCAGGTGGACATATGCAATGAGAAATACAGGTCTGGCTGCAGATACAGACATCAGGGACATGGGCTTAATAACGGTCTTCAAATGTGTAAGTCACAAGTTATTGCTTGTATAGGAATCGCAGCTACATCATGATTAGCTGTGATCTTGGGCAAGTGACTTGAATTTTTAAGCTTCTGTTTTCTCATCTGTAAAATGAATAATAGTACCTACAACTTATTCACGTAGTGGCAATTAAGTAACATGCATATAAAATGTTTATAACTGTGCCTATGTAGTGAGTACTCAGTGAATGTTGAAAATGGATGACATGACATAGGGAGAGTTTGCAGAGAAGAGAAGGAGATTAAGGACTGAGGCTTGGAAAAATCCTAATACTAGAAGCAGGTAGAGAAGGGAAAACCCAAGAGACAAAGGGAGAAGGACAGAGAGATGGGAGGGAAGCCAGTAAACCTTGGTATCATGGAAACCCAGAAAAGAGAGATTTTCAAGGGTGAAATGGTCCACAGAGTAAGAAGCTGCAGAGAATTCTAGTGAAATGAGGATAGAAATTGTCTGCCCAAGTAGATGGTAGAACTGTCATTAGTGGATTTTGCCAGATTTGTTTCTCTAGGACAGCACTATTCAATATGGTAAACACTAGCCACGTGGCCCACTGAATTGGATAGCACAGACATAGAATAGTTACATCATTGCAGAAAGTTCTTTTGGACAGCACTATGTTAGAGTGATAGGCTGGGATTAGAGTTAACCTGAAGACTTTTGTTCAGTTTAGAATGGAAGTTTAAGACTAAACTGGTCCCTAGGCCTGCTCAAGGTTGAATCTGAACTTTTTGGAGTTAATTCATTCTTGTGTCCCAGCCTAAACATAAATTCTAGGGATAAAATCAAAGTTTGTTAACTAACAATTTTCTAATACAATGCATTTTTTAAATCCTCCCCAACCCTAAATCGCAAAGTATTTCTGTTGGCTGAAGACAAGTGCAAAATACACCACTTGGCACACCAGCTGGGGAACTATCCCAATGCTGTGTAATCTATAAAACGTGTTAGTGGCTAAAGAAGCCTGTGCCAAAGAGATTAAGTCCTGTAATTATAACAGCAGAGAGTATGTCAAAATTGAAACCTTAATCATGCCTGAAAAAGTTACTGCTCCACAACCACCCCTGTGCTTCCAACAGTTGTTACTTTTACATTTCCAAGGGTTTTTTCCCACTTCCCTCACCCTGGCCTGTGGAACCCAGTCTTCAGTGAACTGATTTCCAAGGAGTGGTTTATGAGGTGCCAATTCTTTTGTGTATTTGACACTTTGTGATGAAATCCCTCCCTCTTTTTTGGTTATAAGTTTTCTAGATCTTTCTAATCATTTTTTTAACCTCACTGCCAGAGGAATGAACTCTGGGCCTCGAGGCTAAATAGTCAATTCACATTAAAGCCTCTCCCGCTACTCTCTGGTATATTCTTGAATCAGATTTGCTGATAACTACTGGCCCAGAACCAATAACAACTGTGAGGCCCAAAGTAATCATTGGCTTAAAATTAAAAATCCTCACTGGCTCTACATGGAAAATAATAAAAGTTGGTTTTACTTGACAGTTACCATTACAGTTCATGTGACTAATGGTTAAAGAGATTTTTAGACCCAAAGTATATTTCTGTGGACTGGACGTCAAAGAAACATAGGTACCATCTACCCAAAACATACCCTTTTGTGGCGTTATCATAATACTCAAAGGTTACAAATGATTGAAAATTGGTGTGAGAATATGTGTCAAAATGGAAAAAAAAAAGGATAAATTGTCTTATAAAAATAATTAAGGCCAGAAGCGGTGGCTCAGACCTGTAATCCCAGCACTTTGGGAGACCTAAGCAGGTGAATCACTTGAGTCCAGGAGTTCAAGACCAGCCTGAGCAAAATGGCAAAACCCCATGTTTACCAAAAATATTCTAAAAAAGAAAAATTAGCCAGGCATGGTGGCATGTGCCTGTAGTCCCAGCTACTCAGGAGGCTGAAGTGGGCGGATTGCTTGAGCCCAGGAGGCAGAGGTTGCAGTGAACTGAGATGGCGCCACTGCACTCTAGCCTAGGCAACAGAGTGAGATCCCATCTCAAACAAAAAAGAAAGAAAGAGAGAGAGACAAGAAAAAGAAAGAAAAGTAAAGCTAATTATACAGCAGGGTGCAGAGGCTCACACCTGTAATACCAGCACTTTAAGAGGCCAAAGCGGGCAGATCACTTTAGCCCAGGAGTTTGAGACCAACCTGAGCAACAAGGCGAAGCCCCGTCTCTACAAAAAATACAAAAGTTAGCTAGGTGTTGTGGAGTGCACCTGTGGTCCCAGCTACTCAGGAGGCTGAGGCAAGAAGACCGCTTGAGCCCAATAGGTGGAGGCTGCAGTGAGCTGTGATCATGCCACTGTACTCTGGCCTGGGCAACAGAGTGACACCTTGTCTCTGGGAAAAAAAAAAAAAAAAAAAAAATATATATATATATATATATATATATAAATAAGAAAGATAATTATAGGATTTGGGGCCTAGAAAGAGCTGAGAGAAAAAAAAAGTAGCAGTAGTAATAGTAGTAGTAGTAGTTGTTGTAATAGTTGTTGTTTTGGTTGCTGCAGTAGCAGTAGTAATAATACCAGTGGCGGCAGCGACAGTAGCAATAGAGGAAGCATTAGCAGCAACTGCTGTTGTTGCAGAAGTAGCAGCAGAAATGGCACGTTTTTAATCTTTTTGTTTGTTTTTTGTTTTATTTTACTTTAAGCTCTGGGATACATGTGCAAAACATGCAGGTTTGTTACATAGCTATACATGTGGAAATGGCATGTTTTTAAGCACCTACTATACAAGTGCTATCCCAGATGCCTTATGTGTATTAACCTCATTTAATCTTCCCAGCAGCTTGCAGTAGACATACTGTCCCCATCTTACAGGCAAGGAATTGAGATTCAGAGAAGTAACTTGCCCAAAGAAATGCCATCAGTAAAACGGTAGAGCCCAAAGTACATCACCCAGGTGTGTCTGACACTAAAACCTGTGTTCCCTCCAAGTCACAACCCATCCTTCAACCCGTTTAGAGAGCCAAGTCCAATGGCCGGTCCTAAAACTAGGCCTCAGTGTGAGGAAAGAAATTTGTACCACTGATATTTATGTTTTCTTCTGTGGAAATCCTCTAACTCAAAGTAGAATATGTTCAAGCAGCAGGAATAGGTTTTTATATTATTTTCTCCCATCTGAAGGTTCATAGTTCTGAGTTTCAGACCAATGCCAGTCAAACAGCCGTAGTCTAGCAAGCAAGGTCAAGGCTCAAGGACAGAGTTTTCTTTGACTAAATGAATTTTGAGTTTCAAGCCCAGCCTCAGGCTATAGAGACATGGATTACTGTGACATGTCAGGATTTCCAAGAGGGATCAGCTGGCATGGACACAAATCACTTCTGACAAAGAAAACCTGTTGATGCATTCCATTTAAATTTTTTTCAACCAGCATTAAAATAAACTTGGGCTTTCCAAAGAGTACTTAGGTCAGAAGAGATCCAAAGGGTTATAGAGGCCAGAAACCTTTGAGACTGAGGCCTGAAACCTTTAGAGTAATTGGTACAGCCCCAGAAATCTCTAAATTACTATAATTTGGTGGTCAAAACCACTTAATGAAAATACACTTGACAAAAAATTCTGGCCTGTGTTTGACTGTACCCTCAAATGCTTTCTGCAACACCTCAGTAGGCAGATGAATGGGCAGTAGAATCAGCTTCCTAAGAACTCTGGCTTTTTTAGCCCCAAAGAATATGAATGTGTGGATAGAATCAGGGATTCTTCCAGTTTAAATTGGCAATCTTTACATTTTCACCTTTCAACACAGTGGCACCTGGGCAGCAGTTCGGGCCTTGGCCCAAGGGCAAGGACTTGTCTCCAGAAAGCATCGTGGGTGTGGCCTCAAGCTTATCCAAGTCAAGGGATTTTTCAGGGCATGGTGAACCCTTGTTTACTTCAGAATGATCCAATTAAAATAAGGAAGATGTTGCTGATAAAGAGACTGCACATTACAAAGAAAAAAATCCCTACTGCCTCACCTGATCTTACCAAGAGGGATCTTTTTAAATACCTGGTAATAAAGTTCACCTGGCTGCCTCTCCTGGATTCCAGATCTTTCTTTCCCACAAAGTGCATCTACTGGCAAAAAGGAGCAGTAAATGCTTGTACCTTGGACAGGATCAGCTATTTCTCAATTCAGTGCCCTAAAGAGCAGTTCCCAGAGGTAAAGAGTCCTGTGATGTCAAGAGAGTGCATAAAGCCTGCTTAACCATTGTCTCATTCCTTTGCCTTCACCTGAAATGCCCTTGCCCATCTGCCCCTACAACTGTCCCTCTATCCATCCTTCAGGGCAACTTAAATTCCTGCCATATATTAGGTGCTCAGTAAATTATTGGGTGGTGAGTAGATGGAAGAAGGGAGTAGGAAGGCAGGTGCAGAGGTACCTGGCACTTATTTAGGATGAGTGTATGTATACATAGATGAGTACACAAAGCCTCCTATTAACACCCCATTTAGTAAACTCCTGCTTTCCTCTTGAATATCTCTCTTACTCATTTTTTGGTGCCACTTATGCAGTTCTTCCTTGCATTAGAGTGATGTGCCATATCTCCCTCTGCAAGGAGATGGCATCATACCCCTCCCAGTCCCCCTCCCGCCACAGCTCTAATCCTGTAATAAGGCAGAGCTGGGGCTCAGCAAGTCACAGATTCTAACTGCCCAATTTAGGGACACAGCAGTAATAGCCATCGGGACTAAGCGGGACTAACCATTTCAGGCCAGGGCTTTAACGGGAGAGGTAAGTGTCTAACTCCTTTCCTGCTGGTATGTTTCTGCAGTATCACAGCTACATCTGCCAGCATCGGAGCTGCCGGCGTGCCCCAGGCTGGTCTGGTGACCATGGTGATTGTGCTGAGTGCCGTGGGCCTACCCGCTGAGGATGTCACCCTGATCATTGCTGTCGACTGGCTCCTGTGAGTTGGAATAAATGCACTGCCTTAGCTGGATGTGCAGGCGGGCTTCCCAGCCTCGCCGGCGCTGCAGTCGGTCATCATTCTCTCCTCAGATTGCCTAATAAGCCACCTGTTGGCTGCTTTAATATTCCTCTGACCAGGCCATCTGATAACATGCTTAAAAATTAACTCCTCATAACGTGGAGCAGTGATTTTAAAAAGCCAGTGAGCTCCATTAGCTCATTATACCTGGTAATGCTCAAGGTTAGGAGCTGGGTGTGGGACAAAGATAAACACAGAACAACAAGATGAGAAGTCAGGCAGGGCCCCAGGGCCATCCTGACCTATCCCAGCCCTGGTTCAGCATCATAGGCTCAGAACCACCTAGTTCAAAATCAGTCCATCTTCCTAAGCATCTTCCGAACCATCAGGGACAGTGGCACAAGCACTTGGGTTTGAATCTCCATCCTGTGTCTTACCAGCTTCTTGACCTCGAGCAAGTTCCTTAACCTGAGGCCCAGTTGCATAATCTGTGAGATGGGAAAAAATCTGCCTATCTCATTGCGTTGTTTTAAGGACTGAGTGAGCTCATGTGAGTGGAGTGTCTAGAACCGTGTCTGGTAGCCCATACATGCTCAATAAATGGCAAGTTTTATTGTTATGATTAGAATGAGTTGGACCATTCAGGCTCCAATCAACAACACTTCTCTCTCTCTCTCTCTCTCTCTCTCTCACACACACACACACACACACACACACACACACACACACGGAATACAGCAGAACATCTGGGTAAGAAAGGTATCTTCAGTGACCCTCAAGGTTAAAGTTAGAACCAGCCTGGCTCCTAGCTTTACCCTTGATGCCCACTTCTGTGCATCGGTCTTACAGCATCTAGGTCTGGCTCTGTCCCCTGGCATTGCAGGTAAGTATCGCTCCACATGGAGCCTTTGCTCAGAACCAGCTCAGATTCACTGGGGAGTCCAGTGCTATGTACTGTAGTTTGCAGGTGACAGATGAGATGGAAAGGGAAGCAGAGACATTCTATTGGGCTTGAAAACACAGATTCACATTTCAGATAGCAAAAGCCCCTGCACCTGGCTTGGAAGCTGTGCCATGGGGTGGGCCCTCAGTAGCTAACTGAGCTATAGGCCCAAATGAGGTGGCACCCTTCTTGCAAAGATATCCTATCATCGAGGCAAGATTGGTTCTTTCTAGTGATGCTGGTGGATTTGCATTTTTCTCCTTTCCTTGAGTCTTCCTGGAACCAGTTACCTTCCCTGCCAAGATACCCAGATGAGTCAAAGGTCCAATTGGAGGTATGGGATAAAAAGACACTAGGGCCAGTTCAATCCCTGGACTTGTTCTAAATAACAGAAGGGCATCCAGGGTGGCCATGTGTAAGCATTGTCAGCCTTTTCTGTTCTGCAGGTGTAGTTTTCACAAGATTCCCCCTGCATGCAGTTCCTATCAACAAAGTGCCAGTATCAAAATGGATCCTCTCCTCTGCAGTGTGCCTTCTCTACCTGTCTTCCTGCCACCGGTCTCTTCCCCAGGCTCTCTGGAAGTTAAGACTGGATGAGGGTGGCTCACGGAGAAATCCATTCCTGGGCTGACCTGTGTTTTCTGACCCCGTGCTCTGCGCCATGCCTCCTGGGTTGCTCATAAGTAGAGTGACCTAGATTGGTAAATAAACAAGTACACCATGGACCTGAACAAACACACACATACCCCACATGCACATGGTACATACTCCACCCACAAAACACCCAAGTTCTCTGACCTTTGCCCAAAGAGAGCCCACAATGGCATTTGCATTGAATCTAGAAAACCCCAAGACAGAGGTTAGGGCTGAAAAACTTACTGAATTCTGAACCTCCCTCAGTCCCCCCAAAAATATCTCGAACGGCTCTATTCATGTTTCTTTGGGAGAAGAGGAGGGAATTTAGGGAGACTTAGGGGAGTCATTGCTACTTTGGGGGAGCTCATGCTGTGCCTTTATGAACAACCCCAGGCCTGTGAGGAGCCTTCAGTCAGTCAGCCATGAGGACAGCACTTTCTGCATTTACTGAAATCTAAACCGAACATGTCAGGTCCTTGCATCTCTCCAATGATGAAGGAAAATGAAATCTGGGCCTCCTGTCTGACTCCTCCCGTCTCTCCCCAGGGACCGGTTCAGGACCATGGTCAACGTCCTTGGTGATGCTTTTGGGACAGGCATCGTGGAAAAGCTCTCCAAAAAGGAGCTGGAGCAGATGGATGTTTCATCTGAAGTCAACATTGTGAATCCCTTTGCCTTGGAATCCACAATCCTTGACAACGAAGACTCAGACACCAAGAAGTCTTATGTCAATGGAGGCTTTGCAGTAGACAAGTCTGACACCATCTCATTCACCCAGACCTCACAGTTCTAGGGCCCCTGGCTGCAGATGACTGGAAACAAGGAAGGACACTTCCGTAAGAGTCATCTCAAACACTGCTTAAGGAAAAGAGAAACACTAATGGCCAAGTGTACATTTGATTTGATACACAGACCTCCAGATTATTTTCTATATTTGGATTCGCAGCCTTTGCGCTCTGGGTTTTGGGATTTGGGTGTGGGGTAAGATGAAGGGAAATCAATTTAAAGGAAAGTTCTGTTATCTGGGTTTTAGAAATTCTATAAGAGACAAAGTTTGGAAGTACATAAAGTAATAACTGTTAGAATTAGGTAATGGATATGAAAGAGAAAATGCTTTCTCATGCATAGACAAGTGTTCTGGGTTTTTAAAAAAATATTCTGTCATTGGTTACAAATTTTTACTCAGGCTTTCTATTGGCATGGATTTCCTTTGACCTCTCACTTTTTTATAAATTATAATGCATCTAAACCACCTCACCAGTTAATGTGCCAAAATGTCAATTTTTAACTTATCTCCAGCCAATTTCAAAGAAAACAGACCAGCATAGTTCTGCAATAACAGTTTTAAGATGGGCATAGGGTTTGGAAGAAAGGGAGAAGGATTCTTTTTTCAATGTACTGTATTGGGACGCTGGTAACTGTTAACCCAGCGTTCAGCGTAGAGCTATATATATATATATGTATATATTTATTATTTTCATATAATTTGCCAGACAGAGATCAGAATTGAACCGTCAATGTGAAATAAAGCGTTCTCCTTGTACTTGAATAATAACCACAATTCCAACCCAGGTCTGCTTTGGGGCTTATCAGAACTCCTTTCTCAGGAGCACTAGAATGAGAAATCATGTTGTTCGATTGTTTCACATCTGTATATCAGCTCTAAAGCAGAGATGTATTATGGTGATACTCCAAGGTGGCATAGCCATTCATTTACAACTTCCAGATTTGAGGTGCCTGGAGGGAATCCATATCAGCTCTGCATAAGATTATATACAAAGCTGTCACTCACAAAAGGCTGGATGTGCTTTCATCCAACTGGAAGGCTTTATTCTTCCAAGTTCATTCATACTTAAAGAGGCCAGTACTTTGCCATCCTTGCACTTCTGTTATCAGGGCCCAAATAACGGTTGCAAGCTACCAACTAAGTTGTATTTTAATAAAGATCCCATGGGTTGAACAAGCCACGTTGCAGAAAAAGAGCTGCCCCTAACCTGGGTTGTTGCAGAGTAAATCCCACGACATAAACTGGTATCAGTGGTTCGGGGGAAATAGTTCCATTCTATGACTCTTGTCTCCTCCTCCAGGAGGACTGTTCTAACTAGTAATCTTGGCCCTATTCATTACATCCTCTGCTTGTCATTCTGCTAATTTATGAAGATAGTTTATTATAGTCTGTACTTCAGTTCTCATCTTGTAAATAATGCCTAACATAAACTTGTACTTACACTGAAATCCAAAATAGTCATGTTTCTGCAGTATTCTGTAGCCAACTTAAACCTGTGCTTTCATGTTTAAGAAATGAGAAATTGTGCCAAAGATAGCAGAAGAGTAAATAAGTGCTCAGTATTGACCACCTACATCTGAAATCTACAGCATAATGATACTGAATTGTTATGTAAACATCATAAATAGTAAATAATGAGTCAATGTGAATTTTAAAATGCAAATATTGCTTTTGTTTATAGGAAATAAATCTAAATATAAATGAAATTGAATCAGTAATTTCTCTTGGGCTAAATGGTTCTACCCCTTACTAGGTTGCCCCAATTAGTGGCACTAGTTGGCAGAGCTGTTCATGAGCTGCCAGTTATCATTTTGGAGTCAGTTTGTAACCAGCCTCTTAACACACTGCTGTTAACTCATAAAAGAGAACAATGTTCCATTTCAGTCTCAATAAACACTTCCCTCATTCTTTCCCCCTGCCTTTTTCTTCTCGTTATCTGTTGTTTTATCTTACTTGGATGGGTGTGGGAAGGCAGAGATGTGGTCAGTTGAATCAGAATTTACACAGTTTTCTTTTTCTTTTTTTGAGACATAATCTCACTCTGTCACCCAGGTTGGAGTGCAGTGGAATGATCTCAGGTCACTGCAGCCTCCTCCTACCGGGCTCAAGCAATCCTCTCACCTCAGCCTCCTGAGTAGGTGGAACTACACGCACACACCATCACTCCAGCTAATTTTTCTATTTTTTCTAGAAACAGGGTCTCAGTATGCTGCCCATACTTGTCTTGAACTCCTGGCCTCAAGTGAGTCCCCTGCCTCACCCCCACAAAGTGCTGGGATTACAAGCATGAGCCATTGTGCCTAGCTGGATTATTGTTTTCAAAACTTCATACCCCAAGAATGAAAAAGCGAGGCTTGAGGAAAAATAATCTGATTGTTCATGTTAGCCAATGAGATTACAAGGTGGAAATACAGTGCCATTATGAACAGCTGCATGCATATTTTGTGGCGGAGATGAAAGTAGAATTTTGTTAGAAGTTACTACAGTAAGAGATAGTCGACCAGATGCAGTGGCTCACCCCTATAATCCCAGCACTTTGGGAGGCCGAGGCAGGCAGATCACTTGAGGCCAGGAATTCGAGACCAGCTTGGACAACACAGAAAGACCCCGTCTCTACAAAAATATACAAAAATTAGCCAGGAGTGATGGTGTGTGCCTGTAGTCCCAGCTACTCAGTAGGCTTAGGTGGGAGGATCACCTGACCCTGGGGAAGTTGAGGCTGCAGTGAGGTGTGATAGCGCCACTGCACTCCAGTCTGAGCAACAGAGACCCTATATTTAAAAAAAAAAAAAAAAAAAAAGTCTTACCTCTCAATATGATGGTGGCTTGGTTTCACTACAGGAACAATCCTGCCCTCTGAAGTAAGATTACAAGCTACAAATGGCTGTGTTCAGAGTGATCTCTGATGGGATGGTGCAGTCCTGCCTGGAATACCTCAGTCATGAGGGGATTCTGCAGGGGGCGATGGACGCACTTGCTGTGATAGACAACAAAGGAATGAACAGCTCCCTGTTTCCCACGGAGAGGATCCTATCTCCTCATAAAAATGCCTATCACTACCTGGCCAAAGGAATACTGGGTAGTTTCCTTTGTGTATAACATGGGAGAAAATACTCAACAACACAACTCCTTAGAAAAAGATATTTGTTTGGAAAAGCTGGTGCCCCTGGGTCTCCATGTGACTTTGATTTTGCCTAAAGTTTACTCACGAATACAGAAATGGTGTTATCAGCTGACGAATGACTTTATTCTTCCAGCAAATCTTTATTAGTCCAGTGGGTACAAGGCCCTTTATTAAAGCACACCCTGATTCTTAGAAGAGCCACGGGAAGTGTGCTTGGCTTATACTCAGGAAGTAGGCCAGCTGCAGTGTTTGCTTTGCAGGGGCTCAAGAATCTTCCCCCCTGGAACAGGAGACAGGAAATGGTCTAGCAGCCTTGGAAGGCTGCTAGAAGCTTCTATGCAACAGGATTGATATTCTGTATTCCCCAACTGCCCAGCAAGGGACTATGGAACACAATGAGTGGGCACACAGCTCTGATTCCTTACCAGCTTTGCATCCCTTGCCAACAACCTAAGCCTTGGTTTCCTCTTCCGTGAAATAGAAATAAAAATTATTTCCTCACGGGACTGCTTTCAGTGGTCAATGAGAAAATGCATGTGATGCATGTAGCAAAGATTCTGTTACAGACTATGTCTAATGAATGCTAGTGCCTCTTCTCCCCACCACTGCTTCTGGGAAAAAACCATACCCTTCTTCCTCCCCCATTTATTAACATGGGGTAATCCATAGGGATGCAATTGCTAGTCCGGTATTTTAGGATCCGTGTCCCTGATGTGATGAAGGAATGAAGCTCCTACCACTTGGTGCTGGCTGGGTTATCAGAGCAAACAGTATATCCAACCTAGTGAGACTTTGTAAACAGCCCCCATTCTATAAAGGGGAAACCCTTCCAGAAATGGGACATTTTAATCTAAAGAATATCAACCTTAATTTTTTCTATAAAGTGTCATGTAGGAGGTAAACAAAAAATAAGTGTTTGCAGTCCTTTCCTATGCCCTGAAACACAGAGAAGGGTTTGAGATGTTGGGCTGTGTGAAGATGAGATGTACCTTCACATAACACCCCTTCAAACATCCTGAAAATGAGAGTACAGCATGAAGTTCACTTTTGCAGTCAGCCTATAAATCTTGTGTGACTCTTTAAAAACTGTCTCCCCACCTAATGGAAGCAGGGCCCCACCTGGGGCTTTTTAATATACCCTGTGGGAGGAAATGTACCTCTCTGCAATCCTGGACTTTTAAAGTGAAAGCCAGATAATATAAAGAAGAAGAAGCAGGCCTTGTTAAATTAGCTTTGGGAACTACATATTTATATATTTTGAGACGGAGTCTCACTCTGTCATCGAGGCTGGAGTGCAGTGGTGCAATCTTGGTTTACTGCAACCTCCGCCTCTTAGGTTCAAGTGATTCTCCCGCCTCAGCCTCCCAAGTAACTGGGATTACAGGTGTGCACCACCACGCCCAGCTAATTTTTGTATTTTTGGTACAGACAGGGTTTCACCATGTCGGCCAGGCTGGTCTCAAACTCCTGACCTCAGGTGATCTGCCTGCCTTGGCCTCCCAAAGTGCTGGGATTACAGGCGTGAGCCACCGTGCCTGGCTGGGAACAAAATATTGACCTGTATATGGAATTGGGTAAGTGTACCTAAGTGTATAAAGTTATCCATCAGGGATGGAAATGATCAGAACATTTCTCAATGGCCTAGGCTGCATGCACAGTGCCACAAAACTCCTAAGCAAGCAGTGAGATCTAACCACATAATTGATGTCCCATTTCTTCCCTTACTAAGGCAAACCACTGTCATGTGTGATTTGCAAGATGTCTCTCCAGAATTAGGGTGACACTTAAGGTTTCATCTACAAATCTCCGCTTCGCCTGCCACTTTTAAGGTATCACCAAGTTCAAAACAGTTATGAGTAAACCCCCAAAAGACAAGATAAACATTTACATTCCTTTGATTATTCTGGTTGGAGAAAATGAGAAAGGAATGCCATTGCCTCTTCTAGGGAAGTTCCACTGGTTTCTAGAAGGCCCCAGCAGCCTGCAGCTGGGAAGCTCTGGCCCCGCGGGGACAACTCCAGGATATTACCTAGAGAGAAACTTGCCTCGCAAAAGTACTGTTTGTCAAACAATGGAGGGAGACAAATAACCCTGGAACTAAATGCAGAATCAACTAAACTGAGCAGTAGTGTCTGGATGCCTGTCCCCCATTTTCCCTCCAAGAAGCTGCCTTTTCCTGACAGACTGCAGGCTCTTGTAGCTGCTGTTCCTCCATAACTCAGGAAAGCCATTACCAAGTGTTAGCACAATGTCGCATCATCTTCTTTCACTTCGGGGCACTTGAGGGAATGAGATGCAGAGTTGCATCATCTGAGCATTTCAGGGTCAAGGGTCTGGCTGCAGGGGAAGGTGTGAGGAGTCTGGAGATCTAACACCGGCCAGGATTTGCTTTGCCTTTGTCTGCGCCCCATGGAAAGGTACCTTTTCCAAGGTGAAGGTAAGACAGATTGAAATGACTTCAGTCATCCTGGAAGGGCAGTTGCTGGAGAAAAGGTACTACTCTTCCAGTTTATGAGCATGCCTTCACAAAGAGCTCAAGGCATACACATTTTAAAGATGACTTTGATCCTCCTCCAAGCATTCAAACATAACTTTTATTTAAAGAGCCCTTGTGTTGTGTTTCCAAGGTTATTAGCTTAGCTTGGCAAGAATAACAAAAGGCCAGTCAAAAGGCTTTTCTGAGCCAAGGGCTTAAAAAAAAATTATAAAGGTTTTCCAAAATGAATCCGAGGTTATCCTGTCCGGGTCTTTAGGAAACTAGGCAGGTCTGATGGATGTCAGAGACGTGCTACTGTATAAATTCATGTGATAAAAGAAGGCAATACCAATTGGCTATAGAGGGACAGTGGCTGATCCATCCTCAACACCTGCTTCTGTCTTCCCAGCATGCCAAGTTGGCTTTACCTCTCAGGTACTTTGGAGCTAATCCTCCCATCTCCTAATTTAGCCAGAAAGGTTAAGGTAGAAAGAATGTGTCAGCTTCACATGAATCACAAACCCAAGGCTCTCTGCTCCATCAGAAGGGGCCAGTTAAGTTAGAAAAACATGCCACTGCAGTTGATGAAAAAATCAGACACACAAACAAGGCCAACTCAGCCTGCAAGGATATTTAGTCGCTTTTCTCACCACTATGAAAATGTTTGTGTCCATATCAATCCAGGCAGACAGTCACCTACCCTATTCTTGGGCATCATTACCTTTCCTAGAGATGACACTCTAAGGCAAATCAAGGTCCAGTTTCTTTCAAGGTGTTGACCTAACAGCTGGAGGTATCCCCTGAGCCTCCCTGCCAGGATGAGTGCCCAAGCAAGTGGGATGTCCCGAGCCCAGAAGGAAAAACAGCAACAACAAGCGGAGCACAGTGGCTCACACCTATAATCCCAGCACTTTGGGAGGCCGAGGTGGGTGGATCAACTGAGGTCAGGAGTTCGAGACCAGTCTGACCAACACGATGAAACCCCGTCTCTACTAAAAATACAAAAAATAGCCAGGTGTAGTGGCACATGCCTATAGTCCCAGCTACTCGGGAGGCTGAGGGAGGAGAACGGCTTGAACCCTGGAGGCGGAGTTTGCAGTGAGCCGAGATCACGCCACTGCACTCCAGCCTGGGTGACAGAGGGAGACTCCATCTCAAAAAAAAAAAAAAAAAAAATCACAGAGAAAGAACATTTTTATTTACTCAGCAAACATTGGCACTGCAAATACTATGTGGCAACCAGTGCTCTTACCACTTAAATATGAACTCATTTAATTTCATAACAGCATCATGAAGTGGGTACTATTATTATCCCCTTTCTACAAATGAAGAAACTAGCACAAAACATTAAGCAACTTCCCCAAAGACCACACAACAAATAGATGGCTCAGCCATTTGGCTGCAGTGTCACTGTTCTTCACCAGGCGTTATAAGGCAGAGAGTGCCAGGAGGGCTAGAATATTAATTATAACTCAAGTCTGGTGTGGTCTAAAATGTTCAAAGCAGATAAGAATCATTGGCTAGATCTACTGCATAGCATAGTAGCTATAGTTAATACTGCATTGTATACTTACAAATTTGCTAATATAGTAGCTCTTACATTGTGTTCTTATCATATCCCCCAAAACAATGAATAAATAAAGAAGGTGAGAGGAAACTTTTGGAGATGATGGATAGGTTTATGGCATAGACTTTGGTGATGGTTTCACAACTCACCAAGTTGTACATGCTAAATATGTACACCTTTAGTATGCCAATCATACCTGAATAAAGTGGTTTAAGAAAAAAAGAATCACTGCTAATACCAAGTGCTAACTATGTGCTGAAATTGTACTAAATATTTTACATGCATAGTCTCACGCATTCTTCTTAACACTTCTATTAGGCAGGTCATATTACCATCTGTTTCCCAGTTGAGGAAACTGTGGCTTAGGGAGGTTAAGTAATTTGCCCAAGTTCACAGAGCTGGGACTCACATGATTCCAAGTCTTTTCCTAACTATTAAGATATAGTGCTTCAAAATGCCTAAAAAGTAAGAGGAAATGCATGACAGTATCCAATCGTCACCTCTTCACAAACTGCTTATCTTTTCTAATCATGACATTTTATTTGATACAACCAAATTTGCTCCCTCAAATTGCTGTTTGTTTTCCCATTCTAGCAAAAATTAATTTTAAATATGTCTAGATTATCTCCCACCTCATCTAGCTGCCCAGCCTCACCTCCTTTATGGTATACAATATCATCGTATCCCTCCCTCATATCACCTTTAAATCTTTCACTCAAAACCTAACTCTCCCCAAAATCCCTTTCTTTTCCAAAACCAGGGATGGGGAGTTGTCAGAATAAAAACTGGAACCCTATTTCTCTTTTCCTTTTCTTGCCAAATTTTGGGGGCTGCTTTTTGTTCTTTATGCTGTGACTCCACTTCCTCCCCACTCACAAACACCTAATCCCCTATAGTCGGGCTTCCACAACACTCCTGAAACTCTGAGGTCATCAATGCCCTGCTCATGAAATCCAAAAGGCATTTCCTCAGTCGTCAATTTTTACTCTTCTGCAACATTTGTCACTGTTGATTAGCTTTATATTCCACTAAGTTATTTTTCCTTGGCTTCCAAGACATTACCAGGTTCTGCCCCGCCTGACCATTTTCCACCACTCCTTCCACCACTTTTGTAACCTCCTCCTCCTGTTGCTCCCTTACTGTGGGTCTCATCTCTGCCTGTGCCACACACACAGGGTCCCTCAAATATTTGTGGAATAAATGAACAAGCTCACATCCTTCTGGTCTTTCTCTCTTCACCAGATACTCCTCCAATATTATGGATTCAACTACCATCTCTATGCAGATGATTAACAAAAATGTGTATCCACAAAATCTACAGCTGTCCTTGGTTTCTCCTGCCCTGATCTCCAAGCCATACCTCAGATCCCCACCTCCAACTTCTACTGACCACTTCCTGTTGGCCTTTCCACCATCTTTTTAAACTGAACTTATCCAAAATCAATCTCATCAATCTTTTCTGTAGTCTCTCTTTCCCAGATTGGGAATTGTGGGGGGTTTTTTTGTTTGTTTTTTGTTTTTTTTGAGACGGAGTCTCGCTCTGTCACCCAGGCTGGAGTGCAGTGGCATGAACTCGGCTCACTGCAAGCTCTGCCTCCCGGGTTCATGCCATTCTCCTGCCTCAGCCTCCAGAGTAGCTGGGACTACAGGCACCCGCCAGCAGGCCTGGCTAACTTTTTTTGTATTTTTTAGTAGAGATGGGGTTTCACCATGTTAGCCAGGATGGTCTTGATCTCCTGAACTCATGATCTGCCTGCCTCAGCCTCCCAAAGTGCTGGGATTACAGGTGTGAGCCACCGCGCCCAGCGGGGAATTGTGTTTTTAAAAATCACCATTATTTCCCCTACAATCTAGGATCATAAACATTTCTTCTTGCTTTTGACCCCAAGAGGTTTGAGGTTGCAAGGCAGGTCTATAGAGGTTGGTCCATTTATTTGAATCCCTCTGCTCTGGGATTCAGGTGGGAGCCCCTGAGTGAACAGTGATGCCTCTTTGTGAAGCGAGTGACCCAAGACTTAGCCTCTGTCCAGACATGAATCACTGGACATGGTGTACTCTTGCATTTTCTCTTCCCACGTAATTCTTGAATAAACAACTTGTATTTTGATAATCCTCTAAATTCTATTTACAACCATAAGGCCTTCATGATAAGAACAAGATTCAGAGGGATTAAAAAAATACTACACAAAATCCCAGACAAGGCCTCCATTGCTTCTGAACACCCACCCTGACCCCTAGTAATTCTGAGTGTTCCCTATTCTATCTCCCTGGCCAAAAAGACACCACAAAAACAAAAGTCCCTAAAGGATTTCATTGGAGCTCCTATTTTGTTCTCTTAGTCCTGGAGTTCATCTTGCCTCACACATCATGAAGAATATGAATCCACAAAATGAAGGACACTGTGTCCTTATTTCTGCAGGGCAATTATTCTTTCCATCAATACCTCATTCTGCTGACTAAGTAGTTCACCTTCACTTTGTAACAAGCCCAGGCCACCGGACTTAACCACTTCTTCCCTAAAAGGGCCAGGTACCTCCCCCATATACCCACAGGTTTTTAAGCACCCCTAAAATAAGTTGTCTCATGATGTCTTCCCAGCCCTGATGTCTAATCAGCCCTTCTCTTTCCTGTGACTCTCCTACTCAGTTCAGGTTCTATTGCCCTAATTTTCAGACTTTTTCAAAGGCTTTGTCAGAGTCTCCCCACTGCCAGCCTCTACCTACTCCCAAACCATCCTGCACAAGATCATCAGATTAATACTTTGCTTTCTGGCTCCAAAACTCTAATGGCTTCTTATTATCTACAGCACAAGTTGAAAATACTCGCCTGAATATTTAGGACACTTCAGAAGATACCCCAGAAGACATTTCCTCTTCTCCATATAGATATGCTTCATTATACTCTCCCCAATTGCCTCACTCTCCCAAATCTCTTCTCTACCTGGTCTGCCTATTTTTTAAATGCTGAAAATAAGTTCTGGGCCCCCAACACCAATACCCCACTGTTTCTAACCTCCTGAAACATACAGAAGCAACAGTATCTTGGTACATAATCAGATACTGCCTTATATTATTAAGTTAATCAATATGAGACGATTATAAAGTAATGAAATTGAGTTCCACAAACCTCACTGTGAATCAATATCATTATTTTATACTACTAAACAGGAGTCAAAACTGGTGGCTTTGGGCAAGACCCAGCTTCAGACCGCTTTATGTGGGCCACAGAGCCTTTGGCTGGTTTAGATTTGAATTTGAAGATGAACACCTTGTGGGAGGGTGGGGTGTTACATGCTCCACTTCACTCCAGCTCCCATCACTCACCATTATTTCAAACTCAACTGCTTCTGACAGTCACAAATCCTGCCTGGTCCTAAAGACACCTGAGTTTGCAACACCTTTTGGGAATCACACTTGAAATATCTCATTTAACGTCTCATTGCCCCAGTAAGTCTGGAAACTTCAAGAGGGCACGGGTTGAATTTTACACCCCTTAGTGTGATCCCTCCCTACCCCACAGGGTCCTGCACAATACTGAACACATAGAAGGAGTTTAACAAATACAAGTTGAGTGGGTCCATGCGAGGCTATGGGATCAGTTTTGTTAACTGCAGGGCTGGGAGGAGACCCAGTGAACAAAGGACGTCATCCTATCCCTTAAGCAACAACAAATGAGCTTTCATAATGAAGAGTTCCCACCGTGAATGCAACACTTCCAGCAATAACACCTACTGCTACTGCCTACGGTCTGTTCCTGGAAGTCATCCCAATAAAACAAGTATGATGTTTATCTCAGTTCAAAATTCCAATTTCAGTGAGTGTCAGTTCCTGGAGAAAAAGGAACAGGAAAGTTTATTTGGGGGTGGTGGGGAGGAGGAGACTTCCTAAAAATGCTGTTTACAAACATAACATTCCAATGACAGGAAATAAGAGCAGAAAGCCTCTCTTGTTGGCCTAAACAAGAAGTGGTTAATTGTTCCAACTTCTGTCAAGAGACCTTAGTTGCTCTGTTATTCTGAAATGTTCTGAGTTCATGTTTTTCAAACCCTTTAAGTTGAATTATCTGTGATGCCTCAGGGCCAACCAGGTGGCAGCAAAGGGGTGACAGGAAGTGGTACAGAGAACCTGAGGTTTGGAAACAAGACAGAGCAGGGTTTGCAAATTGGCTCCGACACTTGCTTTTCTGAGCCTCAGTGTCCTTAGCAAGAAATAGGGGGAGCAATGGTTTCCTCAAAAGATTAAATGAGATGAGAATAAGAATAGCTAATGCTCACTGAGTGCTCATTTTGTGCCAGGCACTGATTTAATGTACTTTAAATGTATTATCTACCAACAATAACATTATTAGATAGATACTATTATTACCTCCGTATTATACGTAAGGACATTGAGACACAAAGAGGCTAAATTATCTGTCCAAGGCACTCAGCCTGTAAATGGCAGAACTAGGATTTAAATCCAGGCACTCAGAGGGGCGCAGTGGCTCATACCTGTAAGCCTAGCACTTTGGGAGGCCGAGGCGGCAGATCACTTGAGGCCAGGAGTTCAAGACCAGCCTGGTCAATACAGGGAGACTCCTTCTCTATTTTTTATATTAAAAAAAAAGAAAACAAAATACACATACACACACACACACACACACACACACACACACACACACACACGGTGGGGCATGGGGGGTGAGGTGGGGCAGTGCTAATGGATCACTCTAAAAGATGCAGAATCCCAAGGAAAAATTTCGGACTAGAAACTCCTCATTTTGTTGAAGAAGCTCCATCAACTCAGCCATCAAGAAAAGGACCCATCTGCACCAAGTAAAAGCTCCTGTCCTAGACATGACCCTGTTTTGACCAAATCCCCTATGTGAAATTAAGCATAGGTTCTTTCCTTTGATAAACAAAGTAACTTCATAACCATAATTTGGTGCCCCTACATTCAGTGTGGAGGATGGGGCTCCCAGGTCAAAGGAGCAAAGGGTTGGGGCTCTCATCACTGTTGGCAGGGTTCCCAGCACAAGGGAAGAGAGAAGAGGTCTCTCCAAGACCTGCAGGTCCCCTAAGTAGTGCTAGGAGGGGTCCCCTAACCAGAGAAAGACAGCAGTCCCATCCGGTGGTGCTAGTGGGTTCTCTGGTCACAGCATGGACTAGAGAGCCTATCCTGTTCCTCAGGCTGCCCTCCAGAGAGCCCAGCGGGCTCCTTTGATGGAACCAACTCAGGGGAGTACTGGCTATACTGAGAGTAGCCTTGGGTGCTAGGGCTGAACTCACACACATACCCATCAGTCTTCTCAAATTACACCTAAAACCAACCACCTCTTTTATGTCAAACATATCATTTGCACTCTCATTTTTTAAAAATCTCTTTTATAATTCATGGCCTACAGGCTTCAGCTAACTTTGGGTCAGTCAGGTGACCACAGAGAACTGGCCTCATGGTATAGCAGCTTTTGTTTGGAGGGCCTAGGTTCCACGAAGGAGATTTTCTTAGGAGCCTCTGCAAACCAAGACCCCATGAAACATGCCCATAAAATATGCTCCAGGCTTTGACAGATCTGCAACCATAAAAGTCAAAAAAGGAATTATAAACTGAAGCAAGACAGATGGGAATTCTTTTTATGATGTTTAATGACACAGATCTTCCCAAAGTAATCCAAACCCCAAAACATCACAAAATTATTCATACTATTATATACTCCAAAAGCAAAATACTTCAACTGCAATCCTTGCCTCAGCATGATTCCTCAAAATTGAGATAACTCCTTGAGAAACAAAAGTAAAAATAATAATAATTTAAGGAACAGAGTTAATAGATGCGAAAGTAGAGGGAAAAAAAGCATAATTTAGTGTGAAAACCAAAAATGACTTTAAATAAGAATGGGCATATAAGATCTTATTAAAGAGTTGTACTTAAACCATTTCAAAAAACACTGAATATTGAATGTCATGGTGTATATTTTAACAATAACTGAAATGGGATACCAATTCATTAGAGCTGCTTTCCTTTAGCTGCTTACGTAAGCAGCCCTCTCCTGAGACTTATAGTGTAACCTTAATGTAACACAATATTTTCTTATTTTTGATGACTACTTAGAGGTAACATCAAAACAATAAATTGACAACCATAGTTTCAGAGAGACTGAGAACATATTAGCATATGTAATTTAAGCTTGCTGTTGGCCTTGCCAAGGTGGAATGCTGGTTGTGATACAGGTTGAGTCTCCCTTATCTTCAATGCTTGGGACTGACCAGAAGTATTTTAAACTTGGGTTTTGGTTTTCATTTTTGTATTTTGGAATATTTACATAAACACAATGAAGTATCTTCAGGATAGGGGATAGGACCCAAGCCTAAACATGAAATTCATTTATATTTTATATACACTTTATACAGATAGCCTGAAGGTAATTTTATACATGATTTTAAATAATTTTGAGCATGAAACAAAGTTTCGAATGCATTTGACTGCACCCTGCCACATGCGGTCAGATGTGGAATTTTTCACTTATGGTGTTATATGGGTGCTCAAAAAGTTCTGGATTTTGGAGCATTTCAGATTTCAGATTTTTAGATTGGGAGGTTCAACTTGGATATACCTTTATTTGGCTGAAATTCTGAGAAGAGGATAAATGAATTTTGTTTTGTTGTTTTTGTTTTTGGAGTTCCTTTCCTGTTTTAATTTTTAATTTCATTTTCTTAATTTACCTAATGAACCAATCCCTATGATCACAGTGAGAAAAGAAAACTTGGCTTTCACTGAATCTTCTAAAAACTGAACAAGTTTTAGGGTAGTGTCTTACTCTATTCAGGCTGCTATAACAAAATGTCATAAACTAGGTAGCTTACAAACAACAGGAATTCATTTCTCACAGTTCTGGAAGCTGGGAAGTCCAAGATCAAAATGTTGGCAGATTCAGAATCTGGTAAGGGCCCTCTTCCTGGTTCAGAGACGGCGTCTTCTCACTGTCTCCTCACCAGTGGAAGGGGCAAACGAGCTCCCTTGAGCCTATTTATAGGGCACCAATCTCATTTATGAGGGGTCCACCCTCACAACCTCATCACCTCCCAAAATTCCCCATTTCCTTAGATGTTAGGATTTCAACATACAAATGTTGAGGGGACACAAATATTCACACTATAGTAGGACTGGTAGAGGAAAATGCTATGGTTACACTATGAAGGAGGGAAATAAGTTTCCATTTTCAGGCACCTCTTCTCTGGGTCTACATCAATGAAGACAAATGTGCCTCTAGTCTCCCTTTATCCCAGCCCCTTCCTATTCCTGCTCCCTTACACTGTGTAAGCATTTCATAAATGCACCTTCCTAACTAACTTTAAAACCTGGCATTGACAGTCCTATCTGTAGAACCTATTTACTTAATGTGTAGTTCTTTTGGAGAAATATTTGAGGAAGGTTTTGTTCCTCATCTAAATTTACAAAGAATTGCTGGAACAGAGTAGGAAACAGAAGGAGTAGTTTAAACTACACTCCAAAGGAGCTAGCCTCCTCTTACAAATTTATCACAGAAATTCAGCATTTAAAACAAGATCTGAATTATCCAGATGTAATGCTCTCTTTTCCAAGGTTTTTAGTGGACTTCATGTAAATCAAGCCTAACACTAAGAAATAAACAAACAACAACAAAAACAGATCTACCGAAAAGAGAAAGTCAGGTTGATAGTCTTTCCTGGAGGATTTATCAGGTTATTCCTATGAATAGCAACTTCCTCTAGCTTATATTTAATTAATTTGAGAGAGAGAGACAGAGAGGGGAAGCATTCAGAAGGAGGAAGAGAGAAAAAAAGTTTTCAAGAACACATTTACTGTCAAAAATGAAGAATACCTTAAAAGGCATCTTGACATTTTCATTAGAATTCTAAGTGCTTTCCAAATGGATAAGCACCTGCCACCCAACTACAGTGCTTTCTCTTTCATGTTCAAAACAAACATGCAAAAACACAAATTTTCCAGCTTGACAAGAAAATGTGAGCCCCCAAATAGCAAACACTTTAATCAACAACTCTTACCTGGGCACAAAAGACTGAGTACAGGGTTTGGTTTAAAGGGGATTAGACATCAGTGACTCAACACAGACAACAAAAAGTGTTCATTTCTTTAAGGATGCTTCAATTGTCTCAGTGAGTGAGCTCTTCATGATCTTCCTTAAGCTTTCATTAATTTCCCCTGCAAAATTTGAAATATCACATTCTACATGTGGTATTGAGAAAAAGGCAAACAATCGATACAAGTAAGGAGAAAAAGATAGTGTCATACTACCCCAATCTTGGCATGTAGCTATGCCTTGGGATCACTTAGTCTCTGAGCCTTTTCCCTGGATTCTCACAACAGAATAACCCAGTGAGCATCTGTGCGACCTTGGGCAATTTACTTGAGGTCTTTGTAAAATATCAGGATGATGACAGAGTATCTACCTCTTACTATTATTGTGAAGAGTTAGCACAGTCCTTGCTACATAGTAAATGTGCCAAAATAGGTGTTATTCAGTTGAGCTGTTAAACATGTTCCAATCAACTATATTCTACTGAACAAATTTCCTTCCTTCCTTCCCTTCCTTCCTTCCTTCCTCCCTCCCTCCCTTCCTTCCCTCTCTCGCTCCCTTCTTTCTTCCTTTCTTCCTTTCTTTCTTTTCTTTCCTTTCTTTTTGATGGAGTCTTGCTCCGTAATTTGGCATTGCACACTGGGGGCCGTGATGTCATGGCAATCATGCCTTCCAAGAGAACTAGGGATAATCTGAGGGGTTTCTTTATGGGAGGCTTTTTTTTTTTTGGTTTTTTGGATGTTTGTTTTTTGTGTGGTAAAATTCACCAATTTTAAATATACAAGGGATACTCTGTTTATACCAAAAGTACCAAGTCCCAAAAGATCCAGAAATAGATGTATTCCAACCCCTTCAACCCATTTCTTCCACCCATTCCCTCCCTCTACGTGGTCAGACAATTGGACTCATTGTTTTTGGCTCAAGAATCCCTGACCTTTTTGTGGTAAGAATCTACTTTTTCATCTCCCTGGGATCTCGAGATCGCTGGGGAGCCAGGACCTGGCAGTGAAACAGATACGGAGAAGGGGAGGGACAGGAATTGGTGTTGCCATTAGAAGAGAGTCCTCAAGAAAAGCCGGGACTGGGACATGCAGTGGGAGCCACTTGGTTGTCTGTGGAGGATGCCTCCTGCCTGGGGTCTGTCCTTCCAACCCACAGGAGTGGCTCTGGCTGTCCTGTTCTAGCTATTTGATCTTGCCTGTTTGGATCTTTCCTGGACTCACTGAGATGGATGCTCAGCATCTTTCAAATAAATGCCCCGTTTGCTTAAGACTAGCCAGAGTCACTTGGGTTTTTCACAATCACTAAAGCTTCACTAAAATGACTCTCCAGGATCCCAGCCTCTCCAGGAATCCATTACTCAAGAAGTGGGGTCAGGGAGGATGGTATGGAGACTTCCAGAGAAGGTATTCTAAGCGTATGCCAAACCACTGGGTGGGAATTCCTATTATGTGGGAAACCTATTTTCCAAGAAAGAATTGACGTGTTTTTTTTTTTTTTCTTTTCTTACCTTCTCTCTATCCCCCCACATCAGTGTCCACATATCAGCTGGTTCAGGGCTTTATGTAACTTGATATTACGCATGTTGAAATTCAATGTAATTTGGCATTTGATAATCATGTGGGCTATGTTCTGTATAACCACCTAAATAATTGCCTAGACGGCAATTATTTTGGTAACCAGAGAGTAAATGGCCCAGAATCCGTCCTTTAATCTAGCAAGCAGAACGTCCTAAGGTAGAAGCCTGTAGAATGGGCAATTACTCAGCTGTCCTGCACATTCCTCTGTGCTAAAGGTGGGGAGCCCTGGCCATTCCTAGGGCAACTTGTTCTGTAAAGCATGCATGACCCTCAAACCAGACTTTCAGGAGCCTGACTATAGTGAAAACTTAGCAGGTCATCCCACTTTCCTTTATTGTTTAGAAAGACGCATAATTATTCTGATCCTGCTGACATGAGGACTATACAGTACAAAGCTATAGGATCCTAGTGGGAGCCTTCCGAAGGCAATGCCCATGAACTCTGCTTGGGTTCCAAAGGGCCCTCTTTCACACATCTGCTCTTTCTCCCCATGGATTTCCATGTATGATTACACTCTAGCTTTGAAAATGCAATCGAATGTAGTGGTTAAGAGAATAAAGCTCCACCATTCACTAGTCATGTCACCTTGAGCAAGGGACCTAACCTATGCCTCAGTTTTCCTATCTGTAAGATGGAACTAATGATAGTACCTATCTCATTGGGTTGTCCTGAGAATTAGATATGAATTTGTTTAATACATGTGAAGTATGTGTACTAGTCTCAGCACTCAGGCCGCATGTCATAAGGAAGAGCGATTATTATTCTGGGCTTGAATGAAAAAGAAAAGAATATATGAGAAACGATGATGTCCCACAATATGGCTAACTACTTGCCACAGATCTGAACTCTAGAGTTGCCTTGTTACATGCATTCATAATAAATGCATATTCAACATGCATTTATAAAAACTCTTTACTGCAACCGGGCGCAGTGGCTTATGCCTGTAATCCCAGTACTTTGGGAGGCCGAGGCAGGCAGATCACGAGGTCAGGAGTTTGAGACCAGCCTGACCAACATGGTGAAACCCCGTCTCTACTAAAAATACAAAAATTAGCTGGGTGTGGTTGTGTGCACCTGAAATCCCAGCTACTCAGGAGGCTGAGGCAGGAGAATCGCTTGAACCTGGGTGGTGGAGGTTGCAGTGAACCAAGATTGTGCCATTGCACTCTAGCCTGGGCGACCGAGCTCCATGTCAAAACAAAAACCCTCTTTATTGAGCAGCAACCATTGTGGAGGGTCAGGTGATACAGGGACAGCAGCAGGGTGGAGGTGGGTAGGCAGGTTCTTGTTCAGCGCACACACCTAGTACATGTGTTTGAAAAGTTAAATGTGATTCCATTGTATGGCACTAAATACTGGGTATAAAGCAGTGAGCAACAGAGACAGATTATCTGATCTCATAAGGTTTCATTCCAGTAGAAGAGACAGATTTTAAACAATCAGCCCAGATAAAAATATAATAAGAAATTGTGTCATAATTTATGAAGGAAAAATGCTGTGTACTAAAGGGTACACATCACAGAGAGAGGGAGTGTCATGTCATAGAAAATCATGAGCCTGGAAGGACAAATAGAAGTTATCCAGGCAGAGTCAGGAAGACATATTCCAGATGGAGAAAACAACATGTGCAGAGACCCCATGGCAGGAAAGAGCTCCGTGTTCAAGAAGCTGAAAGAAGGCCAGAAAGTCTATTAGATAGAGGGTGATGTTGCGGGCAGGGGAGATGATCACAAGAGGAGGCAAGAGAGCTGGAAAGCACGTGCATTGCCGTTATCATATAGAGCAAGGGAAGAACGCGGTTCTCGGGTCTCCTCCAAGTCTCCTGTCCTCCACACTTTCTAGTTACTTCATATTGATAGGAGGAAACTGAAATTCTTTTAGCAAACCAAGATAAGGAGAAGCACTTAAGCTGCTTACTCACACAAGACAGTACCTTAAATATATCTCTGTTCATGCAGTGGGTATTTCTTCAGAGGGTAGCTTGGGCTTTCAATGATATAATTTACTTCAGAGGTAGAATCTTCCTACAATAAAAACAAATCCAGCAATTATGTTACCCATAACATAATAGAGATGGATGATACACAGATGTGTAGTTTTGCATGTAGGAGGTCTGTGCATCCCATTTATGCCATTATATGGGGTTCACTATATATGTGTGTATATAGAATCTTTCTTTTTTTGTAGAGACGAGGTCTCATTATGTTGCCAGGCTGGTCTTGAACCTCCTGGCCTCAAGGGATTCTCTCTTCTCAGCCTCCCAAAATACTAGGATTATAGATTTGAGCCCCAAACTAGGACTTTGTTTACATTTTAAAGAGATTCCTTGCCTGAAAAGGTTGAGAATTAAAGCAAAGCCAATGACTTTGCAGAAAAGAAGTAAAGTAATTCACTACCCTCATGGTTAGGGCAAACAACATTTAGTTTTAAGTGTCATCCTGCAAATCTAGCATATGCCAGTATTTAATAAGTCAAGATGACTAATTCAACTACATGGCATCATTAAATTCAGCCACTGGGGGCACTGTTGTCCTATATTTGAATTCTTTTGAGCTGGTGAACGGCCACTTAGCTGTGTGTCTGAAGCAGTGACAAAGTACTGGGAATACCTACCAATGGATCAGAAGCACTCCCCATACCCCTGTAAAAGTCATACAGCCAAAACCACCTTATTAAATTTTAGGACGACTTTCTTCCATGTTGTGGCCTTACATAGCTCACGCACACAACTGTATTCTTCCCTGGATTGGGATTCATGTGTGCAAGGGAAAGGAATGCTCTGTGGGCCAGTTAGCCTGTCTTCTCTCAGTCCTTTGAAAGGACCTCTGCTTGATGAGTGCTGTGCACCAAATTAGCTGCTACTCCTCCGTTGGATCCAAGCCCCACTGTCTCACCCTCAGGAAGCCAGCCCTGACTCCCAGCCATGTCAAATACACGCTACCATTCACTCTCAGGACAACAGGTAATCTCCTTGGTAAGCCTCACAATTTTCCACTTATTTCTGTGGTTATTTGATTAATGTCTGTCTCCCCGACTAGACTATAGGTCCCTGTTCGCATATTATTTAGTGAGCAAAGATCTAGTTTTATAAGAAAGTCTAACCTTGTTTTGGTGCTGCTGTGCTCTGTGGGATGTCAGAAGACTGCATACCCTCTCATGGATATTCTTCCATGTGGACTGAGAACCAGGATGGAACCTGCTCAACAGATGGAACAGGGTGGAATATTAGCAGCTACTAAAAAGGACACTTAAAGCACATGACAGTATGGATTGACATTTAAAACTTAATTATAATAAAAAACAGCAGCATGCAAAATGGTAAACATAGTGTGATTTCAACGTCTTTCTTAAACCTACCCATAGGAAAAGCACTGGGGAATAAAAACTGCTCAGATGTTAAGAACTTTTTGTGTTTCTATGTGTGGCTATGAGTGATTCTTTTCTTCTTTGTACTTTCCTGTGTTTTTCAGATATTTCTCTCATGAACAAACCCTACTTTTACATTTAAAATTTTAATCTAAAAATTTTTAATATAAAATTTAAATCCAAAAAATTTTAATATAAAATTTAATCCCAGTAGTTGTTGTTTTAGGGAGAGATTATCATCCAGGCTAACGTACAATTGCATGATCATAGCTCACTGCAACCTTGAACTCTTGGACTCAAGCAATCCTCCAACTTCAGCCTCCCAGGTAGAGAGGACCAACTAGGTACATGTTGCCATGCCTGGCTATTTTTTTTTTCTTTAAGAGATAGGGTCTTGCTACCCAGGCTGGTTTCGAACTCCTGGGTTCAAGGGATCCTCCCACCTCAATCTCCCAAATAGCTGGGACTACAGGTATGCATCACCATGTGGAGCTAACTTTTAAATATTTTGTAGAGACAGGGTCTCCCTATGCTGTCCAGGCTGGTCTCAAACTCCTGTACTCCAGTGATCCTCCTGCCTCAGCCTCCCAAAGTGCTGGGATTACAGGTGTGAGCCATTACACCCAGCCTCCAATCCTGGTTGTTTCCTACCACCAGGACTTTATCTTATATCTCATTTACTTTAGGCCACCCAGACTCCAAACTGAACCATAGGTTTGACAGTCTCTTTCAGTTCCCCAAACATAGAGCATTTTCTACCTTCCATAGGCATTTGGCAATACTGTTCCCTCTTCTACCTCTCAACCCCAGGGGCTCACTACTCTTATTAACTCCTACCCACCCTTCAGAGTTCAGTTCAATTGTTGAGTTCTCAGCAAAGTCCTTTCTGAGCCCTCTCCTGTAGAGGAGGTCAGCTGCTCTGTTATACACACTTGCAGTTTCATTTATCTATACCTCATTAATACCATTTGCACCACTGGACATTTTGTCATTATTTGGTTAATGGCGGTCTTTACTCCTACAGTGAAAGTGAGACTGAGACTCTTTTTTTAATAGCTCATCCCAGGGCAGAGTAGGAACTGAATAGCACAGTAAGTAGCTAATAAATATTTCTTGAGTGATTGAATTCATTCTCTCATTCATTCATTCATCCATCCATTAATATTCAGGAGGGGGATGGTTACCAAATCCTAAAGTCTGAAGTATAACTAAGCTGAAAGTGTACATAGCAATTTGATAATGAAAGGCACAGATACAGTTTTCTAAAAACACCCAAAGAATTATAGCCACTTGGGGCCAGGCGCAGTGGCTCACACCTATAATCCCAGCACTTTGGAAGGCTGAGGCGGACAGATCTCTTGAGGCCAACAGTTCCAGATCAGCCTGGCTAATATAGTGAAACCCCATCTCTACTAAAAATACAAAAAATTAGCCAGGTGTGGTGGTGGTACATCTGTAGTCCTAGATACCAGGAGGCTGAGGCATGAAAATTGCTTGAACCTGGGAGGTGGAGGTTGCAGTGAGCTGAGATGGGGCCACTGTACTCTAGCCTGGGCAACATAGTAAGACTCTATCTCAAAAAAAAAAAAAAAAAAGAAAGAAAGAAAAAAAATGATTCTCTTTAATTAATGTATGGTAAACAATGGAAATGACAGGAACATCTGGAAATCCAGTTGTTACTATGGCTACCATATGAACGACCGCCCTGTGCAGTTGCCCCTCTGCTTGGCTGGTTCCGGCCCACATCCAGGCCTCCATTCCAGCTCTCTTTGTGACAAGCATGTCCCACTGGTTTTTCCAGGGAGACAAGACCAACAGTATGAATGGATCTACACAAATCCATTGCCAACCCAAGAAAACAACTCATAGTAAATGGAAGCACCACCTAAAGCACTGCCCATGTTTAAGACTACAAACATTATTTCTATGCTTCTCTAATAACTTTTTTTTTTTTTGACCCAGAGTCTCATTCTGTCGCCCAGGCTGGAGTGCAGTGGCGCTACCTCCACTCACTGCAACCTCTGACTCCCATGTTCAAGCAATTCTCCTGCCTCAGCCTCCCAAGTAGCTGAGACTACAGGCATATGCCACCAAGCCCAGCGAATTTTTGTATTTTTTGTAGAGACAGGGTTTTGCCATGTTGGCCAGGCTGGTCTTGAATTCCTGACCTCAAGTGATCCACTCACCTCGCTTCCCAAAGTGCAGGGATTCCAGGTGTGAGCCACCACGCTTGGCCCTTCTCTAACAATGTTTAAGAGGAAGGAATAGAAATATGTTGAAGCTATAAATGAAGCTAGCATTTAAAAACAGCCACCAGCTAGATACTGTAAATTCTTTTTCACAGGTCTAGAGTAACCAGTACCAAAGCGACTCTTACATTTGTTACCATTATTGTTACATGCAATTTATTTTACATTTGAAGATCTTGGAGAATGATGAGTCAACAGATGGGAGCAGCACTGTGCCCTTACTACAGCCTTCTCCATGGGATCTACCTTCTCCTCGAGTAATGTGGAGAGAGAGGATGTGCTGAAGGGGCATGATGCTATTCAGATGGTGGATACAGGGAACAGGCTTGGCAGTGTTTCTTCCTCCTTTAGTACTCCCATTGTTCACTCTTATAAAGTGTTTTCTACCTTGTCCATTAAAACCTTGGGTTGACTCTGACTCCAAAATTTGTCTCCCAACTCATCCTTATGACCTTGATCCTTACTGACTTCAGTATTAAGTTAGCAGAAACACAACAGGTATTCTCATGCACCCTTGTGAACTGGACACAGAGAAAGAGTGGTCCTGATATTGCTGGTATGAAAAGAACACTGAGTGAGTGGAGACACAGTGCTGGCAACCCCCAGTGTCCCAGGAATCTGCCCTGGTGATCACTCTAAAGCCAACGGGCAATGTGTTCTGCAAGGAAATGAAGGGCACATCCCTCATTCAAAAGAACTGTTTTTAAAATATTATCTTCAGAGCCACTTCTCTAGTGTGAAGGTGACCAGCTGTCTTGGTTCACCTAGGACTCAGGGGTTTCCCAGGATGCAAACTTTTGGTACTAAAACCAGGACAGCCATGGGCAAACTGGATGGCCTTTCTGTGGCTGTGTTATTCTTTGTCGCTGATAATCATGGCCTTATTTACAAACTCATAGTCCAACTAGGTCCCAAGTTACCAGTTTAGAGAGACTTTGGGCACAAAGAATTTGCTGCCTCATCAGAGATGGCCAATAAAACTCTGGTCTGCAGCTAAGACTCATCTTTCTAAAGTCACCTGTGCCAACTCCTGTGACTAACGTCAAAGAGCTCCTCACTCCTTCCAAGGAAAGCCCAAACGCCTCAGGTCAGCCAGCAAAGGTCCCCCTCAAACCTTTGAGTCCTAGCATCGACTTTCTCCCAAACTCCTCTAACTGCTGGAAGCTGACAGTGCCCCTGCCTCCCACCTCCCATCACTCACCTCTATGAACCCCATCATAATCCAATCTTCTCCCCTCACGGCCACATGAAAGCATCACCTCCTCCATAAAACACTCCAGAAGTACCACCCTTCTTCTTTATACTCCAGTAACTTTTGTTCCACATTATTCACAAAGTGCTGCTTTGTAGAAAGCTCTTTGCATACTTCTTTTTTATTATTATTATTTTTTTATATCCTCTGCTAGGTTGCAAGTTTTCAGAGATCAGGAGAAATGTCTTAAATGTTAGTGTTCCCATTCCAGGCCTAGCAGATTGAGTATCAATCCCGCTTTCCCTCTTAACCACAGATTTCATGTGCTCCCCGCCCACATACTCAATTCCAATCCCAGTTGATTTTGACTCAGTAAACATGAGGCAATTCTTCTGTTGGCCGGAGTTGAGAATTGCTGGCCTGCTGCATAAAGACACTCAGGAAAGGCTGGCTGAATGAATGCATAAACCATCTAACACGTATTTAAAGAGAAAAGAGGCCTTCTCAGATCTCTCTCCTGATGGAATTGATTTCCTCCCACTCTGTCTCTCCCCTGCATTTGGGTTGTACTTCTGTTAGGTGCCTACCACAATCTATCTCATATTCAGTGACATGGGGGTATGTCTGCCTTCCTGTCTAGTATGTGAGCCAGTGGAAAGCAGAGACGTGTCATGATGGTGTCCATTGCCCACAGCAGTTGCCCAATAACAGCATGCTCAATACAGTCTCTCAGAAAAGCTTGCTGTACCGATTTTAAGGAGTTTGGGAGGTGTTATAGATACCAGGCACAGAGACAAAAACCATGGGTTTTCCCCAGTTCTGGCAGCTGAGAAGCACTTTGTGGCTGTATGCAGATGGATCTTTGATCATCACACCCATTTTAAAGATGAGGAAACTGAGGTTTAAAAGGTTGAAGCCAGGCACAGTGGCTCATGCCTGTACCCAGCACTTTGGGAGGCCAAGACAATTGCTTGAGCCCAAGAGTTTGAGAAGAGCCTGGGCAACACAGTGAGACCCCATCTCTACAAAAATAAAAATATGAAAATTAGCCGGGCATGTCGGTACGCACCTGTAGTCCCAGTTACTCAGGAGGCTGAGGCAGGAGGATTGCTTGGGTTGGGGAGGTCAAGGCTGCAGTAAGCTGTGATTGTGCCACTGCACTCCAGCCTGGGTGACAAAGCAAGACCCCATCTCAAAAAAATAAAAAATTAATTAATTTAAAAAAAATAGGTCGAGTAGCTGTGTGAAATCACCCAGCACTTAGAGACACATGAGCACTAGAGCCCATGTCTCCTGACCACTGCTAATTGAAAGTTCTTTCCACTCTTCATTTAAAATCAATCCTCTACAAGTCTTTAAATCCAGGATAACCTCCTGTGCTTTGCCAGTCTGCTGAATTCCAGGCTGGTGGCAAAAGCATAAGACAGGAGGGGAGAGAGGCCAGACACAGAGAGGTGTAAGTGTGTCTCTGACCACCTGTCTCTGTGTGCCAGAGCCAGTTTTTTGTTTGTTTTAAACGGAATTTCGCTCTTGTTACCCAGGCTGGAGTGCAATGGCACGATCTCAGCTCACCACAACCTCCACCTCCCGGGTTCAAGCAATTCTCCTGCCTCAGCCTCCCGAGTAGCTGGGATTACAGGCATGCGCCACCATGCCCGGGTAGTTTTATATTTTTACTAGAGACAGTGTTTCTCCATGTTGGTCAGGCTGGTCTTAAACTCCAGACCTCAGGTGATCCATCCACCTTGGCCTCCCAAAGTCCTGGGATTATAGGCATGAGCCACCACGCCCAGCCCAGAGCCAGTTTTTTAAAAATCTATGTTGTATTATTTTCTTCCAATAAAGTAACTAATCAAAAGCTCGCCATACATTAACGGATTTTATTAAAATATTTGATCTGGCTTCCTCAAATCCATGATTTAACATTTGAATATAGAGTTATTATGTCATTTCTGAAAAACACTAAGAAGGGATTGCCACTTTCTTAGTCTACCTCAGAGTTAATATAATTCCTGTAAAAATTTCAGGGCCACTGTGGTTCTGGGATATATTTACTCTGAGTCCCTTTGTAAGCAATTGTGTTATTTTGGTACGCAGAGTTTGCTTCTTATTCTCGTCACTAATAATGCAGAGAAAAGCAGATTGGCATACCCTTCATTCAGAACAACGATCTTATAAATATTATTTTCAGTGCCACTTCCCCGAAGTTAAAGTAACCAACTGTCCTGGTTTGCCTAAGACTCAAGGGTTTTCAGAATGCAGGACTTTCAGGTCTAAAATCAGGCAGACCCAAGCAAACCAGTGGTTACTTACCCTACTAGAGAGTGCTGTTTGGCAAATAAAGGTTTCTGCTCTTGCTCTCTGGCCTGCTCTCCAGACATATGCAAATGTATTTTCATTGTTTGTGAAAATAATGTAAACAAAGAAATCATGTCTAGAAAAAGAATATATGCCCATATGTTAACATTTGTCTTTGAGTGGTAGGACTATGGGTAACTTTTTTCCACTTTTTTTTCTGTAATTTTCAAACTTTCTGTGGTAAATATTTTTATACTAGTAAAATAAAAAGGTTTAGTTTTTAAATTTATGACAAATAAAAATGGGTAGATAAATAGTACCTATGTCAAAGTTAGTTGTCTATCCCATTTACAGCAAATATTCTGAGATATGCCTCTGACTTTTGGGTAGATTTTAAAAGAAATAATCATTTTTTCATATCAAGGTGTCACCAGCTGAATATTCCTAAGAAAGGAAGCTGGTGAAATGACCCAGCTTTACCCCTGCCAGGCCACAATGCACTCTTCAGGCAAACAGATGGGTGCTTGCCACTGACCTTTCTCTGAGAAGGGGCTGATCCAAGGGGCCAGGAGAGCTGGAATGCTGGTAGGTGGCAAATGAAGCTTTCCCGTGGAAATCAGCATCCCCTTGTTTACTGGATGAGGACTTTCCAAACTGACTTGAATCTAAATGTGATGATGAGTCACTCCTTAAAACAATCCGTTCATCTGGCTCTTTGATAACCTGAGTGACAATATGCATTATTTAGTTGTAATTTTGCTTCTGTTTGCTTAATTTAGAGCTGGGTGTGGGATTCGGGCAAGGAAGATAACTGGGGCTAAGATGACAGAATATTTGCCCCAGGGATCTCCTGCAAATAGAAGAGGATCTGGAGAAGAGAAGACTAGTGACAAAATGCTCAGGAGTTCAGACTGATAAAAATAACCAAAAGTCTGTATGTTTGGGATATATTAACAAACCAAAATAAACTCATGCTCTGAACTTTGATTTCTGAGGACTAGAGATTATTGGTCTGGGAAAAATATAACTTTAACACAATATTTAAGTGCTATGGCATAAGAAGCATAGTATATTCCATTTTCTTTGCATAAATCTATTCTCATGTTGTTACACAGAAGTTTGAGCCTTCACTTTGACAAACCAATCAAACTTCAAGAACAAGTGATTTACCACCTCTATGTACAAAATTATTTGATTAGAGAAAAAGCAATGAAAATCACTACCAATAAAGTAGGTATTGGGTCTACATACACCCTTCTTGGTGATTCATCCTACTTATATGAGGGGCGCAAACCAACTAACCCCTAAGCAAAGTATAACATGGAGTCTAGGCACATCTTCATACAAACACTAAACTACAGCAATTCCACCTAAGCAGACTAACTAGAAATATCCACCACTGATTGGAAAAAGCACAATAATTGACATAAGATATCTGGAAGTAAATCATTTTACAAATTCTACTTCTAAAATTACCTTTACGTTAGCTGCAAGGCTGTCAAGAGAAGAAGCTAGAAGAAAGAGGAACAGGCGTTTCAATGACTCATTATTACCATTTAGCCTTAAAACTGCCATTATATTTATTCTACAGCAGTACAAAAATTTTAGACAATGAATTAATTATTTAAAAACTTAAATGCTCCCTTGTAAGTTACACTATCACTTTTAAGTCTCCCTTGAGCCACTTCAATTCTCTGGGTTGTGGGGTTTTTTTTGCTTTGTTTTGTTTTTTGTTTTTGTCTTTTTGAGGTCAACAGTCAGGTTTTCTTTTTTTTTTTTTTTTTTGAGATGGAGTCTCACACTGTCACCCGGGCTGGAGTGCAATGGCACAATCTCAGCTCACTGCAATCTCCGCCTCCCAGGTTCAAGTGATTCTCTGCCTCAGCCTCCCGAGTAGCTGGGATTACAGATGCCCGCCACCATGCCCGGCCAATTTTTCGTATTTTTAGTAGAGATGGGGTTTCACTATGTTGGCCAGGCTGGTCTCGAACTCCTGACCTCAGGTGATCTACCCGCCTCAGCCTCCCAAAGTCCTGGGATTACAGGTGTGAGCCTCTGGACATTTTGTTTTCAATGACAGCACATATGGAAGGGGGAAGGGTAAAGCAAGTCTAAAGTGAATGAGTAAGTTCAATAGCCCTTAAGCAGCCTGAAAAACTCGTATTTGAGCAGAAGCCCAGAACCTAAAAGAAAGTACTGTGTGTCTAATATAAAATTTATAAACTCTATCTCCTCTGACATTTTCTTTGGTTTTCATGGAATCCCATTTATGCAGGAGCTCTTGAATATATTTGTCCAAGGTAGACACAAATGTTAAATTGAGACAACAAATACATAAAAGCTTGGAGAAATATAGAACATAGCAAAAATGGAAACCACTATTATGACCATAAATGATCATGATAGGCAAGCAGACCTAATGCCGAAGTATGGCAAGGATGACTAGGAAATGAGGTAGTAAAGACACAGAGAGAAAGTGAAGACTAGGTTGGATTTTTCCAGGTTGATTAAAAAATGTTTTTAAAATGAGTATTTGTAAGACAATTCTAAGGTCACCATGGCTTCCCCCAGTGTGGCCAGGGCTCAGGCAATGACAAGGGACTTTTTCTGGACTGCTGATCCCCCTCCCCATGTCATCGGTAGACATAAAAAGAGATTTTTAAAGCCAGGCTATTTTCATATCCTTCGGGCATATACATATGTGTGTGCCACCTTGTCCCAGGAGCTTTCTTCTCTCCCACCCCCAGCTGGGCAGGATTCAGCAATGCTAAGGCCCTTTCAGCTATAGCCACAAACCTGCCCTGTGGCCTCATAACCTCCTTCTCATAACCTCCTTCCCCTGTGGCCTCATAATCTGTGGCCTCATAACCTCCTTCCTCCTGCGGCTTCATAAACTCCTTCCTACTGGTTTTGAGCCCTTCCTTTCACAGGGGGGGCCTGCCACCATTCCCTTGCTTCTCAAAGTGCAGTCCATAGACCAGCAGCATTCGTATCACCTGGAAGCTTGTTAGAAAAGGAGAATCCTAAGCTCCACCCCAGCCCTATTGAATCAGAATCTGCAGTTTAACAAGAGCCCCAGGTGATTCAAATGCACATTCAAGTTTGAGAAGCACTGCTGTGTTCTACCTTAGGCCTGGATGAATGAACTGAGAGGTGACCTAAGCAAAGGTCTGGCTTGAAAGCTACAGGGATTCCAAAGATCTGAGCCCAGAGGTCTGAATGTCTTCTCTAAATGTAGGTATGCCAAAAACTTGGTATGTGACCTTTACACACATTGTAACCTCTCTGGAACCTTAGTTCTCCACCTGCCAGGATTAAGAAAAGACAAAGGCTGAGACCAATGTGATATGTGAGTCCCATCATAATAGAGCCTGCATTAAACCCAACTTGTCCTCCTCAGGAAAGGACATTTGCTGTTGCCTGATTTCACTGCAGTAGGGAAGACAACGCTGCTTTATACGCTACACGGGTGATTTTCAATTCAAAGAACTTAAATGTCAGAGGTGATGAAGCACATTCTGCTTCAAACTCTGTACTCTGTCCTTGGCCAGCTGCTGTCAAACAGCTACCACAGTCTAAGAACACTGGCTTAAGTTACCATAAGAGACTTAAAAGTAGCCCCTTTGAAGTGTAAACCTTTAAGCCTAAGATAAAGATCTCTATTGTCAGGGATGGCAATAGATGGAAAGTCCAGTACTACCAGCAGGCAAGAGAATGGACCACCACCATTCCTTTCCAGCCTAAGAATTTTGATTAAGTTCAGGAATGACTGATCTTCACCGACACGACCTTCACTACTGGCATGATTCATGGATTTCAGTCAAAAGCCTACAAGGGATTCCTTAACCCAGTGACTCTCAATGTGTGGTCCAGGGATCTCCCCCAGGGGTCCCCAAGACCTTTCAGGAGATCTGCAAGGTCAAACTGTTTTCATAATAATACTAAGACATGATTTGCCTGTTTCATTCCCATTCTCTCACCACTGCACAATGGAGTTTTCCAAAAGCTACAATGATGTCATGACATCACCATCATGATGGTTAATGGAATGTGTGCTAGTCTATTTTTTTTTTTTTTTTTTAGTCAGAGTTTCACTCTTGTTGCCCAGGCTGAAGTGCAATGGCACAATCTCAGCTAACCACAACCTCTGCCTCCCAGGTTCAAGCGATTCTCCTGCCTCAGCCTCCTGAGTAGCTGGGGTTACAGGCATGTGCCACCACGACCAGCTAATTTTGTATTTTTAGTAGAGGTGGGATTTCCCCATGTTGGTCAGGCTAGTCTCAAACTCCCAACCTCAGGTATCTGCCCGCCTCGGCCTCCCAAAGTGCTGGGATTACAGGCGTGAGTCACTGTACCCAGCCGTAGTCTATTCTTATATTTTAAAAATGTATCAGTTTTAATTTCTAACATGCTAACTACTGATATTATCCACATCAAGAAAAGCTCTTTGGGCTCCTTAATAATATTTAAGAATGCAAAAGGGCCTGAAATCTAAAGGTTTAAGAACACTCTGCCTTCATCTAACTGCTTCAGATAGAGTTGGCTTCCCACCTGGCTGACATGAAATCTTGTAAAGCAAATGTTACATCTCCTGATCACCATCAATCTCCTGTTTTTTCCCATCCAGAAAAATGGAAAGCCTTATTTGTTAGGCATCAATGGTGACTTTGCAAGGGGTTCACAGCAGGACAAGTTGCACTCTGCTTTCCCAGAGTTCCCAGGGAACAGCCAGGGAACAACTGCAACCACAGCACACTCAGCACGCCGGTCAGAATGGCCCCCTTCAACGGCAAGGGGAACTCTCAGACAGATGCTTCTCAGCTGACTCTGCTTCGTGGGAACACCGCCCTGGAAATTCCACAGCTGAAGAGTACTTGAGAATTAGGCCCACAGTTCCAAACATAACCTGTGATTCGTTAGAATGAAAGAGTATACACAGGACACATTTGTTGCCATAGGGAAACGTACAGGAGGAACAAGAAACTCGAGTACCTCTTCTCGTTGGAAACGGAAAGTCTGAAAACTTAGATTTTCTTCTAGACCTCCTCAAATGATGCTCTGAAATATTCTCACCAAAGGGCTTTGCACTGTCCACCTGAAAGTAAAGGAAAGAAATAAGACTAGAATCCACTATAGCTTCTAGTACCCTCCCCTCGTTACTGGAATGCCTGTCTCCCCCTCAATCACTAATTACACAGGTTGGAAAAAGAAGGCTGGAAAACCACCTAGATCACAGTCTCCAAGTCTGTCACATGTTACACCTAAAAGGAGAAACTGTCCTTCATTGAGGCTAGAACATGAGGACATAGGCTAAACATTAGCATAAAGAACTAAAGTTAGACACAAATTATATTCCAACAACTGGTAAGGATCCTGCACAGAAAGAGAGCAAGTAAAGCTTTATTTCACAATCTCATAAAATAGGACAACGTTTCACATTCCTTAAACAGTATGAGTAGTGCTGGCCTAAGTGGGGTCCTCACTGACAGCAAGGGATTCCCATAAGATGACATTTCTACTTTCCACATTCCTCTCTGGTCCGAGTGTCTACATTTTTGAAAAAAGAATAACGATAGCTAGGCCGGGTGCAGTGGCTCACGCCTGTAATTCCACCACTTTGGGAGGCTGAGGAGGGCGGATCACCTGAGGTCGGGAGTTCGAGACCAGCCTGACCAGCATGGAGAAACCCCATCTCTACTAAAAATACAAAAATTAGCTGGGCGTCGTGGCGCATGCCTGTAATCCCAGCTACTCTGGAGGCTGAGGCAGGAGAATTGCTTGAACCCAGGAGGCGGAGATTGCGGTGAGCCAAGATCATGCCATTGCACTCCAGCCTGGGCAACAAGAGTGAAACTCTGTCTCAAAAATAATAATAATAAATAATAATAATAATAGCAACTATATTACTATGTTATTTATCTATGGTGACTGACCATATTTTCCTAAGGAAAAATTGGGTAACATGATCTGCAAACAGGTCAAAATACTTGAACTACGGACTCTTCCAAATAGCTACAATATAGAGTTGCTAATTTTTTTTTTACTTTCTGTTTTTTAACATTTTAATAAGGCAGGTTATAATGTTACTTTTCATTCTACTTTAATATATTGACTTGAATTTACAGTCTTTATAACATCAGGTTTTCTAAATTTTAATGCTTCTACTTAAGGAAACATCACATATCATCAGAAAATCTGACTAAATAAAAAAATTAAATATGTAAAATCACTGATAAAAGACTTTGGCTCATAGGAAAAGCTGTATAAGAATTTGTTAAATAAAATAAGTATCAAGCAAGTTTTAATCCCCTAAGAAATCTACCAAGATTTTAAGATTACTTAGTTCACAATGGCATGCACTAAAGTTGTATTTTACAATAATTTCTATCAAATGAAGTAAATCAGATATATTTTCAATGAAATGAAATAAATGAAGTCAATTTGATATTTTTATGGCTACATGTTTAAAGATTGGTTGTTAGATTTTTGCCAGATGTCATTACCCAGGCCACCAAGACAACAGCTGTTGTGTACTTTTTGTAGATAGCTGTTCTGAAGTTTCTAGCCAAACAGCTCTGTTTTACCTACAAACCAATTCTACATACAGTTATCTCAGCAGCATCTTCACTTCGAGATTTACTACACTTCACAGTCTCTGCCTAATACACAAGCATCACCACTGATGACTTTAAATCAAAATATCAACTTAATGATACTATCAATAGTTAACATTCTGGAGAATAAGTCATTAATTAGAACACGAACTGGTGTTCACGTAGACTACAAAATAATACAAGAAATTCTTTTAATGTAATGTTAATTGGAATGTATAGGAAAACTAATCTGTATATACAGTATAATTACAACTTTGTGGAAAAAATAAAGCCTATGAATGCAAGCATAAGGCAGAGAAGTTGCGTCAAATTAAATCAAACAATGATTTTATTATGCTGGTGACCCAATGGATAATTTTTTTCTTGAACTTTTCTATGTTTTCCGTTACTTTTATAGTAGCAAAAAAATTGTAGGCCAGGTGCAGTGGCTCATGCCTGTAATCCCAGCACTTTGGGAGGCCGATGTGGGTGGATCACCTGAGGTCAGGAGTTCGAGACCAGCCTGACCAACATGGTGAAACCCTGTCTTTACTAAAAGTACAAAAATTAGACGGGTGTGGTGGTGGGCACCTGTAATCCCAGCTACTCAGGCGGCTGAGGCAGGAGAATCGCTAGAACACGGAAGGCAGAGGTTGCAGTAAGCCGAGATTGTGTCTCTGCACTCCAGCCTAGGCGACAGTGCAAGACTCTGTCTCAAAAAAAAAAAAAAAAAAAAATATATATATATATATATATATATATATATATATATATAAAGAGAGTAAGAGAAGTAGTGTGACTAAATTTGCCTACCACTACCTGAGGACAAAATCTAAGATGACTTTAATTAAGGGCTTTGAGTATCGCACAACACTGCTTCTTCCTGCAAACAAAGCTTTTCTGGCTCTTCAACATATGGCCACTAAGCACCAATCTCATTAATAAAACTCATGTGGTTTTCTTTAAAACTGATGAAGCTTTAGTTTTGGATTGATACAGAGTGCATGCCAACCTTCATTACGCATTTTCAACCTCTGTCAGTTCATTGACTCTTCAAGATAATGGCAAGTTATCATGTGTTGCCATTATACTCTGTTACTAATTTTCAAAAATTAAAAATAGGGATGGCTGACATTTACAGAACAAGTCCCCTGTATAAGGTACCTTTCTAGGGGTTTCCTGACAATGATCTAGGAAATGAACATAATTTAATCACAATTATTATTCAATTTGAAGTACCTTTTTATTTAATATTATTCATTTGTTGTTATAGCTCAACCTTCCTTTATTCCACCCTCATCCATATCCTCACTATTGCAAAATACTCTAAAAAATAATTTTAGGCTCACGTGTCTAATAACAAATGGAGGCTTGCTTCCTCCAGAGATTTTGAAATTATTTCCAAGATTCAGCTGAGCTGGCTGGTCCTGGAAGAAATGCCTGGTAGAATATGGAGAGGGCGCCCGGGCTTGCATGCCTTTGGGCAGTCTGTTGAGATTATTCTCCTTTAGTTTCTTCTTTATAGTATTTAAGGGAAATATTGGTTCATGTGATGTAGATAAAGGCCTTTGTGACTTATGTCTTTCTTCCTGAAATAAACAAAAAAAGAATATTTTTTTAAATAAAGAAAGAAAAGAAGAAAATTCAATCAGAATATAACTGTATTTAATTAAATTTTTAAAAATTAAGGTCAAAAATAGCACACCTCAGATTTATAAAACACAAACTTAAGAAAGGACTTTTCTCTAACTTTTTTCCTGTTCAGTTTAACATCAGTAGTATTTATAACTTGCTAGTATAATGTATTCAACTAATTAACAGTGAGATTTATTTATAATAGGGGGAAGTTAGAAAGTGTCAGACACCTCCAATAGACAGATAATAGAGAATTTGACACATAGAGGGGTCTAGCAATTTCACTTCCAGGAATGTATTATAAGGAAATAACTATGGCTATATGTATAGCTACAAAAATGCTTATGATAGTTTAAAAGTTAGAAACCAACTGTATTGGTGAGTAAGCAATTGCGCTCAGTTGCAAATCCATCTCAGCTATATAATACTGGTCCAGGGACTCTACAAACTCCCTTTTTTGCTTTTCCAGCTGGTTTCTGTAGGCTCTGCAAACTCCCTTTTTTGCTTTTCCAGCTGGTCTCTGTAGGCTCTGCCACTGGAAGGTGCTAGGGAAAGTGCAAGGCTGGAGGAGATACAGTGACTGGCTACTTCCAGTTTTGCATTCTATTCCTAGTAGCATCATTTCTGCAACCATTCTTTGCCTTAACAGCTGCAAATGGCTCCAGATTATAGCCTTTCCCCTATTATGCCAGGACTAGCCCCATTGCACCCCTCCAGACATATCAGCAGCAGCTGGCCAGAGCCCCCTGTTGAGATTTGAGTCTAGACCCACAGGAACCTTCCTCCAAGCTCCTATGGCACCAGCAGTGAGCAGTGCCCCTCCTTTGAGATCTGAGTTCCAGCTCATCAGAGTCCCACCTTCGAATTCCTGAAGAAGCATCCAGGAAAGCAGCCCTTCTCCAGAGGTCTGGGTCCCATTTCTGTTCAGTTTCTTCTTTAAGCTTATGTGTTCTTGCTGACCCAACATCTTCCCTTTGTTTCCCCAGCCCTAGGGGTGGAAGCTGCTTCCTGCAGTTACTCTGTCATTTCAGTGTTCCCCTTTTATCTTTCAGTCTTTCTTTCAACCCCTGTTTAGCCATTTTTAAAAATTGAATCTTTCTGTTACAATCACAAGTTTGGTGTGGTTTCCTGACTGGACCCTGGCTGATGTATCAGTTAAGTGCTCAACAAAAGGAAAATGAATGGCCAGACAGATTATAGTACTTCCATACAATGGAATACCATGAAGCCATGAAAAATTGTCTGGCACAAGAATACTTGAGGACATGAGAAAATGTGTATGATAAATTAAGTAAAAAAAAGAAGGGTACAAAATAATATGCAATGCAGTGTGATCTCAATCTTTTTTAAAAGTGTGATGTGTGTACAGAATATACTAAAAAAATTAATGCTGATCTCTAAATGGCAAGAATGAGACAGGTTTTTTAAATTTTGGGTCCTTTTTGCTTATTTATCTTTGTTTTCTAATTTTCTAAAATAAAGTGATACTTTTGTCTTAAGAAAAAAAAAAAAAACTGAGTGTGGTGGCTCATGCCTGTAATCCCAACACTTTGGGAGACTGAAGCAGAGGATCTCTTGAGGCCAGGAGTTCAAGAAAAAAAAACAATAAAACTGTTTGTTTAAAAAGTTAACACTGAAAGGAAGACCTAGGAAGTTAAAACAGCATTAAAATGGTGGAATGGAAGAGAAAGAAACACTGAAAAATTGCTATGAACACATCACAAATAAATTGGAGAGAAGAGAGGATAAATAAGGCAAAACTAAAAAGCAGATAATGCCTTCCTTAAAATTAATCATTGGTCTCCCATTATATGAGTTATTATGCTAAGAGTTTTGATAGATTTGCACAGATTATTGGCCCCTCTTTCTCATTAAGTATTCTGTAACATACAGCCCACATTTTCAAGGTCTTTTCTAGGACCATACATGAGATCTGGGATAAGCATTTTGTTTCACTTACAGGTTTTACTCTACCCTGTCCCAAAGTATTTGGAGAAGCTTCACAAACTACCTTTATTCCTTCTCCATCTTGTTCTAGAAAGGATTTTAAGTGGCAACAACATTATATGCAATAAGGTAAAAGCAAAACACAAAGAAATTGGAGTGAGGGAGACAGACACTAGGACTGAAGAAGAGAGTAAAATTGAGGTAGTACACATGGATGCCCTAAGACTCTTCACGCTTACCAAAGATGGACCACGAATACAATCTGAGCATCAGCCTCAGCAAAAGAAAGGTGGCCCCATGTTTACTGCAGCACTATTCACAATAGCCAAGATTTGGAATCAACCTAAGTGTTCATCAACAGATGAATGGATAAAGAAATTATATTACATACACACAATGGAGTGCTATTCAGCCACTATTTTTTATGTCTTGCAACAACATGGATGGAAGTTGAGGCCATTATATCAAGTGAAATAAGCTAGGCACAGAAAGACAAACTTTATATATTCTCACTTATTTGTGGGAGCTAAAAATTAAAACAATTGAACTCATGGAGACAGAGAGTAGAATGATGGATACCAGAGGATGGGAAGGGTCGTGGGGGCTGAGGGGGAGTGGGGATGGTTAAAGAGTACAGAAAAAAAAAATAGAAAGAATTAATAAGATCTAGTATTTGATCACTAGATCACTAGATCTAGTGTTGATCTAGTATAGAACAACAGGGTGACTATAGTTGATAATAATTTAATTGTAAATTTTAAAATAACTAAAAGAATATAATTTGATTATTTGTAACTCAAAGGATAAACGTTTTAGGTGATGGATACACCATTTACCTTGATGTGATTATTACACACTGTATGCCTATATCAAAATATCTCATGTACCCCATAAATATATACAGGTACTATGTATCCATAAAAAATTAAAATTTCTAAATTTTTATTTTATTTTTATTGTTTATTTATTTATTTTATTATTATTTTTTTCTGAGACGGAGTCTCACTCTGTCACCCAGGCTGGAGTACAGTGGAGGTATCTTGGCTCACTGCAGCCTTGACCTCCCAGGCTCAGGTAATTTGCATGCCTCAGCCTCCCCCGTAGTTGGGACTACAGGCGTACACCACCATGCCCAGCTAATTTTTGTATTTTTGGTAGAGGTGGGGTTTCACCATGTTGCCCAGGCTGTTCTCTAACTCCTGACCTCAGGTGATCCACCCGCCTCGGCCTCCCAAAGTGCCACCATGACCAGCCTAAAATTTTTAAATTTTTAAAAAAGAAAGATGGAAACTGTTGTTCATAAGATCACAAGTAAATGTCATAGAACAACAATAACAAAATCTAATTAGCTCACTTACATCAAATTTGTAATTTTAGCTTCTGAATCTCCCTGCTTCCAGCTACATCATGCTGCCAAACACATGTACCAAACATACTCTAATATGATTGGCTGAGCAAACAGTTTGAATTATAGAAATTCAAACCTAGTAAAAACTTTGCAGGTTTCTACTTGTTTAGTTTCATGTAAACTTGATAAACTGAGTTTGGGCAAAAATTCCTTAAATTTGAAAAAAAAAATCCAGTCATTTCTATCACTGGATTTATATTGTACTTACAAGAAATCTGTTTCTATGCAGAAACACACATTCTCTGATGGCTGTCCTTGTAGAAAACTCTATTTTGGGAGCGATGCCCTAGAAATAAAACAGCATTAAAAAAGCAAATAAAATTACTAGAAACAGTTCTTTAGCCATCTCATTCTAACTTGAAATCATACAAGAACCTAATTGCTCTTCTGTACGGTATAATCCACACACATTATCTAAAATATATATGTAATAAGAATAGCTAAACATTTATGTAATATATATTATGTATCAGAGCCAGGCCTAAGTAATTCATATATATTACCTCATCTAATCCTAACACAACCCCATGAAGCAGGTTTTATAATAGTATCTCCTCAACTAAGACACAGTTTAAGTAACATGTCCATCTAGTAATAAGAGCTATTAATTGAACCCAGGCATTCCAGCTCCAGTGTCCATGATGTTAGCTACTCTATTTAAAACACTGCACCATGGAATTGAAGGAGATTACCTAGAGAGAGGTATGAATAGAGTCTTCCTCTCTACCTACCTGCTTTGAAAAACTTGCTTTATATTTTATATCAGATATTTATATTCATTAGATCTAATTCCAAATTCATTTTGTTTCATTGATTTGACATTTCTATTTTTTGTTCTTAGTATCATACTGTCTAAAATATTGTGTTTTATATATGTGTGTGTATATATATATATCCTATCCTGTTTAATTCTTATAATCCTATAGGGTAGGTACAATTATTACAATCATCCTGTTTTACAGATGATAAAACTGAAAAATGGGCAAAAACTAGAAACAATACAAACATCCTTAATGGGTGAACAGATGAACTGTGGTGTATTTACATAATGGAAACTACTCGGTAATAACAAGGAACAAATGAATGACACACGCAACTACATGGATGGATCTCAACAGCATTCTCCTAAGTAAGAAAAGCCAGTCTCAAAAGGTTACAGACTGTATGATTCCATTTATGTGACATTCTCAAAAAAACAAAACTACGGTGATGGAGAAAAGACTAGTGCTTAGGGCAAGGGGGAGGGTGTGCCTATAAAGGGGTAACATGAGGGGGATTTTAGGAGTGATGGGATTGTTCTATATCCTGATCGTAGTAGTGGTTTTACAAATCTATGCATGTGTTAAAATTCATAGAACTGTAGACCAAAAAAGCATCAATTTTATTGTATAATAATTTTTAAAATACAACTGCTTTCCCCAAAAAACAGGCCTAAAGAGACATTAAGCCAATTTTCCCAAATTTACAAGGCTTATAAATGGCACCACAGGGACAGCACCTGGTTCTGACTAAATTACACTGTCTCCATCTGACCCCATCAACTCACCAGTGGCCCCTCTGCATCAGCTCTCCACTCTACACTCCCCCAGAGAACACCACCTGGCCAAGTTACTTCTTGCCCTCAGGGTACCTTCCTTCTCTTCTTTTCCATCCAAATTTTACCCATCTCTCAATGTCTGATCTCACTCTAACTCCTCCAGGTAAGCCCACAGTAGTCTCTCCCTCCAGTCTCTAATATTTCATTTTCATTTATACAACTTATACTCAAGGTCCTTCCAAAACAGCGTTTGCCCCAGCTGAAGCCCTCGAGAGAAAAGAAGCCAACAACTACTGCATGCTTATTACATGTGCCAATACTATTAAGGGTTTCTATACATATACCAGGTATTGTGCTAAACACTATATATTACCTTATCTAACACTCACAATAATCCTGTAAGTGATGTACTATTACAGTCTCATTTTACAGATGAGTAAATTAAGGCACAAAGAGATTAACTTACCCGAAGTCTCATAGCCATTCATGACAAAACTGGGAATGAACCCAGACAATCTGATTCCACACTTAACCACTGTACATGCAACTGCCTAATAGATTTTCAAATTCCTGATCCACTTTGCCCGGAGTGGAGGAAGGAAGTCCCCTGCTGGTAAGGAATCCACACTCTGTAACACACTTTTGTTCACCTTATATGACCTCCACTCCTTGCAATGACTTACAGACAATAAAGAAGAATGTATTTTCTTTTTAATACCGTGCTGTTTTTAGCATAACATTATAGAGTTGAAATGCAGAGACTATATCTCATCCAGTCTCCTTACCAATGGAATGATGGTGATACTGGTTGGTCAACGAAAGGATTTCACATAATAAATAACATAATACATAAATAAAAATAATTTTTAAATGCTTTTTATGCTCACTTTACAAAGTCAGTCTTTTTATTATTATTATTATACTTTAAGTTTTAGGGTACATGTGCACAATGTGCAGGTTAGTTACATATGTATACATGTGCCATGTTGGTGTGCTGCACCCATTAACTCACCATTTAGCATTAGGTATATCTCCTAATGCTATCCCTCCCCCCTCCCCCCACCCCACAACAGTCCCCAGAGTGTGATGTTCCCCTTCCTGTGTCCATTTGTTCTCATTGTTCAGTTCCCACCTATGAGTGAGAACATGCGGTGTTTGGTTTTTTGTCCTTGCGATAGTTTACTGAGAATGATGATTTCCAATTTCATCCATGTCCCTACAAAGGACATGAACTCATCATTTTTAATGGCTGCATAGTATTCCATGGTGTATATGTGCCACATTTTCTTAATCCAGTCTATCATTGTTGGACATTTGCGTTGGTTCCAAGTCTTTGCTATTGTGAATAGTGCCGCATTAAACATACGTGTGCATGTGTCTTTATAGCAGCATGATTTATAGTCCTTTGGGTACATACCCAGTAATGGGATGGCTGGGTCAAATGGTATTTCTAGTTCTAGATCCCTGAGGAATCACCACACTGACTTCCACAATGGTTGAACTAGTTTACAGTCCCACCAACAGTGTAAAAGTGTTCCTGTTTCTCCACATCCTCTCCAGCACCTGTTGTTTCCTGACTTTCTAATGATTGCCATTCTAACTGGTGTGAGATTGTATCTCATTGTGGTTTTGATTTCCATTTCTCTGATGGCCAGTGATGGTGAGCATTTTTTCATGTGTTTTTTGGCTGCATAAATGTCTTCTTTTGAGAAGTGTCTGTTCATGTCCTTTGCCCACTTTTTGATGGGGTTGTTTGTTTTTTTCTTGTAAATTTGTTTGAGTTCATTGTAGATTGTGGATATTAGCCCTTTATCAGATGAGCAGGTTGCGAAAATTTTCTCCCATTTTGTAGGTTGCCTGTTCACTCTGATGGTAGTTTCTTTTGCTGTGCAGAAGCTCTTGAGTTTAATTAGATCCCATTTGTCAATTTTGGCTTTTTTTGCCATTGCTTTTGGTGTTTTAGACATGAAGTCCTTGCCCATGCCTATGTCCTGAATGGTAATGCCTAGGTTTTCTTCTAGGGTTTTTATGGTTTTAGGTCTAACGTTTAAGTCTTTAATCCATCTTGAATTAATTTTTGTATAAGGTGTAAGGAAGGGATCCAGTTTCAGCTATCTACATATGGCTAGCCAGTTTTCCCAGCACCATTTATTAAATAGGGAATCCTTTCCCCATTGCTTGTTTTTCTCAGGTTTGTCAAAGATCAGATAGTTGTAGATATACGGTGTTATTTCTGAGGGCTCTGTTCTGTTCCATTGATCTATATCTCTGTTTTGGTACCAGTACCATGCTGTTTTGGTTACTGTAGCCTTGTAGTATAGTTTGAAGTCAGGTAGCGTGATGCCTCCAGCTTTGTTCTTTTGGCTTACGATTGACTTGGCGATGCGGGCTCCTTTTTGGTTCCATATGAACTTTAAAGTAGTTTTTTCCAATTCTGTGAAGAAAGTCATTGGTAGCTTGATGGGGATGGCATTGAATCTATAAATTACCTTGGGCAGTATGGCCATTTTCATGATATTGATTCTTCCTACCAATGAGCATGGAATGTTCTTCCATTTGTTTGTGTCCTCTTTTATTTCATTGAGCAGTGGTTTGTAGTTCTCCTTGAAGAGGTCCTTCACGTCCCTTGTAAGTTGGATTTCTAGGTATTTTACTCCCTTTGAAGCAATTGTGAATGGGAGTTCACTCATGATTTGGCTCTCTGTTTGTCTGTTATTGGTGTATAAGAATGCTTGTGATTTTTGTACATTGATTTTGTATCCTGAGACTTTGCTGAAGTTGCTTATCAGCTTAAGGAGATTTTGGGCTGAGACAATGGGGTTTTCTAGATATACAATCATGTCGTCTGCAAACAGGGACAATTTGACTTCCTCTTTTCCTAATTGAATACCCTCTATTTCCTTCTCCTGACTAATTGCCCTGGCCAGAACTTCCAACACTATGTTGAATAGGAGTGGTGAGAGAGGGCATCCCTGTCTTGTGCCAGTTTTCAAAGGGAATGCTTCCAGTTTTTGCCCATTCAGTATGATATTGGCTGTGGGTTTGTCATAGATAGCTCTTAGTATTTTGAGATACGTCCCATCAATACCTAATTTATTGAGAGTTTTTAGCATGAAGTGTTGTTGAATTTTGTCAAAGGTCTTTTCTGCATCTATAGAGATAATCACGTGGTTTTTGTCTTTGGTTCTGTTTATGTTACGGATTACATTTATTGATTTGCGTATATTGAACCAGCCTTGCATCCCAGGGATGAAGCCCACTTGATCATGGTGGATAAGTTTTTGATGTGCTGCTGGATTCGGTTTGCCAGTATTTTATTGAGGATTTTTGCATCAATGTTCATCAAGGATATTGGTCTAAAATTCTCTTTTTTGGTTGTGTCTCTGCCCGGCTTTGGTATCAGGATGATGCTGGCCTCATAAAATGAGTTAGGGAGGATTCCCTCTTTTTCTATTGATTGGAATAGTTTCAGAAGGAATGGTACCAGCTCCTCCTTGTACCTCTGGTAGAATTCGGCTGTGAATCCATCTGGTCCTGGACTCTTTTTGGTTGGTAAGCTATTGATTATTGCCACAATTTCAGATCCTGTTATTCGTCTATTCAGAGATTCAACTTCTTCCTGGTTTAGTCTTGGGAGAGTGTATGTGTCGAGGAATTTATCCATTTCTTCTAGATTTTCTAGTTTATTTGCGTAGAGGTGTTTGTAGTATTCTCTGATGGTAGTTTGTATTTCTGTGGGATCGGTGGTGATATCCCCTTTATCATTTTTTATTGCGTCTATTTGATTCTTCTCTCTTTTTTCTTTATTAGTCTTGCTAGCAGTCTATCAATTTTGTCGATCCTTTCAAAAAACCAGCTCCTGATTTCATTAATTTTTTGAAGTGTTTTTTGTATCTCTATTTCCTTCAGTTCTGCTCTGATTTTAGTAATTTCTTGCCTTCTGCTAGCTTTTGAATGTGTTTGCTCTTGCTTTTCTAGTTCTTTTAGTTGTGATGTTAGGGTGTCAATTTTGGGTCTTTCCTGCTTTCTCTTGTGGGTATTTAGTGCTATAAATTTCCCTCTACACACTGCTTTGAATGTGTCCAACAGATTATGGTATGTTGTGTCTTTGTTCTCATTGGTTTCAAAGAACATATTTATTTCTGCCTTCATTTCATTATGTACCCGGTAGTCATTCAGGAGCAGGTTGTTCAGTTTCCATGTAGTTGAGCTGTTTTGAGTGAGTTTCTTAATCCTGAGTTCTAGTTTGATTGCACTGTGGTCTGAGAGACAGTTTGTTATAATTTCTGTTCTTTTACATTTGCTGAGGAGAGCTTTACTTCCAACTATGTGGTCGATTTTGGAATAGGTGTGGTGTGGTGTTGAAAAAAATGTATATTCTGTTGATTTGGGGTGGAGAGTTCTGTAGATGTCTATTAGGTCTGCTTGGTGCAGAGCTGAGTTCAATTCCTGGGTATCCTTGTTAACTTTCTGTCTTGTTGATCTGTCTAATGTTGACAGTGGGGTGTTAAAGTCTCCCATTATTATTGTGTGGGAGTCTAAGTCTCTTTCTAGGTCACTCAGGACTTGCTTTATGAATCTGGGTGCTCCTGTATTGGGTGCATATATATTTAGGATAGTTAGCTCTTCTTGTTGAATTGATCCCTTTACCATTATGTAGTGGCCTTCTTTGTCTCTTTTGATCTTTGTTGGTTTAAAGTCTCTTTTATCAGAGACTAGGATTGCAACCCCTGCCTTTTTTTGTGTTCCATTTGCTTGGTAGATCTTCCTCCATCCTTTTATTTTGAGCCTATGTGTGTCTCTGCACGTGAGATGGGTTTCCTGAATACAGCACACTGATGGGTCTTGACACTTTATCCAATTTGCCAGTCTGTGCCTTTTAATTGGAGCATTTAGTCCATTTACATTTAAAGTTACTATTGTTATGTGTGAATTTGATCCTGTCATTATGATGTTAGCTGGTTATTTTGCTCGTTAGTTGATGCAGTTTCTTCCTAGTCTCAATGGTCTTTACATTTTGGCATGATTTTGCAGCAGCTGGTACCGGTTGTTCCTTTCCATGTTTAGTGCTTCCTTCAGGAGCTCTTTTAGGGCAGGCCTGGTGGTGACAAAATCTCTCAGCATTTGCTTGTCTGTAAAGTATTTTATTTCTCCTTCACTTATGAAGCTTAGTTTGTCTGGATATGAAATTCTGGGTTGAAAATTCTTTTCTTTAAGAATGTCGAATATTGGCCCCCACCTCTTCTGGCTTGTAGAGTTTCTGCCGAGAGATCCGCTGTTAGTCTGATGGGCTTCCCTTTGTGGGTAACCTGACCTTTCTCTCTGGCTGCCCTTAACATTTTTTCCTTCATTTCAACTTTGGTGAATCTGACAACTATGTGTCTTGGAGTTGCTCTTCTCGAGGAGTATCTTTGTGGTGTTCTCTGTATTTCCTGAATCTGAAAGTTGGCTTGCCTTGCTAGATTGGGGAAGTTCTCTTGGATAAGATCCTGCAGAGTGTTTTCCAACTTGGTTCCATTCTCCCTGTCACTTTCAGGTACACCAGTCCGATATAGATTTGGTCTTTTCACATAGTCCCATATTTCTTGGAGGCTTTGTTTGTTTCTTTTTATTCTTTTTTCTCTAAATTTCCCTTCTCACTTCATTCCATTCATTTCATCTTTCATCACTGATACCCTTTCTTCTAGTTGATTGCATCGGCTCCTGAGGCTTCTGCATTCTTCACGTAGTTCTCGAGCCTTGGCTTGCAGCTCCATCAGCTCCTTTAAGCACTTCTCTGTATTGGTTATTCTAGTTATACATTCGTCTAAATTTTTTTCAAAGTTTTCAACTTCTTTGCCTTTGGTTTGAATTTCCTCCTGTAGCTCGGAGTAGTTTGATCATCTGAAGCCTTCTCTCAATTTGTCAAAGTCATTCTCCGTCCAGCTTTGTTCCGTTGTTGGTGAGGAACTGCATTCCTTTGGAAGAGGAGAGGCGCTCTGCTTTTTAGAGTTTCCGGTTTTACTGCTCTGTTTTTTCCCCATCTTTGTGGTTTTATCTACTTTTGGTCTTTGATGATGGTGATGTACAGATGGGTTTTTGGTGTGGATGTCCTTTCTGTTTGTGAGTTTTCCTTCTAACAGACAGGACCCTCAGCTGCAGTTCTGATGGAGTTTGCTAGAGGTCCACTCCAGACCCTGTTTGCGTGGGTATCAGCAGCGGTGTCTGCAGAACAGTGGATTTTCATGAATCGCGAACGCTGCTGTCTGATCGTTCCTCTGGAAGTTTTGTCTCAGAGGAGTATCCGGCCGTGTGAGGTGTCAGTCTGCCCCTACTGGGGGGTGCCTCCCAGTTAGGCTGCTCGGGGGTCAGGGGTCAGGGACCCACTTGAGGAGGCAGTCTGCCCGTTCTCAGATCTCCAGCTGCGTGCTGGGAGAACCACTGCTCTCTTCAAAGCTGTCAGACAGGGACATTTAAGTCTGCAGAGGTTACTGCTGTCTTTTTGTCTGTTTGTCTGTGCCCTGCCCCCAGAGGTGAAGCCTACAGAGGCAGGCAGGCCTCCTTGAGCTGTGGTGGGCTCCACCCAGTTTGAGATTTCCGGCTGCTTTGTTTACCTAAGCAAGCCTGGGCAATGGTGGGCACCCCTCCCCCAGCCTCGCTGCCACCTTGCAGTTTGATCTCAGATTGCTGTGCTAGCAATCAGCAAGACTCCGCGGGCGTAGGACCCTCCGAGCCAGGTGCGGGATATAATCTCCTGGTGCGCCGTTTTTTAAGCCCATCGGAAAAGCGCAGTATTCAGGTGGGAGTGACCTGATTTTCCAGGTGCCGTCTGTCACCCCTTTCTTTGATTAGGAAAGGGAACTCCTTGACCCCTTGAGCTTCCCGAGTGAGGCAATGCCTCGCCCTGCTTCAGCTCGCGCAGGGTGCGTTGCACCCACTGTCCTGCGCCCACTGTCTGGCACTCCCTATTGAGATGAACCCAGTACCTCAGATGGAAATGCAGAAATCACCCGTCTTCTGCGTCACTCATGCTGGGAGCTGTAGATCAGAGCTATTCCTATTCGGCCATCCTGGCTCCTCCCCTACAAAGTCAGTCTTAATCTAACATGATAATAGATAATTGTGCAATCTTCTCATTGCCTCAAAGGAAGACAGCATTATTATCTTTTATTATCTATTATCTAATAGATGAGACAGTAATATTATCTATTATCTGATAGATGAGACAGTAATGTTATCTATTATCTAATAGATGAGACTAGATAATATTGCAAAAATAAAAAAATTCTTGACCTCACCAGGAAATAAAAAATACTGTTAATTATCAAGTGAAATAAAACAGCAAAATACAGAAATACAAAGAAAAGCCACATGCTAGTGGAGGAAATAAATCTAATTATTAATAAATTGATAAATTAGGAGAAAATAATGTGAATGATTTGTCTCACGTATATGTAATTCATTCTTACTTCCTACAATATTAATGAAAAGAAATCAGATAGTGGGCTGAAATAAATATGAGAAAATTAGCATCATTCAGTGAGTAAGAGTGCAGGCTCTGAAGCCAGTCAGGCCAGCATGAGGATCCCTGCTCCACCACTCACCAGTTCTGTGACCCTGAGTGCATTTCTGAAACTCTTTACACCAGCTTCCCTCTCCATTAAAGTGGGGAAAGAATAGCTGTCACCTCACAAGGTGAAGGAGGACTGAACAGGATAATCCATGTAATGAGCTCAACACAGTGCCTGGTATACAGCGAGCACACAGTGAACATCAGCTATGTTTTTTTTTTTTTTTTTGAGATGCAGTCTCACTATGTTGCCCAGGCTGGAGTGCAGTGGCATGATCTTGGCTCACTGTGACCTCTGCCTCCTGCCTCAGCATCTCAGTAGCTGGGATTACAGGTGTACGCCACCATGCTCAACTAATTTTTGTATTTTTAGTAGAGATGAGGTTTCACTGTGCTGGCCAGGCTGAAACATCAGCTATTATCAAAGTGATGGCTCTTTTTTGTGGTATCTCGAAGGCAATCAGCTGCTTCAAGATGAAGCTGAAGGCCGGGCACGGTGGCTCACGCCTGTAATCCCAGCACTTTGGGAGGCCGAGGCAGGAGAATCATCTGAGGTCAGGAGTTCAAGACCAGCCTGGCCAACATGAGGAAACCTCGTCTCTACTAAAAATACAAAAATCAGCCAGGCATGGTGGTGAGTGCCTGTAATCCCAGCTACTTAGGAAGCTGAGGCAGGATAATCGCTTGAATCTGGGAGGCGGAGTTTGCAGTGAGCTGAGATCGCTCCATTGCACTCCAGCCTGGGCAACAGAGCAAGACTCATCTCAAAAAATAATAATAATAATTAAGTGTGTTACTCTTTCATCTTAAACACTTTTGAGGATTTGCAATGTGTCTAGCACCTAGATTACAGCCAGGGACATTGGTTAAGAGCTGCTGGAAACAAAACTAAAAGCAAACTCAACATATGTGATGTTTATGGCCCTCAGATCCTTAGTATTGTGTGATTCTCCCCTCTTAACATGTCTTTCTGAAATTGTCTATTAAAGCAGAGGAAATACCTGCCAAACGAAGTATGTATTGCATTAATCAGGACATAACTAATATTCTCCAGTTCAGAATAATACTTATTTACTTGTGAAAGCAACATGGATGTGATCCCCAACACAGAATTTTCATGATGCTTTTATTGTATACAAATAAATACATTAACAGTTACTTGGTTAGACATCAAAACAAAAACAAACGAACAAAAAAAGAGATGAAGCTGAATATTTCCTTTCCAGCCACTGGCTGCCAGAAATTCATTGAAGTAGATGATGAAAGCAAACTTCATACTTTTTATGAGAAGCATATGGCCACAGAAGTTACTACTAAGATGCTCTGGGAGGGTTATGTGGTCCAAATCAGCGGTGGGAAAGACAAACAAGTTTTCCCCATAAAGCAGAGTGTCTTGACCCATGGCCATGTCTACCTGCTACTGAGAAGGGGCATTCCTGTTATAGACCAAGAAGAATCAGAGAAAGAAAGTGAAAATCTGTTCAGGGTCACAATGTGGTCACCAATCTGACCATTCTCAACTTGGTTATCATTAAAAAAGGAGAGAAGGATATTCCCGGACTGACTGACACTATGGTGCCTTGTCGCCTGGGGCCCAAAAGACCTAGCAGAATCTGCACTTTTCAATCACTCTAAAAAAGATGATATCTGCCAATATATTGTAATAAAGCCCTTAAACAAAGTAGGTAAGAAACCTAGAACCAAAGCACCCAAGATTCAGTGTCTCATTACTCCACATGTCCCGTAACACAAACTCTGGCATATTACTCTGAAGAAACAGACTACTAAGGGAAATAAGAGAGAGGCTGCAGACTATGCTAAACTTTTGGCCAAAAGAATGAAGGAGACCAAAGAAAAATGCCAGGAATAGATCGCCAACAGTGCAGGCGGCCCTCTCTGCGAGCTTCTACTTCTGAGTCCAGTCAAAAATAAATTTTTTTGAGTAACAAATAAGATCAGATCCCACCCTCCAAAAACCATTGCTATGGCAATTGGTTTTATTTTGCTTTACAGAATGGTTGAGAGAAATTGAGTCCCTCTATCTATTCACAAATTGTTTAAAATATAATTTGATTAACTTAATTGTAAGAATACTTTACCTCTAATGCATGCAGGTGTTTCCATACATTTAAAAAACCCTTTCTCTAATGACTAACTGCATTTATAAATAACTATAAATACAACCTCTTTTAGGTTATTTTTCCTATTTATGACCATAAAGTTAAACAGAGATAACACTTAAGAAAATATAAGAAAGTTTGTTTCTTTTTATCTTGATACTTGGCTGGATACCAGCTCAGTGTTTGTAGATGCCTTTTATTTAACAGAGAACTAGGCAAACCAAAGTTAATATAACAGAGTATCCCCTATCTGATTCTCATCAGTTTTTAATCCCTTTTGGCTTCTGAAGAGTAATATCCCTATAACTCAAAATAAAATAATTAAAGGCAAGCTTCTCACATGTACCATGGATTTAAATGATACATGAAGATCTTGGAGAAACAAAGATAGTTTCAGTGAAATTCATCAAACTCTCAAAGATAATGAAGGGCTTGGGGTTATAGTCATTAGGAATTCTGATTAGGACAACCTTTAATGAACGTTTGCTGTTTGAAGTATTAGAAGCTCTGTCATGATAAGCTTCATAGAAACAGAGGTCCTGACTGTTATATTAAATATATTCTGCACAGTACTCTCAACAAAGTAGAAACAATAACAAATTATAGTAATTGCAATTCATGGGGCAATACGAGAAAAGCTGAGTATCAAAATATTTTTTATAATTCTCAAAGGTGTGGCCTTTTAAATGGAGATCATTCAAGTGACGTAAAAGTCAAGAAAATCATCAGGGTTGCTGTGGGAATAGAAATCGTCAAAGACAACACCAAAATGAGTATCCCGAATTTGGGTTCAGATAATGCCCCCCAAAGAATTAAATTATCAACGGAATATCTGCTATATCCTTCAAGAACCTTCAGTTATATCAATTTGCGAGCCTCTGTCAGTTTCCTCTCTGTTAAATGGAGACCATATCTGCCTTGGCTAACTTGAGAATTGTTGGGAGAAAAATATCTTATGTAAAAAATTGAAAGCGCAAAATAAAGATAACATAACTACTGTTGCTACTCTATTTAGTCATAATAGCTATAACTAAACAAACAAATCTTTCTGTTAATCTGCAACAAAAGGAGGCTTTTATAACTATGTGACAATGTAAATATGGCAATGATTTTAGCCTGATTAGATAAAACTTCCACCTCTCAGATCAATACTGGAAATCAGTATAATTTGGTACCTTGAGTTGGGCATCTAAACAGAGCTACTAAACAGAACAGCAGGGGTACTAACAAAGATAAAGATCAAACCCTGTCAGGAATAAAACATTCAGGTCCCAAGAATTTCTCTCCTAATAGAAGCCCAGATGAGCATGAATCACTTACTGGAAAACCCAGAGCTGTCTTCATGAGCACCTCCCTACACCTCCTAGGGTGTGAAGGTGTCAGCTTGGGCTCTGGAAAAAGAAAATCTCTTGTGTTTTCTTCATAGTAGGCCAACTCATCCCACACTAGAAGGAAAAGAGAAAAAGCATAAATATCTGTATTTACACCTCCAGGCTTAACAAAATAAAAGTTCAAGCGATGATGGCAGAGATGGCACTCAGGTAAAAATAGACATATTGATCCTAGCACGTGTTATTCAAGAGGAGACTAATTTCTACTACTTTTTATCTCGTGGATAATTTTTTAAAGGCTTCCAAAGTCATAACAGAGAAAAAAAGACTAAAGAGATGTTCTACAAAACAGAACAAATAGGAAGAACTATCTTTCCATCTATCCATCCAATTTTTCCTGCAACAAATTTTTACTAATGATAAACCTTAAGCCAGGCACTGAGGATAGAACAGGAACAAGGTGGACATAGCATTGTTCACACAACTTTACAGTTTAGACTGGGGTTCAATGTGTTCTGTGATGCATGGATGCCAAGGGCCCAGATGACAGCTACAGCTATGGTTCTCAGCAGGAGTACCAACCCCAGGGACATTTTGGACATTTGTGGAAATATTTCAGGGGCAGGAACCAGAGGTGTGAGGGAGTCCTGCAGTGCTCAAGACACTCATGCACATCACACAATCTCCCCCATCCCCAATGACTTTCTAATATCCTGCAAACATTCCTGCAGGCTAAAAACTATTTTATAATTGTCTGAGCCTAGAACTTAACTAACTATGTAACTGAAAATAATTATGTAACTATGTTACATGTAAACACAAAGCTTTTTTTTTTGCATAATTTGGAAATACACTGAATTTTTCCAAGTACTGTGTAAATCAAGGAACAACTGTATTTTGTTTTGTTTGGATCTTTTACCAGACCTGTTTGATATTTTGAAAATCATGTCCCATCTAAATGCTTCATTATGCTTGACACTTACATATTAACATATACATTTTATTATAAACCACTTCCATTTTTCCTTTATATTACAGCCAGAATATTATATTAATTTTTTACAGTGACTTGTATAAGTTGATTATATTAACTACAGATATTTTCAGTATCATAAAAGGGATACTACAAAATACTCATTACCAAAAGATCTTGGGTCTAATGGGATGAACAATTACTGAGCCGAAGGACAGAAAGCTACCATCTGAATCATCCTTGACCACACAGCAGGTGCCACACAAGTGATCTGGACTGAGAGTGGTCCCCGCACAGAGGACCATCAAAAAAGTAACTGTAGCCAATGAGGCAGTTTTGCTATTTAGTGGCTGCCAGTTTACTTATGAGAAGAATTCTGACGAGGGTTGCTTTGTTTTCAGTACATCAACTGTAGAACATAATTGACCTTACATCAAATAATATGATGTATTAAATTCTTCCTTCTACTAACTCCATTTAATATTCATGTTTCAGTTCTACCGAGGAAAGAATCAAAGTGCAAAAAGAAATTATTCTATATTTTTCATCATAAATAGCATTTCTTCCCACTCGTGCGCTCCCAGCCACACTCCAGCCACAATGGATTGATGTTCCCTCCTCAGCAATGTACTTCCACCATGCATGTTCTCCTGCATTACTGCCATGGCCGTAGTTGATCTCCCTGCCTCCATTCTCCTGCACTCAAATCCATTGTCCACACACTGCAACGTTTTAAATACATCAGACTGTGCCTTTCTCCTGCTTAAAACCTTCCAATGGCCTTCCCATCGCATTAGAATAAAATCTAAGCACCTTACCCTAGACTTCAAGACTCTATATAATCAGGCTTCTAATAATCTCTCCTAATTCATTTATTGCCATTCTCCCCCTTGATCATCGTTCCCTGTCATCCCTTACCCTCTTGCTGTCCCTCAAACATGCCAAGCTCGACTCCACATAACAGTTTTGCCTTATTGTTCTCCTCCCTCTAAGGTTCCCTCTCTGGGTCTGCATGGCTGGCTCCTTCCTATTGAATAACAGGCTTGGTTTAAATGTCATCTTATCAGAAGGTGGCAACCCAACCCAAAAGAGCACTGCTTCCCAGACACTCCCCATCACATCACCCTATTTTACTTTCGACATAAGATTTACCACTAATTGATATTTTTGTTCATGTATTTATTCGTGATCTGCTTCCATCAAGGCTCCATGAAAACAGTAACTTTGTCTTTTCTGTACATTATTCTACTGCTGGCAGGGCTGTCCCTAGAAAGGTGTGAACTTAGAGCAGTTCAATCAATACAGGGCCCAGCCAAGACAATCACACCTGAAAAGGGGCCTCACTGTCAGCATCTTCAACCAGCCCCTTGAAATATCACTAAAGATAGACATTTTAAAATTGAACTTCAATGACGTTCAGAGACGAGTGGTGAAGTGCAGCATCCTGGATGCTGCCCCCAAACCTGTAGAACAACGCTTGGGACATAATGGGTACCTGATAAATGCTTCTTAAAAGAATGAACATGAGGACTAAAGTAAGATAACTTGCTTAAGTGCCAGCTTACGTTAGCCACTCAATAAGCATTAGCTACCCTCTTTGAGACTCAGTTTCCACACTATTAAAAAAAAGGAGGAGGGAGACTAAATGTTCTCTAAAAGCTTTTCCAACTCTTACCCTTCATTCATTTTTCAATAATTTATTTTCATTCATACATTCAAAAAACACTTCATTCATTGAGAACCTCCTATGTAGTAAGACTTATAGACACTGGATTTATACTGGTGAAGAAGATAAATATAATCAATGCCCTCCAGGAGCTTACAGTCCAAGAGTATTAAACAATTATACAAATAAATGTATAATTAAAAATTAAGTTCCATAAGAGTAACTTACTAGGAATAAAGAGATAGAGAGGCTAGGAAGATAGGAGGGAAGATGGGTGTAATTCTTTTTTTTTTTTTTTTGAGATGGAGTCTCGCTCTTATTGCCCAAGCTGGAGAGCAGTGGCACAGTTTTGGCTCACTGCAACCTCCGCCTCCTGGGTTCAAGCGATTTCCTTGCCTCAGCCTCCCAATCAGCTGGGATTACAGGCACCCCGCCATCATGCCTGGCTAATTTTTGTACTTTTAGTAAAGACGGGGTTTTACCGTGTTGGCCAGGCTGGTCTCAAACTCCTGACCTCAGGTGATCCGCCTGCCTCGGCCTCCCAAACTGCTAGGATTACAGGTGTGAGCCACAGTGCTCAGCCAATGGGTGTAATTCTAACATCAATTATCTGCTTCATTTACTAGTCTCATCCTGGCCTTCTTCATCCATGCTCCTCTTACAATGCTCCCTGTGATGGGCATAATCTTCCCACCCTTGTTGGCCAAAAACAGACTCTGCCTCCATCCAGAAACTCTGAAGTACAACCTGCAAATGGAAAGTGATGTGCCAATTTCCCCAGCTATCACTAGCATCAAAACACAACTTTCTCCTGAAGCCTATAGGGTTAAGAACTCTTTCTTTTCTTTTTTTTTTTTTTGAGATGGAGTCTCGCCCTGTCACCCAGGCTGGAGTGCAATGGCGTAGTCTCGGCTAACTGCAACCTCTGCTTCCCGGGTTCAAGCGATTCTCCTGCCTCAGCCTTCCGAGTAACTGGGATTACAGACGCGCACCACAAATTCAAGTTCTAGGGTCAGGCAGGGTTGGGTTCAAATCCCTGCTCCACCACTTACCAACTATGTGATCTTGGGAAAATCATGTAAACTACTTAACCTCAGTCCCCTCTTCAAGAAAATGTAAAAACTGTCATTGTACCTGCCCTTTAAGACTACTGTGAAGACAAATGACAAAGCCATGTAGAATGCACAGCATGGCACCTGACATTGCCTATCATTACCACGATTACTCCCTGACACCAGCCCAGCAGCGGCTCCAGAACTGCTTTGGTTTCTGTAAACATCATTATGTTCCTACCGGGAACAAACACCTAGATGCATGATATGCTGTTCTACACAGGAGGCCTTTCCTTTTTCCTCTTTCCTTTCATATGCTTTTGGCTAGTTCTTGTCCCTGCATCTAAATGATAGCTGCTACATTATTATTCCTGTGTTTATCAAGAATTTAGATAAACATAAGAGACTGGAAAATTGAAAGCGAGCTCATACCCTATCTTTAGAATCACAGGAATAAAAATAGACTGAAACAGGGTTAGACAAATAAATAGAAGGCTATGAAGCTTCTCAAGACAGTCTCTCTGGTGCGGTCATTTTCTAGAAATCCAAACTGCCACCCAGTGTGAAAATGTCAGCACACTAAGAGGATGGTACAGCAAGAGCCTAGGTTAGAAATAATAACATATTCACAGGCTGAACAAGTCTTATAGGTCAAGGGAAGTATCTGAAAGAACTCAGTGTTCTTCTTAAGAGCTAATTACACAGACAGTGACATCATCAGTGGCATCAACGAACTTCTCCCCCAAAAAGGAAACAAATGAGACTTTAAGAGAAATAACAATTTTAATAACAACATTGGCTGGAGGAATACCCAACATTTTTAGAGCATGTCAGAATTGACAGCGCGCTTCCAGATACAGGATCACATTTGATTCCCTCTTTACAGATAAGGAAACTGAGGCTCTGAGAGTTTGACCTGTCATGATGCCACATGGCTAGTGATACCACATGGCAAAGTAGGAATTCAAAACCAAATAATCTGAGGCAAAAGTTCTTTCCTTGCTAATGCCTATAAAAGTATAAAAGCATTGCTAAGAAAGTATAAAATACTGCTGCAAAAGCATTGTTATAAAAGTATAAAATTAAGCTCTGTTAAGTGAATGGGTGCCCACTAGAATAGGCTTTTACAGTTGGACTGAATATACCTGACTTACCCAAAGTGAAGGTATTTATCTCAGAGGTTAATAAAAAGAAAGCATCAAGCTCACTGTGGAATAGGATCACGCTGCCCCCCTGTGTCCATTCCCTTTTTCCCACCTTTGTAAACTGAAGAACAGGAAGGGTCTTTATTTCTTGGCAGCAAAGATCACTAGACTTCTTCATTATTTAGCAGTAAAGCCATATGCACATCTGGATATTATTACTTGTATTATTAATTTACTTGTACTATTAACTTAATGATCATGTCTTTTGAGTATAAGTGTGTTTGAAAGCAATGAGAAAAAATATCAAGCAATAAATACAGCTAAATAAAAAGGTAACAATTCAGCCAATAGAGAAATTGGTCCCTGAGAACCCAAATGTGGCCCATGTGACCCCACAGTGCAGTCCGCAGGGAACTTTAAACAACAAAAAAAAATTAGCTAGTATCAAGATCAGCAGATCATGAGGGCTCACTGCCACTGCTACATATCTGGTGCCACCAGCTTCACACTAGGAAGACTGGCACAGTGTAGATCGTGTGCAAAGTATGCCTGTAAAAATATATGTTGAACAAATTAATGGATCAATCTGTAGTACATCCGAAGCTAAGTAAAATCAATTGTTATTTTGAGCAATTCAAATTTAATTCCACTAAAATTACAATCTGAAATTGAGAGATTGTAAATTAAAAAAAAAAGTATAACACAGCTCCCATTGTGCATCTTATTAATTTTTGAGTTATAACCAGTATTTATGCACTCAGCTAGAATATTCTGCAATCATTCTTTTCAAACAACTGTTCTTGCAACCTTCTCACAGATGGGCTTCTGGTCACATGAAAAACATATAGCACTCCAAGACATAGTAAGTTTTAACAAGCAAGTTGCAGAATATATATAGTGAACATATATATAGGTGTGTGTGTGTATATATGTTGAAAATACATATTCTGCAATTGACTTTTTAAAATGTAATATATCTTGGACTGTCATATGTCTTTCAAGAGACCAGAAAACCAACATTTAGTATATTCAACCAACCATAAAATATATACATACACAACTATATATGCTAAATACTAAATATATTCATGTTTATATATACTGTATTTAATATATAGTCATCCCTAAGTATCCACAGGAGGTTGGTTTCAGGAACCCTTGCAGATACGAAAATATCCATGAATGCTCAAGTCCCTGATATAAAATGGTGTAGTTGGGGTGAGTTGGTTGAAGGTAAAAAAGAGCATAATAATAAAAAATTAAAAATAAGAAATAAAATGGTGTAATATTTGCATATAACCTATGCACATCCTCCTGTATACTTCAGATCATCTCTAGATTACTTATAATATCTAATATAATGTAAATGTTATATAATAGTTGTTATGCTGTATTGTTAAGGGACTAATGACAAGAAAAACTCTGTACATGTTCAGTACAGACACAACCATCACAGGCCTAACTACATTTTCGAGTCATGGTTAGCCAAATTCGTGGATGTGGAACTTGACAATCAGAAGGTCCAACTATATATAGGGTATGCGCGTGCATGTGTGTGTATTTTAGGGTTGGCTGAATATACTAAATGCATTTTAGAAGGTTTAAAAAGATACACATCAAATTGTTTTGTTCTGTTTTGTTTTGTTGAGACAGGGTCTCACTCTGTTGCCCTAGCTGGAGTGCAGTGGCAAGATCACAGCTCACTGCAGCCTCAACCTCCTTGGCTCAAGTGACCTCCTTAGCCTCCCAAGTAGCTGGGACTACAGGCACGCACCAGCACACATAGCTAATTTTTTTATTTTCAGTAGAGATGAGGTTTCACCATGTTTCCCAGGCTGTACCTGAACTCCTGTGCTCAAGCAATCTGCCCACCTTTGCCTCTCAAAGTGCTGGGATTACAGGCGCAAGCCACCGTACCTGGCCCATATCAAATTGTTAATGGTAATTATCTGTCAGGGATTGCTGAATGGGCTTTTGACATTTTATTTTACATACTTGCGTGTTAGTTAAATTTTTTATAGTGAGATTACTTAGGTATTGAGTAACTTTTTAAAAATCCATGTAAAATTAAACAAGACCAAAGTGGGCATGCTTCTACTTTCTCAGCATACTAAAATATAATTGCCAGCAGAGATATATGTTTGAACATAAAATTGGGTCAAATAAGAATAAAAAACTTATGGAAAAAAACTCAATGCCCTGATTTCAGCCTGTCACTTTTAGGCTGAAAAACATTCAGTGAGAATTTCTGAAAAGCAGGCAGGAGGTGCCCGCTCAGTTCCGTCTACTATGAAGGTAATGACATCTCCAAAAGCACCTATTCTTAAATTCACAAAGTGGGGTTCTTGTCTGTCTCCAGCGGCAGCCTTTGCCAAAGAACCAAGAAGCAGAAGAAAGAACTACAGACTCCTGGGTTCACTGCACTTCACTTGGGCCCTTGACCTGCTCCAGTGATATCCACAGCAGGCAGGACTATGATCCCTATTAAAAGCCTCCTCATTCCCCTCTGCTTTAGTTGAGACATTTGCTAGTCTCATCTTCCTTCTCCCATGCTCTCTTAAGAAAAAGAAAAGCACACACCATAAAACATCAAAATAACACAACAAAACAGGGAAAGTATAACTGTTTTAAGCATAACTGATTTAAAACTTTGTTAAAAATAAGAATTTATACCAAAATCAACATTTATATCCAGACATCACTCCATAAGTAATCAAAGGACAGTGACAGTCACTTTATATGGAAGGAAAGAAAGAAAATAAATCATAATGTTGAAAATGAAAATTTTTAAGAAGTTTTAAATTTAAGGTTGTCACAGTCTTATCTAAAAAGGAGATAGATCATAAAATAGGATAAAATATATTTTTATCTATTTATTTATTTAGATGGAGTCTGGCTCTGTGGCCCAGGCTGGAGTGCAGTGGTGCAATTTTAGCTCATTGCAACCTCTGCCTCCCTGGTTCAAGCAGTTCTCCTGTCTCAGCCTCCCAAGTAGCTCAGATTACAGGCACCTGACACCATGCCCAGCTAATTTTTGTGTTTTTAGTAGAAACAGGGTTTCACTATGTTGGCCAGGCTGGTCGCAAACTCCTGACCTCATGATCCGCCCGCCTCGGCCTCCCAAAGTGCTGGGATTATAAGCGTGAGCCATGACACACTTTGCAAACACAACAAATCCAATTGACAGTATCCAGCATTAACTAGCATATGGGGAAGGGGCATGCCATGCACTCCTGGATGCAGGAGAAGTATTGGAACCTTATAGGGGTTCAGTTTACCCCAGTTTAAAAGGCATGGATCAATCTAGTAATTCTATTATTTGTAAATATACCAAGAGAGAAATAGTTTTATAAAAATGTGAAATAAAAGAAAATCTAAATGCTCAACAATATTAATTTATGGATAACACCACCACTATGGAAAAATACATAGCTATTGAAAATGACAAGTAAACTATAGGTAATAACGTAAAGTAAGAAAAGTAAAACCCAAAATACTATGGAAATACTGTTTATAGACCTATAAAAAACACATACATAAATTAATAAAATTCTTTGGAGCTATCAAAATAATGTTGTAGGCCGGGGGCAGTGGCTCACATCTGTAAACCCAGCACTCTGAGAGGCCGAGGCAGGCAGATCACCTGAGGTCAGGAGTTCGACACCAGCCTGGCCAATATGGTGAAATCCTGACTCTACAAAAAATACACAAAAATTAGCTGGATGCGCTGGCAGGCGCCCATAATTCCAGCTATTCAGGAGGCTGAGGCAGGAGAATCACTTGAACACAGGAGGTGGATGTTACAGTGAGCTGAGGTTGCATCACTGCACTCCAGCCTGGGCAACAGAGCTAGATTCTGTCTCAAACATAAAAAAATCAATTTGAAAAAAAAAAGATGTAGATTTATGCATTTAGAAATGACAACATAGGCAAGGCATGGTGGCTCACGCCTATAATCCCAGCACTTTGGGTGGCCAAGGTGGGAGAATCACTTGCATCCAGGAGTTTGAGACCAGCCTAGGCAACATAGTGAGACGCCATCTCTGCAAAAAAAAAATTTAGCTGGGCATGGTGCATGCCTGTAGTTCCAGCTACTGGGAGGCTGAGGCAGGAGAACTGCTCAAGCCCAGGAGGTCATACCACTGCATTCAGTCTGAGTGACAGAGTGAGATCTTGTCTCAAAAAATATATATAAAAAATAAAATTAAATTTAAAAAATTTAAACAACAATATAATGGTGACATACAACGGGGAAAGTTAATAACAGAAAAAAAATGTATGCTATGTAAAAATTCCATATCTATGTGTTCTTCTCTCTATAGAGAAATATCAAGAAATACGTTCATCAAAATATAAATAAAGATTCTCTCAGGATTACGTGATTTGGGAATGCTTTTTACAAGTAAAAATTATGAAGCTATTTTCATTTTGAGAAAGAAAAAAAGCAGAAATGTGTAATAGCAAAGATCAGAGGAGAATTTTCTGAGTTTTCAGTGTTCTCTCTCTCTCTCTCACACACACACACACACACACACACACACTTCTATGCCAACAACCCTAAAATCACCAGATAGCTATACTGAAAGACTATTTATGAGAATTGGTGCCACTGGGTGGCAGGTCCTAACCTCTTTCACCAGCTCAGGTTTATGTCACTCAAGACACACTGCAAAGCAAAAGTACCACAGAACAGCTTCCTCCTAGAATCTCATGATTCTAGCACAGGGGTCACAGACTTTTTCTATAAAGGGTCAGACTGCTAAATGTTTTAGGCTTTGTAGGCCATCTGTTCAAAACTACTCACCTCTGTCATTGCTCTGCAAAAGTGGCTATAAACACTACTTAAACAAATGAGTATGGCTATGTTCCAAAACGACCTGTATTTATGAATAATGAAATTTGAATTTCATATAATTTTCACATCACTAAATATTCATTTCAAAAATTATTTCCAACCATTTAAAAATGTAAAAACCAAAAATAGTTTGGCAGTTCCTCACAAAGTTAAACAGTTACCATATACCCCATTCCTAGGTATATACACAGAAGACAATTTGTACATTAATATTCAAAACAGCATTATTTATAACATCCAAAAAGTAGAAATGTCTTAGTCTATTTTCTGTTGCTTATAACAGAATACCTGAAACTGGGTAATTTATTTTTTAAAAGCTATTTATTTCTTACAGTTATAGAGGCTGAGAAGTCCACGGTTGAGGGGCTGTGTCTGGTGAGGGCCTTCTTGCTGGTGGGGACTCTGCTGAGTAGCCAGGTGACACAGGGAATCACATAGTGAGGGTGCTGAGCATGCTAGCTCAGGTCTCTCTTCCTCCTCTTATAAAGCCAACAGTCTGACTCCCATGATAACCCATCAATACATTAATCCATGAATAGATCAACCCATTCATAATGGTAGAGCCCTCATTACCCAATCCATATAGAAGAATATTATTCAGGCACAAAAAGGAATTAAAATCTGATACATGCTACAACATGGCTGAACCCTGAAAACACTAGGCTAAGTGAAAGAAACTAGATATAAAAGGCCACATATTGTAGGCTTCTATTTATATGAAATGTCTAGAATGAGAAAATCAACAGAGACAGAATTAGTGGTGGCCAGGGCCTGGAGGAGGAAGGAATGGGAAATGATTGCTAATAAATACAGAATTTCTTTTTGGGGTAACAAAAATGTTCTGGAATTAGTGGTGATGGCTGTCCAATCTTATGAACATACTAAAACCAACTGAATTGTACATTTGAAAATGATGAATTATATATGATTTAAATCACAATAAAAAACGTGGAAACCATTTCTAGTTCATGGGCCATACAACAATGGCCTATAGGCTGGATTTGGCTGGGGACTATAGTTTACCAACCTTGTTCTAGCATCTAACAATGAAAATGTCTTAGGGTTTTACACACACACACACACACACACACACACACACCCCACAAATTAGAACACAGCCAAAGGCCAAAACTTGAAATCAGCTAAGCCAGGACTGAAAAAAATATTTAATAATTAGATAAAGTTATTAAAAAATGGAAAGACAAGGAGTCTGTTTAAGTTATGCTCCCTGCCATGAAACATCATAAAGTTATTATTCTGAAAATAGACAAAATTTAATAGATTGGCAGAAAAAAGGCATGTGTTATATAAACTTATAGATATATAAAGTTATATGTTATTTTCAAACACAACTCTTAAGTACAGTCCCCATTTTGTCAGGCCAAATTTATTTTAAAATTATATTAAGCTAATTTAGAAATGTATTTACTGGCACATTACCTGGAGGAACTAGCTGTATTAATTCAAACCTGGTTAGGAAGCCTAAAAAGGAAAAAATGAGATTTTAATACTTCCAAAAATTGCCACAGTCTTTCAATAATTATTAAGTTTTAAACTGTCATAAAACCCATTTAATAGTAATAATAATAAAAATAATAATTAAAAATAACTGCCAAACCAACATCAAATCAGGTATTTCTAGAATTAACCAATCAAGAGAGTGGAATGAGAGTAACAGAATTATAAAAATAGCATTTCACTAGCCATAAAAAAGAACAAGGGTTCATGTCTTTTGAAGGATCTAGAGGCCATTATCAAACTAACGCAGAAAGAGAAAACCAAATGCAGCCTGTTCTCACTTAAAAGTGGGAGTTAAATGATGAGAACTCAAGGACACACAGAGGGGACCAATACACACTGGGGCCTACTTGAGGTTGAAGGGTGGGAGAAGAGAGAGGATCAGAAAAAATAACTATTGGATACTAGACTTAATACCTGGGTGACAATCTGTACAACAAATCCCCATGACACCTATATAACAAACCTGTGCATGTACCCTTAAACCTAAAAGTTAAAAAAAATAGCATTTCACCTCCTGAAAAGTATGCAATATTTGTCTCCTAAAAGTGTATACAATAAATAAATGTGTATACATACATAGAGCTCTAAAATAACAATGCAATTTTCATCTTAAATATTCAAAATCCACTTGTTATCCATTAACATACAAAAGTTTATCTTGCTTACAACATTGTGCAATATGACTATACAAATTATACATAAAATATAACTTTTTAAGGCCAGGCACGGTGGCTCGTGCCTGTAATCCCAGCACTTTGGGAGGTCGAGGTGGGCGGATCACCTGAGGTCTGGAGTTCGAGACCAGCCTGGCCAACATAGTGAAACCCCGTGTCTACTAAAAATATAAAAATTAGCCAGGCGTGGTGGCAGATGCCTGTAATCCTAGCTACTCAGGAGGCTGAGGCAGGACAATTGCTTGAACCTGGGAGGTGAAGGCTGCAGTGAGCCAAGATTGTGCCACTGCACTCCAGCCTTGACAATGGAGTGAGACTCCATCTTAAAACAAAACAAACAAACAAACAAAAAATATATATATATATAAAACTTTTTAAACTTTTCTTGAGTTCAAAATATATTTAGAAATAGCAAGCCTATGTAATGACAAGAATAAAATTAAAATAAGGACAAGAATAAAATTCAGATCTTTAAGATAACTTAAATGATATATTAGGTTGGTGCAATTATAACAATTAAAAAATCAATAAAGATAATTCTCACAAAATAACATAACAAGTGAAAACATTTTAGTTTTTATTTTTTTTTTTTTTTGAACCAGGGTCTCACCTTGTCACCCAGGGTGGAAGGCAGTGGGGCGATCTTGGGTCACTGCAACCTCTACCTTGCAGATTCAAGCGATTCTCCTGCCTCAGCCTCCCGAGTAGCTGGGACTACAGGCGCATACCACAATGCCCAGCTACTTTTTGTATTTTTAGTAGAGATGGGGTTTCACCATGTTGGCCAGGCTGGTCTCAAACTCTTGACCTCAGGTGATTTGCCCACCTCAGCCTCCCAAAGTGTTGGGATTACAGGTGCAAGCCACTGTGCCCAGCCGTGAAAACATTTTAAACAGACAACAAAAGTAAAATTCCAACTTTGTAGATTTACGAAAAAATTTTGAATTTATAGGACAAAACTTTAATGCCAAGAAACTTAAAAGCCAAGACAGCCTGAAACTTTAGGCTTTCAAAATGAGAGGAGGGAGTATATATTTGCCAACCATCACCCCAATAGTAATTTAAGCACTTAGTTTGATTCAGCCTCTACATTTTTTTTTTTAATTTTTTTTATTTCCACAGGTTATTGGGGAATAGGTGGTGTTTGATTATATAAGTTCTTGGCTGGGCACCGTGGCTCACACCTGTAATCCCAGCACTTTGGGAGGCCGAGGCAGGCGAATCACAAGGTCAGGAGATCGAGACCATCCTGGTCTAACTCGGTAAAACCCTGTCTCTACTAAAAATACAAAAAATTAGCCGGGCATGGTGGCGGGCGCCTGTAGTCCCAGCTACTTGGGAGACTGAGGCAGGAGAATGGCGTGAACCCAGGAGGCAGAGCTTGCAGTGAGCCAAGATCGCGCCACTGCACTCCAGCCTGGGCAACACAGTGAGACTCTTGTCTCGAAAAATAAATAAATAAATAAATAAATAAATAAGTTATTTAGTGGTGATTTGTGAGATTTTGGTGCACCCATCACCCGAGCAGTAGACACTGCACCCTATTTGTAGTCTTTTATCCCTCACTCCCTTCCCACCCTTTCCCCCTGAGTACCCAAAGTCCATTGTGTCATTCTTCTGCTTTTGCATCCTCATAGCTTAGCTCCCACTTATGAGTGAGAACATACGATGTTTGATTTTCCATTCCTGAGTTACTTCACTTAGAATAATAGTCTCCAATTTCATCCAGGTCATTGTTAATGCCATTAATTCATTCCTTTTAATGGTTGAGTAGTATTCTATCATATATATAATGGAATATATAAATACACACACATACACACACATATCACAGTTTCTATATCCACTCGTTGATTGATGGGCATTTGGGTTGGTTCCACATTTTTGCAATTGCAAATTGTGCTGCATAAACATGCGTGTGTAAGTATTTTTTTCATAAAATGACCTCTTTTCCTCTGGGTAGACAGATACACTAGTAGTGGGATTGCTGGATCAAATGGTAGTTCTACTTTTAGTTCTTTAAGGAATCTCTACACTGTTTTCCATAGTAGTTGTACTGGTTTACATTCCAATCAGCAGTGTAGAAGTGTTACTTGTTCACTGCATCTACACCAACATCTACTATTTTTTGATTATGGTCAGGCTCTAAATTCTATATAGTCAATTAATTCTCATCATAACTCTATGAGTCCAATGCAATGGCTATCCTCATTTTTATGAATGAAGAAACTAAATCTCAAAGAGGAAACTATAGTAATGTGGACAAGGTCACACTGGCTAACAGTGACACGGCTGTATTTGAACCCAAGTAGTCTGTTCTCAGGGCCTGTCCTCTTATCTGCAAGATACTTCATTGAAAAATCCTATTCTTCCACAGAGCAAGTTAATTAGGATGCTTGATAAAATAACTACACCTTTTAATTGCCTTCTGGAATGGCATCACGTAATTCATACTTGCTTTAAATATCAAGCACAAAGGAAATCATTAACGAGTGACCTAGAGAACTGTTCTTACGTCCTTTTATGCTTCATTCCACCTCCCAGGGTTAATATTGGGAAATGAAATGAAAATGTCCCAATTCTTGCAGGATCATTTGAAATGCTGAATTTTTTTTCTGAATTTAAAGAGGCTTGAGAGAATCAATGTTCTTACAGATGTGACCCATCTCAGAGAGATGTTTCACCTTCCTGCTTTTTAAGATTCAGGTAGAAATATAAATGCAGGAAATCAACTTGGGTATTGAATCTACTTTTCAAAAGGTCAAATGCCAAAGGCATCATTTTTTATACCCAATTGCCTTGATGGCTTCATGAGACACATACTTGCTCAGTGACTACCCTAACCTATGCTACCTCTGTAGGTACTGACTCACTCTTTGCCTAATTTCAAACTCTTTAATCTACCTGGTATGTCAGCCTGAGACCTAGCCTGCTCCCATTCTGACTTCTACCCAGGATGGCCTCAGCTCACTTGGTACTTATGTCTGGTCCTTTCTCTATATTCTGCTATTATCTGTGACCTTTGTCTTAATTCTTTCAACTGAGTAACATCTCAGTTGAAAATTTCATAAAGCTTAAAAATGTAAATAAAAGTCACACCATCCACAAACTTTTCACCCTTAAGACACTGGGAAAACAAAAGGGCATACTAAACCTAAAGCAAACAGAGAAAAGAAAATAATAAAGATTAAGCAGAAAGTAATGAAATAGAAAACAGAAAAGCAACACAGAAAATCAATACACCTAAAAGTTGGTTGTTTAAAATGATCAATAAAACTGACAAACCTTTAGCTACACTAACCAAGAAAAAAGAGAAAAGACTCAAATTACTAAAATCAGAAATGAAAGAAGAGACATCACCACTGATTTTACAGAAATAATTTTTTGTTTGTTTGTTTTTGAGACGGAGTCTTGCTCTGTCACCCAGGCTAGAGTGCAATGGCACAATCTCAGCTCACTGCCACCTATGCCACCAAGGCTCGAGCAATTCTTCCACTTCACCCTCCCAAGTAGCTAGGATTACAGGCAAGCACCACCAAATCCAGCTAATGTGTGTGTGTGTGTGTGCGTGTGTGTGTGTGTGTGTGTATTTTTGACAGAGACAGGGTTTCACCATATTGGCCAGGCTGGTCTTGAACTCCTGAGCTCAAGTGATCTGCCCGCCTTGGCCTCCCAAAATGCTGGGATTACAGGCAGAGCCACCGTGCCCAGCATAGAAATAATTTTTTTTTTTGAGACAGAGTCCTGCTCTGTCACCCAAGCTGGGGTAGAATGGTACGATCACAGCTCACTGCAGCCTCAACCTCCCTGACTCAAGCAATCCTCTCACCTCAGCCTCCTGAGAAGCAAATACCACAGGCACATGCCACCACACCCCACTAATTTTTGTTGTTGTTGTTGTATGGATAGGGTCTCCCATAAAAATATTTTTAAGGGAATACTATGAACAACTTTATGCCAACGAATTAGATAAATGAACTAGAAAAACTCCTAAAAAGACACAAACTAATAAAACTGACTCAAGAAGAAACAGAAAATCTGAAGAGACTTATAATGTGTAGAGAGATTAAATTAGTAATCAAAAAACAACCCAAAGACAAGCCCAGGTCCAGATGGCTTCACTGGTAAATACTACCTTAAGAATTAACACCAATTATTCACAACCTCTTCCAAAAAAACAGAAGAGGACAGAACATACCCCAACAGATTCCATGAAGTTAGCATTACCAAAACCAGATGAAGACATAACAAGAAAACAAAACTACAGACCAATATCTCTTATGATTGTAAATCCCAAAATCCTCAACATAATACTAGCAAACCAAATCCAGCAACATATAGAAAGGCTTATATACTATAAGGTTGGTTTAATATCTAAAAATCACATATCAATGAAATAAAGGATAAAAATCACATGATCATCTCAATAGATGTAGAAAAGGCATGTGATAAAATTCAACATTCCTTCATGATAAAAACTCAATAAACTAGGAATAAAGAGGAGCTTCCTCAACCTGATATAGAGCACTTATGAAAAACCATATTTTAATATTACAACTAATGATGAAAAACTGAAGGCTTTTTCCCTACTATCAGGAAATAGATAAGGATCCTCACTTTCACTGCTTCTAGTCAATACTGTACTGGAGATTCTAGCCAGGGAAATTAGACATGAAAATGAAATAAAATGCGTACAAACTATAAAAGAAGAGGTAAAGCTGTTTCTACTTGCAGATGACATAATTTAGCATATAGAAAATCCTAAAGAATCAACAAAAAACTACTAAAACTAATAAACAAGTTCAGTATGTTTTCAGGATAAAATATCAGTATATAAAAATAAATTGTGGGCCAGGCGTGGTGGCTCACACCTGTAATCCCAGCACTTTGGGAGGCCAAGGCAGGAGGATCGCCTGAGGTCGGGAGTTCAAGATCAGCCTGACAAACATGGAGAAACCCCGTCTCTACTAAAAATACAAAAAATTAGCTGGGTGTGGTGGTGCATGCCTGTAATGCCAGCTACTAGGGAGGCTGAGGCAGGAGAATCGCTTGAACCAGGGAGGCAGAGATTGCGGTGAGCCGAGATCATGCCATTGCACTCCAACCTAGGCAACAAGAATGAAACTCTGTCTCAAACAAAAACAAAAACAAAAACAAAATCAATTGGATTTCTATAAACTTGAACAAACCTGAGAATGAAATTTTTAAAAATTCCACTTACAACAGCTTCAGAGTACCTTGGAATAAATTTAACCAAAAAATGCAACACTTGTAAACTGAAAATTACAAAACATCATTGAAAATAAATTTAAAGGCTGGGCACGGTGGCTCATACCTGTAATCTCAGCATTTTGGGAGGCCGAGGTGGGCGGATCACCTGAGTTCGAGACCAGTCTGACCAACATGGAGAAATCCCGTTTCTACTAAAAATACAAAATTAGCCGGGCGTGATGGTGCATGCCTGTAATCCCAGCTACTTGGGAGGCTGAGGCAGGAGAATCACTCGAACCTGGGAGGCAGAGGTTGCAGTAAGCAGAGATCGCACCATTGCACTCCAGCCTAGGCAACAAGAGTGAAATTCTGTCTCAAAGGAAAAAAAAAAAAAGGAAAAAGAAATTTAAAATAACCTAAATGAATGGAAACACCATCCCACATTCATGTTTCAAAAATATTGTTAAGGTGACAATACTCCCCAAATTGATCTACAGTTAATGGAATCCCTACCAATACCCTAGCTGGCTTCTTTGCAGACGTTGACAAGCTGATTGAAAAATTCTTATGGAAACTCAAGTGAACCAAAATAGCAGTCTTGAAAAAGAAAAACTAAGCTGGAAGATTTACACTTCCTGGTTTTGAAATTTATTACAAAGCTATGGTAATCAGGATTGTGTGTTGGCATAACAATAGACATATGAATCAACAGAATAGAACTGAGACCCTAAAAGTAAATCCTCACATTACTGTAAGCTGAATTTCAACAAGGGTACCAAGACAATTCAATGAAGGAAAGAATGGTCTTTTAACAAATGGTGCTAAAACAAATGGATATCCATATGCAAAAGAATGAAGTTGGTCCCCAACATCACACTGTCTACAAAAACCAACACAGTATAAATCATCTAGATTTAAGAGCCAAAACTATAAAACTGTTAGAAGAAAACATGGGTGTAAGTCTTCATGACCTTGAGTTAGGCAATGGTTTCTTAGATATGACACCAAAAGCACAAGCAACAAAGGAAAAATAGATAAACTTAAATTCATCAAAATTAAAAACTTTTGCATTTCAAAAAATACCATCAAGAAAGTGAAAGACAATTCTAGAATGGGAGAAAATATTTGCAAATCATATATCTAACAAAGGTCTTGTATCTAGAATATATAAAGAACATTTACAGGCCAGGCACAGCGGCTCGTGTCTGTAACCCCAACACTTTGGGAAGCCCAGGAGAGAGGATCACTTAAGACCAGGAGTTCAAGACCAGCTGGGCAACATAGTGACATCCTGTCTCTACAAAACAAAAACAAAAACAAAAAATAGCTAGGCATGGTGCTGTGCGCCTATAGTCCCAGCTACTTCAGAGGCTGAGGTGGGAAGATCGCTTGAGCCCAGAAAGTTGAGGCTGCAGTAAGCTATGATCGTGCCACTGCACTCCAGGCTAGGTGACAGAGTGAGACCCTGTCTCAAAACAAACAAAAAAATAAAGACAAATGACCCCATTAAAAAGTAGGCAAAGGATCTGAATAGACATTTCCCCCAAAGAAAATACACAAATGGCCAAATATCTCATGAAAAAATGTTCAACATCATTAGCCATCAGGGAAATGCAAATCAAAACAATGACGAGATACCACTTCACACCCACAAAGATGACTACCAATCAAAATGACAGACAATAACAAGTGTTGGCCAGGATGTGGGAAAATGGAACCCTCATACATTGCTGATGGGATGTAAAATGATTCAGCTGCTTTGGTAAATAATGTGAAACTTCCTTAAAAGGTTAAACATACAGTTACCATATTGAAACGGGAAAAGCTCCCTTTTCCCCCTCTCAGGACGTGCGATGGGGGTGTGGCTCGCTTCTTCAGTGCTCCGCTGCTCAAATCTCTAGAGGAGCAGACAGAGGGGGGCAGGCTGTGGGGTTCCGACCCCATAGCACTATCTAGGGGTGAATGTTTACAGCACTATCTAGGGGTGAAGCCCCAGTGGGTGTGTGTTACAGTTTGCCGTCTATAGGTGGCTTGTGTTAGTCAGCTCAATTAGACCCTCTACCTTGTCGCAAGGACAGAGGGTTTTTGTATCCCCGGGTTTCTTGCCTTGGTGTACTGGAAGAATAGGATCACACATGGGCTTGGAGAATGAGTGTGAGGTTTTATTGAGTGGAGGTAGCTTTCAGCAGATGGGGGAGCCAGAAGAGAGATGGTTTTCCCCTGGAGTTGGGCCGCTCGGCAGCCCTGGCTCTCCTCCAACTGCCCCGGGCAAACTCCGTGTCGTTCTGCCAGTGCCAATGTACTCCTCTCGATGTCCGCCGCTTCTGTCTCCACCTTGTTAGGGTCTCGGGCTGTTATAGGCACAGGATGGGGGCATGGTGGGCCAGGATGGTCTTGGGAAATGCAACATTTGGGCGGGAAAGCAGGAGTGCCTGTCCTCACCTAGGTCTGTGGGGATGGAGCCCTAGCCAGGGACCACACCCTTCCTGTACCTAGCACTTCCCTTCCCCCGTCCATATCATTTAAAGGTAACACTCTCTTCTCTTCCCAGCACTCCTGTATCAATATGACCCAGCAATTTCACTCCTAGGTATACCCAAGAGGCATTAAAACATATGTTCACACAAAAACTTATACACAAATATTCACAGCATCATTATTCATCATAGCCTAAAAGTGGAAACAACCCAAATGTCCATCAACTGATGACTAGAAAAACAAAATGTGATATATTGATCCAACAGAATACTATTTGGCCATACAAAAAATTAAGTTCTGGCACATGCTATAATATGGATGAACCTTGAAAACATTACACTAAGAAGTCAATCACAAAGGAGCACATGTTGTATAACCTCATTCATATGAAATATCCAGAATAAGCAAATCTATACAGACAGAAAGATTAGTGGTTACCTATAGCTAGGAGGGCTGGTGGGGAACAGGGAGTGATTGCTAATGGGCATAGGGCTGCTTTTTGTGGTGATAAAAATATTCTAATTTAATGAAATACAAAAAACAATTTTTATAAAAAAACAACCAAACAGAATCATACTATCCATCAAAGCCCATTTATATTTAGTTTTTTTTTTTTTTTTTGAGATGGAGTCTTGCTCTGCCACCCAGGCTGGAGTACAATGGCACGATTTCGGCTCACTGCAACCTCCGCCTCCCGGGTTTAAGTGATTCTCCTGCCTCAGCCTCCCAGGTAGCTGGGACTACAGGCATGTGCCACCACACCCGGCTAATTTTGTTGTATTTTTAGTAGAGATGGGGTTTCACCATGCTGACCAGGCTGGTCTCAAACTCCTGACCTCAAGTGATCCACCCGCCTCGGCCTCCCAAAGCGCTGGGATTACAGATGTGAGCCACCAGGCCCAGCCAAGCCCATCTATATATAGAAAAGGGTATGTAACAGAATCAAAAACGTGATTCAAATTTTACATAGGCTGTCTTCAAATAAATATTTATCAAACATGAACATATCACAGTTTAGAAAAGAGCAGAGTTTTAAATCTGTGAATTACACACAATAGTCTTTTGGCTTTTTGTTTTGTTTTTCAGAGTACCTACTTTCCAAAAGGTCTACTACAGCTCCAGGATCTACTGCACTTTCAAATACCTGCAGAGAAAAATGGGGAAAATAAATTTTCAAAGTTGTATTAATAAGCACATATAGAAACTGTAAATGCCAGGTGCAGTAGCTCACACCTGTAATCCTAGCACTTTGGGAGGCCGAGGTGGGTGTATTGCTTAAGCTCAGGAGTTTGAGACCAGCCTGGGCAACATGGTGAAACCCTCTCTCTACAAAAAATACAAAAGTTAGCTGGGCATGGTGGCTCATGCCTGTATTCCCAGCTACTTGGGGGGCTGAGGCTGAAGCATCACTTGAGCCCAGGAGACAGAGGTTGCAGTGAGCCGAGATGGCATCACCACATTCCAGCATGGGAGAAAGAGTGAGACCCTGTGAAAGAAAGGAAGGAAGGAAGGAAGGAGCTGTAAATTATATTCTTCCAAGTAACTAACATATGTAAAATCCACTCACATAACATTTTAGAATTCAACAGATGCACCTTTAATAGGTGTCTGATTAAAAGTTCAAAAAGTGATTATAGAATAAATGAAGGATAATTAACACAACAATAAGAAGTGCAAGAAAATCTCGATTAGCTAAGTCTACCACATGCTAAAAATATCAACTTGACCTAGCTCTACTGTTTGTTGCTAAAAGCCCATCTTGAATCAATCTCAAAGAGTCTCGTTTGACTACCTAGAAAAACATTCTGTATACAACAGATACTCATTAAATGTTAACTGAATGAATGGTTTCTCTCCCCAAGCAATTGGTTGTGCTAAAAAGGAACATAAAAAGAAATTTTACCTACGCGTAACACAAAAGGAAAGCTAAGTACTAGCAGCTACACTCCCATAGAATAAGAAAAGAAAGAGAGAAGAGTATCAAAAGTTTTAAGTGTATCTTGAAGCACAAGAAAAACATTGTAATATCTGTCTAGCCATTGCCAAATCTTTATATTTTCTTCTTGAAATAAAAGGGCCTGGGATAGGATTGAAATAAAGGTACACCCTGTCTTTCCCCCTAAGCTCTAGGACCTAAGAAAAACAAAACATTATCAGCAGAGCTTGATTTCAGGATTTAAAGTTCTGATTTAAATGGTATTCAAACTTAAACAAAAATGAAAGTGTCTCATATAATCAATTTTTGTCCTACTGACTTGGATTTATCAAGCAAATGTGGGTAAGTGGGGTTTTTTTGCCTACATTATTTTAACAATCCTTTCATTTTACCCATTGTTATGGGTTGAATTGTGTCCCCCCAAAAATTCGTGGGATGAAGTCTTAAACCTAGTATCTCAGAATATGACTTTAGTTTGCAAATAGGGTCACTGCAGATAAAATTACTTAAATTACAATAAGATCATACTGGGATAGGGTAGGCCTCTGATAAGACTGGTGTCCTTAGGAAGGGCAAAAATTTGAGCACAGAAACTGTTTTTTAAAAAAAAAGAAAAAGAAAAGAAGAAAAACTTTAGGCAAAATTAAATTTATTTGAGCAAGGAACAATTCATAAACTGGGCAGCACTCAGAACTAAAAGAGGTTCAGAGACCTCCGCTGCTGCATTATGGGCAGCAAGCTTTTACAGGCTGACATGAAAATAAGACAAAGAAAATATATTTAATTGGTTGGAGTGGAAAGACCCTAGTTAGAGATCAGTTGGCAGTTTCTGATAGGTAAAGTCTCTAGTTAAAGGTTAGTTGGCAGTTTCTTATTGGTAAAATCTTTAGTTAGAGGTTCGTTGGTGGCATCTGTTTGGTAAATGTCTCTAGTTTTACTGTTTACATTGGGCTTCAGTTTGCTTACATAGGAATTTAAAGCACTGGAGCCGCCCCAGCCTAATGACTTCCCCCACCCCCAATTTTTTTAACAGTACACACACAGAGTGAATGCCATGTAAATATTGGAATTACACTGCCACAAGCCAAGGAACTATACCAGAAACTAGGAGAGTGGCCTGGAATAGGTCCTTCCCTAGTGCCTTTAAAAGGAATATGTCCCTGCTCACACTCTGATTTCAAGAATTTTAGCCTCCAGAACAGTGAGACGATATGTTTCTGTTGTTTAAGCCACTCCATTTGTGGTACTTTTGTATAGCAGCTCTAGGAAACTAACATATCCATATCTAAGGATTTTCTCAAGTATGATCTTGGGGAGTAAATTAATCAACACGAACTGCTTAAACAATGACTCATATATTCTTATGAGTAACTTGTTTACCCAAATGCTTCAGAAAATTCCATTTTGAATTAAACAGATCTAAGGAAAAGAAAATTTTTTCACTACCCGCTGAAAATAGTTGAAGCTAGAGAAGGGAACACATACAAGGAAGCTAAAACCAACAGGAAGAAAGGAATATGAACCCAAACAACTCATGCAAGAGGACAATTAATTGACTGAATTGTATAAAATGAAAAAGTGGTTCCATGATTTGTTTGACTAGTAATCTCAAATGTACAGCTTTTCAACAGAGCCGTAGTGGCATCTGAAATGTGACTCAGGCTCACTCTTCTCTTTGACAAATCAAGGAGGTGGGAGTTATCTAGTTGTGCGCTTCTACGATTTTGTATCTTTGGGCTTCTTATAAAAATATTTTTAAAGACTTTTACAGGCCAGATGCAGTGGCTCATGCTGTAATCCCAGCACTCTGGAAGGCCGAGGCGGGCAGATCACTTGAGGCCAGGAGTTTGAGACCAGCCTGGCCAACATGGTGAAACCCTGTCTCTACTAAAAATACAAAAATTAGCCTGGTGTGGTGGCAGATGCCTGAACCTGGGAGGCGGAGGGTGCAGTGCCCCGAGGTCTTGCCACTGCACTGCAGCCTAGGTGACAGAGCAACACTCTGTCTCAAAAAAAAAAAAAAAAAAGGCTTCTACAGAGCAAATTCAAAATTGATATAACTAATAAGAAAATTATTGGGATGGGGGAAAGACTGCACTTTTACCACCAACTTTTTACCACTTCTAACATCTAAATGGGAGAACTAAGTTCCTTTAGATTCTGAGTATATGTTCCAAGGTAATAGCCATTTATTTCTTTCCTCATTTATCCAGCCAGTTTGGTACATTCTTCATTTAAATTAACAGGTTGTGATTTATAAAAATGTTACATACAACCTTAGCCCTTCAGAAAATTGATCTTCATCTCCACTGTCAACCTCAGGTTGAAACAGATAGGTCACTTTCTGGGCATCACTTTCCAGACCTTTAAAAGTGACATGCTCAAGTCTCAGGATACAAAATCAATGTGCAAAAATCATAAGCATTCCTATACACCAATAACAGACAAACAGAGAGCCAAATCATGAGGGAACTCCCATTCACAATTGCTTCAAAGAGAATAAAATACCTAGGAATACAACTTACAAGGGACGTGAAGGACCTCTTCAAGGAGAACTACAAACCACTGCTCAACAAAATAAAAGAGGACACAAACAAATGGAAGAACATTCCATGCTCATGGATAGGAATAATCAATATCGTGAAAATGGCCATACTGCCCAGGGTTATTTATAGATTCATTGTCATCCCCATCAAGCTACCAATGACTTTCTTCACAAAATTGGAAAAAACTACTTTCAAGTTCATATGGAACCAAAAAAGAGCCCGCATTGCCAAGACAATCCTAAGCCAAAAGAACAAGGCTGGAAGCATCATGCTACCTGACTTCAAACTATACTACAAGGCTACAGGATCCGAAACAGCAAAGTACTGGTACCATAACAGAGATACAGACCAATGGAACAGAACAGAGGCCCTCAGAAATAATACCACACATCCACAACCATCTGATATTTGACAAACCTGACAAAAACAAGCAGTGGGGAAAGGATTCCCTATTTAATAAATGGTGCTGGGAAAACTGGCTAGCCATATGGAGAAAGCTGAAACTGGATCCTTTCCTTACACCTTATACAAAAATTAATTCAAAATGGATTAAAGACTTAAATGTTACACCTAAAACCATAAAAACCCTAGAAGAAAACCTAGGCAATACCATTCAGGACATAGGCATGGGCAAGGACTTCATGTCTAAAACACCAAAAGCAATGGCAACAAAAGCCAAAATTGACAAATGGGATCTAATTAAACTCAAGAGCTTCTGCACAGCAAAAGAAACTATCATTAGAGTGAACAGGCAACCTACAGAAAGGGAGAAAATTTTTACAATCTACCCATCTGACAAAGGGCTAATACCCAGAATCTACAATGAACTTAAACAAATCTACAAGAAAAAATCAAACAGCCCCATCAAAAAGTGGGTGAAGGATATGAACAGACACTTCTCAAAAGAAGACATTTATGCAGCCAACAGACACATGAAAAAATGCTCATCATCACTGGCCACCAGAGAAATGCAAATCAAAACCACAATGAGATACCATCTCACACAGTTAGAATGGTGATCATTAAAAAGTCAGGAAACAACAGGTGCTGGAGAGAATGTGGAGAAATAGGAACACCTTTACACCGTTGGTGGGACAGTAAACTAGTTCAACCCATGTGGAAGACAGTGTGGTGATTCCTCAAGGATCTAGAACTAGAAATACCATTTGACCCAGCCATCCCATTACTGGGTATATACCCAAAGGATTATAAATCATGCTGCTATAAAGACACATGCACATGTATGTTTATTGAGGCACTATTCACAATAGCAAAGACTTGGAAGCAACCCAAATGTCCATCAGTGATAGACTGGATTAAGAAAATGTGGCACATATACACCATGGAATACTATGCAGCCATAAAAAAGGATGAGTTCGTGTCCTTTGTAAGAACATGGATGAAGCTGGAAACCATCATTCTCAGCAAACTATTGCAAGGACAGAAAACCAAGCACCGCATGTTCTCACTTATAGGTGGGAATTGAACAATGAGAACACTTGGACACAGGGTGGGGAACATCACACACAGGGGCCTGTCGTGCGGTGGGGGGAATAAAGAGTAATGGGTGCAGCACACCAACATGGCACATGTATACATATATAACAAACCAGCACGTTGTGCATATGTACCCTAGAACTTAAAGTATAATTTTTTAAAAAAAAGTGACATGCTCTACTCTGTAGCCTTCCTTCTCCCCAGATCTCCCTCACTGACATTGTTTGGGGCAAAATCATTAGACTTATTAAGGTTAAAACTGATTCCATCTCCAAATTCCAAAACAAAAATGTTAAGAGATTGTCAGTGATGACATAGTAATAACATCAATATTCTATGAAATAGTTTAGTGTGAAGAAGGCTGGTAATGTTTTGACTATTTATATCACCATGTTATTCACCAGAATGGAATCTAGCCTTTATCACTGTAGCTAAATAATCTAGGTATGATCTGAGGAAACAGTAAATCTGAACAGCCTTTTTGTTACAGGATTTTAGTTACAGGATTTAACTAATTTCATTATTTCTTTTTCATTATTTTTCTTGGTCTAATACAGTTTTTTCTAAGGTCCACAGTTTATTAATAATCCCTTTCATAAATGTAATGCAACTACCTCTAACACCTCCAAAAACATTCAGAAATGCTCTCTTTGCTCCAGTTAAAAAATGCCATGGGAGTTCCAAGAATAGGAAACATCAACCAGGGTATTTAGCACTAGATTGACAGAACTTGGCTCAGACCTGCATTACAAAAGCAAGTGTTCCAACTGTGGTTTTGCTTCAAGGCCGACTGCGGTTTTGCACTGTGCTGAAGTGCTTTCGGATAATTTTTTTTAAAAGGAAATTTACGAAATAATGCTGTAAGAACTGTGTTCTTTATAAGAACTCTTAGGTTATCTTCAGACAACAAAAGCCAATGAGAAAGCCAAGATCACCTTTTCAAATCTCATGCTCTCCTGAATCATAATGGGGAACGCAGAGGGAAAGCTGTTTGTCTCCAGGTACTGATTCATGAGGTAGACCCCGAGGTACACATCTTGTTTGCCAGGCAGGAACACTCCTGGGCAAGAAATCTTAAAAAGAAAGAAAACAACAAACAAGAGAGAGAAAACAGGCTTTGCTTTGTTTTGTTACACGGGGCTCTATTTCTCTTAAGCTCCCACAGACACTGACATTTTCCCATCACCTCACTCCCTCACCTGTACCTCCCAACGCCAACATCCTCCCCTCTGCTCTCCTCACATTGGAAATTCCAATTCCCTCCCACGTCTCCACCAGGTGTCACAATCGCGCTCTCGCCGGCTCCTCTCCCCGCCCCTCCGAGATGGTAGTGCGGAAGCGGAAGAGGCTGCAGGGCCGGGAAGCCTCTGTTTGGTCCGGCCAGGTCCCGGGGTCCGGGCCGCCAGCCGCGATGCCAAGTCCCCGGAGGAGCATCGAGGGACGGCCGCTGGGCGTCTCCGCTTCGAGCAGCAGCAGCAACCCCGGCAGCCCAGCCCATGGCGGCGGTGGCGGCGGCAGCAGGTTTGAGTTCCAGTCCCTGCTCAGCAGCCGCGCTACGGGCGTGGACCCCACCTGCGCCCGGCTCCGTGCGTCGGAGAGCCCAGTTCACCGCCGCGGCTCCTTCCCCCTGGCCGCGGCGGGCCCCTCGCAGTCGCCCGCGCCTCCGCTGCCCGAGGAGGACCGCATGGACTTGAACCCGTCCTTCCTGGGCATCGCCCTGCGCTCCCTGCTGGCCATCGACCTGTGGCTGTCCAAGAAGCTGGGGGTGTGCGCGGGAGAGAGCTCGTCGTGGGGCAGCGTGCGACCCCTTATGAAGCTGCTGGAGATCTCGGGACACGGCATCCCCTGGCTGCTGGGCACCCTCTACTGCCTGTGCAGGAGCGACAGCTGGGCCGGGCGCGAGGTGCTGATGAACCTGCTCTTCGCCCTGCTGTTGGACCTGCTGCTGGTGGCCTTGATCAAAGGGCTGGTCCGCAGGCGCCGCCCGGCCCACAACCAGATGGACATGTTTGTCACAATCTCGGTGGACAAGTACTCCTTCCCCTCGGGCCATGCCACAAGGGCCGCCCTGATGTCGAGGTTCATCCTGAACCACCTGGTGCTGGCCATTCCACTGAGGGTGCTGGTGGTTCTGTGGGCCTTCGTCTTGGGCCTCTCCAGGGTCATGCTGGGGCGGCACAATGTCACCGACGTGGCTTTTGGCTTTTTTCTGGGCTACATGCAGTACAGCATCGTGGACTATTGCTGGCTCTCACCCCATAATGCTCCGGTCCTCTTTTTACTGTGGAGTCAACGATGACACCATCTCATTGATTATGGCACCAGGAAGTCTGAAGGTTTCCACATTCGATGATGCCAACCTAAACCAGCAGCCATCCCGCTTGTCCCTCTTAGGCATTTCAGGCTTCCTTTGGGACTTCAGGTGTCCCATGATCTTGATGTGCTGCTAGGCTGGAGCACACGCTGGCCATTACTGAACACAGCCATATTAGGGAAAGCAAAAAAACCCAAAAAATCCTCTATTGTATATTTATTCAACAACTGTTTATGTCTCCAGGACAACTGCAAAGAAAACAAGCTGAGGTGGTTATACTGTTGCTGTTAAAAGTTGGTATCAGTAAGATTTGTGTTTTGTGGTAATCCCTAAATCAACATACCACTAAACTGAACTTCCAGAAAGAAACATGATGTTCATTCTGTAAATATACATACAGACAGGTCATGTACTAATCCTAGTCCTTTTCCTGAGGTAGATTTTAAACAGTATTTTTAAAGTCCAAGACATAGGTTTTTCTAGTTTATTCCCTGAAGATCTGTTGCCACAGTTGGGAGATTTCTTCTTAATCCTGATTTTCTTGGTAAGCTTTTTTACTTTATTATCTCTTTAATTTATTATCTCTATCCATATTTGTGGATCGGGTAGTGGGAAAAGAGATTATAATACTTGTCTTTCTCTCCTCTCCCTCCACCCCTCAAAAGATCTTTATGTATTTCCCCCTACTCCCTAACTGTCTTTTAGCATTCAGAGAAAAAGCAAGAACTTGCTTAAAGAGGAATCACTTAAAAGGTAGGCATATCTAAGATGCTCATAGAAAAGGAAGAATGGGACATGGCCCCATGCTTATTTCTGTTTACAACCTAACATGGCATGAGAGAAGGCAAAGAAACTAAGTTGCTGGGGAAAGTCAGAGGAACTGAAAGTTTGGGAATAGGCCGACCACATATTATGCCAGTGACCAGTATGACAGGAGATGGGGCCATGCTGCCAGTCATCTCCACTGAATAAAGAATAATGCTCCTCTATGAGGGTAATAAAGTGGGGAAAAGGAACGTCTTCTCAATGCAAGAACATAAGCTTTCTCGTATATACCTGTATGCTACAGTTTTTCACAAGGAATTCCGTTTTCTGAGGTACAGCACATTTTAGGTAACAGTATTTAACTTGAAATTCATCATGGGAGTCTGCTGCTATACCAGGCACAAGATAAAACTCCAAAATTTCTGTTTACATTGACCTTTACATTTAAAGCTGTTCATCCATGGTGCCTCTCCAAATCATAAGACCAAAGACCACCAAACGCAGGGTGGACTCTGCTCATTATTCTTTGACCCAGAAAGACTGGAGAAGGTATGTGCTTTAAGTGCTGCTCTACCTGAAAAGAAATCCTTTAAATTACCTATGGAAGTGATGTCCTCAGATAATCTTAATGACTATTTTGGCATTTATAAATAGAAATTATTATGGACTTTGATCTGCCATACTGAGGTTCGGAACTTGGAGAATGGCTGTGATAAGTAGGTTTTGAATGAGTGAAAGCATAAACTTGTTCAGAGTGAGGGGCATACTGAAAAAGGAACAGCCATGCCTCAAAATCAAATCATTTGCATTCCCACAACATCCTGAATACCGACTACCTCTTCACTTGCTAAAGCAGCTAAACTGTGAAGCTCTAAGTGGTTTGGGTTTGTTGTTTAACCTTAGCGAGATCCTTTGTTTTAACTGCAGCAATATTCAAGCCAGATGTTTGGAAGCAAATGATATTTCCTCTTGCAGTGTCCACAAATCTGAATATTAGGGGCATGAAATTAGGCTTACCATCTGGTTCGTAATTACAATTTTGGAATTCTCTGTTTTAGTTGCTGGGGCCTGAGTTTTCTGGCTCTTAAAGCATAGATCATTTCACCTGATGTTTTTGAAGCATCCTAAGTACAGTAGAGTAGAAAACTGATTTCTTTGTTAATTGTACACTGAAGAATGCCTTTTAAAAATCAAAATAAAATTAACCAATAATGGTGAATGAAGTGAGATGAAAACTTGCTTAATTTTTGCCTTGATGAGGAGGGAGACAGATTTATCACTTAGCTTCTCAAGAGTTCCTTCTTCCTGCACAATTTTTAGAGCTTAAAACTGGTATAGCATTACTAATATGGTCTAGCCCTATTTGCTGTCAGCAGAGTGGGACAAATCCAGGAAATTTTGATCACCTTTCACACCCACATGTATGATGAAACCACAGTATTTGCCAATTGTATGGAGGCCAACCAAATTCCATGACAATTTCCTGTTAGCATTGTGCTTGTAGTCATAGCCAGTAGAAAAGCCCCTAGAGGAAAAGCGGCATGATATTCTGTTACTAACTACATGGAAGGATTGGAAAATGGAAACTGAAATAAGAGGGAATGACAGACCCCCAAGTAGAAACCATGGAGTCACTCTGCCACAGCACTTCACTTAGGAAAGATTTGGTAATTACAAAATATTGATTGATTGATTTCCCTTTTGGAATTAGCAAGCCAGAGCCATCACTAAGGGGAAACAGCATAGAAAATATCCGATTGGTTCATAGAGTTGGCAAATAATCAGGAAATGATGGAGCTTTTTAAAATTATTCCCTGGTTATTTAAAGAAGTTTAAAATACTTTCACAAATCTTTATCCAGGAGAAGAAAATAAATTCTACCTGGACTTAATGCGGGGTTGTTTGAAAAGGATTTAAAAATTCACAATAAAGATAAGAAACATGTTAGCTTTAGAACAGAAAAAAAAAAAGTGGGAACAGGTGGAGCTGAATTAAAGGTTAGGAAGTCAGGGAAAACCAATATGGAGAATCTTAAAGACAAAGGTACAATCTGTCCCAGAAGATAATGATGTGTTTGTGGTAAGTGGGGGATGTGGGGGAGGGTTGTTGAAAACCACCTGAGACTATTTAGAGTCCGACTTGAGGTTAAGGAGGGGGAGTTCATCGATCTCTTACCGCCCGGATCTGCAGCTCCACCACCACCTCCAGAGGCATCGTTCCCTGCGTGGGCGAAAGGACTGGAATGAAAAGATCCTTTTGTGCCGAGCCTTGGACCAATTTTTCTTAGTTTAGCTGAATCCCTAGAGCAAATGTTCCCAGAAGCTTCCCCAGTCCCACCCCCTTGTTCCCCTACCGTCCCCCCCAGCCCAGGTCCCTCCCACCGGGACGGGTCTCTCACACTCAAGCCGGAGTGCAGGCTTCCAGAAGGCGGAAGCGTGGCGTTGCCAGGGACACTCAAACGTGCAGTCTTCATCGTGGAACGCGCGCGAGTCCCCAGCGCAGACGCGCGCCCTCACGGTGCGCCGCTTGGAGGCGAGGTCGCTGTTGCCTACGCAGTCCCCCAACCAGAGAGACTAGCCCTGTCTAGCGTGCTAGACGGATAGAGAAATGCTAACAATCCCGGATTTCTTTACATCAGCTCCTGCTATCCCCAATTACCATGTTAAAATGTTTACCGTTTTCATTCTGAAAGTAGAATGAGATCATAGGTCTGTTCTAATTTAATACACGTGTTTAGTATCTGCACGACCCCAAGCCTTGTAGTTTCTGTAACAATTCTCATTTAATATAGTTGCCTGTTCCTAAAAATACTCTTTGCTTATTAAATGTTATGTTTGCTTCGGAAAACATGGCCACTGTCAATAACAAACGTGTGCTAATTAGAAATATAAGGTTAATTCCTAAACATATTTAAAAGTTAGGTATCCCCTGTTAGCAGCAATAGAAATATGTCAGTCTTTCCATAACGGTGTCCAGCCTTTTCTGGGGTTTAGTTTAAGGCAAGCATTGAGTAGCCCAATGGGTAGTTATTGTATTTGCCAAAACCACAGTTACACTGTAAACACTGTCAGAGGTGGTGGGCAGAGCAAGAGTTCTGAATGAGTAGGGGACATTCACTACATCTAATAGACAAAAATGAAGGAAAGGAGCAGGTAGTGGCTCCTTCTAGCAATCCAAAAAATCTAGGAAGGCCAATGCTGTCTCTGAAAAAAGAATTTAAAATCCTAAATTATGTTCAGTCATTTATTCCTAATATTTTGCATTAGAGAGTTATACAATTGGAAATAGTGCAGAAGGATGGTCAAGACAAGATTCGGTATTCATTTTGGTAACTGGAGTTTATTTCCCTGGAAGGGAAAAACTTGGTATGATGAAGAAGGGCATATTGTATCCTTATCCAGTTCCTAGTGCTGTGTCTCTCTGCATACCAAGAGATACAGGTGGGCACCTAACTACCTATAGTGTCCAGATCATTGATTTGTCACTCACAACTTGCTGACACCCAGAGTGATGTGGGACAGGACCTGTGATGATCCTAACAGATAGGTCACCAACACCAATGCTAAGAAATCAAGGAGAATGACAAGCAAAACAAATTAATAAATAGCCAGAGTTGTATTGGGAGAGAAGAATCAGTCTTTATTGAGGATCTGCAAAGTGCTAGGCACATTGCATATGCTAATTCATCTCATCCCTAGAATAACTCTATCAGGGAGATATTATCCCTATTTTACAGATGCAGAATCTGAAGCTAGACAGCATTTTACTAAAAGCCACACACCTAATAAGGGAGCAGCCACATTTGAATCCAGGTGTGCCCTACCACATCACTGGGTCTGCAATATAGACATCCTGTTGATCTCTAGAGACACAGTGTTCCATTCTATGCTCTTCTTAGTCTTAACTCTTGATCTAAATGGACTCTCCTTGCTTGGCTGCTAGGGCACAGCTCTCTTCTGGTTTCCCTCCAACTTTCTGGCCATTCTTTCTTTGTCTGTTTATCCTCCTCTGTCTGGCTAAGCAATGTTTCTAGGTCCTTTCCTTTCCTCACTCTATACCCTTTACTTAGAGTGTCATCCATTGCAGATATTGATTAACACATGTATACAGATTTACATACCCCACCAAGACCTGTCTTCTGCTGCCCCTGACAAGGTGGAATCTCAATATCATATCTTGTATCATACATATAAATATGTGTATCTCCTCTTTGTAGCAACTGCCATAATAGCAGTTTTACATTTGTTCCTGTGACTGTTGATTACTATTTGTCTCCGTAATCTGTAAACTCTGCATGGCTAAGCATTTATACCCTAAATAGGATAGAAGATAATAAATATTTTTGAATATTAAATGCAGAGATGGCCAAGCCAATCTGTGGGGGTTAATGTACATGGATAAAGAGAGGTCCCATCACATGGGGTAAAAGAAATCTGCAGAATTAGAAAGGACCAGGCACAGCTACTTCTGCTAATCTGCTATGATGATATTAAATGAGTTGATGGGGATACTTCACACTCTCCTAATTGTCCCCACCATGGTTACCTGAGGCTCTCAGCTGCTGTGGAGATGTGGCAGTTGCTACACACCCAGTCCCTCTCACTCATCTTGCAAAGTTATTTATAATTGAGGCTGTCCATCTCTGCTGGGGGCCAACAAAGCCTTTTAAGGATTGGACTGTCACCACTTCAAGAGAAAGGCTTTATTACCTGGGTAGATACCTCTTGGTGGCAGCAAACAGATTTCAATGAACAACCGCTATTTCCAGAGAGTGTCTGCAGTGCAGCTTGGCCAGCAGTGACATCAGCATTGCAGAAATGATACAGCAGCACATCCTGTTCACATCCTGGCCCCAGACAAGAAAATGAAACATGCCCCAAATGGGGATTTTCCAAAGAGTAAATAAACAAAGAACAAGAATATGACAGATAATTATGGCTGAGATTTTTTTTAACTAAAAAAAATTAATTATAAGACAAAAATTATAAATATTTCAAATAATAAGTGTATTCATATGAAAGGAAGAAACTACTAAAGAGACAGCACTAGTGGGAAGGGTATGGGAAAACACATTGATGGGAGTGTAAATACATACAATGTATTCGTTTCCTATGGCTGCTTAACAAATTTAGGGGCTTAAAGCAAGACAAATTTATCATTTAATTTTGTGAGAAGTCCAACACAGATCTCACTGGGCTAAAATCAAGGTGCCAGCAGGGCTGCATTCCTTGCCTTTCTGTTTCCTTGCTTTTCCAGAGGTTGCTCGTATTCCTTGGCTTAAACTTCCCTTCTTTCATGTTCAAAACTGGCTACATAGAGCCAAGTCTTTCTTATGCTGCCATCTCTCTGGTTCTCCCTTTCTTTTTTTTTTTTTTTTTGAGACAGAGTCTCGCTGTGTCACCCAGACTGGAGTGCAGTGGCGGGATCTCAGCTCACTGCAACCTCCGCCTCCCAGGTTTAAGCGATTCTTCCGCCTCAGCCTCCCGAGTAGCTGGGAGTACAGGCACGCACCACCATGCCCAGCTAATTTTTGTATTTTTAGTAGAGACAGGGTTTCATCATATTGGCCAGGTTGGTCCTGAACTCCTGATCTCGAGTAATACACCTGCCTCAGCCTCCCAAAGTGCTGGGATTACAGGCGTGAGCCACCATGCCTGGCCTCCCTTTCACTTTTAAGGACCTTTGTGATTGCACCTTTGTGAAACACCCAGATAATCCAGGATAATTTCTCTAATTAAAGGTCAGCTGATCAGCAACCTTAATTCCATCTACAACCTTAATTTCCCCTTTACCATGTAAGGTAACCTATGCACAGGTTCCAGGGATTAGGATGTGGATATCTTTGGGGGCCACTATTATGCCTACCACATATAACTTATCTGGAGAGCAATTTGATAATGTCTATCAAAATGTTTAATTTGACCCAGCAATTCTGCTAAGAATTTATCCCATGGGTATACTTTCACAAAAACATATGGTGCACAATTATTTCTAGTTGAAAAAATGCTGGAAACCAACTAAATGTTCATTAGGTAGGATCAGATTAAATCAGTTATGGTTTAGCCATATGATAGAATATTATGCAGCATGGAAAAAGAATGAGGCAGACAGAGCTATATATTCTAACAGTAAATAGTCTCTAAAATATAGAGCCAAGAAAAAAAAGGCATAAAAAATGTATACAGTGTGCTGCCATTTGGGAGAGAAGGAGAATATTGTATCTACATATATGCTTAGAATATCCCTGAAAAGATATGCTAGAAGCTGCTATTAATGTGTGCCTCTGGGGAGGGACCTGGGGTAGGGAGGCAGAGAGGAAGTTATTTTTTATTGAATATCTATAGGTACTTTAAAAATATATTTTTGCCAAGTACTTGCATTATTTAATCCAAAAAGGAAACCACATTAAAACAAGTAGAAAATGTAAAATAATACAAAGGATTGGTCTGGGAATATAGAAAGAAGCAGGAACTGGCTTCTTCAGCTTTTGGAGCTATATCCTATATACTACTGCATGCCATAAAAATATCCATGCAAGTGTGTCTGCCACTTCTGCTTCCAGTGCAGGGCTTCTTATCCTGTGATTCCTGGCTATCTCAGGGGTCTTAAACCTCCTGAAATGATAGGCAGCATTTCCTACATGTGCATATATGCATTTTTCCAGGAAAAGAGTCTGTAGCTTTCATAATCTGAAAGGGGAAATGTTAGTCAAGTCAGGTTTTACAGCACTGTTCAGTGCATGCTGACTCCTCTTCCTGCCATCGGCTCCCCATCTACAGCAAAAAGAAAGGCTACCTGGGTTATCAGACAAGGCGGCAGGTAAGAAAAGAGGGCCTGTTCTCTCCATCACATCCATACTCCCTTATTAGAGCAAAAGGACAGCTGTATTTCATAATAAGTGATTTTAAAAAAAGACCCTCAAAGTCCTGTTCTAAGCCATTTGTTTATGTCTGGACTCAACAGACTCATTTGTCAGGCCCTACAATCTTTTGAGCAGTGAATTATTCATTAGCAAGTATGAATAACACCAGCAGATTGAGTTTCCAAAGTGAGTTAGTCATTTGCATTTGGAAGAAATGCCTGAAAAGGAAGAAACACAAAAACGAAAAAACACCCAAGAACATGAAATGATCTGGATTATTTCAGTAGTAGTGCATTTCCAGGTCAATGATTTTTTATTTCTTTTAAAGCATGGGCCCAGTCTCAAGACCCAAGAAATAACTGTCTTATATTTGGCCTTCTCCAAAGTCTTTCTCTAAAATGTTCTGTAATAGTTTAGTTTTCTCAAACTCTGATATACAGAGAAGAAAGTTTTACCTTTCTCACTTTTGTATGTATGAGAAAGCTCAATGAACTACACTGAGTTCTTTCCTTGGTTCTAACAAACTGCATAAAGATGAAGTATAGCAGGGTGCAGTGGCTCACGCCTGTAATCCCAGCACTTTGGGAGGCTGAGGTGGGCAGATGACCTGAGGTCAGGAGTTCGAGACCAACCTGGACAACAAGCAAAACCCTGCCTCTACTAAAAATACAGAAATTAGTGGGGTGTGGTGGCACATGCCTGTAATCCCAGCTACTTGGGAGGCTGAGGCAGGATAATCGCTTGAACCCGGGAGATAGAGGTTGCAGTGAGCTGAGACTGCGCCACTGCACTCCACCTTGGGCAACAGAGCGAGACTCCATCTCAAAAAATAAATAAATAAAAAAGATGAAATGTGTATATACATATATACATACATATATATGCACACATACATATATACATACATACGTATACACACATATATAATTTATATATATTAATGTTAATATTCTTTAGGCAAACTTTACATTAGCAGAATCTGGCTGTCACCATATGAACTCACTGATCAATTCCAGCCCCACTCTGCATCATTATAGGTACATTATATGCTTCCCTATGTGATTCATAGGAAGTACCTATGAAGCACATTTACCAAGAAAGTTGTAGTTGAATCTAATCAACTACACTGAGAGTTGCACTGTCCGATAATAAAAATATGGTAGCCATTTATAGCTATCTAACTGAACTAAAACTAAATACATTTATTTATTTATTTATTTAGAGATGGAGTCTCGCTCTTGTCACCCAGGCTGGGGTGCAGTGGCACAATCTTGGCTGACTGCAACCTCTGCCTCCTGGGTTCAAGCAATTCTCCTGCCTCAGTCTCCTGAGTAGCTGGGTTTACAGGCACCCGCCGCCATACCCAGCTAATTTTTTGTGTTTTTAGTAGAGATGGGGTTTCGCCATTTTGGCCAGGCTGGTCTCGAACTTCTGACCTCAGGTGATCCGCCTGCCTCAGCCTCCCAAAGCGCTAGGATTACAGGTGTGAGCCACTGCGCCCGGCCAACTAAATACATTTAAAATCCAGTTCCTCACTTGCATTAGTCACATTTAAAGCACACATACCCATATGTTGCCAGTGGCTACTGGGATTAGATAATGCAGGCAGAATATTTTCATCATCGCAGAAAGTTCTAATGGGCAGCATTGCTCTAGAGTTAACTTCACTTAAAGGAAATATGGAGGACAGAAAAATATGTTAATGACAACAAAAGGAAGCAGGCAGACATATTTATAACAGAACATGGGACATTCCAGCACATACGTGCAGTCCCAGCTACCTGAGAGGCTGAGGTGGGAGGATCACCCGAGCCTGGGTGGTCGAGGCTGCAGTGAGCCATGATTGTGCCATGCACTCCAGCCTGGCCCACAGAGTGAGACCTTGTCTCAATAAATAAATAAGTAAACAAACAAACAAATAAATAAATAGAGCCCGGCGCAGTGGCTCACGCCTGTAATCCCAACACTTTGGGAGGCCAAGGCAGGTGGATCACCTGAGGTCGGGAGTTCGAGATCAACCTGACCAACATGGAGAAACCCTGTCTCTACTAAAAATGCAAAAAACTTGGCCGGGCATGGTGGTGCATGCCTGTAATCCCAGCTACTCGGGAGGCTGAGGCAGAAGAATCGCTTGAACCTGGGAGGCGGAAGTTGCGGTGAGCTGAGATGGTGCCATTGCACTCCAGCCTGGGCAATAAGAATGAAACTCTGTCTATAAATAAATAAATAGAATCTGGGACATTCTATAGGACCCCTAACCCAGTTAATCTGCAATAAGTCAATGGCATTTTTTTTAAAAAAAAGGAAGAGGTGAGGGAACTGATCTAGATTAAAAGATACTTAAGAGACCTCACAACCAAATGGAATATGTGGACTTTGTTGGGACATTAATTCAAACAAACCAAATGCAATATTTGAGACTATCAGGGAATTTTTTTTTTTTTTTGAGACAGAGTTTCACTCCTGTTACCCAGGCTGGAGTACAATGGTGCAATCTTGGCTCATCGCAACCTCTGCCTCCCAGGTTCAAGTGATTCTCCTGCCTCAGCCTCCCGAGTAGATGGGATCATAGGCATGCACCACCACGCCCGGCTAATTTTTTGTAACTTTAGTAGAGACAGGGTTTCTCCACGTTGGTCAGGCTAGTCTCCAACTCCTGACCTCAGGTGATCCGCCCGCGTTGGCCTCCCAAAGTGCTGGGATTACAGGCATGAGCCACCATGCCCAGCCTATCAGGGAAATTTGATTATGGTTTGGACATTAGATAACACCAAGCAATTAATTTTTATATATATGATAAATGGGCATTATATATATATGATAATGCCCTTGTGTTTATGTAAGGCAAATATTAACATTGTTTAGAGACATATATTAAGGTATGTAGTGGTAAAATGATTTAATGTCTAAGATTTTGCTTTTAAGTATTCCAGTCAATGAATAAAAGGAATAGATAAAGCAAATGTTGTAAAATCTTGATAATTATTGACGGTGGGTTATGGATGAATGGGGTTTCTGTAATTTTATTCTTTTTTGTGTTAAAAAAATACTCACACTAGGCTGGGTATGGTGGCTGACACCTGTAATCCCAGTGCTTTGTGAGGCAGAGACCAGAGGATTGCTTGAGGTCAGGAGTTCAAGACCAGCCTGGACAACATAGTGAGAACCCATGTCTACATTAAAAAAAAATTAGGTGGGCATAGCAGTGTGCACTTGTAGTCCTAGCTATTCAGGAGGCTGAGGTGGGAGGATCCCTTGAGCCCAGATGTTGGAAGCTGCAGTGTGCTATTATCTTGCCACTGCACTCCAGCCTGTGTGACAGAACACAATCTTGTCTCTTAAAAAAAATCATAATAACAACTTAAAAAAACCTTTGACATATAAAATTCCCTTCAATATAAGTCTTACACATACTGAAAGAGAAAATATAGTGGATCTATTCACCTCAAATGCAGATGAGATGAGAAAATTATCGTGGTGTGTAATAATGCTTTACAAATAATTCAGAGGGACATCCACTTAAAGGTGAAAAAGTAGCGCTGGTTTTTTTTGCTTTTTTTTTTTTTTTTCAGACGGAGTCTCGCTCTGTTGCCCAGGCTGGAGGGCAGTGGCACAATCTCGGCTCACTGCAAGCTCCACCTCCCGGGTTCACGCCATTCTCCTGCCTTAGCCTCCTGAGTAGCTGGGACTACAGGCACCCGCCACCATGCCCAGCTAATTTTTTGTATTTTTAGTAGAGACAGGGTTTCACTGTGTTAGCCAGGATGGTCTCGATCTCCTGACCTCATGATCTGCCTGCCTCGGCCTCCCAAAGTGCTGGGATTACAGGCGTGAGCCACTGCGCCCGGCCAGTGCTGTATTATAATAGTGATCTCTGCATGAATATCCAAAACAGGAGCTGGCAATTTGAGTATTTCTTTACATATACACACTTCTCAAGAATTTTCCAGGAATCTTCCAAGGAAGGAATCAAATTGCAATTGCACAGCTTTTAACAATCTTGAAGTCATTTGGGATGTGGACCCACACATGGGTTCTGTTTCACCCAACTTTATTAGAGTTCGTGAGTCAGACTTATATGTTACTCTTTGGCTTGTGCTTTGATTTACTGGCATTTGTAGGCTCAATGCTTACATAATGATGCAACACAAGTCCTTCCACAAGGGCTGCCCTTGGGCATTTTGGACTACATAGTCTTTCCATTTAAAAGTAATTTCCACTCAGAAAAAAACCTAATTTGCTCCTTTGAGTTTCAGCTGGCTAGCTCTATGTCCATGGGAGTAATAGGCAAATTATGACCCAAAGCAATTTCCAAGGAATTTTATTTATTATCCAAAATAAGAAAGTAGAAGAGTATGATTAAGTTCCAAGACTTGTTTAAAAAGTGTCTACTGGAGCTGGGCCTAGTTGTACGTGCCTGTAATCCCAGCCACTTGAGAGGCCGAGGCAGGAGGATCTCTTGAGCCCAGGAGTTTGAGACCAACCTAGGTAACACAGCAAGAACTGTTTCTAAAAATAAGTGTTTACTATGCCAGGGCACAGGATTCAGATCCTGAAGTCAGCAATGGCTCAAGATGAGGCTACTTCTGGTATCATTATATCCACTCCTTATCTCCTACCAAAATATACTTCTTTCTATTCCTTTTTCACCATCTTCTGCCTTTATTTAACCTTTTCTTTTATCCTTGTTTCCATTCATTCATTCTCTATCCATTTATTCAGCTCACATTTATTGAGTGTCTACTGTAAGCCAGGTATTGTTCTGAGCCATGTAAGTACAAGAGTGAATAAGAAACAATCTGTGCTCTCATGGAGCTTACATTCTATTGGGGTAAAAAACATAATAACTAAGTGAATGTAAAATAATAGTATGATGAATAGTAGAAAGGAAATATACAAGGTGGTAAAATAGAACAGGTTGAAGAAGAAATGAGAACCTCATTTAGACTCACTGGCCAGATTGGCCTAAGAGTATGAGATTTGATCTAAGATCTAAGAAGAAAAGCATGACCACTAGCAAGCCTTTCAAAGTAAGAGAAAAGGCAAAGGGAATAGCAACTCGAAAGGGCCATGAGTTAGGAAAGGAACTGCCATGTTTGAGGAACTGAAAGGAGTCCAAGAGAGATTTTGGGGTGGGAGAGGGCAAGGAAGGTGTTAGGAAGAGGGTTTAAGAAATGACATTCAGGGCCAGGTGCAGTGGTGCACATCGGTAATCTCAGCACTTTGGGAGGCCGAGGCGGACAGATCACCTGAGGTCAGGAGTTTGAGACCAGCCTGGCCAACATAGTGAAACCCTGTCTCTACTAAAAATACAAAAATCAGCTGGGTGTGGTGGTGCACACCTGTAATCCCAGCTACTCGGGAGGCTGAGGTAGGAGAATCGCTTGAACCCAGGAGGTGGAGGTTGCTGTGAGCTGAGATGGCGCCACTGCATTCCATGCACTCCAGCCTGGGAGACAGAGGAAGACTCCATCTCAAAAAAAAGAGAAAGGAATGACACTCAGGAATTAGGCTGCCACTAGGTTTCACAGGAACTTTATCAATTATGGCAGAGAATGTGATTGCCTACCTTACTGCCACAAACTCTTCCTCCTTGCTAACAGAACTCCAGTTTTGTTTAGGTAGCAATGCATCCAGCTCCAGACAACAAATCATAATTTATTTAAGCCAGTTCTGGCCAATAAGATATAAGGATTTCACTAAAAGGTTTCGAGAAATATCTTTATTTTTCATATGAGAGCCACAAGTGAATAAAGCTGTCTTGCCTCCTTCTCTGTCTTCCTGCTTTAGCTTCTGCCATATTTTGATGTGATGTCCAGAGCTGTAGCAGCCATCCTGCAACCATGATGTAACAAGCCTGAAGATGAAAGTAAACAGATCTGGGATGCTGGGGAGGAGGGATAGGGATTGAAAGAACCTGAATCTTCCTTTCCTTTCCCTTTCCTTCCCTTCCCTTCCCTTCCCTTCCCCTCCCCTCCCCTCCCTTTCCCTTCCTTTCCTTTCCTTTCTTTCTTTTTCGACACAGTCTCGCTCTGTCACCCAAGTGGAGTGCAGTGCTGCGATCTCAGCTCACTGCAACCTCCACCTCCCGGGTAGCTGGGATTACAGGCATGCACCACCAGGTCTGGTTAATTTTTGTATTTTCAGTAGAGACAGGGTTTTGCCATGTTGGCCAGGCTAGTCTCAAACTCCTGGCCTCAAGTGATCCACCCGCTTGGCCTCACAAAGTGCTGGGATTACAAGTGTAGGCCACCATACCTGGCCTGAACCTGAATCTTTAATGACACTTTCGAACTGCTAAGCCTATCCTGGGATCATTCTTTTTGTTAAATACACAGTAAATGTCCTTATAGTTTAGGTTTCTTTTAGCTGAGGTTTCAGTTATTTGCATTGAAAGCATATAATTGATATAGCAGGGGTGAAACATGATATGATTTATGTATTTTTAAAAAAATTCTCTGGCAAGAGTATGAAGAGATTGTAAGGAGCAAGAATGGAACAGAAGCATGGAAGACTACTGCAGTAGTTCTGAGAAGCAATCATAGTGTTCTGACCTAGGGAGTACGCAGTAAAGCAGGAAAGAACATAGATTCAAGATGTATTTGGGGGTAAAAACAGCAGGACTTGCTGTTGGTATGAGAGGTAAAGGAGAGGGAGGAACTAAGGCTGAACTCCAGGTTTTGGACTGGATGGTGATGCCATTGATTGACACGGAGAAGACCCAAAGAAGTTTGGGGAAGGGGGTGAGATCAAGGGTTTGGATGTGTTAAATTTAAGATGTGTATGAACCATTCAAAAAGAGATGACAAATCACCGGGTAGACATGAGTCTGGAGCACAGGGGTAAGGTCAGGACTTGGATTGGAGAATTATAGATACACAGATGTTATTTAAAGCCACAGGAATAGACAGGATTCTCCTCACTGGCCAAAATATGAAGAACTCTAAAGTTAGAGGTCAGCTAGAAGGGAAGAAGACTGAGGAGAAGTAGTGAAACAGGTAGGAGAAAAACTAACAGCATTAGCGTTTATATAGGGCTTACTTTATGCCAGGCACTATTCAAAGCACTCTGTGGCTTCATGGAAGCAAAGAGAAAAATGTTTTTCTTTTCTTCCTCCCTTTCCAGTCTCTTCTGTGACTTTCACCCCTAAATTCAAAAGGTTTAGGTGCAAAAGTGATTCTCAGCTTTTATTTGTAATTAATTTTATAGTAATCTTGTAGTGTTATAATCTTGTACTGTTATAATACTATAATTATAGTATACATTCATTGGAAAAATATTCAAACAGCATAGTACAGGGAAGCTAAATGTGGAAAGTAAAGATCCTCAGAAGCTTTCCTTCCTAGACTCACCCACCAGACGTAATCATTAATAGTTTCTTGCATATCCTCCAGGAATGTTCTGCGCGCGCGCACACACACACACACACACACAGACACGGACGCAAATACCATCCCTCTCTCTTCTCCTCTCTCTGTATACGTACGCATATGTTTAATTCTGCAAGTTGCTTTGTTTAAAACTCCATACCTTTTGGAGGTATTTATATATCAGCATATTTAGACACAATTTACTTTTTTAAAAAAGGGTAATATCCCATTGTATTAATATTCCATAATTTAAGTTCCTCTATCGATGGACAATTAGAATGCTTTTTTTTTCTTGCCACACACACACAAAAATTGCTGCCAGAAATATTTGTAGTAAATCTTCGGATATTGGTGTAAAAATAATTGTTGCATACTTTCTTAGTGGTGAAATTGCTGAATCAATCCGCTCAAGCCTCTCATATTGTCAAATTACTCCTCCTAAAAGGTTATACTAATGACATTCTCACATCATTTCCTTACACATTTGGTATTAAGCGACTTCACAAGTTTGCCAATCTAAATACGTGGGAAAAGATGGCGTCATGTTGTTGTTATTTGGGTCTCTTTATGAGTAGGGCAGCAAGACCTGATTATTAAACGTGCAAGTTCTGAAGTTAAACTCCCCGGGGCTGGATCCTACCTCTTCCTTGTAAAATGTGTGATCTCGGGCATGTTGGGTCTATTTCCTCGTCTCAAAAAAAGGGGATAAACAGAGTACATGTCTTTAGACTTAAACAAGATACGTAGGCATACAGGAAGCCCTTCTTATGCGTTCGCTGCTAGCGGTACTGATCCTAATTTTTTTGAAGCCGTGCTGGCTCCGGTACTTTATTTTTGGTGTACTCCTCCAACTAACCAAGTTTCGCAGAATTCTGTTGTTGCCTGTAATTAGAAATGAGAGGAAAATTGGCTCCGCTTGTTCAAAATTCTCCTCCCTCCGCCCCAACTCTGCCTTAGAATCACTGGTTTAAATGTCAATGTAAAGGAATGAATTGCAATTTTCAAGCAACATGCAAAGTGGACACCTGGTCTGGGTACCTCCCGCCGTTTTCGGTATAGGGAACACCAGATAACAATATATAACGCTACCTAACAAACGTTTCTCCACCCACAGCGCCATTAGCGGTTAAGTTTGCAGTACCGAAGAGCTGCAAGAGAACGGGGCTTAAAACAGGAATACAATTGCTGATCCACCCACTACACGCAAAGGGCCCGGGACGCGCCTCCACAGCCCCGCCCCAACCGGAAGTGACGCACAGTGCCGACTATTTCTTCCGCCGTCCACCCGTGGCGAGGCCCAGGCTATCGCGGGGTGTGCAGCGGTGTCGCGGCCAGTAGAGGGATTCTGGGTAACGGCTCCGGCCCCCGGCTGGGCTTCTGGCTCGGCGCAGCAGGTTCCACTCACGCCAAGTCTGTTGGCAGTGGCAGTTGTAGGGCCAGGGGCGGTTGTAGGACCCGGAGCAGCCGGACATGGAACAACCGTGGCCGCCTCCGGGACCTTGGAGCCTCCCTCGGGCCGAGGGTGAGGCTGAGGAAGAGAATGACTTGGACGTGTTCCCCAGTTCTCCCCGCTGCCCGCAGCTGCCGGGCGGCAGCGCCCAGGTGAGAGGGGGCCTGCGTTCTGCGGAGGGATAGAGTAGTGCTGTCGCCAAACCCCTGGAATGCCGCGTCTCCCAGACCCTCTTCTACGCCTTTTTCTACGCCCACCTCACTGCCGGGGGCCGGGGACCTGGGACCTGGGACCTGACGCCTGATGCCATCCCACCCCTTTTATGGCATCTTCGGAGGGGAGACGGGGTGGCCATATATTACCAACCTCCACCTCCACGCACACGTTTTGTTTCGCCTTGGCTGATTCCTATTCACCCTTGGAATACCTTCCTCCATCTCCCCTTCCTGACAGCACCCAGATTTGGGGCGGCTCATGCTGTAACATTGACCCTTTGTCCTCTTGTGAGAGGTTTTCCCCAAGCACTTTATTCTGTTAAAGGCTCTAGCGTACTTGTGCACAGTTGATAGGAACAGTGAATGATTGTAGTTCAGCATCACACTGAGTCCTGACAAAGATTTCACATGCGATTTTCACCGATGTTGACAACTGAGTAAATTCTTTAAACCTCGCTTTTGACGCTGGCGTACACCTCTCCCATTCGCGTGACCATCTTTGCCTTACTGTTTTGTTTTTTAGTTTTGCTTCACGTCATTCTCCAGTGAAAATACATACGCATATACTTGTCTTTTCCTTCAGACTTCTCTTAGGTTCCTGGTATTGTGTTTTCAATCCAGCATTCCTGCCTTCCTGCCATTGAAACGTATCCAAATGTGATATACTATTAAAGATTTTTCAGGGACCTATCTTAGGGGATACTTACATACTCGCATCACCTTGTCCTGTTTTTTTCTCCGAATCCGTGTTTTGGAAGTATATTTCAGGATCACAGACTAAACACTAATATATTCAATGGATCATAAGTGTCTGCCGCCTTCTTGCAAAATGGGGTTCCCAAGAGTGTAACAGATTTAATAGTAGTTTTCCTCTCAACTTATTTTGCTAGATGTTAATGAGGATGAGTTAAATTGCTTGCCAGTAAGCATGACATTATCAATCTTATGCCCAGCTAACAGGGTTAGTTGGCTTCACACAGAGAAAAATGCTGTTTCATAACCACTGTCTGTACTTTGGCCAGCTAGTCACTGGGGTACTACAAGACATTTTTTAGGAGGACAGAATGAGAGTTGATGGGTCCATCATTAGTCACCCACTAATTTTGGATCACTAGTGTCATCTTTATATACAAAATGTATTATAAGCACATGATGTGCTAGGGAGGAAAGAAGAGTGAACAGCAGGTGCCATTGTCAATTTTGAAGGCATATGAAGAGAAAAAAGGGTGTCAAGAATTTCAGTGCATTGTGATTGAATTACAGACGTAATCTAGAGAAATATCTGTATGTTAATTTCTTACTTGTGCACTTCTAAATTTGTTTAGCTGAAAGAGATTTTAGAAGTGAGTAAGCTTATCTCTCTCATTAAAAGTGATTTCCCTGAGGCCATATAACTAGTTAGTGGCCAGGTTAAAACTAGAACCCACTTATGACTCCTAGTCCAGTATATTTTCCCACGTACTGCACTGCCCACCGTGTGAAGTACTGTAAAACTTTGTCTGAAACTACCTTTAAATGGTGTTAAAATTTGCAAAGTGGGCCAGGTGCAGTGGCTTACCCCTGTAATCCCGCACTTTGGGTGGCCGAGGCGGGTGGATCACCTGAAGTGGGGAGTTCGAGACCAGCCTGGCCAACATGGAGAAACCCCGTCTCTACCAAAAATACAAAATCAGCCTGGTGTGGTGGCGCATGCCTGTGATCCCAGCTACTCGGGAGGCTGAGGCAGGCGAATTGTTGGAGGCGAAGGTTGCAGTGAGCCAAGATCACACCATTGCACTCCAGTCTGGGCAACAAGAGCGAAATTCTTGTCTCAAAAAAAAAAATTTTTTTTTGCAAACTGATTATTAATTCTAAGTTCATGTGTTTATTACAAACTTACTTCAATTGGTCTTGCTGGCTTTAAGACTTAAATTTTTGGATTGGAATATTTGGAAAAAATAAAACGTTTAATTGATTAACATTTTATAATCCTAAAAAACAGCTTTGGCTTAATTTTATCAAATAAGGGGGATCTAGACTTCTTAACGTAGTATGTGATATGTAGTTCTTAGACCCAATTAATGTAAAGGCAGATCATGTTTAATGTCCCTCTAAAACTTCTGTATGGTCATGGATTAGAGTGTGACCTAATATTTTATTTAATATCTGAATACATGTTGGATAGTTTGCCCAAATGGCCAAATGTTGTCTGAGTAGTTTGTGGAGAATTAAGACATAAATTATTTTTAGAATTGTTCGATTTGAGAAAAGAATATTTGCTCCCAAATAATTTGAAAATGCAAGATAATTTCTATTTATCCATATTACCATATTACTTTTCTTGATATACTGTCTTTTTTTTTTTTTTTTTTTTGAGATGGTGTCTTGCTGTGTTGCCCAGGCTGGAGTGCAATGGCACGATATTGGCTCACCACAGCCTCCGCCTCCCAGGCCCATGTGATTCTCCTGCCTCAGCCTCCTGAGTAGCTGGGATTACAGGTGCCCACCACCGTGCCCAGCTAATTTTTTTTTGAGACGGAGTCTCGCTGTGTCACCCAGGCTGGAGTCCAGTGGTGCAATCTCGGCTCACTGCAACCTCTGCCATCCTGGGTTCACGCCATTCTCCTGCCTTAGCCTCCCAAGTAGCTGGAACTACAGGCGCCCACCACCATGCCTGGCTAATTTTTTGTATTTTTAGTAGAGATGAGGTTTCACCATGTTAGCCAGGATGGTCTCGATCTCCTCCTTGTGATCCACCCGCCTCGGCCTCCTAAAGTGCTGGGATTACAGGTGTAAGCCACCGCTCCTGGCCATGCCCAGCTAATTTTTAAAATATTTTTAGTAGAGACAGGGTTTCGCCATGTTGGCCAGGCTGGTTTCGAACTCCTGACCTCAGGTAATCCGCCCACCTCAGCCTCCCAAAGTGCTGGAATTACAGGCATGAGCTGCTGAACCCAGCCAAAAGAAGTTTTATATACAAAAGTTCTTACATCTTTTCTTACAAAATAAGTTTTATAGCTTAATTTTTCTCCTTTTCCTGGCCCTGTTTTAAGCATAGCTAGTTTACAGTTATTCTTGATCCTATTCTAAGATAACAAAAAGTAAAAATAAATATTTTATTTGGTTACTTAGGGACATGGTTTATAGTACCTGGGCTCCAAACCTGCTGAATGAGTAAATAAAACATCTGAATAGCAACAGTGTCCACATTTGTCCCAGTACAAACCTGAGTTTGCCTGAAGACTCAGCTAAGAGGTAGGGTCCTTGGTTACTACTTGCCTCAGAATTGTTTACCACCACCAGTCAGTAAACAAATAAGCATGATATTGTATGAAAAACACCACAATAGAAATATGCATAACTTGGGTCGGGAGAGACTGGGTCAGAAAAAGTTTAGGGCATGCCAGAATCTGGATGAAGATAGGAGTTTCTGTAGGAGTTACCTCAAAGAAAGAGGATTGCCAAATTGAAGTGAGGGACAAGGGTGGGAAAGGGAAGAATAAGCAAACAAGTAGAAGAGCAATGGGAACTGAGTCTAAAGAAGTAATGGGAAATGACATCACGAAGGGCTTTGCCACAGGGTATGTACTTTATCCCAAAGCTAAGAATGAAAAAAAAAAGATCAGATTCATTTTTTGGAAAGATCACTCCAGTCTAGTGGAGTGGAGAATGGGTTGGGATAAGAGTCTGCATTTGTATAATTCACATGTGAAATTATAAGGGCTTGAATAGTGATGCAGATATGGGAACAGATTGGAGAGAAATTATTCTGAAGTTGATCTACATTTGACTAAGAAGTCATAAAGAATGTGCCTTCAGCTTTTGTTTTATAGAGCCAAGGAATATAGGGTATTGAATGTTTATCACAGTACTTTACATGTAGTAATTAAGTAAATAAAAGTAATTACTACTGCTTTGGAGTAGTACCGTCAGCAGGGTAGACCACTGTTACTTTTAAGAAATGTAACTTTGCGGCCAGGTGCAGTGGCTCACGCCTGTAATCCCAGCACTTTGGGAGGCCAAGGTGGGTAGATCACAAGGTCAAGAGATCGAGACCATCCTGGCCAACATGGTGAAACCCTGTCTCTACTAAAAATAACAAAAACTAGCTGGGCGTGGTGGCACATGCCTGTAGTCCCAGGTACTTCGGAGGCTAAGGCAGGAAAATCACGTAAACCCCAGAGGCAGAGGTTGCAGTGAACTGAGATCGCACCTTTGCACTGTAGCCTGGTGACAGAGCGAGACTCCGTCACAAAATATATATATGCTTTGCCTATTTTGATTAGGAATAAATTAAAGGTTATCTGTCTGATATAATCAGTTATAAATAGAAATATCCAATAAGAACTTCTCAAATCACCAAGGATTGGAAAAATACAGATAGAAAATAGAAACCAAGAAACGATTACTTCTAGATAAAAGGAGGTTTTTTTGTAGTGAAGAATTTGGAGAACAAAATTATAAAGGCCTGGTTGTCAGCATGTTGAGTATTGAGGTGATGAACTAGATTTAAGCTTTGTTCTCATTATTCTGCTTGTTCAGGATTATGAAGACTATTAATTAAGTGTTTGTTAAGCACTAGCTTTATGCAAGACACTGTGATAGTTGCCAGGCTTTTTGTTGCTGTTAGTTGTCAGGGGATAGGCATAAATTAACAAAGAAGTTTAGAAGTTAGTTGATGAGACAAGGACTAAGATATAAAAACATGACTGCAGACCTAGAACACAGGATATACTATATACCAAACTATTGTACAGAAATCCTTTGAATTAAGAAAAATTGAACTGTGCTGCACACACATCCATTGCTTTCTTCATTTCGTACAAATATTGTTTTTATCCAGATGTATAGCCATGGAATTGAATTGGCTTGCCAAAAGCAGAAAGAGTTTGTGAAGAGCTCTGTGGCGTGCAAATGGAATCTTGCTGAAGCTCAACAGAAACTTGGTAGCTTAGCACTGCATAATTCTGAGTCCTTGGATCAGGAGCATGCCAAAGCACAAATAGCAGTATCAGAACTGAGGCAACGGGAAGAAGAATGGCGACAGAAAGAAGAAGCTCTAGTGCAAAGAGAGAAGATGTGTCTGTGGAGCATGGATGCCATTAGCAAGGATGTTTTTAATAAGGTATGACCTTTTACTAGGCCATAATGAAAGAAGAAAAACAAGTGTTTGTACAAACCAGTTGTGCGTATTTGGTAGCAAAGCAGCAGAATCACATAAACAGTGTTCAATTTTGACAGTTTATGAAAGGTGCTTGAAAAGTTTATGAAAGTCAAGCAGTCTCAAAGCTCTTGCTGTAGAGCCGCAGACTCCAGGCAGTTAAGTGACCAGTCTGAAATACATATTTATATAAATGTACTGCTGAACAAATATTACATATATTAAAAAACATTCACAAAAATTTGTTATAAGGATGGGAAAATATATCAGTTATGAAATATTTTCCTCCACATCTCATATTTTGTACCCCCTACATTGATTATCACTACTTTAGAGTTCCTTTAATGCAACCACCTTGTTTTTATAAATGAAGAAACTAAGTGGAAACGTAAGTAGAGTGACTTGATAACTTAGTGGTGGGTTAAATGTGAGAAATTCCTGACTGTGGGATTGAGAGATAAGATAAAGAGAAGTGCTGAATATCCTTTATTAAGTGCCTTTAGGAATGAAGGCTTAAACTTTTAAAATCTCATGTTTTTCAAACTTCAGGGTTTTATACCTCAGTTTTCCATTTGAAAACTAGAGTTTTTAGAGATTGATTTTCAAATGCATGAAAAGGGGAGAAAAGGCAAAACTTCATGAACTAGTATTTTAAATGTGGAATAAAATGATACTTATTGAAAAATAGGCCAGGCTTAGTTGTCCACGCCTGTAATCCCAGCACTTTGGGAGGCCAAGGCAGGCAGATCACTTAAGTCCAGGAGTTCAAAACCAGTTTGGGTGACATGATGAAACCCTGTGTCTATAAAAAATACAAAAATTAGCTGAATATGATGGCATGTGCCTGTATTGCCCTAGTCCCAGCTACTTCGGAGGCTGAGGCTTGAGGATTACTTGAACCCAGGAGGTAGAGGTTGCAGTGAGCCGAGATCGTGCCACTACACTCCAGCCTGGACAACAGTGAGACCCATCTCAAACTTGTTAATTGTCCTCTTGGCATCTGCTTTCACCCACTCTCATGAACTTTTTAAATTGCCTTTCCCTGGACCAGCTCTAGTTCTGCTACAGCAGTCAGTAACACACACAGATAAGTGTATATTGCCACTAGGCCTATCAGTACTTTAACAGTGAGTCATATCTTTCTCGACTTTCTCTGTGCCTGTACTAATTTCTATATACTTTTTCTCTCCCTCCACAATGGGATCATTCTTTATCTGAGTCATTTGCTATATCTGTATATATTGTTTTAAGGGGTGCATCTTGTGTTATTTTCTGTTCTGCCTTTACATCCCAAAACTATTTAAAATAATTTTTTTCTTCCAAAAGGAATATTCAAAGTAATATTTCTTGTTTTGTAAAGTTAATATCTCTTCTTTAACACAGTGGTGACAAAGAAAATATTTTCATTTTGTCTCTGCTTTTAATTATTTCTTTAAACTTAGGTTCTAAGACAGCCTACATTTATCTCACAAATTAATTAGGACTATCTTTATGTTCCAGTCATTTTTTCAAAATCCTACACTGGTTTTTTCTGGGAGCTTGAGACTTGAGAGGACTGGTCTAGATCTGCACTATCCAATTTGATAGCCACTAGCCACATGTGCTATTGAGTGCTTGAAATGTGGCTAGTCCGAATTGAGATGTGCTGTAAGTGTAAAATACACACCAGATTCCAATGACTTAGTGCCAAAAAAAGTAAAATATTAATAATTGCTTTGTATTGCTTACATGTTGAAATGATAATAGGTTGGATATGTTAAGATAATTTCTTAATGTCATCCGTTTCTTTTTGCTTTTTAATATGGCTAATAGAAAACTTTAAATTACATTTGTGACTTGGAGTGTATTTCTATTGGACAGTGCTGGTCTAGATGGCAGACTGCATGAAGAAAAAATCTTTTATTTTGAGATATGTAAACTTTTGAGTGCTTCCTGATTATAAACTGGCAGTGATCTAGTTTGCAATTTTTATTTTTGGCAGTGATGATAACAGGGTGTAAATATGATCACAGAATGTTCTAAGAAACTTCTGCCAGTTTTTCTAGCTAGATACAAACTTTATTCTTGGTATATTTTATGACTTATTTAACTGAAAATAAGTACTTCCTTAATAGAAATTTGTACTTGACTTTAAAAATCAAACTGTTTGGTCTCTTCTAAGAAGTTTATTAGAAATGCAACAAAGGGCCAGGCACAGTGGCTTATGCCTATAATCCCAGCACGTTGGAAGGCCAAGGTGAAGGGATTGCTTGAACCCAGGAGTTCAAGACCAGCCTGGGCAACATAGCAAGACCTCGTCTCTACAAAAAATTTAAAAATTAGCTGGGTATGGTGGCTCACACCTGTAGTCCCAGCTACTCTGGAGGCTAAGGTGGGAGGATCACTTGACCCCAAGAGGTTAAGGCTGCAGTGAGCTATGATTGTGCCACTGTACTCCAGCCTGGGTGACAGAGCAAGACCCCATCTCAAAACAAAAAAAAAAAAGACACGCAACAACAACGGTCTATTTCTGGTTTATGTCTTACTAAAGAATTTACAGTAAATATCATTTATTCTCTATGTGCTTTGAATTTCTGAGTTTATTTCCAGCAAGAACTTGAAAGATTAGGCAAGAGTTGCGAATATTTATAGGAATTAAATAATGCACAAGTAAACTATGCATGTAAAATATAAAGGATGTTTCTATACCTGCTTTTAATTGGGAAATTCAGCTTACCAAAAAGGTTAATTCAGTTGTTTTTCTGTATGATTTCTAAGATGAACCTATATCCACACATATATCATATGTATTTTTTTGTGAGACGGAGTCTTGTTCTGTCGCTCGGGCTGGAGGGCAGTGGCATGATCTCAGCTCACTACAGCCTCTGCCTCCTGGGTTCACACAAGATTCTCCTGCCTCAGCCTCCAGAGTAGCTGGGATTACAGGCATCCGCCACCACGCCCAGCTATTTTTTGTATTTTTAGTAGAGACGGGGTTTCACTATGTTGGCCAGGCTGGTCTTGAACTCCTGACCTCGTGATCCACCTGCCTCGGCCTCCCAAAGTGCTGGGATTACAGGCGTGAGCCACCACGCCCGGCCTCATACATCATTTTAAACAAAATTAATAAGACTCCCATACAAGAAAATTTTAATTTTTAAAAATAGTTTAACAGATGAATTTAATCATGTAATATCAGTATGATACTGTACCACATATATTGTCTATAGGAAGAATTCCTAGGTATTCAGTATCTGAGAAAGAAGATTCAATTAGAATTTAAAATCTGATTTAAATTTCTAAAATTTTTTCTTAGAGTTTTATTAATCAAGATAAAAGAAAAGACACAGAAGATGAAGATAAATCAGAATCATTTATGCAAAAATATGAGCAAAAAATCAGACATTTTGGTAAGTCTACTACTTGGATTTCCTTCTTTGTAATGTTTGGTATCATATGTACATGTGCAAAAAATGGATTTATAAAAAGAGAGCCAAAAAGAAAAGTGGCAAACTCCAATTTTGTAGCTTCTTCTGGCACAGCTGTATAGATCTTGTTTTATAATTTTTTTTTTTTTTTGGTTATAAATAAAATTAATTGGCAGAGCAAACCAAATGGTAAAGAGAAGCAAAAATATTATTATATAGTGTACTACCTTTAAGACAACTTTATGTATTCCATAGCCTCTTTCCATTTCCCAACTAGTCTTTGCTTTTTTCTTTTTTCTCTTTGCTTCCTTGGAATCTGATTATCTTATGGTTAAAAGATTATTCATTTTTTTTCAGGTTTTGGATATGATGCTGTATAATTCAGGCAGATCCTTGAACTGTTACTCAGATAAATATAGTAATAGAAATGTATATATAAAGAACTGAAAAATAGGTTTTTTCTATTGGGGAAAAAGGGTCAGAGGGGGGTTGATACAAGTGAAGGCTTTCCAGAGGAGCCAGCATCTGAGCTTGATTTCGAGGAACAGACAGGAGTTTTTCATATATAAGGGAGGCAAGCCAACAGCAACAGCATGAGACGGGCAGTTAGGAAACAGCATGGTGTGTTCTGAGAGTTATAGGCAGCATGATACCGCTGGCATGAAAATGCTGGGAAGTGTTAGGAGTTAAGGTTTAAAACTTTTTTTTTTTTTTTAATTCCGAGTAGTATGTTAATTTAGTAAACATGGTTTTTATTTGTAATGTGTTCATGAACTTTTTAAATGGCATTTTGAAATCTTTTTCCTATTGGTGTTTACCTAAAGTTTTTTGAATTTCGTTTATGCTTCAGTTATGTCAATACAATAAATATTACTTTAAATTTTTTCCCTTCCTTTTATGTAATTTATTCATAAAATATTCACTTTGCTCATACTTTTCATTTTAAAGAAAGAAAAAAGACTATTTAAGTAAAAAATAGTACCCAAAGAAATAAAGACAAAATTTTTCTACATATAATCAATGTGGTATTATTTATAATAGAAAAAAATGAATACACAGGCCTCCCTTGGACAGATAGTAAAATCTTAAAATGAGCAGAGCCTTGAGTCATAAGGATAGAAGGCAAAAAATTTGCACATGAATCTTAGTTGTGATATGTGAATTGCCACTCCCGCCTACAGTCCTTGCTTTCTAGACCCATGTTTTTCTGCTGAAGGAAAAATAGTACCATATACTGATTGCTCTTTCAGAGCATGTACTGCATCTGGTGAAACAACATTCCTCAAGGTGTTTTCACCCAGCTGGCACTCTGAAAGTTGGTTGCTTTGAAGCCATGAGAAACCTAGTAAATGAGAAGCAGTTCTTTCACTTTTGCTGTAAGCTGAATGCCTTGTTCAGAAGCAATTTTGTGTAGGAAAATATCCAAATATCACACAGTGTTGTAACCCATCTGGCACTATGTATCTTAAGTATTTTATAAAACCTGCTTCTGGGTAGTGATGTTCGTGATGAGAACAGTGAATTTCATGAACTCTACAGTCTTCATTTCTTTTGCTGTAAAATGAGTTTCTGGGTCAAAAAATAGTGTGGTATGGTGAATAATTCATTTAGTAAGACTACAGATGTATTACTGATTAGAAGCATGGCAAGGAGGGAGGGCACTTCCACATCTAGAGTGGGCTCGTTCAAGTGAGGAATTACCAGTCCCTCTCAGATGAAGTGGGACCAGGGTAATCCACCTGCTACTTGATGGCTGTCTGATCTCTGCAGTGCATTGTGCTGTATTGAGATTTTGGTGTTTTTCGCTACTAGTAAATTAGGTGTTCAGTGGCTAAACTGGATTAGGATACTAGAACATCCTTGAGGGGAAAGTCTACACTGTCGAATCTATGCATAATCACAAACCTATGCCACCATGACCCCTGAATTTATGAAACTGTTGTGCAGATAATGAGATAGTTGAGGAAAAAAACTGACTTAACATCCACAGGTGATTAATAAGCAATCATTTTGCCGTTATGTGTTGTGAACTTCCGATATACTATCTTGTAATAAATATCAGAGCCTTGCTGTTTTCACACCCAGCCAGACCAATAGCCATTCCCAGAGTCACATTGTGCCTGTTTCTTACTGAAAATGCATATTGACTTTAACTTCAGAGGAGATATATTACTTGCCACAGCACATTGGATCCCCAGGAATGTTGCAAAGGTAGTAGGCTCTCAAAATTTTCATGTGTTTTATTTCCCACTCTGGAATAGATATATCTTAACAAGGGACCTGGAATACCTGCAATTTCCACTTTACCAGGTTGCATCAGTGGAGAGTGGACCAACTTGTAGTCATGGGGAATGATGAGATAATAATCCCTGTGGACTGGATTATGGCACAGAGTTGATAGAGGTGTGACACAAGACAGTGAAAATTTGTGGCTATGCCTGCTTGATGGAAGATTTCTGATGTATGCTTATTGTGATGAAAGAAGAAAGCTTACCAAAATGATGACTATATTGGTATACTCCTTTATTTTGTTTTTTTGTTGTTGTTTAACTTTTGTTTTAAATTCAGGGGTACATGTGCAGGATGTGCAGGTTTGTTACATAGGTAAGCGTGTGTCTTGGGGATTTGTTATACGGATTATTACATCACCCAGGTATTAAGCCTAGTATCCATTAGTTATTTTTCCTGATCCTCCCACCCTCTGCCCTTCGGTAAACTCCAGTGTGCATTGTTCTCCTGTATGTGTGCATGTATTCTCATCATTTAGCTCCCACTTATAGATGAGAACATGCGGTATTTGGTTTTCTGTTCCTTTGTTAGTTTGCTTAGGATAATGGCTTCTGGTATACTCTTCTAAACACATCTGCAATAGGAGATGTAATTAAAGCTTCCAGTTGGAGGCTTTCTGGACTTGGATTGCATTCCGGACTCTTGGATGACATGGGCCTGGTGTGTGTGGGGGCTGTATGGGGCTATAGGGGCTTTACACCCGTGCTTCTCTGTGGTCTTATTTGTACTTATATTCTTCAGAGTTTTTCCTAACTTTTCCCTTATACAATTTGTTGACTACCTTTCTTGTGCTGCTTTTACCCTTACAATTAGGTGGAATTTACCACCTAATGGTAAATGGTACAATATATCATGAATATTATAAAGTATTGAAATCTGACTTTTTCCTCTACATTTAGTTTAATTTAGTTAATTCACATTTTATAAATATAAAATATTAATTTAAAAACAAAGGCTTTTATCTCTTGAATTTCACAACCGTTCTGTTCAAAGTTATATGCATGTTTGACATCACTGGCTTTATGATCATCAGAGCTGCTTTTTGAGTCATCTAATTTTCAGAGCACATCATCTTCACTTTCAGCCAAAGTTAGCTGTGATTCAGCTTTTTTTAATCTGTGTAGGATGTTGTCACTGGAAATTTTACCAAGAGCTATAAAAATTTGCTCAAATACTATGATAGAATTTTTTTTGTTTGTTCTGACTATGAATATTTACAACCTCTTCAATGTAATTGTTTATTGCTTTTTAAAAACATATCAATATCTTATTTTTGAAAAACATTTAATATAAAGCACTCTTACATATGAAGTGAAATGAATAGAAAATGTATATGATTTTAATGTTTTTTTTTTTTTTTTGAGACGAAATCTCACTCTTGTCCCCCAGGCTGGAGTGCAATGGTGTGATCTCAGCTCACTGCAACCTCTGCCTCCCGGGTTCAAGTGTTCCTCCTGCCTCAGCCTCCCGAGTAGCTGGGATTACAGGTGCCTGCTACCACGCCTGGCTAATTTTTGTATTTTTAGTAGAGATGGGGTTTCACCATGTTGGCCAGGCTGGTCTTGAACTCCTGACCTCAGATGATCTGCTCGCCTCGGCCTCTCAAAGTGCTGGGATTACAGGCGTGAGCCACCACGCCGAGCCTTAATTTTGGTTTTTTAAAAAGTCATTCAAAAATATGCCTGGAAGGAAATACATCAAAATGTTAACAGTAATCTCTTGTGGTAGAATTACAGATAACTTTTATTTTCTGGATTTTAAAAATTCTTCACAATAAATAAACTTTATTTTTATAATCTGAAAAAAAATTTTTCAAAGAGTTTATCCTAAGAATCAAAATGTCTTAACGTTAGAAAACTCATTAATGTGATTCATTATATTAACAGAACATAGTAGTATAACCACAGGACTTGGTGGTCAATTTGATGTGGGAGAAATGGAAATGTCAGAGGAATTTCTAGAATGCTTGATTTGGTAACATGGAGCCTAGGAAACATTGTAGGATGGCAGAGAGACAAGTATGGGTTTGGTTTCAAGTAAGATGGGTTTACATGCAGGCATATCAGTAGAAATGCATATGGTGGTAGGTGATTGGAAATAGAGGAGATCTGGAGTTTAGGAATATGGGAAATGATCATACAGCTTTCCTCAAGTAATTCACAAACTAGCTGGGAGATTTTTAGTACACAGAGAAATTAAAATGAATTAGTGTAGTTTTGTTAAAATGTATCATTCTAAGCCTGGCATAGTGGTCCTGCCTGTAATCCCAGCACTTTGAGAAACTGATACTGGAGGATCACTTGAGCCCAGGGATTCAAGACCAGCCTGGGCAACACAGTGAAACCTCATCTCTACAAAAAAAAAAAAAAAAAATTTGTCAGGTGTGGTGGCTTATACCTGTAGTCCTAGCTACTGCAGAGACTGAGGTGGGAGGATCTCTTGAGCCCAGGAGGTTGAGGCTGCAATGAGTTGTGATTGCACCAGTGTGCTCTAGCCTAGACAACAGAGGAATAACCTGTCTCTCAAGTTAAATAAATAAATTAATTAATAATAATAATAATAATTCTGTAAGTATAATGAAAGAGGAAAAGGAAATCAGTAATAAGGAAGGACATGTGTATTTCAGGACCATTTTAGGAATCAGGTAGCATACTGAAGGTTGATGATGGATTGAGATTTAGACGTTCACTAGGGAAGTATATAGGTTAAAGCATATGATTAAAATATCTAAACTTGTCAAAGTGAGGTTTTCCAAGCATTCAGAGAAATTGTTTGGCTAGTTTAAATGACTGTATTATCCTTAACCAAAGGATTAGCTAAGTAAACATTTTGAATGGGTGTTTATCATTTATCGAGTATTTACTATGTCTGAGGCACTGTTCTAAGTGCTTTATGTGAATTAATAACATTTAATTGTCATGAAAATCCTGAGTTAGGTACTATTTTTGGCCCTATTTTACAGATGAGGAAATGGAGGCATATAAAGGGACCTGCAGTAGTAAAATGGTGAAGCCAGTATTTGAACCTGGGCCGTTTAGCTCTAGTCTGTCTTCTCAGCCACTGTCTTAAATTGTTACTCTCCATTTGTATACAAGTTTGTTTACAAATTCCAAAATAATATCAGTAATTTGAGGTATATGTTGTTCCACTGAGTTGTTGATTCTCTTTATGTGTTTATTTTTTGAAACAGAGTCTTTTTCTGTCACCCAGGCTGGATTATAGTCACAAGATCATAGCAACTGCAGCCTCAATTTCCTAAGCTCAAGCAGTCCTCCTGCCCCAGCCTTCCAAGTAGTTGGGACTACAGGTGCACTCCGCCACGCCTGGCTAATTATCTCATTTTGTGTGGAGACAAGGTCTCATTTTGTTGCCTAGACTGACCTAAAACTCCTGTGCTCAGGTGATTCTCCTGCCTCGGCCTCCCAAAGTGCTGGGATTACAGGTGTGAGCTACCGCGCCCCACCTGTCTTTATTTTGTTCATAAAATTCCACACTCTTTCCACAAAGGTCTGTATCGACTACCTGTAACTGAACTTCTCAATTTCATACTAATTCAATATGCATTTTTGAAATCAAGTGATAGTATTTCTCAGATTTAAAAAAAAATGTATTTTCAATGTCAAGTGTTAAGTCGTCTCAGTTATTAAATAGGTAGTTAAAAAATATTAACATTTGGCGGGGAGTGGTGGCTCATGCCTGTAATCCCAGCACTTTGGGAGGCCGAGGTGGGTGGATCACGAAGTTAGGAGTTCGAGACCAGCCTGACCAACATGGTGAAACCCTGTCTCTACTAAAAATACAAAAATTAACTGGGCGTGGTGACACACGCCTGTAATCCCAGCTTCCAGGAGGCTGAGGCAGGAGAATTGCTTGAACCCAGGAGGCAGAGGTTGCAGTGAGCTGAGATCGTGTTGCTGTACTCCAGCCTGGGCAACAGAGCGAGACTCCATTTCAACAAAAAGAAAAAAAAATTAATATTTAAAGAAACCCTTCCCCATGGCCCCAAGTGTCAGGAACCCTTTCATGTTATCCTTCCTGCAAAATAAACCAGAATGGATAAGGCTTTTGGTATTTCAGCAAGTCACAATGCTGCCATGAAGAAGTAAACAAAAGGAGCAATGCTTTATTGTCGATGGTAGATAGAGTTGAAAATATTACCTCTCCAGAAGTGTAAGAAAGCTAAGGCAAAACTGCTTCATAGAATTTACTTTATGGGTTCAAGTATAAGAAATAAGGATTGTGCTTTCTTTAAATCTGAGTCCCAGGAATCATTAGGCTTTTTTAAGAGATAGGGTCTTGCTCTGTCACCCAGGCTGAAGTGCAGTGGTGAGGTCATAGCTCACTGCAGCCTCCACCATCTGGGCTCAAGGTGTCCTCTCACATCAGCCTCCCAAATAGTGGGGATTACACCACGCCTAGCAATATTCTTATACTTTAAGAAGTAGTTTTAAGTAACTTCCATAATCATTCTGTTTCTCAGAACTTCAAATGACCTAATCATTATGTCCAAAGCGTTGGGGAAATAACTTTATAAAGCTTAGAATACTCTATGAGAAAATGCTACAGTCTTTATCCTTTTTTTTAATCCTTTTAAGAGATGGGGTCTCACTGTATTGCCCAAGCTGGAGCACAGTGGTTCCATCATACCTTCTGCAGCCTCTAGCTCCTAGGCTCCCAAGTGATCCTGCCCCCTCAGACTCCCAGGTATCTGGGACTGCAGGTGCACACTACCATGCCCAGGTAATTTTTAAGCTTTTTCTGTAGAGACAGGGTCTTACTATGTTGCTGAGGTTGGCCTGCAACTCCTGGACTCCACCATTCCTCTGGCCTCAGCCTCCAAAAGTGCTGAGATTACAAGCATGTGCCACCATGCCTAGCTTATCTCCTTTGAGACAGAGTCTCTCGCTCTGTCGTCCAGGCTGGAGTGCTGTGGTGCAATCTCAGCTCGCTGCAACCTCCGCCTCCTGGGTTCAAGCAATTCTTGTGCCTCAGCCTTCCAAGTAGCTGGGATTTACCTGCCACCATGTCCAACTAATTTTTATATTTTTAGTAGAGACAGGGTTTTACCATGTTGGCCAAGCTGGTCTCGAACTCCTGACCTCAGTTGATCCGCCCGCCTTGGCCTCCCAAAGTGCTGGGATTGCAGGCATGAGCCACCGTGCCTGGCCCTACCCCTTTTTTTTAAGTGAGGAAAAAATGAATCATTTATTTTTGACTGACTCACATTGTTGCTGTGTATTCTCAGTAGGACATTTGTCTTCAGTTTTGTTCTTTCTTGTGTACTGATGTGGAATTAAATATATAGGAGTTCATTTTGTGCCTACAGGAAAAGTTTACTGCTAAACTCTTGAGTCAGCTAGCTCTACAAAATTTCCATGAATATCCTGACTTCTTTGCATGAGTCTAAGGAATCTAAACCTAACATTGCTATATTGAATTTATTCAGTTAGCCAGGCACAGTAGCTCATGCCTGTAATCCCAGCACTTTGGGAGGCCTCGCCAGGAGAATCTCTTGAGGCCAGGAGTTCAAGACCAGCCTGAGCAACATAATAAGACTCTCATCTTTATGGAGAAAAAAAGAAAAGAAAAAAATCTATTCAGTTATGACTGACTGGACAACATTAAAAAGTCAACACTTTGCTGGTTCTGTGATTTCTTGGTGGTATTGACTTTGACCAAATTTCCTGCTAATTTAGATAAAGGTGTAGATATAACTTAAATAGTATTTGGATTTCTTTGAAACCTTGAAACAATATGACAACCATTTTCAAATATGCTTAACTAATTTTTAAAAGACTTCGTTTATAACAGACATCATGGGTAAATGGCTTACATAACTAACTCTCAATTTGCCCAAGACTGCGGGCCTTCGTGGATGCAGGACTTTTTAATATTGAACTGGCCACTCTGGCCTGATTAATTATCTGAAATAAAACTTTCTGTGAATTTTAGGAGCTATTTCCAGTCTACTGAGTATTGCTTTAAAGAGTATTGTCCCTCACATGCTCTTTTACCATAATCTGTTGCTCTGGTAATATGAATTGTCTTTAAAGAGAATCATTTAAAAATACCATTGAGAGATTAATGAATTAAGAATGGTTGGTATTTCTTCCCTTATGGAAAGAAAGAAAATATTTGACACTTATGGTTCAGTTCTTTTTTTTACAGGTATGTTGAGTCGATGGGATGATAGCCAGAGATTTTTGTCTGACCATCCATACCTTGTATGTGAAGAAACTGCTAAATATCTTATTTTATGGTGTTTTCACCTGGAAGCTGAGAAGGTATTATTATGTGAACCTTGAGTTTCTGGGAACCTTAGTGGAAATCTGATTTCATACTTTATTGATGTTTTGTTTTGTTTTCTACATTAAGTCCTTTAAAAGAAAGCAGGAAGGTCATTAGATAGAATTACCATTTTTTGCTTTCAGATCTACTTGAGTTTAATGTGGGATTTTGTTGTTGTTGTTGTTTCAGTTAGCATACAGAAACTTTTCCACTATGCTTTCTCTGCCACTCCACCCCCATCTCCCTTGTTTTCATATTACTATAATCCTTTTCAAACTAATTTGAAAGTCGTATTTTAAAAATCCAGACAGTAATCATGGTATTAAATCAAGTTCAGAGCATGGTCTTCCTTTAGTTATTCTGGTCCACATGCAAATAATAAAAAAAAAACTAAGATATACTCTTTATATGTTTGTAAAGTATTTGACTTATAACTTAAGAGAGTAAAATCAAAAGTATTCTAAAAATTCAAAATTTGAATCAGTATGCCAATTAAATATATTTATATATTTGTTTCTTATATCATTTAAATCTTTTTCAGAAAGGGGCTTTAATGGAACAAATAGCACATCAAGCTGTTGTAATGCAGTTTATTATGGAAATGGCCAAAAACTGTAATGTGGATCCAAGAGGGTGTTTTCGTTTATTTTTCCAGAAAGCCAAAGTAAGTAGTTATTTGATATTGATAAATGGGAAGATTTGGTCCCAGCTGAGACTTCTTTGTTCTATTCATATCAATAGAAGGCATCCAAGCAGGATGCCACAGGCTAAATTCTGTAGATTTTCTTGTGAAAAGAAAATTTATATTACTAATTTCTTGCTAATTTAAACTTAAAAGAGCTATATAAGAGGCTGTACTACAGCATGTATATGAAATTGAGACCCATTTAAATGAATGTGTGTATTCGGGAAACTTTTGTTCCATCATTAATTCATTCAGTAAATATTGAGTGCCTAATGCAAAGCACAGCTGTTTCAGATGCTCAGGATGCATTGTTGAGCAAAATAGATACAGGATTCTTCATGTGTAGAACTCAACAGTTTAATGAGAAATCAGACTTTTATAAAGAAAAAATAGGAAGCAACCTAAAAATTCAGCAATTAAGGGAATAGTTAAAAATACCCATGGTACGTAGAATATTATGCACCCTTTAAAATTATATTTATGGAACTTTTGTAATGAGCTGAAGAAATGCTTATGCTATGAATTCACAGGAAGCAGTACATACTAGATGATGTTGGCCATGTTGAAGAAAAATAGATGTCTAGAAAGATTAAGTACCTTTCACACTCACAAGATTTGCAGTAATTTAAAAGCTGCCCAAGAAGTAGAGCAATAAGAATTTGCGTTCACTGCTAGTGGAAGTATAAATTGGAACAACCACTTTAAAAAATTTCCTAGTAAAGTTGAACAAGTGCCTGCCTTAACACCCAGAAATTCTCCTAGGTGTATGCACCCTAGAGAGTAGATTCTCAAGGTGTGGTCCAGGAACCCCGAGGGGCTTCAAGACCTTTTCAGGAGGTTCTCTGTCGAAACTATTTTCATAATAATACCAAGATGTTATTTTTAATTTTCATTTTCATTCTCTCAGTAGTGTACAATAGAGATTAATGCGGAAGTACAAATATGAGAATCTAGCCATCTTCTGTAAAGTCAGACATTAGATTTAGAAAAATTGAAGGAAAAACCATCTCCTCACTAAATTTTTTTGTTTTGGAAAACAAATTTTTTTAAATAAAAATGTTATTAATGGTAGTGTAATGAGTTTGTCAGTGTTATTTTTAGTTAATGTTTTTAAAATTCCTCAGTTTTCATTTCTAACAGTAAATACTGACAGATACAACTCACATAAACAAGCTCTTTAGGGTCCTCAATAATTTTCAAGACTGTAAAGAGAACTGCTGCACTAGAGAAACTCTTACACATATGTACTAGATTGCCATAATGTTTATAGTAGATTGTAATAGCAAAAAGCCTGGGAACAATGAATAAATTGTGGTATAGGTTGAGTATTCCTAATCCAAAATCCAAAACTTTTTGAGCATCGACATGACACTCAAAGGAAATACTCACAGATTTTGTGTTTCCAATTTAGAGATGTTCACTGGTAAGTATAATGCAAATATTCCCAGATCTGAAAAAATTCACAATCTGAAAAACTTCTGGTGCCAAGCATTTCAGATATTCAACCTGTATATTCATTCTATAAAATACTAGCCAACATCAGCATGGATGGAAAAACAAGAGAGTGAATCAAACAAACCACAGAGTGATGTATCTGTTTAGATAGATACTAAATGGATATATCTAGTATCAATGTTCATAATTTGTTTTTTTTTATAAAGTATTTTTTTAGTGACAAGCAGAACAAAATAATATATTGTTGAAGGATACATATATAAGCAGTAAAACTAAAAAGCAAAGGAATAATTAAGAAGACAAAAGTTACAATAATGATAACCTCAGGGAGGGAGGGGGAATGCTCTTGGGAATTGGTTTCTAGGATACTAGTAATGATCTATTTTCTAATTTCTATGGGTAAATAGTGGGGGAATAAACTGTGCATATATCTTTTACATGCTCTTCTGCACACAGGATATATTTGAACATATACAATTAGAAGTTAAAAGGAAATATACCAAAAGTTTAACTTTGGTTATACTTGTGTGATGAAATTATAAATAATTTCCATTTTCTTTTTCATGTACTACAATGAACATTTCCTATTATAAACATAAAATTATATTTTTATATTAAAAAAAAACTGTCAATGTGGCAGTAGTCCTAACTTAAATACCCTAAACTCTTCTGAAATGCAACCAAAATATGAAATTTTCCTGAAACAGTTGAACTTTAGTAGCAAATGCTTGACTTGATATTTTAGCTAGGCTGCTTCTGGTGACTAGTCTAAACTTTTGTTTTTAGAGATAAGGTCCTGCTCTGTCACTCAGGCTAGAGTGCAGTGGTGCAATCATTCCTCACTGCAGCCTTGAACTCCTGGGCTCAAGCAATCCTCCTGCCTCAGATTCCCAGGTAGCTGGGACTACAGGCACATGCCACCATCCCCAGCTAATTTTTTGTGGAGACACAGTCTCACTGTGTTGCCCAGGCTGGTCTCGAACTTCTGAGCTCAAGCTGTCCTCCTGCCTTAACCCACCAAAATGCTGGGATTACAGGCATGAGCCACCACACCTGGTCTCTTCTAAATTTTTACTTGACACTTAAAAGTAGTAAAAAACATACTTTCCTTTTTATCTTACATTAATGGATGTGTTTAAACTGGTGTTTAATAAAATAATGGAACGTGGCCAAATCATATATATTGTTTGACATTTACTTTAACAAAGTAAAACGGAAAGGCACTGGTCTTCAATCTTAACATTGTATGCTTAATAATACTTTTTTTAAAATTATGAAATAATCACTTTCATGGTATGCTTACTTTGTTCCAGGGACTATTCTAAGCACTTTACATGGATTAACTCGTTAAATCCATATAACATTTTATGAGGATTACTATTGCTATCTTATGGGTGAAGAAATTGGCATAAAGAAATTAAGCAAGTGGCCCACAAATTACTTAATAATACAAAATCTGTCATCACTCTATATCTAAATCCCTAAACCTTAGGCATGCGGTGAGGCCAGCAATTGTGCCTCTTAATTTTCAGAAAGAATCCTTATGGATATGACACTCTGTGTCCACACAAGTTCTTATAAAGTGAGGTGCTAAAATGTAATTAAGGAAATTCTTCCTAAATTTACAAGAAGATAGGATGGCAGCACAGAACATTCTCTGCATTATTTCAATAGAAGCTGATGGTAATAACTAATCCACAGGTTTTAACCTGATTACGCAACCTAAAATCCATTTGACAAGATCTCTTCCACTACTTGAACTTAAAGCCTGCATTCTATTGGTAGGATAAATCTCTGTATCATTTCTCTATATTCAGAGGAAACATAAACAGAGGCAGCTGCCAAAAGGGAGTTGCCTAAGAGTTCCACTCCCTCGACCTAAGTTATCATACTTTTTCTTTCCATAATATTGAAAAGAAGGTATTTGCTTAACTAGAATAAGAAGATAGTTCCATAATGACGTTGACTATTCTATTTGGTTTTCGTAGCTCTTTTAAGTAGGGAATATAGAGTTAGAAAATTACTAGGAACAGGTAATAGTGCTCCCTTATTAATTGTTGGAGAATTAAAAGGTTTTAAGAATATCCCTTGATTGTTTGGTAGTAGGAAGAAGATAGAATGAATTTGACAGATTAAATGACTATTTTGGATCCTGTTAAGGATCCAGATAAATCAAGGAAAATACAGAGAAAGCCTTCTTTTCTTTTAGTTGTGTGCATATGCAGAGGGAGGGGTTGTTTTTTATTAGCTTATTTTGCTGAAGCAGAAGGAAATGGAGCAAACCAATTATTAATGTTCCTATAAATCAGGTACTTTTCACAAATGTGACAGGGATCGTGGTGGTTTCTATATTTAGACTATTCACCTTGTCATTACTTCCTCCACTTCAAACCTGTTATATGCTTTCTGGAATTTACTATATCTAGAAATCTTGAAGAACACAGTCTTTGTTTTTTTTTGTTTTTTCTAGGCAGAGGAAGAAGGTTATTTTGAAGCATTCAAAAATGAACTTGAAGCTTTCAAGTCAAGAGTAAGACTTTATTCTCAATCACAAAGTTTTCAACCTATGACAGTTCAGAATCATGTTCCCCATTCTGGTGTTGGATCTATAGGTTTATTAGAATCCTTACCACAGGTAAGTTGGAAAAGTAAATATTTATTTTATAAGCATATTAGTTCGCATAATTTTTGTTATTTTGCCCCACTCTTTTTTTTTTTTTTAATATGTGCTACCATTTTAAATATTCCTGCCTCAGAAGATAACTGTTGAATCTTACTTCATGCCATGTTTTGGTGCTGAATCTCACCTCTGAAGTATTTAGAGATACCAGATTTCCTCTCCTTTTAATGTAGTAGTGATTAGTTATACCTAACCATTCTTAAGAACAAATCTTAGCTATTGATCATCTCAATCATAAACTCTTCAAGATGGCTCCCTCAGGAGCTTCCTTAAAACATCTCATCCTGAGTTAGAACTATGCCATTTTGAATTTTTTAGGATGATTAGCTTCAAAGTGGACATGCATGTGGAACCAGTGTGATCTGTTGCTTAAGTTTATTTAATATTTTCTTGTTAAATGTCGGGTCTACCAGATATAACATTTTTAGAACACATTAATGTAGCTGATAATATTGTATCTGGTAATATTGGCCAACTGTTTGAGCCTCTTTGAAGTCTTCAGTGGTTTGATCAAGATAAAACCATGTCGGCCGGGCGCAGTGGCTCGCGCCTGTGATCCCAGCACTTTGGAAGGCTTAGACGGGCAGATCATGAGGTCAGGAGATCAAGACCATCCTGGCTAACAAGGTGAAACCCCATCTCTACTAAAAAAAAAAAAATACAAAAAAATTAGCCGGGCATGGTGGCAGGCGCCTGTAGTCCCAGCTACTAGGGAGGCTGAGGCAGGAGAATGGCGTGAACCTGGGAGGCGGAGCTTGGAGTGAGCCGAGATCGCGCCACTGCACTCCAGCCTGGGTGACAGAGGGAGACTCCGTCTCAAAAAAAAAAAAAAAAAAAAGATAAAACCATGTCATATAGGCAGCATGAAAAAATTTACATCAAAAAGGAGACGTGATCAGACCACTGGTTTGCCTGATGCTAGTTAAGATTACAAGTTTAAGTTATTATTAGATAATTCCTACCCTTTTGATTTTACTAGTAGCACTTTAATAGAGCCCAGTCATCTCTCATTTCCAGGCTCCAAGATTTTAAGACCAGCTTTAGCCAGTTTAATCTGTTGTCTACATTGTGAGAAGGAAAGTCTTATTCAAAAGACAACGTGAGGAGAGTCCTATATTTAGTTTTAAACCTCATAAAGTGCTAAAAATTGGGATTTTCAATGGCTTGACCTTATGTCACTGTAATTTCACCATTCCAATTACATGTATGTCCTTTAAGGAAAGCGATTGATCATATTTACCCCCAATCAAAAATATTATTCTTAGGAGTCTCTGAGCCTTCTCTGGCTCTAGTGGCTGCCTGAAAAAAAAAAAAAAAAAAAAGTCTCAAGGATGGAAATAATTAATGTTTGATTTTTAAATAATTAGTAATGTGCCCTCTTAGTTAGACATGTAAAGAATATTCCCTTATTCCCTCTACAGATTCCTACAGATTATCTCTTAATTTTATTTAAATTCAGTGATGATTTTTCTCTTCAGTTCCTAAGAAATAGCCCATAGGGAAGTAGTTTTTCCAGGGGAATTCTGTGACCAAGTCACTGTGAAATCCAATATATAAACCTCCTGCAATTAAAATGTCACATAATGCATGGGAAGGAGAAAAGAGACTTTAGAAGGATATAACTGATTCTAAACATAAGAGGGAAAGGTACACATTATAGTATCTTAAGCCTATATTATCAAGAAGTTGCCTCTGGTTTGAGAGAAGTAAGTCCTTGTTATTAGATAGCAACTGATATCAGGTGCTAGGCATCCCTTATAGTCATGGGGGGACTAGAATTATACAATTCTGACACTTTTGTATTGCTGATATTATCAGGGTTATTCAGATTTAATTAAGCTGGGCTAATCTCCTCATGGTGGGAGACCAATTCCTTATGGTAAGTAATTTGACATCCTGGTATAGTCCTTCTGAAGGATACAAGGGCTGGATAAAATTTCAGTTAGATGCTTGCTACATGTGCAGAAAGGATTATCGACTAGTTGAGGGAAGTAAAATGAGAGGCCACCTGAAGAACCAAATCATCAGTTTAGAGGTTTGGAAGAAAAATCTTACCATAATAATAACATCCCATTTTTATATCAGTTTATATGTTGCAAAGCACTTTCACACATATTATTTAATCTTCTCAAACACCCTGTGATTCATTTTCATTCATTTTTATAGATGAGTAAACTGAAATTCATAGAACTTAAGTAATTTGCCTGAAGTCAACACAATAAGTGATGAATCTAATATTCTACTTTTGGATTTCTATTATACTTCACTGCTTATTCACCTGTACCACAGACTGTGAATCATATGTGTTGAGAATGTTACTAGATGAAAATATGGGACAGTCAATGAAATTTAAGTATAGGTTAGGTTGGGTATACCGATTCCTTCTTATTTTTTAAAGTCTCTGTATGATAGTATCTTGCAGTTCTTAGGAAGATGGGTGGATGAGTTTTGGAGAATCTGCTCAGCCAATTCTTTTATTCAAAGTTGTGCCATGGAAAACTGGAGCCCAGTCTTAATAGAGTAATTGTAAGCTCTGTTCCAGAGAATTAGGCTTGGATTGTCAGAAAAAGGTCTTAAAGCTGTTTTTTTGGAGAATGAGACAATGTAACAATAATATTGGTCATTTTTGATAAAGCTTAAGTGTGGGTAACCATTTAGCTTTTCATTTCTTTTTTTTTTAATAATTGACAGCAATCGTGTGAAATAAGCCAAATACCATTCATTATCCTTAGTTTTGAGAGGTCTAATCCAAGGCCTCTTGGATATAGATATAATAACAGTTACTTTAGGTTTACCCTATAGGCTAGCTTTTAATTTTACTAAATTGTGAATTTTGTTCTCCTTGAGGCTTGCTTTACTAAATAGAGGCAGGATTAAAACTGAAGCCCAGTGTGAGTGTCCCAGACCTCAGTCAGTTGTCCCTGCTACTTCCTTCATAAAGACCTGATTGGGAATAATCCAAACTCCAGCTAGCTTTTTGACTTTTAGAATAAAGGAATCTCACAAAGTGTTGTACTTTCTTGGGAGGATCTTTAGAAAACCCTGCCTCCCAACCTCCTATTGGATGGTGAGGTTTAAGACCTCTATCCTGTTTGACTACTGTCCTCATTGGTGTTTATTAAATAAAATAAATACAAGTAAAACTAGTAATACAAGTGGTAAAAGTCTTAAGTAACTAGCAGATATTCGGAACAATTGAGTAGACAAAATTGAATTGGGGAAGAATTTTCTAAAGTTCTGGGTCTTAAGGGCTATACTCTTATTCATGGTGCTTTAATAATGGTTTTATTTTTGCATTTATTGCATTTATTGAGTAAGATTTTGTGTTTTCTATTCCCAGTTTTTGAAATCGACAAGCATAACATTTATGAGTTTATGCTTGTTTAAAAAATCCCGTTGTTTTATTCTCAGTTTAAAAAATAAGGGTATAAATACCTCTCAAAAGTGTACAGATTTCTCACTGAGTTTCTTTTAACCTTTGGGAAACCACAGTAGACCCTGAAGATATCCATAATTTTTACCCAGTAAATTTTTTTCTTTATTCAGATGATTTGCAGTTTTAGTATTTACTGTTGTAATTAGATGATAATCTTAAAAATGCATTGTTAACTTCAAACCATATTTAAATTATCAGTAGCTATGTATATATAATCACATGGAAGTTGTAGCCTTGCCTTGTATGATTAAATGGAGAAGAAATGTGGTATTTGTTAACATTTCTGTTTTTTACATGTATCATTCTTTTATCACATCTCATAGGTGATAGCATCCTATTTTTTTCTTTATTTTCTTGGGATTCAGCCCAAGTCTGTCTCCAAAGTCCATCTTCTTTCCTACTACTCTACTACACTGCAGAGAAATAGGACTGTGAAACTGAATATATATGTATGTACTGTCATAAAACTGGTTATAATGCGTTCTTTTTCTCCCCCCAATCTACCTTTTCTTTTTCCCCAGAATCCAGATTATCTTCAGTATTCTATCAATACAGCTCTCTGCAGCTTAAACTCGGTGGTACATAAAGAAGAAGATGAACCCAAAATGATGGACACTGTATAATTTGGTTAAGACTGCTGAGGCCAAGTGCTATTTTGTTAAAAGAAAGGAAGAACTTGGCTATTTTCTTGACACTTTTATGGGTGCTGCACTTTATTTTTGTTCGGTTTTTGATGGGAGGGAAAGAGTACTGAAATGTTTTGTAAATTTTTTTTAATGTGCTGCTAGGTTTTTTGTTTTGTTTTGTTCTGAAGAGAGGAGTGGTACCATATGTTGCAGGAAGTCAAACTGGACTTTTTGTGGCTACTAAATTTGCCTTTAATCTTATTGTTCTCAATTTTGGAATCAAGTATGAAAACCTGCACAAATGCAATGTTTACAAGAACTGGTTGATTCTGGGAGGCATCTGCTACAGTCTCTTTTTATATGGATATGTATATGTCCTATTCTACAAAAATGATTAAAGATAAAAATGTACTTGTATCCCACTGCTACTTTAGCTGTCAAATCTGGTGTTTCATCACATTAAAAGCAATAAATCAGTAGTTGGTAATGTACTTTACTAAATAAGTTGGGGGGGTACAATTTTTAAAAGTCTTAACTCTTAAATACTTGACTTTCGGCACCATCAGTTAAATCCTTGACTATAATACAAATTTGATATAGACATTACATTTACCCTCAAATGATTCTCAAAACTATATTCCTTAGAATTTGATTTTACCCTGCTGACTTTAAGAGTTATAGTAATATCAAACATGATGAGCTAATATAGATTTTCTTTTTAAATAATAATAACTTCAAGCTCACTCTTTCTTAACATAGTCTGGGATCTCTCAGGGAGTAAGTTTTAAAAGAATACTAATGGCTTGTAAGAACAAATAGGAATAATAATCTGATTTTTAAATCTGTGGTTATTGTTTCACTCTCATGTAGCCTTTTAATTTTTTTTTGGTTTATTTTTTGATGTAGCCTTTTAAAAAAGGAGTCTTAAAAATGCTTTTTTTTTTAAAGGCAAGAGAAATCTTGTAGTACTAACTGCCTTGAGCTGCCAATTACCTATTTCTGAGAATTTGGTGACTCTTATTGGTAATGACGGCATTTACAACATTTGGCATTTCCCCTTTTTCAGCTCAGTTACCACAGAATGCTTCCAAGCTTTACTACTTCCTCTGTAAGTCATTTCAGTTATGCCAGGATATTTGATGATTTCGTTTATGTAGAATTAGGTAACAAAGCCAATTATGCTATCCTTATTATTGAAGGATTAATCTTATGACTTAAACATAAGCTTTGGTTATATTTGGGTGTAGTCTTTGGCTAAGTACCCATTAAGACTAGTAGCAAACACTTGGAAGGTGGCTAACTGGGATTGGGAATACATGTCTCAACTTGAGAAACCAAATAGTGCTAAGGGACTCAGGGTGATCAGACCTGTGACCCTGGCCTCATTTGTATCTTGTTTTAACTGAGGTGATCAGATAGTACCCTAGAAATGGACTGGAATTATTGAATCTTCTTCTGTAACATCACAATCTTCCTGGTTTTCAGAATAAAAGTTTTTGTGCTTTTGATATAAATATATACTCTATAATAAAATGTTTTACTAATTTATATAGTAGTGTTTGTCAGCCTGTACTTTTTTTTTTTAAACCCATGACCTAGTCGTAGACATTTTTTTCTTTTTGTTCTGTTCTGAAGCAAGCTCTTATTTTTCCCTTTCTACCAAACAGAGAATGGGCAGACACAGGAGCCATATTCCCAGTTTCACAGAAATGTTACTTGAATTATTATTTTCCCTTCTTTCCCAGGATTTGCCTGTAAGCATTCAAATTGTTTTGAATTTCATTTTGCCTTCTTTAAGTTAGAGGTATTTAATGACTGAAGACTGGCAGGAGACAAAGTATCAACAACTGAGTAAACTATTCTTGAGGGGTACTGAAAAGATGTTCTTTGAAACTTGATTTATATATTTTTACTTGCAAAAGAATATACTGTGTTTTGAGTATGAAAGTGTGATTGGGTTTGTTGTGGAAAACACTGACTGATGCCATAATTTGCACTTAAAGGCTATAAATTACATAGTTAGCCGTACTTTAGTACTAGAAACAGTAAATTGACATCCTTGAACTAATTCCTACCTTTTTTTTGTTTCTGAAGAAATAAAGAGTATACTAAGCAAAGGGATAATTTATATTTCAGGTTGGACAATTTACCCTAAACAAATTAAACCGTGGAAAGTGCAAACACATGAGTGAAACATTTTTTTACCTCAAAGTATCATCAAAGATTCTTGTTTCATTTGATAAAATTAATATTTGAATAAAAAAATTTTAAATCAAATAGCTGTCCATTTATTCTCTGTTAACTCAGTGTCATTTTTTCAGTGGTAGTGAAGATAATACTGCCTTAAAATTATTACTCTTGGGTAGATGGGTAACATTCTCTTCTAATTATACCATTAGTGGGCTCTTTCAAATTTTGCCTAATGAGCTCACAATCTCTTATAACTTCCCTTTAGGAAAATCAGGTCCTCCTCTTCTTTCAGACTGGCATATCACCGTTTTAAAAATGAATGAACGGCCAGGTGCGGTAGCTCACGCCTGTAATCCCGGCACTTTGGGAGGCCGAGGCAGGTGGATCCTGAGGTCAGGAGATCGAGACCATCCTAGCCAACATGGTGAAACCCTGTCTCTACCCAAAATACAAAAATTAGCTGGGCATGGTGGCGCGTGGCTGTAGTCCCAGTTACTCAGGAGGCTGAGGCAGGAGAATCGCTTGAACCCCAGGAGGCAGAGGTTGCAGTGAGCCAAGATGGCGCCACTCCAGCCTGGCAACAGAGTGAAACTCCATCTAAAAATGAAAATGAACATGCTGCCCAAAGAACATCAATCTGTTTTAGTAAGTGGATTTTCTAACAGGATGAAAAAAGTTGATTGTAGGTTTAGGCAAGGTGATCCTGAAGTTAACCTTGGGGTATTTTCAGAGGAGAACAAAATGTCGGTTTACTTTTCTAAGTCAGTCATGTATTTCAGTTCTTAAATTGGTGTGGGACAGAACCGAGATACTTGTCTGGGTTGAGGTTGGGCTTTCCATTTCATGGGCTTTCCATTTCAATTTTGCCATTATAGCAAACATACTTTTAACAAAACACTTAAATCCATCCATTTCTCATCTGTAATGGACATGTATATACAATTGCATAGTTCTGAGAAGTTGATTTATCTGAAAATTATTTGCTCACTATGTGAGGCAAGGGGGTCGGGAGGGTGAATATAAGTTCATTATGGATTGTTTACCATCTAATATGAAGTGAAACCATTCTCATAAGCTTTGAAGAATTAGACTTGTTTGATCTTCTCTAAATATAGAAAATGATTGTTAAAATTCCCACATCTTTCACATAGTTAACAGCATGATTCTTGTTATTTACACATCAGACATTTAACTTGGAATCCTTTAGAAAAAGATGACACAGTGCTGGACTGATTTACACTTAGGCATGACAGTTTATTCAGTGCTATATATGGAAAAATCCGTGTTTGTTTATATCATTTAGTGAGCTAAAAACAAAAAGCAGGAGGGAGATAAGGACTCTACAAAGCATACTGGCTTTTACCAGAAGCTTTAAGCATAGCTACACTATTTTAACTGTTTAAAAATTTTTTAACCATAACTTCCAAGATGAAAATCTTTAACTGCAAAGATAGAAAAGCTATTTCTACAGTTTATCAGGGCCTGAGGATTTATTTTTATTTTTATTTTTTGGTCAATGAGAAGACACAACATATTCTAAAATACAAATTCTTGCTGTTGGTTGCAACTATAGCAATTTAACATAATTTGAAATCTATAATTACAATGATTTGTTGTTAATATAGGGCAGTTTTGTCACAAGTTATGAGGATCCAAAATATCTTGCTAGAATGCCATTAATATATAGCTGGGGGAAAAGTAGCCACCGGGTGGGGTTTAGAAATTTGAGCCAGTATTTAAACTATTTGAAATGGAACTGACAGAAATTTCTGGATGGTGCTAACAACTGCCAGTTTGCATTTCCAACAGTACACTCTGCTTACAAAAGGTATAGCAAAATAACTTTTAATCTATAAAATAAATGAGTTGAGGTGCTGTTCTCACTGGCTTTTTTTTTGAGATGGAGTCTCCCTCTGTTGCCCAGGCTGGAGTGCAGTGGCACGATCTCGGCTCACTGCAACCTCCGCCTTCCGGGTTCACGCCATTCTCCTGCCTCAACCTCCCAAGTAGCTGGGAATACAGGTGCCCGCCACCATGCCCGGCTAAATTTTTTTTTTTTTTTTTGTATTTTTAGTAGAGACGGGGTTTCACCGTGTTAGCCAGGATGGTCTCGATCTCCTGACCTTGTGATCCGCCCACCTCGGCCTGCCAAAGTGCTGCGATCACAGGCGTGAGCCACCGCACCCGGCTTCTCATTGGCTTTTAACAAAAGTATAGTAGTTTCTCCTAGCCATGGCATTCAGCTCCATACATGTATTTCCATGTGGTACGTAAATCTTGATGATGGTCATTACAGAATTATTTTTTGGGGTGGGAGCAGTGGCTTACACCTGTAATCTCAGCACTTGGAAAGCTGAATCAGGAAGACTGAGGCCAGGAGACTAGCCTGGGCAACATATCGAGACACCGTCCACAAAAAATAAAATTAGCCAGGCATGGTGGTGCATGCCCGTAGTTTCAGCTACTTGGGAGGCTGAGGTGGAAGAATTGCTTGAGCCCAGGAGTTCAACGTTACAGTGACCCAATTATGCCACTGCACTCTAGTCTGGGCAACAGAGTGAGGCTCTGTCTAAAAAAAATAAAGAAAAAAGTTGTATTACAGTCATACTCATTCCTAAAGTAATGAATGTATGTGCAAAACTTTGGGCTAAGTGTTTGGGGGTGGGGAGGGAATGGTCACAGGAAATAAAGAGTCTTAATTCTCATAGCCATGTTCTTCCACTCCTCACTTTGATTTCCAAATCCCCTAAGGGTATTATGAAGGCCGGTATGGCTACCATAGCAGGAGATGAAGTATTACATAAACTGAAACCAGCCTATGGACTGTTTTAAGATCATTTACTAGAACAGTCATTCAGAAGCCATTGAGACATCAGGCAGCAGAAAGGAAGGTGGGATGGAGCAGGCCCTGTGAAGGACCAAGGACAAAGTAATAGACACAGTTATGAAATTTCATTTTATTCTGATAAAGACTAATATATGCTTGATAACCTAGTGATAATCCATAAGTTTGGTATTTCACAACATTTTTTAGAAAGCACATAAGATTAACATTCAAATAAGGCATTATAGAAAGTTTTATGAAGAATGAAGTGTTTCCTATAATTCTTTTAAAAAACCTTGGTTCATCTGAAAGATCGATGAATTTTTTAAATATCAGAAGAAAAGGGAAATAAAATTTTCACCCCAAAATACATAAGAACCACTTACTGGCACTTGTATTTTAACTACCTGGGAAAAAAATGGAACAGATTTTTAAAGGCAATAACAACTTGTAAAACGGCTTGTTTCATTTGATTTGGCACCAAGTAAAGTAAGAGTAAATATGCCATGGAAGACATAATCAAGTTTTTCCTCCACCTCTCATATTTCCCCATTTCTACCAGACCACACAGTACATCAGCAACCATCCTTTAGATTCCAATTTTTAAATGGCTGCTCAGATGACACCAATAGAGTTCTTCCTCCCTAAAGTATGGTGGCAGTGAATGCTAACAGGTATCAATTTCTTTCATCAGGAACAAAGAACTCCTTCAGGAAACTCACTTACTTTCCTGGTCCTTGTTAACCTATCATGTAAATTCTTTTTATTGGTACACCTGTTTACTAATTATGATTGATTGCTGTTTATGCCAAGGGAGCATTTCCCAGGCATGTCTCATCTATTTACTAACAACAAAGTATGCTTACTTTATTTACATAGTGCCACGGGTTTTCTCTTTCTTCTTCTCTTTTTTTTTTTTGGCGGGGGAGATGGTACTATAACTTGTTGTTTATCAGGGCAGATCATACATTTGGATCAAAAAGAAAAACCAGCAAGTAGATCCTAAAACACATTTCTTAACCTGAGTCACAACTGAAAACATAGACTTTAATTACATTTTGTTGAAAAGTCATTCAACTTTGGCGCTTGTAAAAGCACTTTTGTAAATTTTTGACATAAATCATAACCCTCAGTACATAGGTATTTTCAAAGGAAACAAGTCATCTTAAAGTAATATTTTTCTATATGCTAATTGATACATTTTTATAGCAAATTGAAAATTCTGAGTAAACTGAAAGTATGCTTAACAACAAAATAAATACAGCATATATGGTTAACATATACATTTCTTAGTGTAAAGGCAGCAGTGAATTTGTGTCTCACAATAAATCTGTAAATCCAGTTGCTTTCTTTCTGGAATTTTATATAGTGTCTCACCATGTTCCACAATGCTGGAAATGTCTTTTTTGGCATCAGTCTATGCACAAATTTCTGATTACGTATTTTCTCCAAATGACATGTAACTTTTTTTAACTTTTCCAGAAAAATATGGAAACTTTATCAACCACTTATTAACTGAACAAAAAGTTAGATTACTACCAAATGCTCTTTTAATTTTGCTCCAACAGATGTTTTAAAAGTTCAGACATCGCTGATGTTTTTGAGGATAACTGCATACAACACACTAGATGATTTCAAAAGATGAATCTTAGTATCCGAATCATTTGGCACATCCTTAGTATCCAGAATAAAATCAGTAGAAATAAAAGTAACATAATTTTCAAAGAATTCATACATACTAGAAGTCTTAGAAAAAGCAGCTTCTAAATGCAAGGACTAGGAGGTTTGCCCATCGTACTATTAATAGTTACACACATTTCTCCTCATGGAGTAACTGAAGCTTTCTGGCTTGTTTGTGGAACTTTAGTTTGTAGGAAAGCATATACATAGGGCCAAATCTTGTTGGTTTCTGTTCCGGAGAATGTTTCCAGCACCCCTTTTTTCCTAAAGATGAAACAAAAACAAAACAAACAAACACAGGTCTGAGTCTTCCTAATAAGCTCTTTCAAAGCCTTTCTGTAAATGATGATAATGTAGATATAGGAGTCTTGGTAAGTATAGGTTTGTGTAATTAGGAGAGAAAGGCACTTGGCTGGGCATTGGAAAATGTAGATTTTAGTTTCAGTTGTGCTCTCTGGCTTACAAAAATGGGTGCTTAAAAAACAGCACCTATCATTTATTTTATTTATTGAACATGCACTGTGTGTCAAAGGCTGTGCTACATGCTTTACATATTATAGTTCGTTTAATCCTTTCCAAAGCTCAAATTTTCTTATTTTACTAATAAAATCATCCCTTTGTAATGTAACTTAGACCAAATCACCAAGTTGGTAGTACATTTCCAAACAGAACCTATAAGATACCGGAACATCCGTCAGCTTTTTTTTTTCTACTTACTCCTTTGCAAAAGCTACTTTCTAATACTTGAGTATCTTTCCTTTTTGGCTAGGCCAACATTTATTTTCTCCTCTATTCCACTCTTCTGAATATTAACAGAAAGGGGAATAAAAAGTGTTGGTTTTATTGGGTTTCCTATTGACTGTCTTCATTTCTTCCCAGGCAGATTTGTCTAGCTTGTCACTAGACCAGCAGCCAAAATCTATTTTATTTACTCCAGTTTCCTGTGGATAATATGGTGAGGAGTGACATCAGAATCCTGGGGTTGCTTTTCAAGCCACACAGATTCCCTCCAGAGATTCCGGCCTTCCTCTTGTTAACACCCGTCCTCTAGCCCATGCGTACACCTACACATATACACACCTACACATATACACACCTACACATATACACCTACACATATACACACCTACACATACACACCTACACATATACACCTACATATATACACACCTACACATATACACACCTACACATATACACCTACACATATACACACCTACACATATACGCCTACACACATATGCACTGGTTTAAAGCCTGCATAAGGACAACCTAAGAACTCTGGTTTATTACTTTGTGAAAACAGGATTCCTCATACCTTTGTAGCCCTTCTTACTAGGTTTTCAGGGGTTTCACTAAGGACAAAAGCATTCTTTTCTTGATACCTCATAAAATTTGCCACAGTTAACTTAAATAACACCCACTGTTTTCTCAGTAAGAAACATCTGCTAAGGAGGGAAATTATGCAAATACAGCATTCTTGGGATATTAGAAACCCTCCTGCTTCTAAATTCACTGGCACCTGGTACAGCTTTCAAGGGAGCAAGCTTCTTAACTGTTGTAAGCCTCTTGAAGAGCCACTTTAAAAATCAAGCCAGTGTCACAAGTGGGTTAATTACTGAGGGCACAATTGCAGGCGCCTATTCGATCCTAAATCGTGGGTGAACATTTGTCATTTTAATTTCTGTGTAATAAAATGGAACCAGCTTCAACAATTGGTCCTCCAAAGAGTAAGGGCATCATGTTGTTTGTAAACATAGACCAGTTACTCTATAATGTCCCACAGCTAAGAGGTTTTTTTAAAACAACCAACAATACAACTGTCAGCATTTTTAAATACCAATGCTGACTATTACTAACATTCTTGCAAATAAACTTTCAGTTTTTAGTCAAGTCTCGCTGAGTTCTATGTGTGGGAGCTGAGAATGAAAAGATTGAATTAGGCCGGGTGTGGTGGCTCACGTCTGTAATCCCAGCACTTTGGGAGGCCAAGGAGGGTGGATCACTTGAGGTCAGGAGTTCAAGACCAGCCTGGCCAACATGGCGAAACCCCGTCTCTACTGAAAATACAAAAATTAGCAGGGCGTGGTGGCACGTGCCTGTAGTCCTAGCTACTGGGGAGGCTGAGGCATGAGAATCACTTGAACCTGCGATGAGGAGGCTGCAGTGAGCTGGGATGGCACCACTGCACTCCAACCTGAGAGAGAGTGAGACTCCGTCTCAAAAAAAAAAAAAAAAAGAAAGAAAGAAAGAAAAAGAAAAGAAAAGCTTGAATTAACAGCAAGAGGCAGCAAAAGCCAAAAGCAGCCTAGAAAGACTTCTAAAATATCTCCTAAGACAGGGGCCCGTGTCTTTCACTTCATCTTCGAAGCCCCCTCAACTTCCCTTACTACTTTTTTTTTTTTTTTTTTTTTTTTTTTTAAGACAGGGTCTCACTGACACCCGCGCTCTAGACTGCAGTGGAGCAATCATAGATCACTGCAGTCTCGACCCGCTGGGTCCAAGCAATCCTCTTACCTCAGACTCCCCAGTAGCTGGGACTATAGGCGTGTGCCACTATGCCTGGCTAATATTTTTTTTTATGTTTTGTAGAGACAGAGTTTCACCATGTTGCCCAGGCTGATCTTGAATTCCTGCCTTTTCAGTCCTCCTGCCTTAGCCTCCCAAAGTGCTGGGATTACAGGCATGAGCCACTGTCCCAGGCCCCTTCCCATATTTTGATATTTTGACAGAATGAATCCCAACAACCCCTGGTACTTCACTGCTTTGGGGGATTATCATTCATAGCCTTGCAGTGGTGGTGTTATCTGCCCAGCAACAATGCATTCTCCCTTCCTCTGGTTACTTTTGGGAAACAATCTCTCCACCAAACACAGTCGACGAGGTTCAGGAGAGACTGTCCCCACTCCCCATCTTCAAGGATGGACATGATCAGAGCTAATCGGTGCCAACCCCAAGACTTTTGCTGGCAAAAGAGGCTGTTTGCTGCTGGGGTTTCTGACTGGTAGGAGGTAAACTGGAAAGTTGAGAGGCTGCTACACAGGGAGGGCACACCTGAGACTGAAGCCAGCACAGGACAATGGAGCTGAGTGACTGAGGCCTGATGATATGTGTTTTTGAACACCTGGACCCATCCATCTATCTTTCACTTTTTAGTTACATTACCAATAAATTCCCCTTTTGCTTAAGCTGGTGTGAATTAGGTTCTTAGTTAATATAAGCACATATCATATTGTATGATAAATACTGTTTACCCAGCTCCCCACCTCACCCACATACATAGCTTCTTGGAGCCTGACAGGGACTGGATCTAATTGTCCATGTGGACCAAGGGCCTAGCATAGTGTCAAGACAGTAAACAATAATTGCTGACAATGAATGATTTAATAGACACCAGGGCTGTTGTAGGACTTTCCAGGATCTCTCACTTAATTCTTTTAACAACCCTATAAAGTAGATGCTATTTAATATTGCCTGATTTTACAAATAAGGGATTTGTGGCATGGAGGTTAAATAGCTTGCCTAGGGCAAAAGAGATGGCAATTTTCAGAACCAGCCTCATTAAACAAATGACAAAATTATAGTAACAGCTACTATAAAAAATGGTTTGCCAACCTTGTAATTTTATGCTCCAGAAACAATTAAGATGGTTTGAAAGGCCAGGCATGGTGGCTCATACCTGTAATCCCAATGCTTTGGGAGGCTGAGGCAGGAGGGTTGCCTGAAGCCAGAAGTTTGAGAGTAGCCCGTGCAACATGGCAAAAGCCCCAGCTCCAAAAAAATTTTTTTTAAATGGCCAGGTCTGGTGGCACCGGCCTATAGTCCTGGCTACTTGGGAGGCTGAGACAGGAGAATTGCTTGAGCCCAGGAATTCAAGGCTGCAGTGAACTATGATAGAACCACTGCACTCCAACCTGGGTGACAGAGTGAGACCCTGTCTCTAAAATAAATAAACAAATAAATAAATAACAGTTTGGAAACTATTGCTTCAGATTTTTACTGCATACATACCCTATTACAACAACAATAACAATAGCTAACATTTCTACAGTGCTTTCTATGTGTCAGGCACAGTTCTAAGAGTTACCCATATTAATCTTTCAAACCTTTATTCTCTTCCCCAATTTACAGAGGAAAAAACAGGCAGAGGTTAAGCAGAAGGTGAAGGTGAAGATGGTGAGCTGGGACTTGAACTTAGGTATTCTGGCTCCAGAGTCTGTGTTCTGCCCAAGATACTGTTCTGCCCTGATCAGGATCAGTATTCATTAAGTACATAAATGAAAGGGGAGGCAGTCAATTCTCTGAAAAAGCAGGAAGGCTCAGTAAGAAAACTGGATTATTTCTTAGCGTAAGTCAAATACTCATTCAGTACAGTTCCTATACGTGTTGCAGACAAAACAAGAGCAGACAAAACAATGTTAAAATGTAAGCTTTTAAAGACTGCTAGCCAATTACATAGTCTGAGGGATTAGCTGCCATCTGAGATTCTTCCACACCATAGCATCCTGTATTGGCAAATGTGGTGGGCAATATTAAGTTTGCCTCCCCAGCATTCATTCTAGCCCTGCCTCCCCTACCGACAATCCCCAGCTTACAATTATTCAATGCAGGATTTTTCAGCTTTATGATGGTGCGAAAGCAACATGCATTCAGTAGAAATTGTACCTCGAGCACCTGTACAACCATTCTGCTTTTCAATTTCAGTACAATATTCAGTAAATTATGTGAGATATTCAACACTTTATTACAAAACAGGCTTTGTGTTAAATGATTTCGCCCAACTGTAGGCTAATCTAAGTGTTCTGAGCATGTTTAAGGCAGGCTAAGTTATGGTGCTTGGTATTTTCAAATTACAATGGATTTATCAGGATGTAATTTCACTGTAAATTGCGGAACATCTGCACATAGCAGAGTATGGGTGAGACTGTTGCACCGCCAACTCTAGATGTGGGCTAGTCAGTGTAATCAGTGTAATCCTTCCCACTCCAATGACTGGTTCTGCACTAGGCAGTAACCCAAGCCTGTAACAGTTAGTGCCAGGCACTCCCTGACTGTAGTTCAAGTTGGCTCCATCTGAGCGGTGCTCTGGGCTTCTATTCACTGGAGGAAAGGTTACCCCTCAGCCCTTCATAGAAGAGGAAGCCCTGGCTGTTCCTACAAATGTCTGCTACCATGCAGGAAGCCTAAGGACAAAGCCAATACACACACAGGAAGGCAAAACCAAGAGAACGGCTACACTGATCAAACCCAGGTGTGATTGAAGCCCAACCTACCTTCTGGACTTCTGTTACACAAGCTAATGTATTTCCTTTATTACTTAAGCCCATGTGAACTGGGTCTTTTGGCATTTTAGCATTTCAGCTGTAGAGGAAGGAAAATCAAAACTAGACTTAGTGCACCACTATGCAAGAGAAGTTCTGAAAAGCAAAAACTCACTGGTAATATTCCAGGACTGGCTTTGTTTGGTCTTCATAAGCCTTTAGCCTCTTGATAACCGTCTCTGGTTTATCATCCTCACGCTGAATGAGAGGCTCCCCAGTCAGGTCATCAATGCCCTAAACAGGATTAGAAGAGACTAGTATCAGATATCATATTTCTGAAGGATATTTTCATAAGCAGTTCCATTATTTTTAAACAGACATCTATGTGCAAGTGCCAAGCATAAAAATGTGCTAACTTTTAAATAAATGGGATCCAACCTCAAGAGAGATCATCGCAACAGAAACAGGGGATGCCAGTTTCATTTCCACAGTTAGCAGTCACTTTAGCCTTAGAGTAAAAGGTTTTCTAAGCAGCCTCTAAGTAAGTTTATATATATTCAAAAAGATTCAGCTATAAACTGGGAATTTCAACTGCAAGTCCTAAATAAACCAAGGTGTTATGAATCTCTATCAGCCCAACTCCTAACACACTCCTTGGCAGAGTAGGAAATCAACAAATGTTTCTGAATGAGTAACAAACCCCTGTTGCTCCTGGGGCACCTTTAGCACCAAGCTCAGTGGACTAGATCAGTCAACTATACCAAGTAACCTGAGAATATACCCTCAGGAGTTTTGGTCAGTCAGAAGATTTCCAAGTTCACTAAACTTATGTCTGTTAGGGCAAGAGGACTCAGCGACAGTCTGCTATGTGACAGTTCCACAACAACTACTCACCACAGTTTTGGGAGGGTTGAATTCAATGTTGTAGACTCGGCCACTGGCGGGATGAATCCAGCGAGCAGTAAGGCGTTGTTTAATGACCTCAAAGGGCACATTCAGGTTAATCACTGTGTCGATCTGATAAGCTCTATCTAGGGCTTCTGCCTGTGGAAGTGTCCTTGGAAAACCTTTATAAAGTAAAAAAAGAAAAAGAAAAAGAAAAAAGAAAGGAAGTACAAGGTGGGGGGTGGGGGGCAGGTGGAGAGAGAAGAAAGAAAAAGAAAGAATTAATGTTGGACAATCTGAACAAAAGGAATGAGGCTCACTAGGCAGGCGGATCACAGCTGCAGTGCAACTGTGATGGTTACCTGTCAACTTGACTAGGGCATGAGTGCCCAGATATTTGGCAAATATTATGCTGGGTATATCTGTCAGGCTACTTTTGTTATGAAATTATCATGTAAATAGGCAGACTGATAAAGTACATTGCCCTTCTTAATATGGGTGGGCCTTATCTAATCAATTTTAAGGCCTGAGTAGAACAAAAGGCTGACCCTCACCCAAATAACAAAGAATTCCTCCTGCCTGCTACCTCTAACTGGGACACAGTACTTTTCCTGCCTTTAAACTCAAACTGAACTCATTATCTTCACTCAAATTCCAGGGGCTGGCCGGGCGCAGTGGTTCACACCTGTAATCCCAGCATTTTGGGAGGCCAAGGAGGGCGGATCACCTGAGGTCAGGAGTTCAAGACCAGCCTAGCCAACATGGTGAAATCCCATCTCTACAAAAATACAAAAATTAGCCTGGCATGATGGCAGGTGCCTGTAATCCCAACCAGTTGGGAGGCTGAGGTGGGAGAATCGCTTGAACCCGGGAGGGGAGGTTGTAGTGAACCAAGATCCTACACCACTGCACTCCAGCCTGGGTGACAGAGCAAGACTCCTTCTCAAAAACAAACAAACAAACACTCCACAGGCTATTTCTGAACTATGACAAAATGAAACTAAAGTCCAGCTAAAGGAAAACTATTAATGCAAAAGGACAAAAACCTAACAGATAAACAGATGTGTTATATAGCTAAACAATGTGGTTCAAAAACAGAGAGACAGGCAAATGTTACCTGATGAGTGAATTCAGAAATACACCCAAGCATATTAGGGAATTTAAAATAATACTTTGATCACAAACTTTTGACTTTGCAATGTTGTTACTGAGGACATTTTGTCCAGAATACCAGAAAAAAATTAAAATTAGTAGAAATAATATGTTTTCAAAAATGACAAAAGTTAGGCCACGCATGGTGGCTCACACCTGTAATCTCAGCACTTTGAGAGGCTAAGGCGGGAGGACTGCTTGAGCCCAGGAGTTTGAGACCAGCCTGGGCAACATAGCAAGACCCCTTCTCTATAAATAACGACGACAACAAAATTAGCAGGGCGTGGTGGTACATGCCTATGGTCCCAGCTACTCAGGAGGCTGAGGCAGGAGGATCGCCTGAGCTCAGGAGGTCAAGGCTGCAATAAGCCATGACGAGCCTACCACACTGCAGCCTGGTGACAGAGCAAGACACTGTCTCCAAAAAAAAAAAAAAACAGTGACAAAGGTTAAAACCGCACATGCATAATTTGTTAGAGCAAAAATATCACCTGAAAAATTACATTTTCTTGTTAACAATGAAATGTGGAAAAACTTGCCAGTGACCTAGACCTTACAATGTGCTAAAATGACAATGATAACGACTTAAACTATACCCAGGAAACCTGGATTTGGGAGAAATAATGGCCCTTTCCTGGGCAGCATCACCAGCCTACCTTGGTTTACCTTGTTCCTGCTGCCAAAGATAACCTGTCTCTCCACCCATGTAATCCTACTCATTCCTCAAGAACTCCCACAAACAGGAATGTTTTTCAGCCCCTTCCACCTCATAAAGAAGCAAGACTTTTCATTAAACTTTTTAAAACAAAATTTTGAATTCTGAACCATGCAACATATTGTTTTACAAAAGAGAAGATGCCAGGTGCGATGGCTCATACTTGTAATCCCAGCACTTTTGGAGGCTGAGGTGGGCAGATCACTTGAGGCCAGGAGTTTGAGATCAGTCTGGCCAAAATAGTGAAACCCTATCTCTACTAAAAATACAAAAATTAGCCACGTGTGGTGGTGGGCGCCTGTAATCCCAGCTACTCAGGAGGCTGAGGCAGGAGAATCACTTGAACTAAGGAGAAGGAGGTTGCAGTGAGAGGAGATTGCACCATCACACTCCAGCCTGGGCAACAGAGCCAGACACTGTCTCAATTAAAAAAAAAAAAAAGTGCCTACTTCTCCACTACATTACTCTCTGTTCACATCAACTTCTTTTTTTTTTCTGAGACAAGAGTCTCACTCTGTCACCCAGGCTGGAGTGCAGTGGCGCGATCTCGGTTCACTGCAGCCTCTGCCTCCCGGTTCAAGCAATTCCTGTCTCAGCCTCCTGAGTAGCTAGGGTTACAGGTGTGTGCCATCACGCCTGGCTAATTTTTGTATTTTTAGTAGAGATGGGGTTTCACCATGTTGGCCAGGTTGGTCTTGAACTCCTGACCTCAGGTGATCCGCCCACCTTGGTCTCCCAAAGTGCTGGAATTAAAGGCATGAGCCACTGCCTCCGGCCCACATCAACTTCTAATTTACCTCTTAGCACTTATATCTGTGCTTATCCAAGTTTTTTTTTTACTTGTTTACTACTTGTCTTCTACTAGAATGTACTTTCCACAAGGACAAGGACTTCAGAACCTTCTTAGATAAAGCAAGCAAGTCAGGGCTGCAGGGCTTGGCAAGGGCAGCACTGAGTGCATGCATGCCTGTGTGCGAAGGTGGGTGAATGGGGTTGAGTAGGAGAGAAGACTAGATTAGCTATCCTCTTCCAAAAAAGGATATTATGACTCAGATCTTCTTGAAGAAAAGGCTTATCCCAAGTTTATCCCAGTTTTAGTGAGAGCTCAGGACTCAACTGAAACAAATCTCTTTTGTGTCCTCTCTATATTAACAAAACTAAAAATCAACCTACCCTCAAGGATTCTGCCATACCCCTGGCTAGGGAAAGTTTACAGCTTATTGTAAATTACTCTTGGGTCTTGCTTCTTCTGTGGTGATCCTCCCATATCACAAAATATTCTCAAAGAAAGGGGAAAGGAACTAAAGTTACATCTGAAGGGAGCTTAGAAATCATGCAATTCACTTCTCTCTTTCCATTTGGATATAGAACTGGTCCCAGAGAAGATGACTGGTTTCAGGATAGTCCCAAGCACCCCTCTCCCCAAACCACCATCCTTGATGTCTGTCTGAAGCCCATGAAATGCTCATTCTCCTGCCAGCACTCATTATTTTGGGCAGGTGAAATGCTCATGAGACTCCACTTACCATCCAACAGCCAGCTATACTGGGTGAGATTTTTCAGCTCATGAAGGGCCAGCCGAGTCATGACATCATCTGGGATGAGTTTCCCTTGGTCAATGAAAGCCTTGGCTAACACGCCAATTTCTACAGCAACGGGGGGAAAAAATCAGTAAGTGCATTTGTTTTATCCCATTCCAGGCACCTCGGAACAAGTTGCCTAAAGGGGAAGTCTGAATGGCATACTCATCTGAAAATGTGCATCATCAACTTTTCTGATAAAAACAAAGGTTACGGCCGGGAGCAGTGGCTCCTACCTGTAACCCCAGCACTTTGGGAGGCCGAGGCGGGTGGATCACCTGAGGACAGGAGTTCAAGACTAGCCTGGCCAACATGGTGAAACCCAGTCTCTACAGAAATAAAAAAATTAGCCGGACATGATGGTGGGTGCCTATAATCCCAGCTACTTGGGAGTAGCTTGAACCCAGGTGGGAGAATCGCTTGAACCCAGGAGGCAGAGGTTGCAGTGAGCTGAGATCGTGCCATTGCACTTCAGCCTGGGCAACAGAATGAGACTCCGTCTCAAAAACAAAAACAAAAACAAAGGTTCCAAAATAATCTAAACTTCAGATTCTTCATTATGGAAAAATATATAAATGTAAATATATAGACAGAAAAAATATTGCAAAGGTATAGACCAATATGTTAACAGTAGTTATCTCTGTGTGATAGAATCGTTTTTAAAAATATATATGTACTTTTCTGTATTTTCTACCAGAAAAAATTATGAAATAGCTGAAATAATTTTCTTTAAAAATAAGAATTTGAAATCATCATTATTTTGAAATGATTCAGTTTAAATGCCTGCTATCATGTTATTGGAGAGACTTTTGCAATCCTGTAAAACAGGTGCTGCTATCGTGACACAATTCAGTTTTTAACCAGATTAGTAGTGTGATTGTTATATTTTTATTAACAAAACACTCTGGAAAATGATTTATGAACAATTTAATAATATTACCTACAACTATATGTCACTCTTATGCAACAGTATTTTAATTTCTTCATGTTCCCTTACCAAACTATTTCTATACCTTCAGAAACATGATACCATCATAATCTGCGTATCTACAATTTTATGTTCTTTTTGTCACTTAGCATTATTTAATAAATACTTTTCAGTGGTTTTATATAGTCATTTTAGGTAACCATATTACACTCCAAATATAAGATACTTAGAAATAAATATATAAAACTAGACTTTATGACAGCAGTACTGCTGGACATTTAAATTGTGTAAATTAGTCTTGATTTTTCCTCATCACCAAAGACTCTTGTTCTTTTGCTTTTCTTTTATTTTATTCCTCTTTGGGATTATTTCCAATAAATAAATTCCCAGATGTCAGATTAAAGGGTCAAGGTATATATGAACATTTTCCTAACTCTTGGTATGAATTGCCATACTGACCCCAAAACAGATTCTAAATTGTCAGATTCATGAAACTTCAGATTTTTAACCAAGAACAGATTCTAAATTGTCAGATTCATGAAACTTCAGATATTTAACCAAGAACAGTAACTGCATGGACACGGGCTGTCATGTGGCACGTGTGCTGCTGGATTTGCAGACTGCACTTAGAAGAGGGCTTGGCAGATGGAGAGCTCAGGACTCACTAAAACAGCCTTATACTTAATGTGTGAACCTCTCTGTCTCCAGGCTTTTGACCACTGCTGTGGGGAGGGACAGCTTCAACCTCATCAACAGGATTTGGAAAAAAAAATGTAAAAACATGCAATTCTCTAGGGCCAAGTCCCAAAAAACCTGTTATTGGCCTCTCCCCTCACTTCTCACTCTTCAGGCCAAGCCCTATTCTAAATCCCCAACCAGCTGCAGCAGATGGGTTAGAAGATGGGGTTAATTAATAAAGTGCTTAATTTTATCAGTGTATGAATAGCTGTAAGAAAAGCTTCTCTGCTCTGGCCACTTCTATACAATATTAGAGATTCTAGCCAAGGCAATTAGTCCAGAAAAAGAAATAGAAAGCATCCAGAAAAAAAGAAGTAAAACTATGTCTAAAGCCAACGGTTTGAGACCAGCTTAGGCAACATGGTGAGACCCCATCTCTACAAAAGATTAAAAAATTAGCTGGGTGTGGTGGCTCACGGCTGTAGGCTCAGCTACTCAGGAGACTGAGGTGGGAGGATTGCTTGAGCCCAGCAGGTCAAGGCTACAGTGAGCCATGATCATGCTACTGCACTCCAGCCTGGGCAACAGAGTGAGACTCTGTCTCAAAAAAAAAAAAAAAAAAAAAAAAAAAAATCATAGAATTGAAAGTCCAGAAATAACCTTTCAAATTTATAGTAAACTGATTTTTAATAGGATGCCAAAATAAATGAATGAAGAAAAAGTAGTCTTTTTAACAAATGCTCCTGGGACAAATAAATATCCAGATGAAAAGGAATGAAGTTAGACCTCTACCATGTATAAAAATTAACTCAATATAGGTCATAAACCTAAATGTAAGTGCGAAAGCTACTAAACTTTTTTTCTTTTGAGATGGAGTCTCGCTCTTGTCTCCCAGGCTAAAGTGCACTGATGTAATCTTGGCTCACTGCAACCTCCCCCTCCCAAGTTCAAGTGATTCTCCTGCCTCAGCCTCCCAAGTAGCTGGGATTACAGGTGCCCACCACCATGCCCAGCTAATTTTTGTATTTTTAGTAGAGACAGGGTTTCACCATGTTGGCCAGGCTCGAACTCCTGACCTCGTGATCTGCTCGCCTTGGCCTCCCAAAGTGCTGGGATTACAGGTGTGAGCCACTGCATCCAGCCTAAAAACTCTTAATAGAAAACACAGGTATAAATCTTCATCACTATGCATTAGGCAATGGTTTCTAGATATCAAACCAAGAGCACAACTAACAAAGGAAAAAAACAGATACATTAGACTTCATTAAAATTAAAAACTTTGTGCTTCAAAGAACACCATTAAGAAAGTGAGGCCGGGTGCAGTGGCTCCTGCCTATAATCCCAGCACTTTGGGAGGCTGAGGTGGGCAGATCACCTGAGGTCAGGAGTTCGAGACCAGCCTGGCCAACATGGTGAAACCCCATCTCTTAAAAAAGAAATGAAAAGAAAAGAAAAAAGAAAAGAAATGAAAAGACAATGCATAGCATGGGATGGAAGAAAAATTTTGCAAATCATGTATCTGGTAAGGAATTTGTGTCTAGAATATCTAAAGAACTCTTACAACTCAGCAATTTAAAAAAAATGTTAAATGGGCATAGGATCTGAATACACATTTCTTCAAAGACATACAAATGGCCAATAAGCCCATGAACACATGATCAATGTCCTTAATTGTTAGAGAAGTCAAATGAAAACCACAAGGAGATACTACTTCACATTCACGAACATGGTTATAGTCAAAAAGACACATACAGGCCTACCCTGGAGATATTGTGGGTTTGGTTCCAGACCACCACAATAAAGTGAATATGTGAGTCACACAAATTTTTTGGTTTCTCAGTGCATATAAAAGTTATATATTTACATTACATTCTAGTCTATTAAGTGTAATAGCATTATGTCTAAAATAACAGTGTACCTACCTTAATTTAAAATAGTTTTATTGCTAAAAAATGTTAATGATCATCTGAGCCTTCAGAGAGTCTTAATCTCTTTGCTGATGGAGGGTCTTGCCTCCATGGCTGATGGCTGCTGACTGATCAGGATGGAGGTTGCTAAACGATGAGGTGGCTGTGCAATTGCATAAAATAAGACAACAATAAAGTCTGCCTCATCAACTGACTCTTCTTTTCACCAAAAACTTCTCTGTAGCATGCAGTGTTGTGTGATAGTATTTTATCCACAGTAGAACTTCTTTCAAAACTGTAGTCTATCCTCTCAGACCCACTGCTCGTTTTTCAACTAAGTTTAAGTCATATTCTAAATCCTTTGTTGCCATTTGAATAATGCTCACAGCATCTTCACCAGGACTAGATTCTACCTCAAGAAACCATGTTCTTTGCTCATTCATTAAAAGCAACTCCTCATCCATTCAAGTTTTATGAGATTGCAGCAATCCAGTCACATCTTCAGGCTCCACTTCTAATTCTAGTTCTCTTGCTATTTCCACCATATGTGTAATTACTTCCTACACTGAAGGCTTGAACCCCTTAAAGTCATCCATGAGGGTTGGAATCAACTTCTTCCAAACTCCTGTTAATGTTGACACTTTGACCTTCTTCCTGAATTATGAGTGTTCTTCCTGGCATCTAGAATGGCGCATCCTTTCCCTAAGTTTTTCTATTTACTTTGCCCAAATCCATCAGAGGAATCACTATCTATATAGCAGCTGAACCTTATGAAATGTATTTTTTAAATAATAAAACTTGAGAGTTGAAATTACTCCTTGATCCATGGGCTACAGAATGGATGTTGTGTCAGCAGGCATGAAAACAACATGAATTTCCTTGTACAACTCCAGCAGAGCTTTTGGGTGACCAGGTGCATTGTCAATGGGCAGTAATACTTTCAAACGAATCTTTTTCTCTCAACAATAGTTGTCAACAGTGGGCTCCAAATAGTCAGTAAACCATGCTATAAACAGATGTGCTGTCATCCAGGCTTTGTCATTCCATTTACAGAGCACAGGCAGGGTAGATTTAGATAATTCTCAAGGCCCTAGGACTTTTGGAATGGTAAATGAGCATTGGCTTCAACTTAAAGTCTCCAGCTGCATTAGTCCCTAGCAAGAGAGTCAGCCTGTCCTTTGAAGCTTTGAAGTCAAGCGTTGACTTCTCTTCTCCAGCAACGGAAGTCCTAGATGGCATCTTTTCCCAATAGAAGGCTGTTTTGTTTACATTGAAAATCTGTTAGTGTAGACACCTTCATCAATGATCTTAGCTAGATTTTCTGGATAACTTGCTGCAGCTTCTACATCAGCACTCGCACTTTCATGTTATAGAGACGGCTTCTTTCCTTAAACCTCATGAACCAACCTCTGCTAGCTTCAAATTTTTATTCTGCAGCTTCAACACATCTCTCAGCCTTCACTGAATTGAAGAGAATTAGGGCCTTGCTCTGGATTGGGCTTTGGCTTAATGGATGATGTGGCTGGTTTGATCTTCTTTCTAGACCACTCAAGCTTTCTCCATATCAGCAACAAGGTTGTTTCGCTTTCTTGTGCTCCAGTGTTTACTGGAGCAGCACTTTTAATTTCCTTCAAGGTCTTCCTTTACACTTACAACTTAGCTAACTGGTGCAAGAAGCCTAGTTTCAGCCTGTCTTGGTTTTCAACATGCCTTCCTCACTAAGCTTAATCATTTCTAGCTTTTGATTTAAAGTGAGAGATGTGCCACTCTCTTCCTTTAACTTGAACACTTAGAGGCCACTGTAGGGTTATTAACTGGCCTAATTTCAATATTGTTGTGTCTCAGGGAATAGGTAAGCTCGAGGAGAGAGAGACAAGGGAATGGCTGGTTAGTGGAGCAGTCAGAACACACATAACATTTATCAATTAAGTTTGCCATCTTATATGGGTGTAGTTCATGGCACCTCAAAACAATTATAATAGTAACATCACAGATCACTGATCACAGATCACTTTAACAGATATAATAATAATGAAAATATTTTAAATATTGCAAAAGTTACTAAAAATGTAAAACAGAAATGGGAAGTGCGCACATGTTGGGAAAATGGGGCCAATAGCCTTGCTTGACACAGAGTTGCCACAAAACTTAGATTTGTAAAAAAAAATGCAGTACCTGTGAAGCACAATAAAACAACATATGCCTTTAAAAACAAGTGTTAGGCCAGGCACGGTGGCTCATGCCTGTAATCCCGGCACTTTGGGAGGCCGAGGCAGGTGCATCACTTGAGGTCAGGAGTTCGAGACCAGCCTGACCAAAATGGTGAAACCCTGTCTCTACTAGTAATACAAAAATTAGCTGGGTGTGGTGGTGCACGCCTGTAGTCCCAGCTACCCGGGAGGCTGAGGCAGGAGAATTGCTTGAACCTGAGAGGCGGAGGTTGCAGTGAGCTGAATAGCTGCTACTGCACTCCAGCCTGGGCAACAGAGTGAAACTGTGTCTCAAACAAAAAAATAAATAAAAACAAATGTTGGTAAGAATGTGGAGAAACTGTAACCCTCATATATTGCTGATAGCATTATAAAATGGTGTAGCCAATTTGTAAAACAGTGTGGTAGTTTTTTTAAAGGTTGAACACAGTTACCAAGCCCTGTATGGTGACTCACACCTGCAATCCCAGCACTTTGGGAGGCCAAAGAAGGAGTTTCACTTGAGGCCAGGAGTTCAAGACCAGCCTGGGCAACACAGCAAGACCATGTCTCTACAAATATATATATACATACACACACACACACACACATACATATACATACATACATACATACATATACATATATACACATACACATATACATATATACATACATATATACACACATATATATACACGTACATATATATATATATATATTTTTTTTTTTGAGACAGAGTTTTGCTCTTGTTGCCCAGGCTGGAGTGCAATGGCACAACTTGGCTCACTGTAACCTCTGCCTCCCAGGTTCAAGTGATTCTCCTGCCTCCATCTCCTGAGTAGCTGGGATTACAGGCATGCGCCACCACGCCCAGCTAATTTTGTATTTTTAGTAGGGACAGGGTTTCACCATGTTGGTCAGGCTGGTGTTGAACTCCTGACTTTGGATGATCTATCCACCTTTGCCTCCCAAAGTGCTGATTACAGGCATGAGCCACTGCACCCAGCTTAAATAAAATTTTTTAAATTAGCTGGGTGCTTGGTATGTGTTTCTAGTTCCAACTATTCAGGAGGCTGAGGCAGGAGGCTGAGGCCCAGGAGCTCAATGCTGCAGTGAGCCATGATCGTGCCACTGTACTCCAGCCTGGGTGACAGAGAAGAGACTGTGTCTCTTAAAAAAAAAAAAAAGGAAAAGAAATATGTCTACACAAAAACTTGTAAATGAATGTTCATAGTGGCATTATTTAAAATAACCAAGAAGTAGAAACAAGTCAAATGTCCATCAACTGATGAACAGGTAAATAAAATGTGGTCTATCAAGACAATGGAATATTATTCAGCAAAAAAAGAAATGAAGTACTGATACATGTTACAGCATAGATGAACCTTCAAACATGCTCAGTGAAAGAAGCCAGACACAAAAGACTATATATCATATGATTCCATTTGCATAAAATGTTTAGAATAGGCAAATCTAAAGAGATGGAAAGAAGATTAGTAGTTGCCAAAGGCTGGGAGGGTTGGGGAGAAATGGGTAATGACTGCTAATGAGAACAGCATTTCTTTTTGGAGTGATAAAAATGTTCTAAAATTGATTGAGGTGACAGTTGCACAACTTTGGATATGCTAAAAACCACTGAATCATACACTTTACAAGGGGTAATTGTATGGTATGTGAATTAAATCTCAATACAAATTTTGTTTTTTAAAAAATAGAACAGATGAAAAATTTCCAGTAAGAAAAAAAAATAAAAAACCACTCATAGTCTCCTCACTACTCAGAGATAATTATTATTAATGATAACATAAAAACTTTCATTGCCTGTGCTCCCAGCTATTCAGGAAACTGAGGTGGGAGGATTGCTTGAGCCCAGGAGGTCAAGGCGGCAGTGAGCCATGACCGCACTACTGCACTCCAGCCTTGGTGACAGAGCAAGACCTTGTCTCAGGAAAAACAAAAACAAAACAAAAACCAGGTATTTTGAGTTTTGTTTATATATAGATAGATAATCCTATGTGTAGTCTAATAATCTGTTTTTCATTTATCATGAACTTTTTTATGTTTGTATGATTTAATTAGAACAAGAAAGACATTGAGATTAGATTGATATCTTAAACATTCTAAATAGATTTTTGTGTGATGAGAAAGAATTGTTATTTTTCTCTTTTATGTGTTAAATATATTATCTTGTATGTGGTTATTGTGAAAAAAAATCTATTTTTAAATTGCAGCACTGAATGGAAATTACATGAGTTTTTATCTTCTCAATTATAATTGCTCTGTGAACTTCCACTTTGATAATTATGGACCCAGTTTCTGCTACCTGATCTACACATCTTTTGATTGCCTTACTTGGCTGCAAGGATGGTCTTGTAACTGTTGATGTTGGTTTTACCTACTGATATTGTCATTCTTTCTCAAATGTAAAGTGTTTTTATTGTTCTTGTTGTTGTTTTATAATTTTATTATAATTTCAGGGATATATGTGCAGGTTTGTTACACGGGTGAACTTGTGTCTTGGGGGTTTGTTGTACAGATTATTTCATCACCCAGGTATTAAGCCTAGTATCCACTAGTTATTTTCCCTGATCCTCTCCCTCCTCCCCACCTCCATCCTCTGAAAGGCCCTAGTGTGAATTGTTCCCTCTATGCGTCCATGTGTTCTCATCATTTAGCTCCCACTTATAAGTGAGAACATGAGGTATTTGGTTTTCTTTTCCTGCGTTAGTTTGCTAAGGATAATGGCCTCCAGCTCCATCCATGTCCCTGCAAAGGACATAATCTTGTTCATTTTTATGGCTGCACAGTATTTCATGGTGTCTATATCATGAACTTTCTATATCAATAAGCATTTATCCACAATATTTATTAAAACCTGGAGCTTATAATGCTTCAATTGAAGCTTATTTTAAAAAAAAAAGACTTAACTCCCTAATCTGAGTCTAAGCAGTTTACATATTACATTTCAAATATATTTACCCCCTCCCAAAATTATACGCAAAGACTCTTAACCAGCATGTTCTCTGGAAATATGGTGAATTTTTATCCATTTGATTACCTACATTTAATATTACATCTTAACAGACTCCTCATAAAAATTCTAGAGTGGACCCTTGAACGACATGGGTTTGAACTGCATGGGTCCACCTCTGCCTCTGCCACTCTTAGGCAACAAAACTGACCCCTCCTCAGTCTACTTGACATGAAGACAATGGGGATGAATGTCTTTATGATGATCTGCTTCCATTTAACAAACAGTAAATATATTTTCTTTTCTTATGATTTTCTTTTTTAGAGACATGGTCTTGCTCTGACACCCATGCTGGACTGCAGTGGTGTGATCATAGCTCACTGCAGCCTCGACGTGCTGGGTCCAAGTGATCCTCCCACCTCAACCTCCCAAGTAGCTGGGAAAACAGGCACACACCACAATGCCTGGCTAATTTTTTTTTTTTATTTTTTGTAGAGAGCGAGTCTTGCTTTGCCCAAGCTGGTCTTGAACTCCTGGGCTTAAATGATCCTCCCATCTTGGCTTCCCAAAGTGCTGGGATTACAGGCATGAGCCACTGCACATGGCTGATAATTTCTTAATAATATTTTTTCTCTCACTTGTTTTATTATAAGAATACAGTATACAATACATATATCATATAAAATATGTGTGAATCAATTGTGTATGTTATTGGTAAGGCTTCTGGTCAACAGTAGGCCATTTAAGTTTTGGGGATGTCAAAAGTTAAATGTGGATTTTCGACTACACTAGGAATCGGCAGCCCTAACCCCAAAGTTGTTCAAGGCCAACTGTATTTCCTTTTTTGATTCAAAAATTAACAAATTTGGGCACTTCCACAAAACACAAAAGGCAGTTTAAAAGTAAATTATTTATAATAAGCTAATTTTCTACAAAGTTATACACAAAAGTAGGAAAAGAAGGTTAGAGAAAAATAGGGAAACTCAAAACCAACTTTTAAGGATAATAACTAGAAATCCTAAAACATGGAGACATTAGTATGAGAAATAAATGTTTATATTACATAAAAAGCCATTTTAAATTTTGTATCTCCCTTTAAATTTTCATGTTACCCAAATCAACCACACCTCATATCCAAATGAGCTTATTCAAACTTACTCTTTGAGCAGTTATGAAGCACAAAAGAGAGACCTGACCAAACTGTAAATAACAGTTCTCTCTCTCTCAATTTTTTTTTTTTTTTTCCAAAGAGCCAATGCAGTGGCATGATTATAACTCACTGCAGTCTCAAACCCCTGGGCTCAAGCGATCTACCCAGCTTAGCTTCCCAAGTAGTTAGGGCTATAGACAAGCACCATCATGCTTGGCTAATTTTTTTTTTATTTTTTGTAAAGATAGGGGTCTCACTATGTTGCCCAGGCTGGTCTCAAACTCCTGGACTCTAGTGATCCTCCTGCCTTAGGCTCCCAAAGTGCTGGGATTACAGGGGTGAGCCACCTGCCAACCAGCAGTTCTCTTTCACACGTGCCAAGAGAAAAGGCTACAGAGAATTAATCCAGTTCTTGCCAAAATGCTTTTAGCATCATTATAAATGACATAAAACTTAACTTTAAAAATGTGTCAAAACAAAATAAAACTAGGAGAATGTCAGGAAATTAGTTAAATGATAGCTTTACACCCAATCAAGGGCTTTAAAAAAAAACCTTTCTCAAATAATAAACACTTGAGTCAACAAATTGGTTACCTCTGGGAAGCAGGAAGGAGATGTGCATGGAAGGGGAACTGGAGGGCCCCCAAAGTCCTTGTTTCTCTATGGTGATGGGTAAATGATGTTCATTTTATTATTCTTCTAACCATACACAGACCTTATAATACTCTGATGCATGGAATATTGCACAAGAGTTATATTAAAAATGAAAACCTCCCTTGACCATTGTTCCTCCTGCTCACCATCACTCAATCTCTCTCCTCTTCAGTGAAGCATCCAGAAAGAGTTCCTGTTCCAGGTCTATACTTCCCTTCCCATTCACTCTGCTTCAGATAAATTCTGATTTTGACAATTACATAAATGCCCACCTGGGTCCAGCCTCACCTTATTTCTCCTCCTCCCTCATCCTCCCCATTAGCACTTCACCCTGAAACCACACCCCCAGCAAGGAGCTCTACATACATGGATCCTCCTAGCCTTTACTCAAGCCGCATGGTAAGCTCTTATTGATTTTTCAACACACATCCTAAAAGGTCCTTCATGGTCAAGTGTCCCTCAACCTCCTAGGGAACTGGAAGCTCCCCCTCTGGACTTCCAAATGTCACAGACTTGTCTCTATTGTGACACATACCACTCCAATGACTATGTGTTTACATGTTGTTATAGACGGAATTATGTCTCCCCTAAATCTGTCTGTTGGAACCTAACCCCCAGGGTGACTATATTTGGAAATAGGGCTTTAAAGGAGGTAACTAAGATTAAACAAGGTCATAAGGGGAGGGCACTAATCCAATAAGCCTGGTGTCTTTATAAGAGGAGGAGGAGACATCAGGGTTGCCTGCTTACAGAGGAAAGGCCATGTGAGAACAAAGTGAGAAGGCAACTAGACAGGCCAGGAAGAAGGGCCTCACCAGAAACCAACTCTGCTAGTGCCTTGGTCTTGTACTTCTAGCCTCCAGAACTATAAGAAAATAAATTATGTGGCTTAAGCCCCCCTAGTGTGTGGTATTGTGTTATGGCAGCCTGAGCTGACTAATAACACATGTCCATCTGCCCACCTGCCCCATGCCCACACTCTGTGAGCACCTAGTGAAATCAGTTGCTCTCTGTGTCTCCACTACCTAGCACATATCTGATGCTTAAAGGATCCACAGATAGTTGCCTGAATGAATGGTTAGATGGACAGATGGATGAAGAGATGGATAGACGGAGAGACAAGCTCCCTGGATTCTACTAGATTCCAGCCATGGAATTTTAAAAGGCCTAACTTATTTTGTTACAAAATACCAATCTAGCAAAAGCCTACTTTCTTTGAGACAGTATTCATGACCAGGCTTACCTTTTAAAAATTGTTCTTTAAGTTATTTAAACAAACTATGGTACACCCATAAGATAACAGAAAAAGAGAAAACAACCCAAATGTTCACCAACTTATGAATGGATAAATAAAACATGGCCCATCCATAAAATGGAATTGTATTCAGCGATAAAAAAGAATGAAGTACTAAACATGCTATAGTGTGGATGATCCTTGAAAACACTAAGCTAAATGAAAGAAGCCAGTCAGAAAAGACTGCATATTGTATGACTGCATTTGTACGAAATGTCCAGTGTAGAAAACTCAAAAGAGACAGGAGGTGAGTTGGTGTTGCCAGAGGCTCAGGTGGAGGGGTGTGGGGTAGCAACAGAAGTGACTGCTAATAGGTATGAAGTTTCTTTTATGCAGTGATGGGTATGTTCTAAAATTGATTATTAAAGAAAAAATATTAATTTTTTAAAAGGTTGGGCATTGTGGCTCATGCCTGTAATCCCAACACCTTGAGAGGCTAAGGAGGGGAGGATTACTTGAGGCTAGGAGTTCATGACAAGCCTGGACCAACATGGTGAGACCCCATATATATATATATATATATATAAATATAAATATATACATATATGTGTGTGTATATATATAAAAAATATATAAAAATATATATAAATATATAAAAATATATAAATATATATAAATATATATATAAATATATATAAATATATAAAAATATATAAATATATATAAAAATATATAAAAATATATAAATATATATAAATATATAAATATATATAAATAAATATATATAAATATATATATAAATAAATATATATATAAATATATATATAAATAAATATATATATATATATAAATATATATATATTTTTTGGAAACAGAGTCTCGCTGTGTTGCCCAGGCTGGAGTGCAGTGGCACGATCTTGGCTCAATGCAACCTCCGCCTCCTGGGCTTAAGCCATTCTCCTGCCTCAGCTTCCCAACAGGTGCCCGCCACCATACCCAACTAATTTTATTTTGTATTGTTAGTAGAGACGGGGGTGTCACCATGTTGACCAGGCTGATCTCAAACCCCTGACCTCAAATGACCCACCTTCCTCGGCCTCCCAAAGTGCTGAGATTACAGGTGTGAGCCACCACGCCTGGCCAAAAAAATATTTTAAAAAGAAAAAAGAAAAAAATTTTTAAAAGAAAAAATATATTAATTTAAAATTGATGAAGGCCAGGTGCAGTAGCTCACGCCTGTAATCCCAGAACTTTGAGAAGCCGAGGTGGGTGGATCGCTTGAGGTAGGAAGTTCGAGACCAGCCCGGCTAACATGGTGAAACCCCATCTCTAATAAAAATACAAAAATTAGCTGGGTATGCTGGCTCACGGCTGTAATCCCAGCTACTCAGGAGGCTGAGGCAGGAGAATCACTTGAACGTGGGAGGCGGAAGTTGCAGTGAGCTGAGATCGTGCCACTGCACTCCAGCCTAGGCAACAGAGCGAGACTCCATCTCAAAAAAAAAAAAAAAAAAAAGTTGATTTTGGTGATGTCTGCTCAACTCTGTGAATATATTAAAGTCCACTGAGTTTTATACTTTAAATGGATACATTATATGGTACGTTAATTATATCTCAATAAAGCTATTAGAAAAAAATGAAATGGGGCACTCCATATGCAAACAGTATTGTTAAAGGTATAAAACAGTATATACAGCATGCTATAATCTGTGTTTTAAGAAATACATACACAAAGAGAAGCATAGGTAAACATTTGATTGTATAAGCATAAAATATCTTGGAAGAATCTTATCATGAAATATCCTTTTATATTTTTGGAATTGCCTATTATAAATTAAATGTTTTACCATTCCAAAAAAAAAAAAAATCTCCGCTCTGCCATCAGTATCATTCTAATTATGCATGCCTATGTGCCACAGGTGTACATAATAATGTTTTGTTAGAAATATAGAATCCAGGGACTGACAGAAGTCTTGAAGATTATCTACTACATTCATCTCCCCCATCATATAGATGAGAATAAATGAGATTCATAAGGGTTGGCCGCCTAGTCTAGGGTTATGTCTCCTTTTTTTTTTTTTGAGACAGGGTCTCACTCTGTCACTGTGAGTACTGTGGTGCTATCACAGCCCACTGCAGCCTCGAACTCCTGGGTTCAAGCAATCCTCTCGCCTCAGCCTCTCAGAGAGCTGAGACTTCAGGCACGTGCCACCACATCCAGCTAATGTTTTTATTTTTTTGTAGAGGCGGGTTCTCACCATGTTACCCAGGCTAGTCTCAATCTCCTGGGCTCAAATGACCCTCCCGCCTTGGCCTCCCAAAGTGTTGAGATTACAGGCATAAGCCACCACACCTAGCCATGTTATGTCTCTGAGAAGCACTATGCTACAGTGCAGTTTCTCAGACTAAGCAATCACACATCAACCTCACGATTTCTACCATAGTTGAACTATTATTCACTATATAGTTTTTCTTTACTATATAGTTCTTTACTATATAGTTTTCTTTAAAGTGACTTAGCTTTAAAAATAAATAGCTATAATTTTCATGAAATACAGCTTTGATGTGCTAGATTTGTGTCTGTTTCAATTCTGCTTTGAAATAAAAAGTTTTTGTCTATCTGAAATGTCTATCTCATGAATCTCATTGTCTAATTCATGTCTATCTCATTAATCTCAATGTGGGAAATACTGCATAGAGAAAAGAGTATTTAACGTAGAGAAATCTACGTTTTCACCCTAATCCCCCAATAAATACTGTTTACTATCAAGCAAGTTCTCCTGAACTCAGTCTCCTCATCTCTAAAAGAGAGGCCTGACTCTGGGAGGCCGAGGCGGTTGGATCACCTGAGGTCAGGAGTTCGAGACCAGCCTGGAATATGGCAAAACCATCTCTACTGAAAATAAATTAGCCAGCCACAGTGATGCAACCCTGTAGTCCCAGCTACCTGAGTTGGGAGGCTGAAGCAGGAGAATTGCTTGAACCCAGGAGTCGGAGGTCGCAGTAAGCCAAGATCGTGCCACTGCACTCCAGCCTGGGCAACAGAATGGGACTCTGTCTCAAAAAAATAAAATACAATAAAAGAGAGGACTGGACTAAATGTGTTAAGGTCAGATTCAAGTTCCCTGACTCCAAGTTTCAGTGATGACCTACAGTTATTCCAGCTTTGCTACTGTCAATGAGTTGCCTAAAGTTTCCAGTGTCCTTATCATATCTCCTGGCATGATTTTAAACCTTAGCTATAAAATACAGCCATGGGTTATAAAAATAGAGCACCCTCATGAAACAATGACTGGAAAGTAAATTGGCACAATCCTTCTGTTGTATTATTTGATAGTACCATATTTGTAGAAATTCCATACTAGGAATTTATTTGAAGGAAATAAGCAAAGATTTGCCAAATGTTTATGTGCAGGGATAGTCATAACAGTATTTATTACAACAAACAATGGTTAACAACATATATGTCCAATAAAAATGTTTAATAACTATACAACTTTGATAAAATTAAACATCTTTTTTTTTTGAGACAGAGTTCCGCTCTTTTCACCTATGCTGGAGTGCAACGGCACCATCTCGGCTCACCGCAACCTGCGCCTCCTAGGTTCAACTGATTCTCCTGCCTCAGCCTCCCAAGTAGTTGGGATTACAAGCGCCCACCACCATGCCTGGCTAATTTTTGTATTTTTAGTAGAGACAGGGTTTTGCCATGTTGGCCAGGCTGGTCTCAAACTCCTGACCTCTGGTGATTCACCCACCTCAGCCTCCCAAAGTGCTGGGATTACAGGTGTGAGCCACCCCGCCCAGCTTAAACATCATTTTTAAGACTGCTTAATGATGTGTGAACATGCTCACTATAAATGAGAATAAAAAAGTAACCTATCATTTAGAATATGACAATTTGTTTTTAGAATATAACCATTTTGCAAATACAAATGCAACAGAAATGAAAAAGAAAAAAAAAGAATAAAAGAAAATGTACCCAAGGGTTAACTATAATCATCTCTGTGTGGCAAGGCAGAATTATGAGGGATCTTAATTTACCTTTTTTACATTTGCATGAAATAGATATAGTTTCCTTCTTTTATAATAAATATGTTTTACTTTTTTTTTTTTTTTTTTTTTGAGACAGGGTATCACTCTGTCACCCAGCTTGGAGTGCAGTAGCACAATCTCGGCTCACGATAACCTCTGCATCCCGGGCTCAAGTGATACTCCCACCTCAGCCTCCTGAGAAGCTGGGACCACAGGCACGAGCCACCATGCCCAGCTAATTTTTTGTATTTTTGGTAGAGACGGGGGTTTCGTCATGTTGCCTAGGCTGGTCTTGAATTCCTGACCTCAAGTGACCTGCCCGACTCAGCCTCCAAAGTGCTAGGATTACAGGCATGAGCCATTGCGCCAGGCCTACTCTCCTAGACTTTGGTTAACCTGACCCCAACCAGTAGCAGTATCTGGGACTGTTTAATATTACCTAACTACTTCAATATGTTACATTAACAACACTTAGCAAGCAAGTCAAACAACCTTTGTTCTTTCTTTCTTTTTTTTTTTTGAGATGGGGTCTTGCTCACCCTGGAGTGCAGCGTTGCAATCTCGGCTCACAGCAACCTCCGCCTCCCAGGTTCAAGCGATTCTCTCTCCTCAGCCTCCCGAGTAGCTAGGACCACAGGTGCCTGCCACTGCGCCCCGCTAATTGTTTTTGAATTTTTTTATAGAGACGGAGTTTCACCATGTAGCCCAGGCTGGTCTAGAACTGCTGAGCTCAAGTGATCCGCCCGCCTTGACCTCCCAAAGTGCTGGGATTACAGGTGTGAACTGGTTAAATAAATCATACTAGATTCAGAAAATACACACCTACAAAAACAGAATGAAATGGATTTGTCCGTTTTCATGTGAAATATATCCCAGACACAAAGTGAAACCACACTAGTGCAGAGTATATACACATAGTATGATCACATATTACATACAAGAAAAGATACACGTTGGCCGGGCACAGTGGCTCACACCTGTAATCCCAGCACTTTGGAAGGCCAAGCCGGGTGGATCACGAGGTCAGGAGATGGAGACCAGCCTGGCTAACACAGTGAAACCCCATCTCTACTAAAAATACAAAAAATTAGCCCGGCGTGGTGGCATGCGCCTGTAGTCCCAGCTACTAGGGAGGCTGAGACACGAGAATTGCTTGAACCCAGGAGGCAGACAGAGCAAGACTCCGTCTCAAAAATCAAACCAAAAAGAAAAAAAGAAAAAAGATACACGTATCTGAGCTTAAAAAGTAAACCTTTCTAGAAGGAAACTCTGTTCCCCTCCGAAGAATGGGACTGAGGTAGGGAACGAAAGAGGGCGTTGTTTTTTATGCTATGCACGTCTATCCTGCTTGCTATCCTTACCAAAAAAAAAAAAAAAAAAAAGGAAAAAAAAAAAGAAAGAAAGAAAAAGGCCTTGTGTAAGCATTATTTCTATGTAAATGGGTTTCAAAATGAGTTTCAAAACGGGTTCTATCTTGAAAAGTAAGGTCAACATTTTTTGAGAAAAAAACTCCTGCTATTGGCTTTTCAAAAACAACCTTCTTAAGAGAGAATTTACATACCACAAATTCACCCATTGTATAGTGTAGATTGTTAACTGGCTTTCGTGCTGAGCTGTAAGAATTTATGTGGCATGAGAAACAAAATATTTTATATAACCATGCACAAGAATAGCCTTCGTGTCTACGAAATCTAAGGATATCAAAATGAGATAATTTTATGACTGCAACAAGGGTAAATAATACTTGGCATTCGGAATATGGGGGAAAGGTCAGAACTACAAGATCTCATAGAGCTTAACCACGCCAAAAAAGAAAGAAAAAGGAAAGAAAGAAAGAGAGAGAGAAAGAGAAAGAAAGAAAGAAAGAAAAACAAAACAAAACAACAGAACGAGCAAACTCTAGCAGGGCTAATGCCAGTCTTCTAAATTCACCAGCACGTTGAATAAGCTGCAGCTCAGCTCGATGGACCCCCAAGAGTGGCTGCCACTGGGAAGACTTGGGCCTCTGAAACAAAGCCCGGTGGTTTCCCTTCATCTCTGAACTTCGAGCTTGACCTAACTTTCCAGTCCCTTCCCCCACCGCCACCCCAGAACCCGCCCGAAGCGGCACACAGAGGCCGGAGGTTTCGGGGCGCAGTCGCTCAGCAGCCCGAGGTCTCTGTCCCGGGCGGCGGGAGGGAAATGCCGCGCTCGCAGCCAGGGACCCGCGTGCCCAGCTTCGGCCCTTCGCCCGCAAAGTCCGACCCGGGTGACAGCGCACGGCCGGCCCTGGGCCCAGAGCTCCCACCTGTGCCCCGCAGCATGTTGTCCCGGAGCAGGTCCCCGCTGGAGAGGTGCTTCAGCTCGAAGTGTGTAGTGATGCGCGACGACACGGTGCCCTTGCCCGAGCCCGGGGCCCCCATGATCACCGCTCGCAGCAGCCGCGCGGACGCCCCCATGGCCGCAGACTGAGGCCAGCACCGCGCGGGCACCAGGGCTTTGGCCTGGGCTGCGCGCTCATCCGCTCCGCAGCCTGCGCCGGCCGGCTGGCAGCGCCGCTAGCAGGCGGCTACTGCGGTTCCCAGGCGTTCCCGGAAGTGAGCCGACAGCCACTGGGGCCGCCCAAACAGCGCCGGACCCCGCTGTTGCGCCCGCCTCTCGGCGACCCCGGCGCACCCCCCGCCCCCGACCCAGCGCCTGGCCCCGCCCAGCCGCGCAAGCCGCGCCCCCTCTGCGCTGGCTCGGCCGCCCAGCTCCCACCTGAGCGTCTCCGCGGCCCCTCACCACCGGCCGCTGGGCCCGGATCCCTTCGGCGCCCCTCTGCACCCACCCCCACGCGCCCTCCACTCAGCTCAGATCTACCTCCGCGCCTCTCCGCGACCCCGGAACTCCGCGCCCTGTCCGGCCCATTCCCAGCCGGATAGACCGCGCTCCCCTCTGTCCGACCTTGGCAACACCTGCGCGCCCCCTCCTCACCTCTAGTCGCCCCTCGGAGCCGCTTGGTTTCGGAATCCACCGGCATCCATCCCTCCAACAACCCTTTCGTAGCCCTCGCCCCTAGTCCACAGCAGGCGCTGCCCTACCCAGTCCTTGCGGGACACACCGCGCCCCCTTTCGTGCTCCCTTGACAACCCTTGTCCCCGCTCCACCTGGCGCCCACTCGAATCCCCCCCTCCCCTCTACTCCCCTGGACCGCCAGACCCCCTGCTTCTGCACCCACTCCCGCCTTCGCCCTTCCCTCCTTCCTCCTCTCTGCTGCCGAGCGCCCTCTCTTCCCCTCCCTCTCTGTGTAGAATCACAGGGAGTGACCTTGAGCCGAGAGGGCCTACCTCATTTTACAGGAGAGGAAATCCAGCTTGCATTGAGTGAGATTCTTTTATAAATAACATAAGAGAGTGTGTGAAACTGTGGAGGCAGGCTGTTGTAGATAGGCGGTCGGAAAAGCTTTGAAGAGATGGCATGTGTGCTGAGTGCTTAATTAGAATATGGAAGAGAGAGGCATGGGCCCTTCCTATGTCCAGTTTTAGGGCCTTTCCCTAAAACTGGAGGTTTGGCATGTTTCAAGAATGGAAACAGAGGACAAACATTCGAGTGAGTATCATTTTGCCTGTAAAATGGGCATAGAGGATTAGAATGGAGGAGTTAAAATAATGTAGTACTTGGTGCAATGCCAGCTACAGGGTCAATGTTCAATAATGGTTGTTCATTTATTATCATTGCTTTGTGCTGGGACACTATGCTAAGGCAGAAAGAAGGCTCTGAAAATAAAACACAGTTACCATTCTCCTTGGAGGTCCAGAACTGATTTCAAAGAAGATAGAAATGACCTCATGGCAAGACAGCGAGTGAATCTTAGCTGAGTGAATGGATGGGGGATTTCAATAGATAGACAGCCTGGTACTTAAAAAAGACATTAGCCTTTATACTTTCTGATGTGGAAAAGAAAGAAAGAAAACACATAGCTTGTACATTTTTTTTTCTTTGAGACAGAGTTTTGCTCTTATTGCCCAGGCTGGAGTGCAATCGGCTCAACGGCAACCACCGCCTCCCGGGTTCAAGTGATTCTCCTGCCTCAGCCTCCCGAGTAGCTGGGATTACAGGCACGCGCTACCGAACCCGGCTAATTTTATATTTTTAGTAGAGACAGGGTTTCTTCATGTTGGTTAGGCTGGTCTGAAACTCCCGACCTCAGGTAATCCACCCGCCTTGGCCTTCCAAAGTGCTGGGATTACAGATGTGAGCCACCGCGCCTGGCCTCGTTTTGTTTGTTTGAGACAGGGTCTTGTTTTGCCGCCCAGGCTGAAGTGCTGTGCTGCGATCTCAGCTCACCGCAACCTCTACTTCCCAGGTTCAAGTGATTCTTATACCTCAGCTTCCCGAGTAGCTGGAATTACAGGCACCCGCCACCATGCCCAGCTAATTTTTATATTTTTCATAGAGATGGGGTTTCACCATGTTGGCCAGGCTGATCTCAAACTCCTGACCTCAAATGATCTGCCCGCCTTGACCTCTCCAAGTGCTGGGATTACAGGCTGGAGCCACCCCACTGTGCCCAGCAGGGCTCATACGTACTCATTACTAAGCAAGAAAGAATGAAAATAAATGAATTAAACATTGAATTCATGTAATTGGGAAAAGGACATCAAAATAACCCATGGAAAGCAGAGGAAGGGATGAAGTAAACAACGTAAATGAAAGGATGAGAAAACTTAAACAGAACTAACTAAAGAATGAGCAAGTCTGGACAAGTACAACTTATGCAATACTAGAAAATCTGAAGGTGTGGAGAAAGTACTTCTAATCTCCAAAGCTGGGAACATAGGAGGTTCCAGCTCCAAAAGAAACCGGAAAGAAAATCCTGGGGAAATTTGGTTTAGAAAAAAAAATGTTCAAACAAAAATAGCTGAGGAATCATCCTGTCATTGCGGGGGTGAAAAGTTGAGTGTCGTGGTCACATTAACAGGCCCACAAAACACCAATCAACTTTGGCTTTGCAAAAGGTTGTTGATTACAAATGAGTAACTGCCAGTCTGTGAAATCTCCTGGCCACTGTGCCTGGCATAGTCTTTTCGCCATTCACAGGCCTTCGTATGGATCTGTTCCTCACTGCCTACCTTGTTCCAACTGAAAAACACTGAGGTCAAATTCATTCCAATTCTAATTTAACGACCAAGTGTTTATACAGATTAGTTTGAAGCAAATAAAGCCCAGATGAGTGCTTTGCACATAGTAGGCACTCAATAGGTTTTTGTTGATTAAATACTAAGAATTACTGTTTTGTCACTTTTGTTTGTTTGTTTTTGAGACGGAGTCTCTCTGTCACCCAGGCTGGTGCAGTGGCGAGATCTTGGCTCACTGCAACCTCCGCCTCCTGGATTCAAGAGATTCTCTTGCTTCAGCCTCCCAAGTAACTGGGACTACAGGCCTGCACCACCATGCCCAGCTAATTTTTGTATTTTTAGTAGCGGTTTTGCCATTTTGGCCAGGCTGGTCTCGAACTCCTGACATCAAATGATCCTCCTGCTTTGGCCTCCCAAAGTTCTGGGATTACAGGCGTGAGCCACCATGCCCGGCCTTTGTCACATTGAAGACTGAAATGTTTAAGGGCTCTACAATATACAACTGAGGGGGAAATGATAGGTATGTGTCATGGGTTGAATTGCATTCCCCCAGGAGATATATTGAAGTCCTAATCCCCAGTACCTCAGAACATGACCTTACTTGCACATAGGGTCTTTGCAGACATAATTAGTTAAGATGAGGTCATAGTGGAAGATGGTCAGCTCTTAATCCAATATGACCTGAAAATATAGCGGGAGAATGCCATGTGACGATGGAAGCAGATATTGGGCTTATACAGCTACAAGCCAAGAAACACCAAAGATTGCTGGGGATACTAGAAGCCAAGAGAAAGACACAAAGCTGATTCTCCCCTAGGATCCTTGGGAGAGAATAACCCTGCCCTTACCTTGGCTATGAATTGTAGTCACTAGAACTGTGAGAGAATAACTTTCTATTGTTTCAAGCCCCCTAGTTTGTGGTAATTTGTTACTGTAGCCCTAGGAAACTAACACAGCTTGTTTCCAAGAAACTTGTATATGTGTTTGTATGTTGCTTCATACTATGTGTTACCTAGGTGAGAACAAAAGAATAGGAGGGTTCATGTTTGAGAAATAATTACTAGGATTGTAGTGATTGTAGTGAGACAAAGAGAAGAAAGGTGCATCAGTTATCCACTACTATAAAAATCCACTCCAGGCCAGGTGTGGTGGCTCACACCTGTAATCCCAGCACTTTGGGAGGCCAAGACAGGAGGATCACTAGAGTCCAGGAGTTTGAGACCAGCCTAGGCAACATAGTGACACCCCTTCTCTACAAAAAAAACAAAAAAAGAACATTAGCCAGTGTGGTGGTGTGCACCTGTGGTCCCAACTATTTGGGAAGCTGAGGTGGGAGGATTGCTTGAGCCTGGAAGGTTGAGGCTGTAGTGAGCTGTGATCACACCACTGTACTCCAGCCTGGGCAACAGAGCAAGACCCTGTCTCAATAAATAAATAAATATCCTGGCCGGATGTGTTGGCTCACACCTGTAATCCCAGCACTTTGGGAAGCCAAGATGAGCGGATCACTTAAGGTCAGGAATTTGAGACCAGCCTGGCCAACATGGTGAAACCCCCGTCTCTACTGAAAATACAAAAATTAGCTGGGCGGGATGGCATGTGCCTGTAGTCCCAGCTACTCGGGAAGCTGAGGCATGAGAATCACTTGAACACTTAAACCCGGGAGGCAGAGGCTGCAGTGAGCCAAGATCACGCCATTGTACTGCAGCCTGGGTGACAGAGTGAGACTCTGTCTCAATAAATAAATAAATAAACAAACAAAAATTAGCTAGGCGTGCTGGTGCACACCTGTAATCCCAACTACTCAAGAAGCTGTGGCAGGAAAATCGCTTGAACCCGGGAAATGGAGGTTGCAGTGAGCCGAGATTGCACCATTGCACTCCAGCCTGGGCAACAGAGTGAGACTCTGTCTCGAAAATAAATAAATAAATAAATAAATAAATAAATAAATAAATAAATAAAATATCTGGGGGAAGAATGTTCTAGAGAGAAAAAGAACAAACGCAAAGGCCCTGAGGGAGGAGTGTGCTTGAGTTTCCAAAGAAGCCATTCTGCCTGGAACAGAGAGAGCAAGAAATGAAAGTTATTCCACAAGAAAGCTCAGGGAGGTAGTGAGGGTCCAGACCTTACAGGGCCTAACAAACCACTGTGGCAAATGGTATTGTCCGAAGACGGCCACGACGCCCACTCACAGTCCATGAGCTTATCTTCGACACTTCTCCCATCAAGAGGTGAGGTCCCTGTCCCCTCCACCTTTAACTGAATAGGCTTCTGTGACTGTTTTGACCAATTGAGCATGGTGGAAGTGATATTATGTGACTTCCAAGGCTAAGTCATAAAAGACAAAGCAGGTTCTGATTTGTTCACCAGGACACTCATTTTGGAAGCCTATAGCTGCCACATGGGGAATCTGACTGCCTCGAGGCCAACAGGCTGTAAGGAAGTCCAGATTAGCCCACATGGAGAAACCACTTAGGGATGTCCTGAGATGACATGGAGAGAGTAGTGCTTTATTCCCTGGGTGTCCCAGCTCTAGCCATCTAACTGCACTTGCGTGAGACACCTCAAGCCAAAACTATCCAGCTGAGCCCTTCCTAAGTTCCTGAACCACAGAAGCCATGGGAGAAAATAAAGTGATCATGGTGGTTTTAAGTAATAATGCAAGTGAGAGAGGATGATGACTTGGGCTTGCATGGTATAGGTGATGAGAGCTAGTTGGATTCTGAATACAAATATTCGTTTCCTAGAAATAATCTCAAACTTATAGAAAAGTTGCAAATACAGTACAAAGATTCCTTTTTTCTGAGCCATTTGAGATGCCCCATCATTCTTGAATACTTTCATGTATGTTTCCTACAATGACTTTTTTGCATAACCACAATATAACTTTTAAAATAAGAAAAAAATCACATGACTAACATTTAATCAGACCTTATTCAGTTTTCCCCAAATGTTCCACTAATGTTCTTTATAACAGAAGTTATGAAATCATACAGTAAATTTTAGTTGTGTGATTTTCAAAATCACACATTGCATTCAGTTTCCATGTCTTTATTCTCTTTCAGTTCTCTTTCAATCTGGAGTAATTCCTTAGTCTTTCCTGGACTTTTGTGACCTTCACACTCTTTGTTCATTGTTTTGTTTTCTTTTTTAACTTCCCATACTATGCCAATGTAATGACCTTGACACTCTTGAAGATTATGGGAAGGTTATGTTGTAGAACACCCTCTCTTTGAATTTATCTGATGTTTTCTCATGATTCTATTCAGCTTATTCATCTTTGGTAGAGAATATTACAGAAATAGTGCTGTGATTTTGTTATGTTCTATCAGATGGCATATGATTTTAATGTGTTGCATTATTGATGATGCTAACTTTGATCACCTAGTTAAGGTGGTGTCTGCAGGATCTCTCCACTATGAAACTACTCTTTTTCCATTTGTAATTAACAAGTATTCTAGGCCCGGCATGGTGGCTCACGCCTGTAATCCCAGCACTTTGGGAGGCTGAGGAGGGAGGATTGCTTGAGCTCAGGAGTTTAAGACCAGCTGGGCAACAATTCAAAAAAAATTAGCTGGGCATGGTGGCCCAGCCTATATTCTTAGCCTCTCAGGGAGTGGGTTGAGCGGGGTGCTGAGGTGGGAAGATCGCTTGAGCCCAGGAGGTGGAGGCTGCAGGGAGCTATGATCGTACCACTGCATTAGAGCCTGGGCAACAGAGTGAGACCCTGTCTTTAAAAAAAAAAAAAAAAGAAAAGTATTCTGTGAGAGGGTAGTTGAAGTTCAGACTTTGTAAATACCTTATCTTTCATCAAACTTTTAATTTACTCACTATCTTACATTTATTTATATGGTTTCTTATTTTATTAAATTGGTTGTAAGCCATTGTCATTATTATTTATTTTGATGTTCAAATCACTTAAGATTTGGCTAATGGAATCTCCTTCATGTTAGCTAGCATCTGTGTCCTTTTGGTATGTCCCCATTACTCTTTGTGCACTTCTTTACTTTCTGGCATAAGAAGGTCCAGGTTCATCTTGGACTTCCTAGACCCAGCAACACATTGAAATGGCTGAGATCAACCATTTCTCCAAGAATCCCTGGTTTCCTTTAGTGGAATATGGAATTTAGAAACTCAGGTCGGTGCATTCAGTGTGCTCATTACTATTAATGTGTTGCTGCTTTAAGGCCCTCTGAGAGGACAGAGCTAAGGAATATGTAAATATGTTTGTATTCATTTAGACACACGTTTACATCTACATTTATTTCTATGTTTATCTATGTATTATTGAAGCCATGAGTTTACACCGATACCTTCATTTCTGATCTGATATTCTAGGATTTATTTTCATTTTTTCCCTTCCATCCTTCACTACAATCCTAGTCTTGTCTTCTCCTCATACATTGAAGCCACCAATTTTTATTTTATTTTATTTTATTTTTTTAGAGACAGAGTCTTACTCTGTCACCCAGGCCGGAGAGCAGTGGCATGATCATACCTCACTGCAGCCTCAACCTCCTGGGCTCAATTGATCCTACTGCTTCAGCCTCCCAAGTAGCTGGAACTACAGGCACATGCCATCACTGCAAACTAATTTTTATTTATTTATTTATTTTTAATTTTTTTTAGTAGAGACAAAGTCTTGCTATGTTGGCCAGGTTGGTCTCAAATACCTGGGCTCAAGGCATCCTCCCACCTCAGCCTCTAAAATATTGGGATTACAGGTGTGAACCACTACATTCAGTCTTCATTTATTGTTATCTGCCTAACACACAGTAATACATTGCTTCTGGATTTTGAGTTAGTGTCTCTAACAGACTCTCATGTCCTTCATGTATCCACATTTATGATCCGTCACCCCGTGTATACCCAACCTTCCATCACCACTGCCTACCCTTTCTCCATGCAGATGTCCTCCTCACCCCACTTGGGTTACAGAATTCCATGCTGATCACTCACGCCCGATATATGGATGCTCTTATCTGGCTGGGGCTCTGACATTCTATGCTGGACCAGACCACCCCCTCCAAAGACATCCTTCTCACCACTTCTGGGCTCTGACATCACAGGCCAGGCTGCTTATGACTATGAGCATTCTACTCACTCTGTGCAGACTCCAAAACCCTGAGCCACACCGTACTGCCCTCTACATGGAGACATCTTCCTCACTCCACTCAGACTCTGGCACTTGTGCTGGGCAGCTCTCCTCTGCAGGTGCCCTCTTCTTGCATATATTTTAAATGTAGACCCAACATGAGTCCCTGGTGGATTCTGTGCTGCTATAACAAAATATTGAGACTGGATAATTTATAATGAAGAAGAAACATATTGGCTCACAGTTCTGGAGGCTGAGAAGTCCAAGATCAGGTGCTAGCATCTGGCGGGAGAGAGAGAGAGAGGGAGAGAGAGACAGACAAAGAGACCATGCTCGAAAGCCCCTTTATTAAGGCACTAAACCCACTCAGGAGGGTGGAGCCCCATGGCCCAAATACTTCCCAAAGATCCCACCTCCCAACACTGTCTCAATGGCATAAATTTCAACGTTAAGTTTTGATGGGGACAGATGTTCAAACCCATGGCAGCACATGAATAAAACAGAATAGAAAAGCCAAAAATTTAAAAAAATAAGAAAACCCAAAAAAAACTTAATGGCATCTGGAAGTCTAATAAGTGGTAAAGATGCCATCTCAAATCAACAGAGAAAAAGAAGACTTTCTTAATAAATAGTCCTATGATAAATGGGTAGCCAGTGGAAGAAGATACAATCTGTCTTAGTCTGTTTTCCGTTGCTATAACAGAATACCTCAGACTGAGTAATTTATAAAGAAAATAAGTTTATTTAGCTCGTAATTCTGGGGGCTGGGAAGTCCAAGAGCAGGGTGCCAGCATCTGGTAAGGGCCTTCCTACTACATCATAATATGACGAGTGCATCACATGGCAAGAGAGCAAGAGCATGTCAACCTCTCAGGTCTCTGTTCTTCTTATAAAGCCACCAGTCCCATTATGGAGGCCCTACCCTGATGACTTTATCTAATCCTAATTATCTCCCAAAGGCCCCACATCCAAATGCCACCAATCTATAAATTTGGGAGTTACATTTCCAACACATGAAATTAGGAGGACATGTTCAAACAAGAGCACCATCATATCTGTTTTTCCACTTAAGATAAATTCCAATGGATCAAATATCTAATTTTTTGAAAGAAGTAAAACTATATAAATAGCAGAAGAAAATATGATGAAATTTTTCTATAATCAAGAAATTGGAAAAACTCTTCTAACTCTAACTCAAAATCCAGATGCAATAAAGGAAAAGACCAAAATTTGAAGTATACGAAACAACAACAACATTTTTGCATAGCAGAAGACATCATAAGCAAAATTAAAAGATAAATGACAAACTGGGAATATGATTTCCAATTTATGTCATAGACAATGGGTTAATGTCCAGTAATGTGTTCTTCCCGGGAGTGGGGGTCAGGAGGATGTTATCACATTTGCCAATTTCCATAGAGTAAATACTCCCACCATAGCCAGTGTTAACTTGCCAATGTAATATCAGCTGCACTAATGCTACATCAGCAGGACTGCAAAATTCCTAAAAATTTAACAGTCAGCACTTGCAAGCTGGCACTAGCCAGCTTTAGCACACTGCTTTAAATATTCCTAATATATGATGGGCTTCTAAAGATGGAGAAGGGAAGGAAGCCCATCCTATGGAAGATAGGCAAGAGATACAAACACTTTGCAGTTCACACACACACACAAAATGAAAATAAAGGACCTTTAAATATATGAAAATGTTGAATCGTACTACCCATAAAATAAATGCAAATTTAAACTAAAGTGAGATACCATTTTTCAACTATCAGATTGGGAAAAAATCTCAAAGTTTGACAATATAATGTGTTTACAAGGCGGTGAGGAAAGAGGCATTCATATTTTGCTGGTGGGAATGCAAAAAATGGTACCATCCATGCGGAGGGTGTCAGCCTTAAGAATGAAACTGAGGTAAAATTAGTATAAATCAAAAGTTTATTTGGGCCAAATTTGAGTACTTTAATTTTGGAAATATATGTTCAAGTTACCCTGAAATATATGCTCCAATTAGCAGCAGTTACAAGTGGGTTTCCAAAGGAAAAAATGGGGTGGTTCCTAAATTGAACATGAGCTATTGGTTGGCTATACATTGTTCTTTATATCACTAATCCCAAGAACATGAATAAAATGGGTGAAGGCCACATAGTGCAATTTATGATAGCATTTTAGGTAATTTATCAGCTAGTCTGGAAACTACAAGGAAGGAAAGAAAAAACTAAATGCCTTTAAGCAGGCTGGGTGCAGTGGCTCATGCCTGTAATCCCAGCACTTTGGGAGTCTGAGGCGGGTGGATCACTTGAAGCCAGGACTTTGAGACCAGCCTGGCCAACAAGGTGAAACCCCATCTCTACTAAAAAATACAAAAATTAGCCAGGTGTGGTGGTATGCACCTGTAATTACAGCTCCTTGGGAGTCTGAGGCACAAGAATTGCTTAAACCCAGAAGGCAGAGATTACAGTGAGCTGAGATGTCGTCACTGCACTCCAATCTGTGTGACAGAGCAAGACTCTGCATCAAAAAAAAAAAAAAAAAAAGAGAGAGAGGGAAGGAAAGAAAGAGAAAGAAAGAAAGAAAAGAAAAGAAAAGAAAAGAAATTGCCTTTAAGCAGCTGCCCTGGTGAGGGAGAGGATGACACCTGGGAAGGGGGGCAGGCTGTGATTGAATACTCATTCTTTTTTTTTTTTTTTTTTTCTTTTCAAGACAGTCTCACTGTGTCACCCAGTCTGGAGTGCATAGGTGCGATCTTGGCTCAGTGTAACCTCCGCCGCCCGAGTTCAAGCGATTCTCCTACCCCAGCCTCCAGAGTAGCTAGGATTACAGGCACCTGCCACCACGCCCAGCTAATTTTTGTATTTTTAGTGAAGAAGGGGTTTCACCATGTTGGCCAGGCTAGTATTGAACTCCTGACCTCAGGTGATCCACCTGCCTTGGCCTCCCAAAGGGCTGGGATTACAGGCATGAGCCACCATGCCCAGCCTGAAGACTCATTGTCATGTCTCTCTGGTCCTAATAAATTTTACATACGTCACATTCTTCAGACTGCTCTGAGATACTTTTCTTTTTCAAGGGAAATTTGGCAATATCTAGCAAAATTTTATATACCATTTATCAATTCATCCATCTATCTCAAAAATACAAAAAGACATATGCATAAGATTATTCAGTGAGCACTACTTTTAATAGTAAGAGACTAGAAACATCCCCAAAGTTCATTCAGCACAGAATGATTGAATAAACTGAGATTCATTAACATAGTAAAATACTATGCACTTGTAGAACCCATAAGAAGTTTCTGTGGCATGATTGCCAGTGAAAAAATAGGGTGGCCGAAAATAAAGGTAATATCCTACCATTTAACTAAACGGAGAAGAGGTTTTGAATAGATCCTTATACTTACATTTTTTAAAACAGAAGAACAAGCCAGGCAAGGTGGCTCATGCCTGTAATTCCAGCATTTTGGGAGGCTGAGGTAGGTGGATCACCTGAGCTCACAAGTTGGAGACCAGCCTGGGTGGCATGGTGAAACCCCGTCTCTACCAAAAATACAAAAATTAGCTGGGCGTGGTGCTGTGCATCTGTAGTCCCAGCTACTCAAGAGGGTGAAGTGGGAGGATGGTTTGAGCCCAGGAGGCAGAGAAATAGAAAAATAAAATGAAAATGAACAACAAAAAACCCTGACTACCAGGCTGGGCGTGGTGGCTCACGCCTGTAATCCCAGCACTTTGGGAGGCCAAGGCAGGCGGATCACCTGAGAGATTAAGACCAGCTTGACCAACATTGAGAAACCCCGTCTCTACTAAAAACACAAAAGTAGCTGGGCATGGTGGCACATGCCTGTAATCCCAGCTACTCAGGAGGCTGAGGCAGGAGAATAGCTTGAACCCAGGAGTTGGAGGTTGCAGTGAGCAGAGATCGCACCATTGCACTCCAGCCTGGGCAACAAGAGCAAAACTCCACTCAAAAAACAAAACAAAACAAACAAAAAAACCCTGATTACCTCTAGGAGGAGAAGGGAATAGAGAGCTGAGGCACAGGGATGGAGGCCATGTGTCTCTGAAGATTTCACTTTGTTAATTGTGCAACAAGGTTTCCTTCCTTCCTTCCTTCCTTCCTTCCTTCCTTCCTTCCTTCCTTCCTTCCTTCCTTCCTCTCTCTCTCTTTCTTTCTTTATTTCTCTTTCTTTCTTTCCTTTCTTTCTTTCTTTCTCTCTCTCTCTTTCTCTCTTTTTCTCTTTTTCTCTTTCTCTTTCTTTCCCTTCCTCCCTCCCTTCCTTTTTTTTTCTTTTTTTCTTTTTGAGACAGGGTCTCGCTCTGTCATCCAGGCTGGAGTGTGGTAGTGCAATCTTGGCTCACTGCAACCTCCACTTCCTGGGCTCAAGTGATCCCCCCACCTCAGCTTCCCGAGTAGCTGGGACTACAGGTACGCACCATCATGCCCGGCTAATTTTTGTATATTTTGTAGAGAAGGAGTCTCGCTATGTTGCTTAGGCTGGTCCCAAACTCCTGAGCTCAAGCAATCCACCCGCCTTGGCCTCCCAAAGTGCTGCGATTACAGGTATGAGCCACCTCGTCCAGCCCATTTTCTAAAACATTTAAAAAAGCAACTCCTGAAAGTCAAAGGCAAAATAAACAAATGAAACTGGTTGTGTAATGACCGGTTCTATTTTTATAAATTGTGACTGCTCTCTGATTAGCTCATAGAAATCTAAGTACAGGTAGTGGCTTCCTTTGGAATGGAGGTCACCCATGTTCTGAAGTTTTTTCTCTTGGAATTTTCTACAAATCTCACATATCTATTTTTGGCATTCCTGACAGATGTCAGATACTATAACCTTGGCCATAGAGCATACTTCCTTGGTTAGTTTCTCTTAGCCTGAGGCATTGCTTGTCCTCTGATACAAAACATCCCCCACCATAGCACTGACTTCCCTCCAGAAATGAGACATCATGTTATCCTAGTAATGCCCCTTTAATTCACAGGCTGTGGCCCATACAGGGCATTTCTATCCCAGATCCCACGTATAATGTGTTAACAGAAAGAAAACAAGCTGTAAAATGTTTTAAAGAGGTTTAATCTGAACCAATATGAGTGACCATGGGCCCCTGGAAACACAGCCGCAAAGCAGTCCTGAGGAAGTGAGCCCAAGGTAGTCAGTGACAGTTTGGTTTTAGACATTTCAAGGAGACAGGGATTACAGGCAAAGACAAACCAATACATGGAAGATATATATTGGTTTGGCCCGAAAAGTTGAGATATCTTGAAGCAGGAGCTTACAGGTCGTAGGCAGACTCAGATATTCTTTAATTTGCAATGGGGCTGAGTACAGTGGCTCATGCTTATAATCCCAGTACTTTGGGAGGCCAAAGCAGGAGGATGGCTTGAGCCCAGGAGTTCAAGACCAGCCTGGGCAATCTAGTGAGACTCCATCTCTACAAAAAATTAAAAAATTAGATTAGTGTGGTGACATGTGCCTGTAGTCCCAGCTACTCAGGAGGCTGAAATGGGAGGATCACTTGAACCTAGGAGGTCAAGGCTGCAGTGATCACACCACTGCACTCTAGCCTAGGTAAGAAGTGACCCGTCTCAAAAAAAAAAAAAGAAAAAGAAAAATTGGAATTGGTTAAAGGAGTAAAGGTTTGTCTGAAAATTTGAAGTCCACAGAAAGGAACATTTAAGTCAAGATAAGAAAGTCTGGGTCAGAGTGACCTGCAGGGGTTTGTGACTTAACCCTTGTCAGGCATAGCCTCAGGTCCTGTTTATAATTTGGTATCTTATTTTCACAAAGAGTCCCTCTTGTTAAGTCTCATGATCTCTATTTTAACATGAATGCTGCGCATTTGTTGTGTCTAAACTGTGAAAGCGAGGGAGTATAATGAGGCGCGCCTGACCTCCCACCCTGTCATGGCCAGGGACTCAGTTTTTCAGATTTCTCTTGGCCAAGAAAGGGTCCAGTCCGTCAGTTGGGGAGCTTAGGATTTTATTTTTAGTTTACAAAGGTAATAATTTACTCCCATGAGGGTAATCATCCTCCTTGAAATTCAAGAGTTTCCTGGATCACAGGGTCTGCAGTTACACACAGCTGAGTTTGACTTTCACAGGCTGAGTGACCTTGAGCAAAATCATTAACCTCTTTTAGCTTCACCAGCCTGCCTTTATGAAACAGGGGAAGGACAATACCTACCCTATGGGGTTGTTGCAAGATTTAAATAATATTATATATGTGTCAAAGGACAAAATTACAGCAAATTTAAAGATCTCAGCTGGTTTTATTTGTGATTCCAGAGTCGGACAACACTTCATTCTGTAAAACAGAATAAGTGTTCCTAGGAGCTGAGAAGGGGCTGAATTACAGACAGGGAAAGGTGAAGAAAGCAGAGGCAAAAAACGGTGTGTATCAGGCATTGCAAAGCTGCTTTCCTGTGAGGTGGAGACAGAACAATAGAAAAATAACTGATTAGCCAACATCAGGTTACTGCAGGCTACTTCTTTTAGGTAGGAATTAAAGCAGAAGGCACTTCATTATCCTGCCAATTGAAGATTGGCCTATTTGGAAAATTGGCTATTATCTCTTTCTTCGGATTTCTAGGAAGGTCAGATAACAATTTAGTTTGGGTTTGGTGACATGGATATGGAACTTCTTTTTAGTCTGGTCTGCTGGAGCCTAGTGCAGAAACTTAGTCTAAAACAATGACCTCTTATAATTTTTATTTGGCATATGTAAAATGCTAGGTATATACTGGTTGCTCCCTCTCTTGTTTTTGCTCTGCTTATCTTTTCTTCTCTCCTTTCTTCCCACCTTCTTTTCAATGTAGTAACAAGTGTTATTTTAAAAAAAAAAAGCAAAGGATAATGTAAATCTGCAGACAAAAAAAAAATCAGTGTCTCTTTTCAGTCAATATTTGCAACTTCCACCTCATTAAATATTCTCTCACAGCAGAATAAGGTGGCAAAGAAATGAAGTGCAAATTAGCCTAAGGTAGCTGAGTCCTCATCCTGGTTTCATCACTAATTAGCTCAACGGACCCCGGCAAGCACTTGACCTTTCTGATCCACACTTGTCTCAACAGCACAATGAAGATCATGCCTGTCTCAGAGGGAAAGTGCGGCTCCTGTTGTTGGCATGCCCTATCATTATGTAAATGGAGGGCCTTGTCTACAAATAATCTCTTCAGGAAAATTGTGTAATTTGACATTGAAATTATCCTTCTCTTTACCTCTCTCCCCCATCTTTGGCTCCAGGTTTTAAAGACTGCTATTAAAAGACAAATACGTTAGCACATTAAGATATTGTCACCTAGCAATAACTTTTTAAAAGTTAATTAATCAAATTAGTCACAGCGGACAGCAGAGCCACTATGCTTTGGGCACAGGGAGGTTGGGATTTGGATGGGATGGGAAAGGAATCCAGAATAATCTGGCTCTTGGCTCATGATACTCTCAAAGAAAACTCCTGTACAGAAAGTCGGGGAAGGAGCCTCCAGACAAACCCTGCCCTCTTTGCAGTTTTGCTTCAGGCTTGTAATTCACTTTACCTGAGAATGGCATGGAATTTGTGGATAAGCAGGTGAAAAACCATTCTTATCAATTGTGGAGGGAAAAGAAAAGGTTTTGTTTGTTTGTTTTAAGACAGTCTTGCTCTGTCACCCCGGTCAGTGCAAACATGGCTCACTGCAGCCTCATCCTCCTGGGCTCAAGTGATCCTCTCACCTCAGTCTCTCCAGTACCTGGGACCACAGGTGCATGATACCACACCCAGCTAATTTCTAATTTTGTAGCGGTGGGGTCTTGACATGTTGCCCAGGCTGGTCTCAAACTCCTGAGCTCAAACAATCGGCCTGCCTCAGCCTCCCAAAGTGTTGGGATTACAGGCTCAACCCACTGATAAAAGATAAATTTTTTATCTGAGAAATATGAACCCCTTTACATTATCAGGCCCAGAGAGGCATTGGGATGTAACTGCAGTCACATCTCACTCCTTCTCGAGCTGAATAACGATCTCTTGAAGTCTCTTGCTATGCAGACTCTAGACTAACTGATGCCAATTAGCCATAAAATGCCATACACCCTATAGTTCAACAGTCTAGCCAATCACTAATCAGTGTTATTTCTGTAAACCAATGAGAAATCCTAATGATCAACTTTGTAATTGCCCCCTCTCCTGATTCGTCTTATATTCTTTAAAAATTTGAGGCTCTCTTTTTGTTCTTGGGAGCACTCTCCAAGGCAACTTGAAAGTGTGTCCCAGGCTGCAGTTCTCACCTTGACCCCAATAAACTCTCTATATTAATTTTGCCTCAGCTTCTTCCTTTTAGGTCTACACAAGCGTTAATTGGCAGGCAAAAAAAACAAAAAAAAAAAAAAGAGAAAAGAAAAAGAAAAGTAATTAACTCTGTTAGAAGCTAGGCTGGGCGCGGTGGCTCACGCCTGTAATCCCAGCACTTTGGGAGGCCGAGGCAGGTGGATCACCTGAGGTTGGAGTTCGAGACGAGCCTGGCCAACATGGTAAAACCCCATCTCTACTAAAAAATACAAAAAATAGCTGGGCGTGGTGGTAGACAGCTGTAATCCCAGCTACTCGGGACGCTGAGGAAGGAGAATCACTCGAACCCAGGAGGTGGAGGTTGTAGTGAGCCGAGATCGTGCCATTGCACTCCAGCCTGGGCGACAAGAGCGAAACTCAAAAAAAAAAAAATCAAAAAAAAAAATCATCTGGCCTAAATATCTCGGCTGGAGTCTCCTGCAGAAAAGACCCACTGTGACTAATGGAGTCTCGAAGTGGGGATAGAAGGTCGTGGTTGAGAATTCTAAGCTGCTGTGAAGATGCCAGGCCCAGTTTTATGACTTCCCTCCTGGTTCTATGCCACCCTCCCCCTCAAGGTCCCCTCCCTGAGATGCCTGAGGCCCGGACCCCACCCGGGATGAAGGCTGCCGCCAGCGTGTGTGTGTTGCAGTTCCTGCGCCGCACAGAAGGGGGCGCCATTCCTGCATTATTTCTCCCGACCTAACTCCAGTAATGCAGCTCCTAGTTGTAGGGCCTATCTTATATTCGTTTTACACTGTTTATTTTTTTTTCTTTTTTCTTTTTTCTTTTCTTTTTTTTTTTTGAGACGGAGTCTCTGTCACCCAGGCTGGAGTGCAGTGGCGCGATGTCGGCTCACTGCCTTAGCCTCCCAAGTAGCTGGGATTACAGGTGCGTGCCCTGGCTAACTTTTGTGTTTTTAGTAGGGACGGGGTTTCAACATGTTGACCAGGCTGGTCTCGAAGTCCTGACCTCAAGTGATCCACTCGCCACCACCTCCCAAAGTGGTGGGATTACGGGCATGAGCCACCACGCCTGGCACATTTTACAGTTTTGAGAGCACTGTCTCATTTCATCCTTTAGACCAACCAAGCAATGATTAAGGGCAGGCCCAATTATCCCTGTTCTACAGATAGAAAACTGAGAGACAGCCAGCTTAAGCGACAGTGTCAGACAATTCGGTAATTCGTTTGGTTCCTAACCAGTGCTTTTCCCACTCTGCTGTCCAGCATAAAACAGGGATGTCAAGTTCAACTGGGAAATGAACACAGATCCCAGAACTCCCTGACAAAAGGAGAGAAGACACACTCCCTTATCCACGCCACACGATAGATGGCCTTGGGTACGCTGCTACTTTCTGGAGGTTTGGAAATCAAGTCTGCTCCTAGGTTCCAAACACAATTAAATTTAGCTTTGTTGGGTCATTCTGTGGTCAGGCTGTAAGTTCAGCTTGGTCAAGGGGAAGGAAGGGAATAAGCAGAAGCTGTGGGTTAGGCACCTGTCCTTTTGCCTGCTCAGTGCCTCTCTTCTTGTGGACATAAAGACACCCATGTAACCTTTCATGGCTACAAGCTGGAAAAACTCTAAAATGATTGCTCTTTCAAAATTTTTTAATTGACAAATAAAAATTGTATATATTTATGGTGTCCCACATGATATTTGATATACGTCCACATTGTGGAATGGCAAAATCAATCTAATTAACATATACATTACCTCACATTTCTTTTTTTGTGTGGTGAGAACACTTAAAATCCACTCTCAGCAATTTTCTAGTATACAATACATTGTTACTAAGTACAGTCTCCATGGATCTCTTGAACTTCTTCCTCCTGTGACACAAGCCACCACGCCTGGCCTCCTCTTTCCCTTTGTGTCTCTTGTTTTTTCTTTTTTTGAGACACGGTCTCGCCCTGTTGCCCAGGCTGGAGTGCAATGGTGCGATCTCAGCTCACTGCAACCTCCACCTCCCAGGTTCAAGCGATTCTCCTGCCTCAGCCTCCCAAGTAGCTGGGATTAGGGGTGAGCCACCATGCCCAGCCTCCCTTTTGTGTCTCTTTTACTCTTCCTTGACCCACTGCCCCCAACCCTGTCCCTCCCTCTGTGTGCTCTTAGAAAATGACATCTGATTACCCAAGCCGGATGTCCTGCACCCTCAGCATTGCTGCCAAGAGAGATCTTCCAAAAATGCAGATCTTCTCAAGTCATTCTCCTGCTTAAAAGTTTCTGCATTCCCTGGATCTTTGAGGAGAAAGATGGCTTGGTATTCCAGGCCATTCGTTTCCCTTTTTTTTTTTTTTTTTAAGACAGAGTCTTGCTCTGTCTCCCAGGCTGGAGTGCAGTGGCGCTATCTTGGCTCACTGCAACCTCTGCCTCCCGGATTCAAGCAATTCTCCTGCCTCAGCCTCCTGAGTAGCTGGGATTCCAGGTGCCCGCCACCACACCTGGCTAATTTTTGTATTTTTAGTAGAGACAGGGTTTCGCCATGTTGGCCAGGCTGGTCTTGAAACTCCTGACCTCAAGGAAATCCTCCTGCCTTGGCCTCCCAAAGTGCTGGGATTACAGATGTGAGCCACTGTCTCTGGCCCCAGGCCCTTCATTTTCTGACACTGCCACATTCTCCTTCCTTCCAGCCTCCCACACTGCTCTCAGGGCCCATGGAGTTTCATGCCCTCTTAACTTCAATATTTTATGCCCTATGTCTAATTCCCCTGCTCCCCTTCTTCATCTCACCAACTTTTATTTATCTAGAGTTTTACCTTCTGGAAAGCCTTCTCTATTCTTTTCCTTAGTCTGATTAGGCATCCCTTCTGTGTGTCCCTAGCAGACCCTGTTCATACTTTGTGGCATTTGCCAGATTACATTGCAATAACAATTCCAGACTGCAAATTCCAGTCTGCTTCTCCATCTTTAGTTCCTCTCAACATGTGATTTGTGAACTCCTTGTTTCAGAATCACCTGAGGAGTTTAAACACAAGCTCCTGGGACATACCCCAGACCCACCAACTCTGAATCTTTGCAGGGCAGAGCCTAGGAGTCTGCATTTTAAAACTTTCTCAGTCATGGGCGATGGCTCATGCCTGTAATCCCAGCACTTTGGGAGGCCGATACGGGCAGATTGCTTGAGCCCAGTGGTTCAACACCAGTATGTGTAACATGATGAAACCCTGTCTCTACAAAACAAAAACAAAACAAAAATTAGCCAGGCATAGTGGCTCCTGCCTGTGGTCCCAGCTACCTGGGAGGCTGAGGCAGGAGGATTACCTGAGCCCACGAGGTCAAGGCTGCAGTGAACCGAGATTGCACCACTGCACTCCAGCCTGAGTGACTGAGCAAGGTCAAGGCACCACACTAGACATGAAGTGGTCATATTTTCTTAGACCTTTAGCATCTACCATAAGCACACAGAGAATGGACTCTGAATGAAAGGGTCTAGAGCTTGAAAGGGAACTGAAATTTAAAAATAAAAAGTGTGAAATGATGGCCGGGCGCGATGGCTCACGCTTGTAATCTCAGCATTTTGGGAGGCTGAGGCGGGCGGATCATGAGGTCAGGAGATCGAGACCACCCTGGGTAACACGGTGAAACCCCGTTTCTACTATAAATACAAAAAATTAGCTGGGCGTAGTGGCACGCACCTGTAGTCCCAGATACTCAGGAGGCTGAGGCAGGAGAATAGCTTGAACCCGGGAGGCGGTGGTTGCACTGAGCCGAGATCGTGCCACTGCACTCCAGCCTAGGCGACAGAGCAAGACTCCATCTCAAAAAAAAAAAAAAAAAAAAAAGTGTGAAATGAGCAGCATAACGTTGGAATGACAGGTGAATATTTCCTGCTAAGATTCCAGTTGCCATCAGGCGGCGCTGTGTCAACAACAAATGCATTTACCTGAAGAGAGGAGGAAGAAGTTTGGTTGATTTACTGGAATTCAAGCCTCAAATACTGCATAATTGAATTTATTTTTTCTTACTTAGTTTGTCTGCAATTATCCCACTTGTAAGAATACATTGATTTTTTTTTCTCACCTGGCCCAGAACAAAGCTGAGTAAATTGATTTCTTAAGGCATGAAGCCTTAGACAAGAAAAGCCGTGGAAGGAGGCTGGTGGCAGCAGAGAGCTGGGCAGGTCATGAAGCACAGGGGGAGGAAATTAGCAATTAGCCTTATTTCCATCTTCAGTGAGGAAAAGCTGCTCCCCACCAGCACTGCCTGTAGTGAAATTACCCAAGCGTTCAAATGAATATGTCATTTCAGCGAGGGTGGAGCCATCCTGCAATTTCTGTTAGTCATCCAGTTTCCTTTACGGGTTGTTAAATGCCTACGTGAGTAACCTTTGAATGTTGTTTCTCTCACAAACCAAAGTCTGAAAGCCCGAGTCTTTTTTCTGAGCTGAGTACTTTATTCTTCTGGGGTGTGGGAATTGAGGCACAGCAAAAGCCTGGGGCCCCACAGACAACTCTTTCTCCTCCTCCTCCCTCCCCCTCCGCGCAGGGCATCCCCGTGCACAGAACTGATAGAGCTGGCCTGGCTACTGGGCAGACTATCAGGCCAGGCCAGAGCTGGAGGCTGAGCTGGTTTCCTCTGGGCAGGACAGAGCTTTCAGCCAGAGACCTCCTAGGAGGAAGGCAGGGGGAGGGTTTGCAGCCTTCCCTACTCTGGGCAAACAGAGGAATGTGGTGGACAGGAAAAAGGGGGAGGAGGCAGGACCTCTACCCTCAGCATAGACCCAGTCTCACTGAAGAGGCGCTCTTTAAAGGCATCACATAATTTAAGAACAGTGCATGGTAGAAATAACTCTTAATTTCTGAATGACCAAGTATAAATGAAATGGAAGTGCTTAAAAGTAATGAGAGAAGCTACAGATCCTTTTTTCCTTCCTTGAAAAATCAGGTGCAAAAGTCATCAGGTACAGGGTCAAGCAAGACAGGCAGCTATGAGTGGGGTGGAGGTGAGCTGTGGTGGCCAGAACCTGACCAGAATCAGAAAGCATACATTCAGGGGCAAGTCCAGGCCACAGTGTCAGAACCCAAGTGTGGTGAGGGGTGTCCCGGCAGAGAGGCAGTCTGCCACAGGGTGTTGGAGTCCCAGTGGGGAGAGAAAGGTATCTCCAAGGACGTGTATGTAAATGTATAATGTTAAGGATAATGGGAGCAAAGTTTCTCGCTGTTGGAGAAGACAGTTAACAAATCATTCCTGTAACCCCACTACATTAAGAGGCTGAGGCAGAAGGATTGTTTGAGGCCAGGAGTTTGAGACCAGCCTGGTCAACATAGCGAGATCCTGTTTCTACAGAAACTAAGAAAACATTAGCCAGGTGTGGTGGCATGCACCTGTATGCAATCTCAAGGAAAGAGGCTGAGGTGTGAGGATCACTTGAGCCCAGGAGATTGAGGCTGTACTACAGCCTGGGCAACTGAGCAAGACCCCATCTCAAAAAAATAAATTATGGACAGAAAACTAGAATGAAATCTGTGTTGGGTTGGAATGAGAAGTATTGGTATGAAGTCATGGTTTTCAATAAACAAACTAATAAGATCCATATTTTATTACGTATGTAGAGAAATATAAGGGTAAATGCATGTATGATTTTGTGTATGTGTGTACACACATCCTTATATTCCCTACTTCTGTGCCCTGAGAGGGCCTGAGATCAATGATACCCAATACTGGTTTCTATTTATTTTATTTTTTAAAAATAGAGATGGAGTCAGGCTGGGCATGGTGGCTCATGCCTGTAATCCCCGCACTTTGGGAGGCCAAGGTGGGCAGATCACAAGGTCAGGAGTTCGAGACCAGCCTGGCCAACATGGTGAAACCCTGTCTCTACTAAAAATACAAAAAATTAGCTGGCAGTGCTGGTGCGTGCCTGTAATCCCAGCTACTCGGGAGGCTGAAGCAGGAGAATAACTTGATCCCAGGAGGTGGAAGTTGCGGTGAGTGGAGATCAGGCCATTGCACTCCAGCCTGGGCGACAGAGCAAGAGTCTGTCTCAAAAAAAAAAAAAAAAAAAAAAAATAGATGGAGTCTTGTTATGTTGGCCAAGCTGGTCTTGAACTCCTGGTGTCAAGCAGTCCTCCCATCTCAGCCTCCCAAAGTGCTGGGATTACAGACATAAGCCACTGTGCCCGGTCCCAAGTCTGTTTTCTCTTTCTGTTTTTGCTTTTTTTTTTTTTTTTTTTGAGACGGAGTCTCACTTTGTTGCCAGGCTGGAGTACAGTGGTACCATCTCAGCTCACTGAAAGCTCCGCCTCCTGGGTTCAAGTGATTCTCCTGCCTTAGCCTCCTGAGTAGCTGGGACTGCAGGCACGCACCACCATGCCCAGCTAATTTTTGTAATTTTAGTAGAGACAGGGTTTTACCATGTTGGCCAGATGGTCTAGATCTCTTGACTTCGTGATCCGCCCTCCTCGGCCTCCCAAAGTGCTGGGATTACAGGCATGAGCCACCGCGCCCAGCCATGGTTTCTGTTTTTTTGTGTGTGTGTGGTTTTATTTTTTTGTTTTTGAGACAGAGTCTCACTTTGTCACCCAGGCTGGAATGCAATGGTGTGATCTTGGCTCACTGCAAACTCCACCTCCCGGGTTCAAGCGATTCTCCTGCCTTAGCCTCCCGAGTAGCTGGGATTACAAGTGCCCACCACCACGCCCAGCTAATTTTTGTATTTTTAGTGGAGACGGTGTTTCACCATGTTGGCCAAGCTAGTCTCAAACTCCTGACCTCAGGTGTTCCACCTGCCTCGGCTTCCCAAAGTGCTGGGATTACAGGCATGAGCCACCATCCCTGGCCCCAATCGTGCTTTCTAAATATCATTCTTCACTTACAGGAACCAAGACCCCTTAAGAGAAATGGTTGATTCTAGGAGTTAATAAATGAAAAGTAAAAGATGAGTCTGGAATAGCTTCTGGTGTCAGAAAGTAAGAAAGTGCTCGAAGAAGGACACTGAAACCAGCCTGAAATTTCCTGCTGGCCAAATCTGAGACAATCTGAACATCAAACTTAATAATGATAGTAATATAACCCATTGATAGTAATATACCCATTGAATAATTTATAATTCATGAGTCCCTATTGATATAAAGTGATATAAAGATTAATTTTGAAGAGGAATGGAAAATTTACATATTCTCAAAGCTCTTCCTTACAAAACATCTATTTGTTACAAAGGAAAAAAGAGTAACTTTACAGCCAAGAAGCACAGTAGATGCCACCTTAATGAAATGATCAAAGTTAACATCATTAGTAATAGGACATATTGAAGTGTGGATCCAATGAGAAGAACACATGACCTCTTTTGTATTGCTGTCAAAGATACATAACCTGAATTTAATCGTTAGAAAACATGAGACAGACCCAAGCTGAGAGATATATTATAAAACAATTAGTCTGTAACTGCAAAAGAGTCAAGAAAGTCACAAGAGTCAAGAAAAAAACTGAGGAAGCTTTCTCAGTTGAAGGAGACTAAAAGAACTATGACAAATAAATGTAACGCATGATTCTGAACTGCACTCATTTGCTATAAAGACACTACTGGGACAGTTAGTGAAACTTGAATGAGTTTGAGAATTATACTGTAACAATGCATCAGTGTTAATTTCCTGATTTCGGTAGGAAGAGTGTCCTTGTTTATAAGAAAATGCTAAAGTATTTAGGGGCCACGGACACCATGTTGGCAACTTATTCTCAAAGAGATGAGGAGAAAAAAGTCTTTTGTTCTATGGTTTCAAATTTTCTATAAATCGGACATTGTTTGGAATAAAAATACACTGTTGAGAAGATAAAGAGAAAGAAAGAGTAGGCCATTAGTTGGTTGAGAATTGAAGAAGCATGGAGAGGTAAGACTTGAGTTTGTCGGAAAGAAGCAGAAGCATTTCTGGTGTGTGGGGAGCACCCTGGGAAGAAGCCCCAAAAGAGGAAGAAGAATGGCAGGAATTGGGAGGAAAGTTACCCCTGCTCACCTGGCACAAATGGCTTGTGTTAGAAAGAGGGTAACCATGTAATTTATCATGCAAACGGATGCACTTTTGATAATGAAAGAGAGCACTACTAATAATTACATTTGGTCTTTGGTGTGACCTCTTAAGAAAAAACAAAAAATATATAAAGAGAAAAATAAAATAAATAAAACTACTTTTAAAAATTACATTTTGACATGAGCACAGCATGACTATTTGGAGAACTGCCCTTAGCAAACTGGGATGTGTGACTCCAGCTAGAATTCAACAAGAGATCAGGTCATTTAGGGGAAATGGAACCAAATTGTAGAAGTTTGAAAATGGTCTTGCCTTCTCATCAGTAGTGAATAAATACATAAATAAAATAAAATAAAATAAAAATGGTCAAACCCCATGAGCTTTTGTATGTTCTCCTCTTTACTTGACCTCACAGTGGCATTTGGTACAATCATTTTCAATGTACTCTTTTCTTGTCTTCAGTGACCCCATATTCTAGTTTTCCTCTCCTTACCCCAGCATTTCTCAGTTTGCTTCACCTATCTATATCCATCTTCCCCTATTCCATCTCAGATGGTTTAGTTCTCCAGGGATCCATTCTGGACCATCTTCTCTTTTGTCTCTATAATCTTTACCTGTTGGTTTAAAAAAATTATTTATTTATTTTTATATTATGTTTACTGGTTTGATTTTTTTAAAATAGAGAACTAGCTCTAATGGTTTGTTTAATTAATTAACTAATTAATTTATAGAGAACAGGTTTCACAATCTTGCTCAGGCTTGTCTTGACTTTTGAGCTCAAGCAATCCCCCTGTCTCGGCCTCCCACAGTGCTGGGATTATAGGTGTGAGCCACCACACTTGACCCTACTACCCTTTGATTTAATTTTCTGTGCTGATTCCCAAATATGTGTCTCCAGCCTCTCTCTCATCTGACCTCCTAGCTCCAACATTTTACTGCCTACTTAACAGTGACATGTGGAGGACTCATAGGTTTCTCAAAGTTAACATATCAAAACTAGAGCTAGTGAGTTATTGGGGTGGTTGGGGTAGGGCATTGCCCACTATCTAATCCCTCTGCGGTTCTGCAGTGGGTCTAATGTATTTCACTGTTAGACTCTTTCCTCTTGGGCCCTAACATACTCGCATCTCAGTTAGAGGGTGTTGAGGTAGTTAGTCTGCATCCTCATGTATGATGATTAATTTTATGTGTCACCTTGACTGGGCAACAGGGTGCCCAGATATTTGGTCAAATATTATCCTGAATGTTTTGGAGAGGGTGTTTTTGGATGAGGTTAACATTTACATTGGGTATACTGAATAAAACAGATTGCTCATTCTAACATGGGTGGGTCTCATCCAGTCAGTTGAAGGCATGAATAGAACCAAAGGCTGACCTTCTCCCAAGTAAGGGGATTCCTTTTTCTGACTACCTTCAAACTAGAACATTAGCTTTTTCCTGCCTTTGACTCAAACTGAAGCATTAGTTCTTCCTGGCAAGTGAGCCTGCCAGCCTTTGAACAGGCACTACACCATCAGCTCTCCTGGTTCTCAGGTCTTAGGACTCAGACTGGAATTAAACCATTTGCTCTTCTGGATCTCCAGCTTATTGACTCAGCCTCCAGATATTGGGACTTGCCAGCCTCCATAACTGCACGAGCCAATTTCTTATGATATATCTCATATATATATATATACACACACACACACACACACACATATATATACTATATAAATAATAATAAATATATGTATTATAATCACTCACACACACACACATCCTGTTGGTTCTTTTTCTGGAGGACCCTGACTGATACACTCAGGTCCCTGGTCATGGCAGGGAGCATGGTCTTGTCAGAGTCTTGCTGGGGACACACAGGTCACTGATGAAGGCTGATTCTCTTTCTCAGTACAGGAGACCTGCTCTGGACAGCGCTGGTCAGACAGAGGATAGTCAAGTCCCAGATCATGCCAGGAATCATTTTACACTTGGCAATAACTCTTTGATATCCACAGAATTGGCCCATGAGGTTGGGGTGACTCAGAGGAGGTCAAGAAGTAAGCTGTCCTAGTGATGATTGAGGTAAGGAGTCCAAAGGCCAAAGTGTTCATCTTGGGTGGAGTTGGAAGTGTGGTTGCAACATGAGTGGTGTTGGGTCTTGGTGACCTGCTCCAGGTCAGAGTAGCAGTCAAGAGCATTCTCCCAGGTACCTCCTGTGAGCAGCTTGGTTGTCCTCATGATGAAGGGTCAGCCCATAGCTACCTCTGCATGGTGTCAGTGGCTAGGGTGGAAAGCACAAAGTAGGAGCACCTCAGGTGGCAGATGTTTCTGTCTTTGTCCAACGTCCTCAGCCCCAACCCAAGAGAAAGGGCTGCTCTGGGCCTGAGGGAGTCGTCTCTGTAAGCAGGGGAGCTGAGCTATCTCTCCTAGCTGCAGACACCTCTGATGTTCTCTGGCTGGACTGAGCACTTGGCCTCAGAGAAGGAGTTTTGCCTGATCTGGGCAGCCTGAGTAATAATGGCAGCAATGCAGGGAGTAATCTCTCTGTCCAGAAAGTTGAGGGCCTCGCCATGGTGACTGAGGTGAGAGTAGCCAGCCTGGGACAGGTTCTAGGGGCCACACAACACGTCACAGTCAGGGAGGCAGATCTGCTTCAGCTTGTCCAGGGAGGGCCACCTAGGGGGGTGGGAGGAAAGCCATCCAGCCAGAAGCCCTATTCCCATGGGCAGGCCCTGGCCAACAACACTAGACAGGACAGGGTGCCAGGACTCAGCCTCAAGATGACTGTGGACCAGGGAGGGGCTGACTTCGTCTCTCTCTGCTCCTAGCAGGGAGAGCACCTCCTCCAGATGTGAGTCAGACCTACCTCTTCCTGTTCGACAGAGTATTGAATGGAGAGGTGTACGGCAATGCTTCCTTTTGGATGAAATTGCTTCCAAGGGACTTCTTAGAATCCCACCCTTAGAACCATGGAAAATGAGGGCTCTCCTCTTTCTATTCCACAGACAGGCATAAGAGAGGGTGGCCCTGCTAAACTAGGGAGTCTTCAGGAGAAATTCCCTTCTCTCTGTCCCTCCTGCCCAATAATCTGGGGAGGTATTTTGGTCACACCTCTTTCTGCTCTGGAGGATTGGAACTTCCTGTAAAGCAGCAGAAGACAAATTCAATAAGCCAAGGTCAAAGCTGTTCTAAACGGGGTCTCCAGCTAGGATGAGGATCAACCACTGGCTGCTCAGAGGGTTGGGTTCTGTTTGGGAGAGCTGGGTTTAAGGGGAGGGACCGCAGGAACATGCTTCCTTGTGGCTGCTACTATTGTTGTGATGCCAGAGCTGGTTCTGCTCCTTATGTGGTTGGTTATGTTCAGAAATGGAGCCCTTGATTTTATTTTATTTTTTTATTTTTTTGAGATGGAGTCTCACTCTGTTGCCCAGGCTGGAGTGCAGTGGCACAATCTTGGCTCACTGCAACATCTGCCTCCAACCTCTGCCTCCAGCTGAGGCAGGAGAATCACTGAGGTCCGGATTCAAGCGATTCTCCTGCCTCAGCCTCCCAAGTAGCTGGGTCTACAGGCGTGCACCACCACACCTGGCTAATTTTTGTATCTTTAGTAGAGACAGGGTTTCACCATGTTGGCCAGGCTGGTCTCAAACTCCTAACCTCAGGTGATCCACCCACCTTGGCCTCCCAAAGTGCTGGGATTACAGGCATAAGCCACTGCACCCTGTGCAGCCCTTGATTATAATTCCACAATCCCCTCTTCTATTACATTTCTTATCTTGTAACTAGCACCACCATCTACCCAATTGTTCAAACCAGAAAGCTGGACATGATCTTTGATTCAGCTTTTTTCCTTACTACCCTCTTGCATCAGATCCATGAGCCAGTCCTATCACCTCTACTTCTTAACTACATCTCTAACATGACCATTGCCTTCCTCTCCATTGCCATCACCATGATCCAGGCCATTGTCATCTGCTGCTCAGACACAGACAATGGCAGCGTTCTTTTTATTGCTCTCCCCATGTCCTCTTTCAACTCCCTCCAATCTGCACCTCACACAGCAGCCAGAGTAGACAGACTGTCTCTGTGATTCTTGGGCACAGCGCTCTGTTGATGTCCTTCAGAACACTTGTCACAAGTTAAATATTTATTTTGTTGTTTTGTTGTTGTTGTTCAATTTTTTAATCTGTCTCCCCCACTAGATTGTAGCACCACAAGGCAGGGAATCTTGTCTGTTAAGGTCACCATTGTATCCTTCCTGCCCAGCACAACGCCTGGCACAGAGTAGTTAAATCAATAGTTTTTGGCAAATGGCATTAGGCCAAAGAGTTTTGATTTGAGTAAGTAAGCAATTTGGAGCTAACACACATTGTAAAGAAAAAAAGGACTGAAAACATGAGGATGCTTTAGGAAGAATAATGAAGGCAGCTGGATGGAGATTAATTCTGGTTCTCCTTTATTAATAGCTTCCCAGTTGATAGGGCCTAAGGCTGTGGCATGAAATTTCAAAGGGAGGGCTGGAATCCTATAGAGGGTTTAAAGGAAGAATCAACAGAATTGCTATCTTCTTTGGCCGGGTACAGTGGCTCACACTTGTAATCCCAGCACTTTGGGAGGCCGAGGCGGGTGGATCACTTGAGGTCAGGAGTTTGAGACCATCCTGGCTAACACGATGAAACCCCGTCTCTACTAAAAAAAAAAAAAAAAAAAAATACAAAAAATTAGCTGTGCATAGTGGCGTGCACCTGTAGTCCCAGCTACTCAGGAGGCTGAGGAAAGAGAATGGCGTGAACCCAGGAGGCGGAGCTTGCAGTGAACCGAGATCATGCCACTGCACTCCAGCCTGGGCGATAGAGCAAGACTCCATCTCAAAAAAAAAATTAGGCATGGTGTCGCACGCCTGTAGCCCCAGCTACTCAGGAGGCTGAGGCAAGAGAATCCCTTGAACCCGGGAGACAGAAGTTGCAGTGAGCCGAGATTGCACCATTGCACTCCAGCCTGGGTGACAGAACGAGACTCTGTCCCCCTCCCAAAAAAAGAATTGCTATCTTCTTTAATATGACTTATTTGTTTATTTATTTATTTAGAGACAAGGTCTTACTCTGCCACCCAGGCTGGAGTGCAATGGCACAATCATAACTTACTACTACCTCCAACTCCTGGGCTCAAGTTATCCTCCTGTCTCAGTCTCTCAAGTTACTGGGACTACAGGTGCACACTGCCATTTCCTGCTAATTTGTATTTTTTTTTTTAGAGATGGGGTCTTGCTATGTTGCCCAGGCTGGTCTCCACTCCTGGCTTCAAGTGATCCTCCTGCCTTGGCCTCCCAAAGTGCTGGGATTACAGGTATAAGCCACCACACCAGGCCCTTGAATATGTTGATAAGAAGAGAGAGAGATGCATTGATGTTTTGAGTCTGGTGGACCAGAAAAATAGCATTACCTGTCTCTTCCAAAAAATGGCATGAATGGGAAGAACCTCAAATTTGAGTGGAAGATGAACTCAGTTTTTAAACATGTTGAGTTTGAAATGGCCATAAATATTTTCTATGGGCTGCTGAAAAAAGCTTAGCTGGAAACCTTTTTTGACATTTTGGTCAGTGATGAAACAATCATGGAGTTTATTATTCTTGATTTCCTTGTTTGTAAGGTCAAGAAATTAACATAGATTCTACAATTCTAGCAGGAAGAAAGAGTTAAATTTCGAAGAATTCTAAATTCTGTTCAACAGAATTTAAGAACACAACCAAAGTAATTTTCAACCTAGTTTAAAAAATTTTTATTTTTAGAAATGGGGCCCCACAGTGTTGCCCAGGCTGGAGTGTAGTGGCTACTCACAGGTATGACCATAATGCATTACAGCATTGAATTCCTGGGCTCAAGCAACCCTACTGCCTCTGCCTCCTGAGTAGCTGGTACTATAGGTTTGTGCCACTGCACCTGGCTCCATTATTATTATTTTTTTTACATCAAACATGACCATTAATAAGTATACCATTATCTATTGGATAATACAAAGAATTTATTGTAAGAGCATTTGCCCTGATTTAATTTCTACTTTTGTATATTTTTCTGTGTTTTCTAAACTTTCTATGATAATGTAGTATTTTTATAAATCAGGAAAAAATAGGACACTTTTTTTAAGAAAAAGAAAAGACTCGCTGTGTCAATTTCTGAATATCTTTGGGTTAAGCTTTTGCCTTACATACACTAAACATATGTAAGCACCGAAGCTACAAAATGTTCCCAGAAATCCCTGGAAATTTCCCTCTAAGAAGTACACACATGTTGATATTTCCTGGAATTCATTGCAGCTGGTTTCCCTTTTCTGGTTTCAGACTGCTTTGGTCCCAAAACTAATTTGGCTAGAATTAGACAATAAGCCCATTGTTCCAATACTTCTCCCTGAAGGGAAAATTCAGGGAATTTTCCTTTTTTTAATTATTACAGTTCCAGACCTAAATATTAGCCATTCTTCTTGATGTGGCTTTGATTTCTTAGACAACTGTCACAGGAAAGGTGTTTTTTATGGGTTTGCTTTACTGTGCTAGGGCTTCTATTTTACCAGCAACCAGTTTGGGATGTGGTGGAGTTGGGGGCAGGACAAGGAGGGGGAGTAGAGAACAGCGCATGCCAAACGCAGAGAATTTTTTTTTTTTTTTTTTTTTTTGAGACAGAGTCTCACTCTGTCGCCCAGGCTGGAGTGCAGTGGCACAATCTCGGGCTCACTGCAACCTCCACCTCCCAGGTCCAAGTGATTCTCCTGCCTCAGCTTCCTGAGTAGCTGGGGTTACAGGCACCTGCCACCACGCCCGGCTAATTTTTTTGTATTTTTAGTAGAGGCGGGGTTTCACCGTGTTAGCCAGGATGGTCTCGATCTCCTGACCTCATGATCCACCTGCCTCGGCCTCCCAAAGTGCTGAGATTACAGGCATGAGCCACCGCGATCGGCCTCGCAGAGTCTTTTTGTATTGTATTGAAGAATGGTCTGCCAGACTTACAGGTGGACCCCAGGTCAATGACTGGGAAAGACAATGGTCTGGAATGACATTGAGGAATACTGTACAAAACCGGGTATATTTCACTGGGATGAGAAGGTGGCATATTAGGGCTTTATAGCATGAGGGGTTAAGTTTGCTCCCATAACCAATGCATTGCAGTATGAGGAAGAAAGAAGTCAACTTGCCATGCAAAAAAGCATGTTTAAACAGAGTTATCAGGAAATGGAGCACACTGCCTCATGTGGCATAAGCTGTCAATCCATGGGGGTTTACAATAAGACCCTAGAAGACCATGCTCTGGTTATGGTGTATAGGGGAGCTGTGTGTTGGATAGAGTATTGGGCTTGGTCATCTCCAAGATCCCTCAAGCCGTGAAAACCTATGATTCCATGAATAATTAACAACTTAATTGACCTGTAAGCTAATATTAATTCCATAGATCATACATGTCTTTCTCTCAGTTACAGAGTAATCGTTTAGTACCTCTGTGCTGTTTCAAAGATAATACCTTTCCAATGTCTTCAATTGCATCAAAACCTGGGGTCTCCATAATATACATCCAAATTAAAGACTCTTTGCTTTATTAGTCAAGATAGGCTGTTATGTTACACTAACAAGCAGCCACCAAATTTCAGTAGCTTGAAACCACCTCGGTTCATTTCTCACTCTGGCTGCTTGTCCTTGGGGAGTTGGTTGTTGCAACATAGTGGTTCCTACTCCAAGACCCAGGCTGATGGAGCAGCTACTGGAAAAATACTGGTTGCCATGACAAAGGAAAAGAGGAGCTTCAGCATGAAAGTGACACAAGTAACTTCTGCTCACATTTCATTGGCCAAAGCAAAACACATAGTCACACCTAAAATCGGATAGGCAACATAGTGCATAGGCCTTATTTTAATGGGCAAATAAAAATATTTATATTGTAAATAGCATATAATTTATAATTTTTAAAAATTTAGATGTGAGCCGGGTGCAGTGGCTCACATCTGTAATCCCAGCACTTTGGGAGGCCGAGGTGGGCAGATCACTTGAGGTCAGGAGTTTGAAACCAGCCTAGCCAACATGGTGACACCCCATCTCTACTAAAAATACAAAAAAATTAGCCAAGCATGGTGGCAGGCGCCTGTAATCCCAGCTACTTGAGAGGCTGAGGCAGGAGAATTACTTAAACCTAGAAGGTGGAGGTTGCAGTGTGCCAAGATCACGCCACTACCCTCTAGCCTGGGCAACAGAGCGACACTGTCTCAAATAAAAAAAAAAAAAAGAGAGAAAAACTTAGATGTGAGTAGAACTTTATTTATTTATTTTATTATTATTATACTTTTAAGTTTTAAGGTACATGTGCACAACGTGCAGGTTTGTTACATATGTATACATGTGCCATGTTGGTGTGCTGCACCCATTAACTCGTCATTTAGCATTAGGTATATCTCCTAATGCTATCCCTCCCTGCTCTGTGGCACATATACACCATGGAATACTATGCAGCCATAAAAAATGATGAGTTCATGTCCTTTGTAGGGACGTGGATGAAGCTGGAAACTATCATTCTCAGCAAACTATCGCAAGGACAAAAAACCAAACACTGCATGTTCTCACTCATAGGTGGGAATTGAACAATGAGAACACATGGACACAGGAAGGGGAACATCACACACTGGGGACTGCTGTGAGTAGAACTTTTGAAATGCTTCATGGGGCTTGAAAATGATTTGGTCTTTGTCCTCTTAAGTTGTTTCAGTATTACTGCACTTAGAGGACAAAAGTCCCCAGAGGAAGATGTAGTCCTAACTCAATGTAAGGAAAAGGCATACTTCTGAGATGGACACTAACAAGAATCCATGTATCATGGACTGGGTTGTGTTTCTAATACAGAGATTTGCAACAGGTATAGATTCCAGATGTGTGGAAATATTAAAGGTCTTCTCTTTGGGGTGGCGAGGCACAGTCTTGGGATTGTCAGACTCTTAAGCCTGCTCTTTGGTGATAAGCATCCTCACCCTTCTACTCGAGAGAGCTTACAAATATTATTATATTATCTGTGTGGTTGAGAAGCACTGGCCAGAGCAATGGTTTCTATATTCTTCAGGCTGATGCTGATCTGTGAACAAGTCTTCACCAGCCTAGAGAAAAATGATAAAAATGTGAACATGTAGCGAGGTTTGCATAAATCTAAATGTATTCAATTCAAAGGGCTATATTGTATTTTGAAATTATGTCCCTTTTTTGAGAGAAAAAGTTTTTGGTCAATGAAAAATACACAAGTATCTCGTTTATCACCTGTCAGACTGGCAAACATATGAACGTTAAACAATATACTTTTTTAGTGAGATTGTGGAAAAAGAGGTAATTTCCTATGTTGCAGGTGAGAATGCAAAATGATTTGACTTGTATTGTGATGGTTTATTTTATGTGTCAGCTTGACTGGGTTAATGGATGCCCAGATAACATTATTGGCCAGGCATGGTGCCTCATGTCTGTAATCCCAGCACTTTGGGATGCTGAGGCAGGCGGATTGCTTGTGCTCAGGAGCTTGAGACCAGCCTGGACAACATGGTGAAACCTCGTCTCTACAAAAAATACAAAAAAAAAATTATTAATAGCTGGGCATAGTGACACAGGCCTGTAGTCCCAGGTACTTGGGAGACTGAGGTGGGAGAATTGCTTGATCCCAGGAGGTCGAGGCAGCAGTGAGCCAAGGTTGTGCCACTGCACTCCAGCATGGGCAACACAGCAAGACCCTGTCTCAACAACAGCAGCATTATTTATGAGTGTGTCTGTGAGAATGTTTCCAGAAGAGACTAACGTTGGAATTAGTAGACTAAGTAAAGAACATCTCCCTCACCAATGTGGGTGGGCCTCATCCAATGTGCTGAGGACCCAAATAGAACAAAAAGTCACAGGAAAGACAAATTTGATCTTTCACTCCCTGAGCTAGGATAACCATCTTCTCCTGCCCTTGGACCTTGGAGCCTCCGGCTGTCAAACCTTCAGACTTGGACTAAATTACACCATTGGCTTTTCTGGGAATCTAGCTTGCAGATAGCTTATGGTGGAGGAAGGCATCTAACAAGGAAAGGAATGACCTACCTGAATTCAAAGCTCCCAGGCATGCCATGCCAAGCACATGTTTAAAGTTTAAAAAAATCTAAGAAGACATCCTTCTTGTCTCTCACCAGCAGTGCAGTTGTTCAGTCCTCTGAACAGACATTTAATTTACCATGAGGTGGGGTATAGTGGCTCATGCCTGTAATCTCAGCTACTCGGGAGGCTGAGGCAGGAGGACTGCTTGAGGCCAGGAGTTTGAGACCAGCCTGGGCGATATAACAAGATTCATCTTCAAAAAATATAACAAGAATTAGCTATGCATGATGGCATGTGCCTGTAATACAAGCTACTTGGGATCACTTGAGCCCAGGAGTTTGAGGCTGCAGTGAGCTATCATTATGCCACTGCGCTCCAGCCTGGGTGACAGAGAAAGACCCCAGCTCTAAATAAATAAATAGAGCAGTGGTCTTGCTATATCTAGTCTCCCTAGGCAGCAGAGAACAGAAAGGCACTAATAAAATACGCTCGGGACAAAATTTAATCTTATATACTTTATATAAGATTACAGATAATAACTTTTATTATCAGTATAGCTATCAATATGATACTCTTATTTTGAACATAACTTTGTCTTTTGAACATTATTTTGAATTTTGTTTATTTTGAACATTGTCTTTATTTTGAACTCTTTCTTTTGAACTTTCTTTTTTCTTTTTTGAACTTTCTTTTGATCTTTCTTTCTTTGAACATTTTTTCTTTCTTTATTTTGAATTTTCTTTCCTTCTTTTTTTATTTGCCTCAGACTCCCAGGTGGATTACAGGCACCTCCCACCATGCCCGGATAATTTTTGTATTTTTTGTAGAGACGGGGTTTCGCTATGTTGGCCAGGTGGGTCTCGAACTCCTGACCTCAGGTGATCTACCCACCTCGGCCTCCCAAAGTGTTGGGAATACAGGTGTGAGCCACCACTCCTGGCCTGGCTTTCTTTAAATAAAGAAATATACCTTAAGCCCAGAGGGTACACAGAAGAGTCTTCAAATCCGAAACAAGAAAAGAAAAACACATAACTTTTGGTCAGGCGTGGTGGCTCACTCCTGTAATCCCAGCACTTTGGGAGGCCGAGGTGGGCGGATTACTTGAGGTCAGGAGTTCGAGACTAGCCTTGCCAACATGGAGAAACCCCATCTCTACAAAAACAAAAACAAAAACAAAAATTAGCCAGGCATGGTGGCACGTTGCTATAATCCCAACTACTCTGGAGGCTGAGGCAGAAGAATTGCTTGAACCTGGGAAGGTGGAGGTTGCAGTGAGCTGAGATTGCACTGCTATACTCTAGCCTGAGTGACGGAGTGAGACTCTGCCTCAAAAAAAAATGAAAAAAAAAAAAAAAGGAAAGAAAAAGACATACCTTGCAAATCACCATGAACATATGTGACAATGACGGTAGGACTTTTATTCCTAAGGTTGCCAGCTGTGTGGAGGAACTAAAACAATTTCAAACATATGAATGTTAAACAATATACTTTTTTAGTGAGATTGTGGAAAAAGAGGTAATTTCCTATGTTGTAGGTGAGAATACAAAATGATTTGACCCGTATTGTGATGGTTTATTTTTTGTGTCAGCTTGACTGGGTTAATGGATGCCCAGATAACATTATTGGCCAGGCATGGTGGCTCATGCCTATAATCCCAGCACTTTGGGAGGCTGAGGCAGGCAGACTGCTTGAGCTCAGGAGTTTGAGACCAGCCTGGACAACATGGAGAAACCTCGTCTCTACAAAAAATACAAAAAAAAAAATTATTAATAGCTGGGCATAGCGACACACGCCTGTAGTCCCAGGTACTCGGGAGGCTGAGGTGGGAGAATTGCTTGATCCTTTCTTGAAAAGGTAATCCTTTCTCCTTTCTTGAAAATAGGAACCTCTTGATGTAAAGTGTATCTAGCATTTGTTCTTTCTTTTTTCCATTATTGTCATGATAAAATATGTAACTTAATGCCACATATGTATAAGCCAAATCCAGGATTTCTGTGGCAGTATCAAATGCAGCAACTTTTAAATGCGGAAAGCAACCCCATGGTAATGATTTACATCATTTAAGTTTCGTTTACTTATTCAATAAATATTTATGTAGCATTTCTTATATTCCAGTATTAGGCTAGGTATTGCTTTTATTTTATTTTTTAACCTTCAAATCACATTTTTTTTTTATTGAGATAAAATTCACACAACAGGCTAAGTGCGGTGGCTCATGCCTGTAATCCCAGCACTTTGGGAGGCCGAGATGGGTGGATCGCTTGAGGTCAGGAGTTTGAGACCAGCCTAGCCAACATGGCAAAAACCCATCTCTGCTAAAAAAAACCATAAAAATTAGCCAGGCGTGGCGGTGTGTGCCTACAATCCCAGCTACTCAGCAGGGTGAGACAGCAGAATCACTTGAACCCGGGAGGCGGAGGTTGGAGTAAGCCAAGATCCCCCTGCTGTGCTCCAGCTTGGGTGACAAAAGTGAGACTCCATCTCAAAAAAAAAAAAAAATCACACAACATATAATTCACAGTTTTAAACACTTCGAAGTATACAATGGAGTGGAGTTTGTTTTGTTTTTTTCCTAATCTTCAGATGCTGGGATTTTGTTTTTGTTTTTGTTTTTGTATGGTCACAATATTGTGCAACAAGGATTACTTTCTTAATTCCAGAACATTTTTGTTACTCCAAAATGAAACTGCTCCCAATTTCCTCTACACCCATCCCCTGGAATCTTTATAGATTTGCCTATTCTGTATAGTTCATATAAATGCAATCATTCAACATGTGGCCTTTTGTGTCTGGCTTCTTTCAATTAGTATAATGTTTTCAAGGTCCATCTGTATTGTAGGTATATTAATACTTTATTGTTTTTTATGACTGATTTCATATATGTATATATTACATTTTATTTATCCATTCTTTAGTTTATGGGTGTTTGGGTTGTTTCTGCTTTTTGAATGTTATGAATAAGGCTGCTATGAACATTATTGTGCAAGATTTTTTGGGAACGTATGTTTTTTTAAGCTTCTTGGTATATACCTTAGGAGCAGAATTGCTGGGTCATTTAAAAATTCTATTTTTTACCTTTTAAGAACTGCCATATTGTTTCCAGAGGGGCTACACCATTTTAGATTTCCTCCAACAATGTATAAAGGTTCCAATTTCTCCATATCTTCACCAATGCTTGTTGTTGTTGTTTTTTCTTTCTTTTTTTGAGATGGAGTATCTCTCTGTCATCCAGGCTAGAATGCAGTGGCAGAATCTCAGCTTACTGAAATCTCCGCCTTCCAGGTTCAAGCAATTCTCCTGTCTCAGACCCCCAAGTAGCTGGGTCTATAGGCATGCACTACTACACCTGGCTAATTTTTGTATTTTTAGTGGAGACAAGGTTTCACCATGTTGACTAGGCTTGTCTTGAACTCCTGACCTCAGGTGATCCATTCCAGGATGATCTCAAACTCCTGAGCTCAGGTGATCCAGCCTCCTAAAGTGCTGGGTTTACAGTGTGAGCCTCCGTGCCTGGCCTTGTTGTTGTTTCTTAAGGTGGGTAGGAGGAGGTGGACCAAGATGGCTGAATAGAAGGCTCTACCAATCTTCTCCCTCCCCGACAAGGACACCAATTTAACAACTATCTACACAAAAGAAGCACCCTAGTAAGAACCAAAAATCAGGTGAGCACTCCCTGGATTTGGTTTTAACTTTATATCGCTGAGAGAGGCACTCAGGAGGGTAAAAGAGACAGTCTTGAATTGCTTGATGTCACCTCTCCCCCATCCCCTGGCAGCAGCTGCCTGGAGCAGAGAATCTGTGCATTTGGGAGAGGGAGAGCACAGCACTGTGAGACATTAAATTGAATTCAGTGGTGTCCCGTCATCGCAGAAAACCAAACTAGGCTGAACTCAGCTGACGTCTACTCATGGTGGGAGCAAGAGGGGAACTGTCCTTCTGAGTGGTTGGAATGCAAGTTCCAGCAAGCCTCTCACCATGGGCTAAAGTGCTCTAGGGTTCTATGTAAACCTGATAGGCAGTCTAGACCACAAGGACTGCAACTCCTAGGCAATGCCTAGGGCTGAACTGGGCTCAGAGCCAGTGGACTGGAGTGCTTGTGACCTACTGAGACACCAGCCAGGATGGCTAAGGGACTGATTGTGCCACCCCTCCCCCAACCCCAGGGTGCACAGCTCACAGCTCCAAGACACCCCTTCCTTCTACTTAAGGAGAGGAGACAGAAGAGTAAAGAAGACTTTGTCTTGCACCTTGGATACCAGCCCAGCTATAGGAGAGTAGGGCAACAGTCAGAGTTTTGAGTCCCCTTGGAATTTGATATTTCTAGACATATCCTGGGTCAGAAGAGAACCCACTGCCTTGAAGGGTAGGACCTGGTTTTGGCAGGACTCATCGTATGCTAACTAAAGAGCCCTTGGGCCCTGATAACCAGCGGCAATACTTAGGTAGTACACCATGGGCCTTGGGTGAAACTTTGAGACTTGTTGGTTTCAGGTGAGACTCAGCACATTCCCAGCTGTAGTAGCTATGGGAAGAAACTCCTTCTGCTTGAGAAAAGTAAAGGGGATTTTTTAATGTACATATTCTTCTTCTTCTTTTCCTTCTTCATCTTCCTCTTTTTTTTTTTTTTTTTTTGGTGGGGCCACCCCAAAGGGCAGACAGGTTTTTTGAGCAGCAGCTGGAAATCAGTGGTTGGACTTGGCCACATGCTCTAGCTCATCCTTCTTGATGACATAGGAGTTGAAGGAGCCCCTGGTGGCATTGATGAGCTCATCTTCCAGGCACTCAGCAATGGTCTTGATGTTCTGGAAGGAAGCCTCACAAGTGCCTCTGCACAGCAGCCAGATGGCCTGATTCATGCCATGCAGTGGGTACACATCCACAGCCTTTCATCTCATGGTCTTGGCTCACCCAATGCATGTGGAGTCCTCCCAGGGACCACTGTTGATGATGGCATTCACCAAGACTCGAAGAGTGTTCTCATTCGTGAGCAGGTGGATGATCTCAAAGGCATGCTTGACAATATGCATGGTCATGGGTTTCTTGCCATTATTGTGGCCATGCATCATCATGGAGTTAGTGAGGTGCTCCAAGATGGGGCACTGTGTTTTGTGGAAATGCTTGGTGGCATACTACCCTGTACTGCGAAGCAGGTACCTGGCATACTTCTCCTTCACTGCAATGTAATCCTTCAGGGAAATGTCATTGATCTGCACATCATCAGTGCTCCACCTCCCAAAGAGCTGGATGTTGGGGGTTTCTGCCATCTCTGGTGCTGCTGTCTCCCACTTGGTCATCCTAAGGGCACAGCCTGAGCATCTCTGTTGCATGGCATGGACCACATGCCACCCTGGCACATACGGGAAGAGCTTTTTAATATACTTCTAATTCACCAAGCACAAAAGGGGACTTTTTCTTACACCTTAGGTACCAGCTCAGTCACAGGGGGGTTATAGCACCAAACTAGCTCTTGAGTTCCCTGATTCCATGACTGGTCTCTTAGAGGGCATTTCTAGGTCTGTCCTGGGCCATAGGGGAGCCCAATGGCCCTGAAGGGTGAGTCCCAGGCCAGGCAGGATCCACCACAAGCTGACTGAAGAGCCCTTGGGCCCTAAGGGAACATGGGTGGTAGCCTGGCAGTACTCCCATGGGCTTGTGGTAGCCACAGGGTGAGGCTGCTCTGCCTGTGGAAAGTAGAGGGAAGAGTGGGAAGCAGTGCATCTTGAGGTTTGAGTGCCAGCTCAGCCACAGTACAATAGAACACCAGGTAGACTGCTAAGGTATTTAATTCTAGTCCCTGGTCCTGGGATGACAACAATGGACCCACCTGGGGCCTGGGGGAACTTACCACCTTGAAGTGAAGGACATAGCCTGGTTGGCTTCACCACCTGCTGACTATAGAGGCCCAAACCCTTGAATGAACATAGGTAGTAGACAGGTAGTGGTTACAGCATGTCTTGGGTAAGACCAGTCTTCAGGTCTGAACCAGCACAGTACCCGTGGTGGTGGCCACAGGGGTGCTTGCATCACTACACCCTCAACTCCAGGTGGCTCAGTACAGAGACTCCACTAGTTTGGGAGAAAGTCAGGGAAGAGAACAAGATTCTCAGCCTGGTAATCCAAAGAATTCTTCCAGATCTTATCCAAATCATCAAAGTGGTACCTCTACAAGTCTGCAAGAACCACAGCATTACTGAGCTTGAGATGCCTTCTAATTCAGAGATGGCTTAGATCACAACCCCCAAGTCCTTTTGATTTTTTTTTTTTTGAGACAGAGTCTCGCCTGTCGCCCAGGCTGGAGTGCAATGGTATGATCTCAGCTCACTACAACCTCTGCTTCCTGGGTTCAAGTGATTGAATTCAGTCTCCGGAGTAGCTGGGATTACAAGCATGTGCCACCATGCCCAGCTAATTTTTGTATTTTTAGTAGAGACAAAGTTTCGCCATGTTAGCCAGGCTGGTCTCAAACTCCTGACCTCAGGTGATCCACCCGCCTAGGTCTCCCAAAGTGCTGGGATTACAGGCATGAGCCACCACGCCCAGCCCCAAGTCCTCTTGAATACCTGGTAAGCCTTCCAAAGAAAGAGAAGTACAAACAACCCCAGACTGTGAAGACTACACTAAATACTTAACTCCTCAATGTCCAGACACAGACGAACATCCACTAGCAACAAGACCATCCAAGAAAACATGACCTCACTAAGTGAGCTAAATAAGTCACCAGGGGCCAATCCTGGAGAAACAGGATTCCTTTTCAGACAGAGACTTCCAAAATAGCTGTTTTGAGGAAACACAAATAAATTCAAAATAACACAGAGAAGGAATTCAGAATTCTATCAGATGAATTTTAAAAAGAGATCAAAATAATTAAAAAGTATCAAGCAGAAATTCTGGAGTTGACACACTGTAGAATGCATCAGAGTCTTTTTTTTTTTGTTTGGGAGACAGAGCCTTACTCTGTCGCCCAGGCTGGAGTGTAGTGGCTGTGATCTCAGCTCACTGCAACCTCTACCTCCTGGGTTCAAGTGATTCTCCCGCCTCAGCCTCCTGAGTAGCTGGGATTGCAGGCACGTGCCACTACACCTGGCTAATTTTTGTATTTTTGGTAGAGATGGGGTTTCACTGTGTTGGCCAGGGTGGTCTCGAACTCCTGACCTCAGGTGATCCACCCACCTCGGCCTCCCAAAGTCCTGGGACTACAGGTGTGAGCCACTGTGCCCGGCCACATCAGAGTCTTTTAATAGCAGAATAGATCAAGCAGAAAAAAGAATTAGTGAGCTTGAAGACAGGCTATTTGAAAATACATAGAGGAGACAAAAGAAAAAAGAATAAAAAACAATGAGGCATGTCTACAGGATCTAGGAAATAGCCTCAACAGGGAAAATCTAAGAGTTATTGGCCTTAAAGAGGAGACAGAGAAAGAGATAGGGGTAGAAAGTTTATTCAAAGGGATAATAACAGATAACTTCCCAAACCTACAGAAAGATATCAGTATCGAAGTACAAGAAGGTTATAGAACATCCAGCAGATTTAACCGAAAGAAGACTACCTCAAGGCATTTTATCACACTCCCAAAGGGCAAAGATAAAGAAAGGATCCTAAAAGCAGCAAGAGAAAATAAACAAATAACAAAGAATGGAGCTCCAATACATCTGGTAACAGACTTTTCAATGGAAACTTTACAGGCCAGGAGAGAATGGTATGACATATTTAAAGTGCTGAAGGAAAAAAACTTTCACCCTAGAAGAGTATATATCCAGTGAAAATATTCTTCAAACATGAAAAGGCAATAAAGACTTTCCAAGGAAAACAAAAGCTAAAGATTACATCAACACCAGACCTGTCCTACAGAAATGCTAAAGGGAGTTCTTCAATCTGAAAGAAAGAATGTTAATGACCAAGAAGAAATTATCTGAAGGTACAAAACTCACTAGTAATAGTAAGCACACAGAAAACCACCGATTATAATGCTGTAACTGTGGTGTGTAAACTACTTTTAAGTAGAAAGAACAAATGATGAATGAATCAAAAATTGTAACTATAGCAACTTTTCAAGACATAGACAGCACAATAAAATATAAATAGAAAAAACAAAAAGGTGAAAAACGCAGAGATGAAGTTAAAGTATAGAATTCTTATTAGGTTTTTTTGCTGGTTTATGCAAAGTGTTAAGTTGTAATCAGCTTAAAATAATGGGTTATAAGACAGTATTTGAAAGCCTCATAGTAACCTCTAATCAAAAAACATACAACAAATACGCAAAAAATAAAAAGCAAGAAATTAAATAATACCACCAGAGGAAATCACCTTCACTAAAATGAAGACAGGAAAGAAGGAAAGAAGGAGGAGAAGACCACAAAACAACCAGAAAACAAATAACAAAATGGCAGGAGTAAGTCTACTTATCAATCATAACATTGAATGTAAATGGACTAAACTCTCCAATCAAAAGACATAGATTGGCTGAATGTATTTTTAAGAAAAGACCCAAGGATGTATTGACTATAAGAAACACACTTCCAGTCATAAAAAAGAATGCATTCATGTCCTTTGCAGGGACATGGATGAAGCTGGAAACCATCATTCTCAGGAAACTAACACAGGAACAGAAAACCAAATACTGCATGTTCTCACTCATAAGGGGGAGTTGAACAATGAGAACACATGGACACAGGCAGGGGAACATAACACACTGGGGCCTGTCTCGGGGTGGGGGGCAAGGGGAGGGAGAGCATTAGGACAAATATGGAAAGCATGTGGGGCTTAAAACCCAAATGATGGGTTGGTGGATGCAGCGAACCACCACAGCACATGTATACCTATGTAACAAACCTGCACGTTCTGCACATGTATCCCAGAACTTAAAGTTTAATTAAAAAAAAAAAGAAACACACGTCACCTATAAAGACATACATGGACTGAAAATAAAGAGATGGAAAGAAGATATTCCATGCCAATGGAAACCAAAAAAAGAGCAGGAATAGCTATACTTATATCAGACAAAATAATTTCTAAACAAAAACCATAAAAAGATACACAGAAGGTCACTATATAATGATAAAGGGGTGAATTCAGTAAAAGGGTATAAAAATTGTAAATATATATGCACCCAACACTGGAACACTCATTTATATATATTTATGTAAAATAACATATATAGCTAATAATATATATCTTTATAATATATAATGGTATATATTTTTATGATTATATATATATATCTAATAATATAAAATATTATTAGAGCTAGAGAGATAGACCCTGATATCGTTTGGCTGTTTTCCCCAGCCAAATCTCATTTTGAATTGTAGTTCCCATAATCCCCATGTTTCATGGGGGGGACCCAGTGAGAGGTAATTGAATCATGGTGGGGGGAGGGGATTCCTGTGCTGTTCTTGTGACAGTGAATAAGTCTCACGAGATCTGATGGTTTTATAAAGGGCAGTTCCCCTGCACATGCTCTCTTGCCTGCTACCATGTAAGACATGCCTTTGCTCCTCCTTCACCTTCCTCCATGATCGTGTGAGGCCTCCTCAGCCACATGGAACTGTGAGTCCATTAAAGCTCTTTTTCTTTATTTTTATTTTTTTGAGATGGAGTCTTGCTCTGTCACCCAGGCTGGAGTGCAGTGGTGCAATCTTAGCTTACTGCAACCTGCACCTCCCGGGTTCAAGCGAGTCTCATGCCGCAGCCTCCTGAGTAGCTGGGATTATAGGTGCGCACCACCGTGCCTGGCCAATTTTTGTAGTTTTAGTAGAGACGGGGTTTTTCTGTGTTGGCCAGGCTGGTCTCGAACTCCTGACCTCGTGATCCACCTGCCTTGGACTCCCAAAGTGCTAGGATTACAGGCGTGAGCCACCGCACCTGGCTAGCCTCTTTTTCTTTATAAAGTATCCAATCTCAGGTATGTCTTTATTAGCAGCATGAGAACAGACTAATATAGTAAGAGGTCCAATACAATAAAAGCTGGAGACTTACCCCACTTTCAGCATTGGACAGCTCTTCCAGACATAGAATCAACAAAAAAACATCAAACTGCACTATAGACCCAATGGATGTAATTGGTATTTACACAGTATTTCATACAGTATCTACAGAATATACATTCTTTTCCTCAGCCAATAGACCATTCTCAAAGATAGACCATTTGTTAGGTTACAAAACAAGTCTTAAAACATTCTGAAAAAAACTGATTTAACATCAAGCATTTTCTCTGACCACAATGCCATATAACTAGAAATCAATAATGAGGAATTTTTGAAACACATGGAAATAAAACAGTATGCTTCTGAATGACCAGTGGGTCAGTGAGGAAGTTAAGAAATAGAAAATTTTCTTGAAACAAATGAAAATAGACATGCAACATACCAAAACCTATGGGATACAGCAAACCCAGTACTAAGAGGGAAATTTATAGCTATAAGTGCCTACATCAAAAAAGAAAAAATATTTCAAAGAAACAACCTAATGATGCATATTAAAGAACTAGAAAAGAAAGAGCAAACCAAACCCAAAATTAGTAGAAAAAAAGAAATAATAACGATCAGAGCAGAAATAAATGAATTTGAAATGAAGAAAAAAAACAAAAGATCAAGAAAACAAAAAGTTGGTGTTTTGAAAACATAAACAAAATTGACAAACCTTCATCTAGGCTAACTAAAAAAGAGAGAGAAGACACAAATAAATAAAATTAGAGATGAAAAAAGAGACATTACTACTGACACTGCAGAAATTCAAAGCATCATTAGTGGCTATGATGAGTGAATATATACCAACAAATTGAAAAATCTAAAAGAAAGGGATAAATTCCTGGACACATACACCCTACCAAAATTGAACTATGAAGAAATGCAAAACCTGAACAAATCAATAAGAAGTAGTGATATAGAAGTAATAAAAAGTCTCCCAGCACAGTAAAGCCCAGAACCTGATGGTTTCACTGCTGAACAAATCAATAACAAGTAATGATATAGAAGTAATAAACACTCTCCCAGCAAAGTAAAGCCCAGGACCTGATGGTTTCACTGCTGAATTCTACCAAACATTTAAAGAAGAACTAATACCAATTCTACTTACACTATTCCAAAAAATAGAGAAGCAGGGAATACTCCCAAACTCATTCTACGAGATCAGTACTACCCTGATACCAAAACCAGACAAAGACACATCAAATAAAGCAAACTTCAGGCCAATGTTTCTGATGAATACCGATGCAAAAATTCTCAATGAAACTGAATTTAACAACACATTAAAAAGATCATTCATCATGACCAAGTGTGATTCATCCCAGGGATGCAAGGGTGGTTCAACATATGCAAATTAATTAATGTAATACATCATAGCAAGAGAACGAAGGACAAAAATGATGAAATGATCATTTCAATTGGTGCTGAAAAAGCATTTGATAAAATCCAGTATCGCTTCCTCATAAAAGCCCTAACAAAACTGAGTATAGAAAGACATTCCTCAATATAATAAAAGCCACATATGATATACCCACAGCTAATATCATACTGAATGGGGAAAAACTGAAAGCCTTTCATCTTTTTTTCTTTTTTTGAGACACAGTCTTGCTCTGTCACCTAGGCTGGAGTACAGTGGCGCGATCTCAGCTCGCTGCAACCTCTGCCTCCAAGGTGCAAACAATTCTCATGTCTCAGCCTCACCAGTAGCTGGGATTACAGGTGCATGCCACCACATCCAAATGGAGTTTCACCATGTTGGCCAGGCTGGTCTCAAACTCCTAGCCTTAGGTGACCTGCCCGCCTTGGCCTCCCAAAGTGCTAGGATTACAAGTGTGAGCCACCACACTGGCCACCTTTCCTCTTAGATCAGAACATGACAAGGATTCCCACTTCCACCACTCTTATTCAACATAGTACTGGAAGTTTGCAGCTAGAGCAATTGGACAAGTGAAAGAAATAAAGGGGATTCAAATAGGAAATGAAGAAATGTAATTACCCTTGGGTGTGGGTGGCTCATGCCTGTAATCTCAGAACTTTGGGAGGCCGAGGCAGGCAGATTGCTTTGAGACAAGCATGGGCAACATAGTGAAATATCATCTTTACAAAAAATTAAAAAATTAGCTGAGCGTGATGGAGCATGCCTGTACATGCCTGTAGTCCCAGCTACCAGGGAGGCTGAAGTGGGAGGATCACTTGAGCCTGGGACGTTGAGGCTTCAGTGAGCCATGATCATGCCACTGCATTCCAGCCTGGGTGACAGAGTGAGTGTCTCAAAAAAAAAAAAAAGGTGGGGGGAAAGAGAAAAGAAAGAAAAGAAGGAAGGAAGGACGGGAGGGAGGGGAAAGAAAGAAGAAAAAATTGTCCTTGTTTTTAGATGATATAATTTTATATTTAGAAAAACCCAAAGTCCACCAAATAAATATTAGAACTAATAAACAAATTCAGTAAATTTGCAGGATACAAAATTAACATATAAAAATCAGTAGCATTTCTCTATGCCAACAATGAACAATCCAAAAAAGAAATCAAGAAAGTGATCCCATTTACAATAGCTAAAAAAAAAAAACCTAGAAATGAACTTAAGAAGTGAAAGATCTCTACAATGATAGCAATAAAATATTGATGTAAGATTTTGAAGAGGCCACAAAAAATAGTAAGATATTTTATGTTCACGGGTTGGAAGAATCAATATTGGTAAAATATCCATACTACCCAAAGCAATCTCTATTAAAATACCAATAATATTCTTCACAGATATAGAAAAAAAATCCTAAAATTTATATAAAACCACAAAAGACCCAGAATAGCCAAAGCTATCCTAAACAAAAAGAACAAAACTGGAGGAATCACATTACCTGATTTCAAATTATACTACAATTAGCTGGATGTGTTGGTGCATGCTTGTAATCTCAGCTACTCAGAAGGCTGAAACATGAGAATCGCTTGAACGTAGGAGGTGGAGGTTGCAGTGAGCTGAGATCATGCCACTGCACTCCAGCCTGGGTGACAGAGTAAGATTCTGTCTCAAAAAAAAAAAAAAAAAAAGAAAGAAAATTTGAAAAAAAAAATAATACTATAGTAACCAAAATGGCATGGTACTTGCATAAAAACAGACAAAATGGACCAGTGGAACAGAATAGAGAACCCAAAAACAAATCTATAACCCTACAGTGAACTCATTTTCAATAAAGGTGCCAATAACATACACTGGGGAGAAAACAATCTCTTCAATAAATGGTGCTGGGAAACCTGGATATCCATATGCAGAAGAGTAAAACTAGACCGCTTTCTCTAGCCATGTACAAAAACCAAATCAAAATGGATTAAAAACTTAAATCTAAGACCTCAAACTATGAAATGGCTACAGAAAATATTGGGGAAAATCTCTAGGATGTTAGTTGGGCAAAAATATCTTGATTAATAACCCACAAGCACAGGCAACCAAAGCAAAAATGGGATCATATCAAGTTAAAAAGCTTCTGCACAGCAAAGGAAACAATCAACAAACTGAAGAGACAACCGAAAGAGTGAGATAAAATATTTGCAAACTACTCATTTTGAGATATCATCTCATCCCAGTTAAAATGGCTTATATTCAGAAGACAGGCAATAACAAATGCTGGTGAGGATGTGGAGAAAACGGAACCCTTGTATACTGTTGGTGGGAATGTAAATTCGTGTAACCACTATGGAGAACAGTTTGGAGGTGCCTCAAAAAACTAAAAATAGAGCTACCATATGATCCAGCAATCCCACTGCTGCATGTGTACCCAAAAGAAAGGAAATCAGCATATCAAAGAAATATCTGCACTCCCATGTTTGTTGCAGCACTCTTCACAATAGCTAAAATTTGAAAACAATCAGTGTCCATCAACAGATGAATGGATAAAGAAAATGTGATACATATACACAATATAGTATTATTCAGCCATAAAAAAGAATGAAATCCTGTCATTTGCAACAACATGGATGAAACTGGAGATCATTATGTTAAGTGAAATAAGCCAGGCACAGAAAGACGAACATCACATGTTCTCACCTATTTGTGGGATCTAATAATCAAAACAATTTAACTCATGGAAATAGAAAGTAGAAGGATGGTTACTAGAGACTGGAAAACATAGAGGGGGTGGGGACGATGGGGGGCAGGTGGGGATAATAAACGTGTACAAAAATTAGAAAGAATAAGATCTACTATTTGATAGCACAACAAGGTGACTGTAGTCAACAATAATTTAATTTTACATTTTAAAATAACTAAAACAGTATAATTGTTTTGTTTGTATAATAACACAAAGAATAAAATGCATGAGGGGATGAGTACCCTATCCTTCAGGATGTGATTATTACACATTGCATGCCTGTATCAAAACTTCTCCTGTACCTCATATATACATGTACTATCTACCTACAAAAATTAAAAATTAAAAAAATTATATGGAACCACAAAAGACCCAGAATAGCCAAACCTGTCCTAAGTGAAAAGAACAAAACTGGAGGAATCACATTACCTGACTTCAAATTATACTACAGAGCTAGAGTAAACAAAATGGCATGGTACTGGCATAAAAACAGACACATAGATCAGTAGAACAGAGCAGACAACCCAGAGATAAATCCACACATCTACGGTAAACTCATTTTCGACAAAGTTGCCAAGAGCATACACTGGGGAAAGGACAGTCTCTTCAATAAATGATGCTGAGAAAACTGGATATCCACATGCAAAAGAATGAAACTAGATCTCTTATCTCTTGCCATTTACAAAAATCAAAGAAAAATGGATTAAAGGCTGGGAGTGGTGGCTCACACTTGTGAGGCCAAGGTGGCCAGTCGCTTGAGCTTGGGAGTTTGAGACCAGCCTGGGTAACATGGCAAAAACCCATCTCTATAAAAAATACAAAAATTAGCTGAGCATAGTGGTGCATACCTGTAGATCCAGCTAATGGGGAGGCTGAGGTTGGAGGATTGCTAGAACTCAGGAAGTTGAGGCTGCAGTGAGTCATGAGCATGCCACTCCACTCCACTTTATGACACACTGTTGTCTACATAAGGCTAGCTACATCCCTTAATCTTATTTAAACTCCCACCGCTTTCAGACACTATCGTACCCCGCCCCCCTTCCCCCCGCGGACCCCCATGCATTCTGGAACTCATGGTTTGGTGAGTGTTGTCCAGGAATGGCTACAAACCCACATTACTATGATACTGGACTTCTACTTGTGTAGTCATTTGTTAGTTAACTGTAAATTTTGGACGGTTTTTGAGTAAAGAAGTGAAATAATCCAACGTTTGGGAAGATTTTCTTGTGCAGGATTGGAGGAGGACGGGAAACAGGGAAAAAGCATTGCGTGTGTGCGTGTGTGTGAAGTTATTACAACTATCTATCTTGAAGCATGCGAGGTAGGAGGGCCTGAATAGCCATGAAACGCAGTGACGATAAACGAAGGGACTCGTGAGAAAGGGGCAAAGAGGTGTCTCAATAAAATAAGCAACGGCCTGCTGTGGGAGGATTCGGGTCTCAGTATAGGCTGCCACTGTCAGCTTTGCAATATTCCTCGAGCCTTTTTCCATGAGTAAGACAGGATGGCTCTACCTTGCAGGGTTACAGCATGGAGCTGGGGGACTGCGCCGGCAGTGCGCTGAGCAGCATCCCTGCGACAGGGTGAGTGCGCCAACCCTTGTTTTCTCTCTTAGTAAGAAAGAGGAGGAGTAGATAATAGCATCTTCACCCCAGTAGTTGCCGTAAGTAGTAATGCTAAGAATCCGGCACGTCGTAGGCATCAATCTCAGTCCGCCATCTGCCCTTCCTACCACGCCAGGAGGTACCCAGAGGAGACTGCCCCGACTGGCAACTCCCGTGCCGGGGTTCCCTAGCCATCCTCACGCGTTCCCTCCAGCCGCGCGCTGTTGCCAGGGCCCGGGCACCGCCCAGCTCCACTACGGACCAATGGCAGCGCGGCTTGGGCACCGCCCAGCTTCAGCGCGAGCCAATGGAGGCGCGGCGCGGGCACCACCCTGATCTGGCGCGGGCCAATAGCGGCGTGGCCCGGCGCGGGAGCCGCCCCGGTCGGGCGGGGAGGCGGGGAGGTGGCCACTGGCTCCGCCCCACTCCCCTCTGACCCGGTGTCTAGTCTCTCCGTCTTCCTGTTCCAAACCACGTGGACGCGTCTGGGCTGCGGGAGGCAGCCCGAGCCGCCGCCGTCGGTGTCGCCGCCACCACCACCGCCGGAGTCACCAGTCCCGCGTCTGTCCGAAGTCGCTGCTCTCGGGCTGCTCACGTCTCTTCGGAGAGCGCGCACATGGCGACTCAGGCGCACTCCCTCAGCTACGCAGGGTGCAACTTCTTGCGCCAACGTCTGGTTCTGTCTACCCTGAGCGGGCGCCCCGTCAAAATCCGAAAGATTCGGGCCAGAGACGACAACCCGGGCCTCCGAGGTAACTTGGTGTGGGCGGCGCGCGGCGTGGGCGCGGGGGCTGAGGGGAGACTGAGCTGATGCCCTGGGGGCCCGCGCGGTGTTGCTTGGGGGACTCGGCGTCCGGCGAGCGCGTCGGGGAGGGCAGGTGTCGCGTGGCTTCCAAAGCCGAAGGCGCACGCACGGTGGGGGAGGCGGGGTCGGGGCCAGAGGGGAGCGCTCAGCTGCAAGCTGCGCCCGGCGTCTCCGGGGCGCTGGTAGTAAACAGCTGCACGTTTTCTAGCTTTACGTGTAGCAGCAAATCCCTGGCGTCGCCCCTTCGCTTCCCTTCAGTCCCTCTTGCCCTCGCCATAAACCTCTCAAAGGAGAAAAACAGTTTGTTGGACCGAAATATGGTGAATGAGCCGGGGGAGAGACATTGGGAGAGAAAAGTACCTCGGGTTGGTTCTCTGCCCTGTCTCAAAGCAGGTCTCAGAAGCAGCTGCCCCCTTGGACACCGGCTGTTTCTGTCGCCATGATTTCCCGGCGGCCCTCACACTTGTCCTTGGGTGTGGATAAAGAAATTTTTAAAATTCTGTGTTTGTTTTCAGCCGTGACTGTGATTGATGTGCGCAGGACAAGAGCTTTGAGATAGATTTTTAACAGGCATGGGCCTAATTGCCTTGACTTTAGAAAAGGGGTTGGTGACAAGCGCTAAACTGCAGGCTTCCAAGCTCACTTCTTGCTCTACAATGGTAGGTTAAAAAAAAATAGGCCCATTTAAACCCACATCTCATTAAATGGCGCCGGTTTTCAACTGGCCTTGGTTTACACCTGGGCCCCTGGAATGAGATACATGCATTTAAAAGTTTCTGACTGGTGGTTATCCCAAGTTGGGCGAGTCAGTAGTCAGGTGAAAAAGGAAAAAACCTGTGGTAAATTGAAAAAGAATGTTTGTGGTTGGTCCTGGAAGCTTCCTGGGCGGTGCTGATGTGTTTCATTTTGCACTGGCTCTTGTTTTATCTGTCTGAATGCATTTTTTGGATAGTTAGATCTCTGCCTCTCTTGCGTGGTAATTGGTTGCACATAAAGGGCAGAAGATGCCATGCTATTGACGGAGATAGGTTAGGAAGGGAAGAAGCAGAATATCCCAGGTACAGTGGTGAGAAACCTAGTGATGGTAGGAAAAACTTGTGTTGGTTGTTCCTGTCCTCTCTCTACTGCTCAAAAACACTGAGAAAGTTAGGGAGAGACCACAAATGGTTTATGCCGCGACTTTCCGTCAACAGCTGTTCCACTTAGTTTGACCCTTGGGCAAAGTGTTTGCTTGATTGCTGTGTGGCATTCTCAGCCAGCTCTCCATCCACTTTACCCTCAGGTTAGCTCAGAGAACTTGCCACTAGCTGGATATGGTAAGAAGATGGGCTTCTACTTTGTATAAAAGTAGGCATAACTTTTTTTTTTTTTTCAGAGAAATGTAAGTATAGCCTGGAAACCTGGGTTCTCTAAAATGAATCTAGTTCTATTTAGAGTTTTTCTCTTGACAGGTGGCCTCCAATTTAATATTTAATGTTCCAAAGTATGCTTCTCCTTCTCCCCCTCCACTGTATGTGAGTATCTCTTCAAAGCATCTCACACATATGAGCTCCCATTTCTTCCAAGAACAGGGCTTGGCCACTTGGCACTTTCTTGAAAGGGTGTCAGACGCTGATACCTGAGGGAGGTAGAACTGGTTGGCAGGTGTGCTGGTATTTTATGGGGAGCATTACTGTAGAGCATTATTTGCCTTACCCTGTTCATATACCAGGGGAAGAAAGAGACTCCTAATTATTTGTACATCCTTGTGCTGGCTTCAAGGCCTCAGAAACTTTGTAGATGTTTGTTTGCTTAATTTCTTTCTTTTTTTTTTTTTTTTTTTGAGACAGTGTCTTACTCTGTCTCCCAGGCTGGAGTGCCGTGGTGCGATCTCAGCTCACTGCAACCTCCGCCTCCAGGGTTCATGCAATTCTCCTGCCTCAGCCTCCTGTGTAGCTGGGATTACAGATGCCTGCCACCATGCCCAGCTAAGTTTTAGTAGAGTATTTTTAGTAGAGATGGGGTTTCACCATGTTGGCCAGGCTGGTATCAAACTGCTGACCTCAGGTGATCCGCCTGCCTTGGCCTCCCAAAGTGCTGGGAGTACAGGTGTGAGCCACTGCGCCCAGCCTGTCTGCTTAATTTCTTACAGAGGGAACGGAGAGATAGATATGCATTTGCAGATGTACATGTATATGTGTATATGTATACATGTACCTGTAAGTGTATACACATATACATACACACATAAATAGATGTAGTCCCTGACACATGATTTCTGGTCATAGTCAAGGGAGTCCTTGGTAGCTTGATTGAAGATGTAGCCGGAAGGCTATGTTGCCTGTCATCTGTCCCTTTCTGCCTTTTCCTGGCTCAGATTCTCAGAGTTGGAAAAAACTCAGAGCATATCCAATAAAATCTTCAGCTCTAATGCAAGAATCACATCTCTTAAAGGTACTTGCTTAAACATCCTGCATGGTGTGGACTTTGGAGGGTAGGGGTAGTATGGGAGGCTTTCGGCCTCAGGAACATTTATTTAGAAAGTGTTTATTGAGCCCCATTATGTGCAAGGCTTTGTATGGTGGTGGGTGTAATATATATGAGAAGCTGGTTGCCCTGCTCTCGTGGAGCTTGTCATCTAAGTAGGATGTTACTAAGTTTGAGTAACTTGAAGTAGGAAGGATTGAGTATTGTACAGGGGCTCAGTGGAGTTCAGAGCAGACACTTCCCTGAAAGTTATGAAGGAAGGCAGGTTTTCTGGATCTGATCTGAACAGACAGGATTGAAATAGTGGCTGCAGAAATCATTGTTTGCAAAATAAACAGTTCTTTTTTTAAAGAAATTTTATTTTAGAATCGGGGGTACATGTGCATGTTTGTTGCATGGATATATTGCCTACTGGTGGGGATTGGGCTTCTAGTGTACCCATTATCCAAATAGTGAACGTTGTACCCGATAGGTAATTTTTCAACCTCCCTCAATCTTCCTCCTTTTCGAGTCCCCAGGGTTTGTTATTTCCATGTTTATGTCCATGTGTATCCATTGTTCAGCTCCCGCTTATAAGTAAGAACATGCAGTATTTGATTTTCTGTTTCTGAATTAGTTCTCTTAGGATAATGGCCTCTAGCTCCATGTTGCTGCAAAGGACATTATTTCATTCTTTTTTTTTTTTTTTTTTTTTTTTATTGAGACAGAGTCTCACTCTGTCATGAGTGCAGTGGTGTGATCATGGCTCACTGTAGCCTCAACCTCTTGGGCTCAGGTGATCCTCTCATGTTAGCTTCCTAAGTAGCTGGGACTACAGATGTGTACCACAGCATCTAGTTGATTTTTACAATTTTTTTCATAGAGATGGGGTCTTGTCTATGTTGCTGAGGCTGGTCTTGAACTTCTGGACTCAAGCAGTCCACCTCCCTCAGCCTCCCAAAGCGCTGGGATTACAGGCATGAATCACCATGCCCAGCCTGATTTCATTCTTTCTTATGGCTGTGTAGTATTCCATAGTGTATGTATACCACATTTTCTTTATCAAGTCAACCATTGGTGGACACTTAGGTTAATTCCATCACTTTGGTATTGTGAATAGTGCTGCAATAAACATACAAGTACAGGTGTCTTTTTTGTATAATGATGTCTTTTCCTCTGGGTAGATACCCAGTAGTGGATGCTGGGTCATATGGTAGTTCTATTTTTAGTTCTTTGAGAAATCTCCCTATGAAAGAAACAGTTTTTAAGTCAAAAAGTTTTTTATTTTCTTTCTTTTACTGAGGTAAAATCCTTAATTTGTCCTGGTCATAATACTTGGCAATTAAGAGCTTGGGGTCAGTATTGGACCTTGGTTTGTGTATGAGTTCTGCCTTTCGCTATTAGCTCTTGGTCCTTGGGCAAATTCTTTTAACTATTCTCTTCTGAGCCTCAACTTTTTCACCTGTAAAGTGGGGCCAATACTACTGACCTCACAGGGTTATTGTGAGGACTAAATGAAATAATACTTCAGAGTGTACTGAACAGTGCCTGGCACATAGGAAGAATAAATGTTAGCTCATTTTATTATTATGTAGCTTGAACCCACTGGGTATAAGTCTGCTCCCTGGCGTGCCAAATCCATTCTTGCTTCTATATGGAAATTTTTCAGATATTTGAAGAGAATTATGCCTTCTGTAGAGTTCTTCTCTTAGGTGGTTGTTTCCATGTATTTGTATATGTAAAGCACAGTAGTTTTCAACCAGGGGCACTTTTGTTCAGTGGGGACATCTGGGAGCATTTGGAGACATTTTTGGTTGTCACAGCTTGGCAGAGGGGAATGCTACTGGCCTCTAGTGGTTAGAATCCAAGGATGCTGCTAAATATCCTACAGGACAGCCTCCTACAACAAAGAATTATTCCATTCAAAATGTCAGTAGTGCTGATATAGAAAAACCCTGGCCTACTTGACAGTAGTAATTAAACCTTTTCTTTTCCCTGTATCCCTAATGATTAGGAATAGCAGCATGTGACCCAAGAAGACTACACAAGGATTTAGAAACAAATGAGACACAGGTCAAACTCTGTGACTTCAGGCAAATCATTGAATCTCTTAAAACTGTCCCCTTCCATTGCAAAGGGGTTGTAAATACTGAAAAGAATCTGAACCCCAAAGAAGGATGGTCCCGGGCTGGTGATTATAATTGTCCAGCCACATGTATAATTTATGCTTCAGTTTTGAGGAACATGAACAATTAAGTTTATCTCATTGTACTCTTCCTTTCGTTGAAGAGGAAGTAAATATTTTTTCTTGTTGCTGCTGTTTTACTCAAGGTAAAAAAGCCAACCCGTAGTTAGGTAAGATAGTTGGTGAAGACAAACGTGTACTGAGGGACAGAGCTGAAAAGAGAATGTGGCCAGCTCCTGCCTGAAGGACCTGTTCTCTCTCATTTCACAGCGTGATGGACCTGGGTGTTCCTCATCAGTATTATAAAGCAGCTGTCCAAAGTGCCTCTATCTCTGGATTTCATGAGGACTGTGTCCTGCAGGGTTCAGTTTAACAGTCTCTGTATAATGTGAGGTCTAAATGGAAGAGAATCCCACCAGAATAATTGTTTAACGTTGGAATAGCAGAAATAATGGACTTGAACAAGATCAGTGATATAGAAGTTAGAAGACAGGACTGCTACTACCCAGGATCCTGAGCAGGTCACGTAACTAAGCCTTAGTGTCTTCCCCTGTGAAATTGAGAGGAGTTACTTGGTCCCATGGGGGAGTGCTGCATATGGCTTAAGCAGATAAGATTCTGAAAAAGAAGAGCTAAGTGGAGTTTTAATCAAAAGGGTCCTTTAAAATGTGCTGAGGAAGCATGCCACAAAGAGGTCCTTTGAAAGGTAAAACATGTTTTGGTAAACCAGTGCATTGTTTCGGGAATAAATCTGGCTGTTCCTAACTTGGATCTTTTAAAAGGAGGATGTGCCTATATTTTATTTCAGCCTGGTTTGGGACCCAGAATTCTTGATGGACAACTGGTTTTGGGGCGTGACAGGTAACTGTACTACTAACTGTAGATTGAATATGTCCTGTTAATAAGGAACATACCCTTTTGTGCCTCTGATGAGAAAGTATGCTTCCAAGTGATGATTTTTGGCTGCCCAAAATAAGACTTCTTTTTTTTTTTTAAAGACAAATGCCAAGAATCCTAATGACCAGTTTTCAGATACAGTGTTGTTTGGAAGCTGTTGTATAAATGCCTTCCCTTTTCTTTTCTTTTCTTTTCTTTTCCTCTCTCTCTCCCCTTCCCTCCCTCCCTCTCTTCCTTCTCCCCTCTCTCCCTCCCCCATCCCTCTCCCCCTCCTTCTCTCCCTCCCTCCCTCCCTCCCCTTCCTCTCCTTCCTCTTTTTCTCCCTTCCTCCCTTCCTTCCTCTCTTTCTCTTTTTTTCTTTTTCTTAGAGATGGGATCTCACTATGTTGATCAGACTGATCTCAAACTGCTGGCATCCAGTGAGCCTTCTGCCTCCCTGTCCCAAAGTGCTGAGATTACAGGCAAGAGCCACAGTGCCTGGCTGTAAGTGCTACTTCAGATGGAACTATCTACCATCTTTTTTTTAAAAACCAAACTTTTTATTTTGAGATAATTGTAGATTCACATGCAGTTGTAATAAATAATGCAGAAAGAACCTGTCTGTACTTTATCCAGTTTCCCCCAATGGTGATATATGGAAAAACTATAGTACAATGTTAGAACTAGGATATTGACATTGATACAGTGAGATACAGAACATTTCTATCACTCCAAGGATTCTTCATGTTTGTTGCTCTTTTGTAGCCACACTCAGTTTCCTCCTTCCCCCACTTCTTCCTTAACCCTTGTCAATCTCTAATCTGTTCTTTAATTTCTTTAATTTTGTCATTTGAAGACTGCTTCATAAATTGAATCATATAGTATGTAACCTTTGGATTGGCTTTTTTCTGTTTTCTTAAATTTTATATTATAAATTAAAAAAATTTTAAAAAAGAAAAAACTTGAAGGGCCTTGAATGAGTCCTGTATTTTTATTTTTTGTCACTACCTCCCTGGGTTGGGAGTGGGTAATTTGCATGCTTGCTGCCTTCCTTGGATGTGGTAGCCATTTCTCAGACTCTCACTCTGGAATCAAACCCTGATTCCCTGTTACCCATGGTCACCGTGGTAGGCATGGTGACTATCATCAAAAGTTGATGTGGCAGACGTTCAAATGGGTTGTTGCTGCCACATGGGGGTGTGTGATTAGCCTGAGGTTATCTAGAGTCAGTATAAGGACTGACTTTTTTTCAGTCAGCATGATTCTCTGGAGATTTATCTTAGATGTTTTTATCAAGTTTGTTCCCTTTTGTTGCTGAGTAGTATTTCATGGTATGAAAATATCACACGTCTTTTTATTTACCTGTTGAAAAACATCTGGGTTGTTTCCAGTTTTTGGCTATCTTGAATAAGGCTGCTATAAAAATTTGTGGACAGGTTTTTCTTTTTTTCATTTTTTATTTTTATGGTGTCTAGCTCTGTTGCCCAGGCTGGAGTGCAGTGGCACGATCTTGGCTCACTGCACCCTCCCATTTCTGGGTTCAGGCAATTCTCCCACCTCAGCCTCCCGAGTAGCTGGGATTACAGGCACCCACCACCATGCCCGGCTAATTTTTGTGTTTTTAGTAGAGACGGGGTTTCGGCATGTTGGCCAGGCTGGTCTCGAACTCCTGACCTCAGGTGATCCACCCACCTCAGCCTCCCAAACTGCTGGGATTACAGGTGTGCACCACCATGCCCAGCCAGGTTTTTTTATTTTTTTATGTGAACATAGTCTTCCTTTCTCTGGAATAAATGCCCAGGAGTGCTCTTGCAGGGTTGTATGGTAGTTGCATGTTTAGTTTTCTAAGATACTGGTGCCCTGTTTTCCAGTGCGGATGTATTTTTTTTTTTTGAGATGGAATCTCGCTCTGACTTCCAGGCTGGAATGCAGTGATGTGATCTTGGCTCACTGCAACCTCCGCCTCCCAGGTTCAAGTGATTCTCCTGCCTCAGCCTCCTGAGCAGCTGTGATTACGGGTGTGCACCACCACACCCGGCTAATTTTTTATATTTTTGGTAGAGACGGGGTTTCACTGTATTGGCCAGGCTGGTCTCAAACTCCTGACTTCAAGTGATCCTCCTGGCTCGGCCTCCCAGAGTGCTGGGATTACAGACGTGAGCCACCACACTGGCCTGGATGTACCATTTTATATTCCTGTCTGTAGTGTATGAGGGATTCAGTTTCTCTGCATCTTTACTAGCATTTGGTGTTGTCACTGCTTTTATTCTGATAGGTATGTAGTGATGCCCCAGGGTGGTCTTAATTTGCGTATTACAAATGACTAATGATGTCTTCAGTGAAACATCTTTCCAAGTCTTTTGTCCATTTCTAATAGGATTGTTTGTATTAACTGTTTGTTTTGTTTTGTTTTTTTGAGATAGGGTCTTGCTTTTTCATCCAGGCTTGAGTACAGTGACACGATCATGGCTCACTTCTGCCTCAGCTTCCTGGGTGTAAGCAATTCTTTCATCTTAGCCTCCCAAGTAGCTGGGACTACAGGCACATACCATCATGCCTGGCTAATTTTTTAATTTTTTGTAGAGATGGAGTCTCGCTGTGTTGTCCAGGCTGGTGTTGAATTTGTGGCCTCAAGCCATCTTTCTGCCTTGCCTTTCCAAAGTGTAATTCCTAAGGTTATTACAGGTGTGAACCACTGTGCCTGGCCTCTCCTGTTGCTTTTGAGACTACTTTATATATGCTAGTCTTTTGGCAGATTTGTAGTTTGTTAATATTTTCTCCCACTGTGCAGCTTGTCTTTTTATTATCTTAATATGGTTTGCAGAGGAAAATATTTTAATTTTAATGATGTAGAATTTATGACTTTTTTCTTTTGTGGCAGTGCTTTTAGTGTTAAGTCTAAGAACTCTTTGCCTAGCTTTAGGTCTGAGACTTGGGTTGCGATTCTTTTTTTTTTTTTTTTTTGCCTATGGAAAGCCAATTGCCCAAGCATCATTTGTTGAAACGGCATCTTTTTTCCATTTAATTGCTTTTGTGGCTTTGTACAAAATCAGTTCAGCATTTTTGTGTGGATCTCTTTCTGGGTTCTCCGTTCTGTTCCATTGATTTATATGTCTGTCTCTTGCCAATACCACACAGTCTTTTTTTTTTTTTTGAGACGGAGTCTCGCTCTGTTGCCGCTGGAGTGTGGTGGTGCAATCTTGGCTCGCTGCCACCTCCGCCTCCCAGGTTCAAGTGATTCTCCTGTCTCAGTCTCCGGAGCATCTGGGATTATAGGCGTGCGCCACCATACCTGGCTATTTTTTTTTTTTTTTTGTATTTTTGTAGAGGCGGGGTTTCACCATGTTGGCCAGGCTGGTTTCGAACTTCTGAGCCCAAGTAATCCACCTGCCTTGGGCTCTCAAAGTGCTGGGATTACAGGTGTGAGCCACAGCTCCTGGCCAGTATATCACACAGTCTTGATTACTTACTGTAGCCATATAATGAGTCTTGAAGTTGGTTAGACTGATTCATCCCAGTTTGTTTTTCAAAATCATTTTAGTTTTTCCAGTTCCTTTGCCTTTCAATATAAAACTTTAGAATAATCTTGTCTAATATACGAAAAAGCTTTCCAGTATTTTGACAAGAATTATATTACACCCATATTCCATTTGGGGATAATTGTTGTCTTTATTATGTTGAGGTTTTAATCCGTGAACATGATCTGTCTCTCTACTTACTTAAATCTGTTTCTTTTCCCCAGATGAAATATTATAGATTTATTTAAAACATAATTCTCATCTTGAGATGAGAAATGTTCATTTGTTTACAAAATGTTCATTTTTCAATGTTTACAAAATGTTCATTTTTTTTACTTTGTTTTACAAATATACCGGAAGTAGTTTACTTAAATTTTTATTACATATTTATTAAGGCAGGTAACTACATAGAAAAATATTTTGTTCTGTCTTAAGCATACTTGGGAATAAACCATTTGACAAATTATTGCACATCTGAAACCACAGTGCATAACAAACTACAAAAAATGGTAAGTTTTGTTTTGTTTTGTTTTTTTAAGACAGGGTCTTGCTCTGTCGCACAGGCTGGGGTGCAGAGGTGCGACCTTAGCCCACTGCAACCTTGAACTCCTGGGCTCAAGCAATCCTCTTGCCTCAGCCTCTTGAGTAGTTAGGACTACAGGTGTGTACCACCACACTTGGGTAATTTTTTTCTTTTTCTTTTTCCTTTTTCCTTTTTTTTTTTTTTTTTTTTTAGAGGCAGGGTTCACTGTTTTGTCCAGGCTGGTCTAGGAACTCCTGGGCTCAAGCAGTTCTCCTGTCTTGGCCTCCCAAAGTGACAGAATTATAGGTGTTGAGCCACTGCATCTGACCAAAATGTTAAAGACATAAACAAGGCTTATTTATCTTACTTAGGTCATAAATGTAGATCAGAAGACAAAAGTAGATTTTCCTTGTCAAAGTATGCAGCAGTTTCAGAACTTTGGCTTCCTTGTTTAGTGCTTTTAGAACCAAGACTCACGAAGCACCATTATTTAGGATATTAACACACGTTTTTTTGTATCTGAATTTCTTCTTCTAACATCATAATAATGATTTTTAGAAGGCAAAGAGCATGCAAGGTGATCTTCATGCTTATATCGTATTAAAACACAATTCAAGGGAATTCTAGTTTTCCCTCCCTTCAACTTAGGGATTTCATTTATACCCTTATATCCACAACTTCCAGTCACCTGCTTGGTGTTTTCTAAGTCCGGGAATATTCAAGTGGGATTTAGAATTGGAGTGATAGTAGATCCAATCACAGATCCCACCTGTTCTTTGTTTTTTATATTTTGGATTCCTAATTTTTCTTGATTATTCACTCACAAGTTGACTCAGTTCAGCACTTGACCATGATTGTAGTGCTTCCCAGGTGGACTCCTCTTCTCACTGGGGAGACAGTGTGAAAGGTGAAAAAAAAGCTGCTGAATTATCTTCTGGTGGTGTGGGTCATATCCACTGTTTGTGATTTAAAAGTGCTTCATGTGGAAGGCAAGGCAGTCTGACCTGGAAAATGCAGGGTTGCACTTCTGGCACTGGAACGGGCTGTTCCTTCTGTGTTGGCAATAGTGCCTGGTCAGTTCATCTGAGAGGACAGATTTCCACTCATGGCCATCTCAGGCCCAGTGGTAAGGTTTCTCATCTGTGTAGGTTTGCAGGTGTTTCTTGAGGCGAGAGCTGTCTGTGTAGGTTTTGCCGCTGCCTATGTAATCCCAAGTGTGGGTAGTGATCTTTTTTGGCTGTGCTCCTCCAGGATGCAGGAACAGGGTGCCATGAGCTCTTGGTAATGGAGCAGCGAGACCTGCAGCTACATCTGGTCGGGCAGGAAGAGTGGGAAGTTGGGCTGGGTGGCACAGAAGCCCAGGGGAGCAGCAGCACAGGGTGACAGTCCCTGCTGCTCAGCAGTTCCTTGGGACCCAGGGTCGGAATAGTCTTGGTAAAGGAGCTGCTATCTGGGGGGAAGTCGCCTTTCGGCATTGCTGAAAGCGGGGCCTGTGCCCAAGTGGTCCTCTATGGGCCAGACGTTGGGGGCTTGCGGCTGTAGGGTGCCCCCACTGCTGGGTGGGTGCCGGCACAGCTGCCTTTGCTAACACTGAGGACCAAGGAGCTACCGAACTCGTTCCCGGGGGCGCTCCTTGACGCTGTACACATGGAACTTGCCTGTCAGCCTGCCGGCTGCGGTGGAGCTTACACGGGTTAAATTCTGGGCACGGGAGCCCTGCCATGCAGTCACCCACGGGTCTCACGCTGTTGAAGTCCTCCAGGTTGAAGGGAGCTGTGGGAGGGGCCCAAACTCCCGGCTGTAGAGGAGGCCTTGGCTGGTGTTGCCCGGTCCCACACCCAGATGCCCCTGGCCTGCATGGCTAGTCAAAGCGGCTGGTGGCCGGTGCGCTGGTGGGGTGCTGCTCGGTGGGGAGGATGATTGGCTAACGCCAGCGAGGACACAGTGGCGGCCACTGACTCCTGCCGGGACAGCGAATTGGAAGGGATGAAGTCCTGGTCCGTGAGGTCATGGAACTCCTCCCATGGAATGTGGGATTGCTACCACTGAAAGCTACGCCAACTCAGCCGCTCTCCCAAGTCTGTCATCAGGTCATGGGGTGGCTGGGAAGCACCAGGGGAAGTCGCTTTATGTGGAGAGCACCTCTGACTGCCGGACAGTGTCTTCTGCTTCCCGTTAGGTGGAATGCAACATGGAGAGAGACTGGAACAGTGGGTCACTGACAGCCATGTCAGACTTGCTAGGTGGCTGCCTCATTAATGTGGGGCCTTGAAGGCCCTCGGGAGCCCGAAGCAGCAGGGGTATCTCAAAGCCAATGAAGAGGGGATAGAAGGATTAGAAATGAAGCCTCCAGCCTGGGCAACGTGGCAAGACCCCTTCTCTACAAAAAACAAACAAAACAATAAGCAAAACAAAACAAAACAAATAAGCAAACAAACAAACCCAAAAACCTTGCCGGTGAGGTGGCCTGCACCTGTAGTCCCAGCTACTTGAGGAGGCTGAGGCAGGAGGATCACTTGAGCCTAGGAGTTCCAGGTTACAGTGAGCCGTGATCATGCTTCTGCATTCTAGCCTGGGTCTTCCAGCCTGTCTCTAAAAAGAAGAAGAAGAAGAAAAAAAAAAGCCAAAACCAAAAAACCCCAAATTTCCAGAGATCCTTCTTTGGATCAAATATTAATTGGAGACAGCTTTAAAAAAAAGTTTTATATACAAAAGTTTTTAGAAAAGTAAATTCTTATAGAAATAGACAGTCAGCAGGGTAAGTAGGTCAAGTGGCCAGGCTGTACTCTGTTTGACTCATCAGTTCCCCCATGCTATGGGCACAGGGACAGTAGGCTGGTAGCTGGTCAGGTGACTGGCAGTGGTGGGTGTAGCTGAGGGCTTGCAGGTGGTGCAGGGCATGCTGGTGGATGGAGGAGGGGTGAGAAGAGCATTTGGCCATTCTTGGTGCTGCAACTGCCTGCCACTATCTACCACTGCCTTTGTTCCCCAGAGGCCAGCAGCTGTGCTTGCCTTCTCAGTCTGGGGAACTCAGAGTCTTTATTTCTTTTGTTGCTGTTATATAGTTTTCAGCATACAAGTACAGTACATGTTTTGTTAGAATTGTTTGTAAATATGTTGTTTTTTTGGAGCAATTGTAAATGGGGTATCATATTTTAAATTTTAGTTTCTGTGTTATTAGTATATAGAAATACCATTGGGGTGTGTGTGTGTGTGTGTGTGTGTGTGTGTGTGTGTGTGTGTGTGTGTGTGTGTGTGTGTGTGTGTGTGTGTGTGTGTGTGTGTGTGTGTGTGTGTGTGTGTGTGTGTGTGTGTGTGTGTGTGTGTGTGTGTGTGTGTGTGTATGTTTATCTGGTATCTTCCAGCATTGCTGAATTTATTTAGGAGGTTTTTTTTTTCCCTTGTCATTTCCTTGGAATTTATTTTCTATGTAGCTGGTCATGTTGTCTACAAATAGTAACAGTTTGATTTCTTCATTTTTGATATGTACGCCTTTTATTTCCTTCTGCCTTATTGCACTGGCTAGAATTTCTAGCACCATGTTAAGTAAAATGAGTGGGAGGGAACATCCTTGCCTTGTTCCCTATCTTAGGGGGAAAGCATCCCCCTAAGTATGTTAGCTATATATTTTATGTAGATTTTAAAAAGTCAAGTTGAGAAAGTAATCTTTTATTACAATTTTTCTAAGTGTCTTTTTAAACAATGAATGAGTGTTGTATTTTGTCCAATGCTTTTTCTGCACCAGTTGATGTGACCATGTGATTTTTCTTCTTCAGCCTATAAATATGGTGTATTGCCTTGATTGATATTTAAATATTGAACCAGCCTTGCATTCCTGGAATAGATTCTACTTGATCTACACACACACACACACACACACACACACACACACACACGTGTATATATATATATTTATATATATGTACATATATATTGCTGAATTTTATTTGCTAATATTTTGTTAAGGATTTTTGCTTGTATGTTCATGAGCAATATTGGTCTGTATTTTTTTTTTTGTGCTGCTTTGGTCTGGTTTTGGTATCAGGGTAGCGCTAGTTAAATCAATTGGAAAGTTAACTGTTTTCTGAAAGAGATTGTGTAGAATCGTTTTTAATTATTTAAATGTTTGGCAGAATATCATATGGGCCAAGAGATTTCTTTTTTGGGAGTTTTTAGATTATGCATTTCATTTTCTGAATGTTTGTAGGGCTATTCAAGTGATGTATTTTGTATGTGTAAGTTGTGGTAGTTTGTGTTTTTTGAAGAAGTGGTCCGTTTCATCTAACTTGTTGAATTAATGTGTGTAGAGTTTACAGTGTTTCCTTATTATCCTTTTGATGTCTGCAGGATCTGTAGTGATATCTCCTGTTTTATTCCCGATGTTGCTAATTGTGTGTGTCTGTGGGGGTGTGGGGGTGTCTTGTCTGTGTCCCCACCTTTTTGTTCAGTCTTGCTGGACGTTGTCAATTTTATTGATCTCTTTAAAGACCCGGTTCTTTGTTTCTCTGATTTTTCTATCTTGCTTTTCTGTTTTCAATTTTATTTATTTCTGTTCTTTATTATTTCCTTCCTTCAGTTGCTTTGAGTTTATTTTGCTCTTTTTCTAAGTGTTTGAGGTGGAGCTTAGGTTATTGGGAACTTTTTCTGTTTCCTAGTGTATGCATTTAAAGCAATTACATTTTTGTCTCAACATTGCCTTAGTTGTATCCCATAAATTTTGGTATATTTCATTTTAATTTTCATTTAGGTCAACGTAATTTTTATTTTCTTTGAAACTCCTACTCTTTGACCTATGGGTTTTTTTTTGTTTGTTTGTTTGTTTGTTTGTTTTTGCTTTTTTTTGAGACGGAGTTTCACTCTTGTTGTCCAGGCTGGAGTGCAATGGCGTGATCTCAGCTCACCGCAACCTTCGCCTCCTGGGTTCAAGTGATTCTCTTGCCTCAGCCTCCCGAGTAGCTGGGATTACAGGCATGAACCACCACACCTGGCTAATTTTGTATTTTTCGTAGAGACAGGGTTTCTCCATGTTGGTCAGGTTGGCCTCGAACTCCTGACCTCAGGTGATCCGCCTGCCTCAGCCTCCCAAAGTGCTGGGATTACAGGCGTGAACCACCGCGCCTGGCAGCTATGGGTCATTTATAAGTCTCTTGTTTAGTTTCCATGTGTTTGGATATTTTCTGCTATTGATTTTAATTTCATTCCATTATGGTCAGAAAACATTCTCTGTATGATTTCAGTTCTTTTAAATTTATTGAGTTTTTTTTACTGGTCCAAGATATAGTCTATCTTGGTGTATATTCTGTGGACACTTAGAACAAATATATATTCTTCTCGTTGGGTGGAGTGCTCTATAAATGTTGATTAGATCCTATTGGTTCGTGGTGGTGCTGAGTTCTTCTTTGTCCTTGCTGATTTTTCTGTCTAGTTTTATTGATTATTGAGAGAGGGGTCTCTGACAATAATTGTGGATTTGTCTCTTGTTCATTTCTATCAACTTTTCTTTGCATATTTTACAGCTTTGTTTGATAATTTAGGATTGTTACATCCTCTTAGTGCTACATTGACTCTTTTATTATATAATGTATCACTCTGTCTCTAGTATTTTTAAATTTTTTATTTTTTTTTTAAGACAGGGTCTCCTTCTTTCATCTAGGCTGGAGTGCAATGGTGTGATCTCGCCTCATTGCCACCTCCCCCTCCTGGGCTCAAGTGATCCTCCTATTTCAGCCTCCCAAGTAGCTGGGACTATAGGTGTGCGCCACTACGCCTGGCTAATTTTTGTATTTTTTGTAGAGACAGGGTTTCGCCATGTTGACCAGGCTGGTCTCGGAACTCCTGAGCTCAAGTGATCCACCTGCCTCGGCCTCCCCGTGTGCTGGCATTATAGGCGTGAGCCACTGTCTAGTAGTTTTTTAGGGTGAAAGAAATGCTCTAGTAAAATAGGGATAGAGAGGGATTACTTTCTTCCATTGTGTTCATGAGGACTAGTATTGAAGAGTTCAGATATAAATAAGAAACTTGAAAGGCAGTAAAAACAGCATAAATCAGAGAATTGGGTTGCCCTTGATTGTGAAAATTATCACAATCAAGGGCAATGTAGATTTTCATATAAGCAAAGCATGATATCTAGAAAAATTTGAACATACAGGGCAAAGAAGTTTTTGGTTTCATTTTTATATTATAAAAGTAGTACATGTTTGTTTGGGGGAACAACTCTTAATGATTTAAAACTGAAAGTAATCTGTGCAGGTTACATCCTTTATTGCCTCTGGCTACTTAACTCTTGCTGTGTTGCTCACCAATCATGTTCCCAAGAAGCAGTCTTCCAGACTTTTTCTGTATGTGCACTTTTTTTTTTTAAAGCACAAGAATATTATCATTATTCCATTGCAGTATATGAGCTTCCTAAGGTTTTTTTTTTTTTTTTAATGGCTACAGACTGTTCCATAATACAGATATACCAATTTATTTAGCCATTCCCTTAGCTATAGATACTCAGTAATCTTCAGTGTTTGTCATTAAATAAAGCAGAAGTAACATTTTCTTACGTATATCCTAGCATTCTTCTATTTCCATAGGTAGAGTCATAGATGTGAAATTGCTTGGCTAGAGACTATGCTTTTTTTCTTTCTTTCTTTTTTTTTAAATGGAGTCTTGCTCTGTTGCCAGGCTGGAGTGCAGTGGCAAGATCTTGGCTCACTGCAACCTCCGCCTCCTGGATTCAAGCGATTCCCCTGCCTCGGCCTCCCGAGTAGCTGGGGCTACAGGCATGTGCCACCACACCCGGCTAATTTTTTGTTTTAGTAGAGATGGGGTTTCACCAAGTTGGCCAGGCTGGTCTTGATCTACTGACCTTGTGATTCGCCCGCCTCGGCCTCCCAGAGTGCTGGGATTACAGGCGTGAGCCACTGCGCCCGGCTGAGACTGTGCTTTTTAAAAAAGAAAAAGAAAAAATGGAATGCGAGATCAAATCAAAATATATGAAATTCTCTTCATTAACTGGCAAGATAGCCTTTCCCTTAATTGGTATTTCTTCCCTGTATTGATATCTTCTTTTACTTTTTTTCTTGAGACACCTTTAATGGCATTTCTGTGTCGTGAAGTTAGAGACGTGATTGGGTTTTTTCTTTGCTTTTCGTTTTTTTGTTTGTTTTCAAGATGGAGTCTCACTCTGTCGCCCAGGCTGGAATGCAGTGGCGTGATCTTGGCTCACTGCAACTTCCACCTCCTGGGTTCAAGCGATTCTTGTGCGTCAGCCTCCCAAGTGGCTGGGATTACAGATGTGCACCACTATGCCCAGCTAATTTTTGTATTTTTGGTAGAGATGAGGTTTCACCACGTTGGCCAGGCTGGTCTCGAACTCCTGGCCTCAGGTGATCCTCAAGTGATCTGCCTGCTTTGGCCTCCCAAAGTGCTAGGATTACAGGCCTGAGCCACCGCATCGTGCCACTTTTCGTATTTTTAAAGGTATTTTTTCTTTCAACTTTGTTTTTCATTTTTTAAAGTAAATTTTTACTAAAACGTACCATATATTAAGAAAAGTGTGTAACCAGTAAATGTACAGTTTGATGAATTATTACTGTGGACATACCCATGTAGCTGTTACCCATGAAAAGAAACAGTGTGCGCCAGCATCCTCCCATGCTTGTGCCCAACCACACCATTCCCTCCCACTGCCAAGGTAAGCATTAAACTTTTAACACCATGGATTAGGTTTCTAAAATATTAACTGTAATTTTTGTAAATGGAATCATATAGTATGTAATTGTTTGTGTGCCTGGCCTCTTTAGCTCTGTCGTGTTTGTGACAGATCTCTGTGTTGTGGCAGCAGTAGTTTGTTGACTTTCTTTACAACGTCATGTTATTCTGTTTTTTTAATGTGCCACAATTTAGTTTTGATGAAAATTCGGCTTGTTTCCATTTTTAACTATTAAAAACAGTGATACGAAGAATATTCTTATACAGTCTTTTGGTGCACATATATATGTACTTCTCTTGCCTGAATGCTGGATCACAGGGTGTGCCTATATTTAGTTTTCCCAAGTGGTTGTACAAAGTGACTGTAAATATATCTGAGGTCTAGTTACTCTACATCCTATTCAGCACTTGGTATTGCCAGTCTGTTTAATTTTAACCAATTTTGTAGGTGTATTGTAGTCATTCATTGTGGTTTTAGTTTATATTACCCTGTGACTAATGAGACTGAGCATCCTTTCTTTTGCTTTCATTGTTTTTAATGATCACAAATAATTGTAGGTATTTAGTATTTATTGGGCACAGTGTGATATTTTGATACATATATACAATATATAATCATAAAATCAGGGTAGTTAGCATATCCATCACCTCAAACATTTCTTTGTGCTGAAAACATTCAAAATCTGTTCTAGCTATTTGAAAATGTACACCAGCCTGGGCAACATAGCAGACCCCATCTCCACAAAAATAAAAATAAAAAATTAGCCAGGTGTGGTGGTGCACACCTATTGTCCCAGCTACTCAGGAGGCTGAGGTGGGAGGATCACTTGAGCCCAGGAGTTGGAGGTTGCAGTGAGTCATGATCACACCACTGTACTGGGTGATAGAACAAAACCCTGTATCTTTGAAAAAAAAAAAAAAAAAGGAAAAGAGAAAGTATACAGTAAATTATTGTTAATTATAGTCACTCTATAGTGCTATAGAACATTAGAACTTATTTCTCTTATCTACCTGTACTTTTATATTTGTTAACCAGCCTTTGGCTATCCTTCCTTCTCCCCTCCCTTTCCCCGCCTCTAGTAACTACTATTCTATCCCCTACTTGCTATGGGATCAACTTTTTTAGCTTCCACAAGATATGTGGTATTTATCTTTCTGTGTCTGGCTTATCTTACTTAACATAATGTCCTACAAAAGCCTCTTCATGTTGCTGCCAGTGACAGAATTTCATTCTTTTTTATGGCTAAATAGTATTCCGTTATGTATGTGTTTGTGAATAGTGGTTTAATAAACCTGAGAGTGCAGATATCTCATTGACATTGATTTCTTTCCTTTTGGTATATACCTAGTAATGGGATTGCTGGATCATATGGTAGTTCAGTTTTAGTTTTTGAGGAATATCCATACTGTTTCCCATAATGGCTATACTAATTTACATTTCCACCAACAGTGTATTTTAAGTTCCTTCTTTTTGTATCTTTGCCATCATTTGTTATTTTTTGTCTTTTTAATAATTGCCATTCTAACTGGGGTGAGATGATATCTCATTGTGGTTTTGATTTGCATTTCCCTGATAATTAGTGATGCTGAGCACTTTTTCATATACCTGTTGGCCATTTGTATGTCTTTTGAGGGATGTCTATTCAGTTTTTTTGCTGACTTTTAAAATTGGATTATTTGTATTTTTGTGTGTGTACTGTTGAGTTCCTTGTATATTCTGGTTATTAAAGCCTTGTTGGATGGATAGTTTATATTTTTCTTTCATAGCTTCACTCCAGTGGTTTCTTTTGCTGTGCAGAAACTTTTTAGTTTGTTGTAATCCTTTTTGCTTTTGCCTAGTTTTTCTTTTGTTGCCTATGCTTTTGAGGTCTTCTCCAGAAAATATTTGCCCAGAATGAACATCCTGTAATGTTTCCCTAATGTTTTCTTCTAGTAGTTGCATAGTATTGGATCTTACATTTAAGTCTTTAAGTTCATTTTTTTTAATATGATGAGAGTAGGCATCTAGTTCCTTTCTTCTGCATATGGCTATAGTTTTCCCAGCACCATTATGTATATTTTTAAGTTTTAGAAATAGAGACGAGGTTTCACTATATTGTGCAGGTTGGTCTCAATCTCCTGGGCTCAAACGATCCTCCTGCCTTGGCCTCCTAAAAGGCTGGGATTACAAAGTTTGTAGTATATTTCAAAGTCACGTAGTGTAATGCCTCTTGCTTTGTTCCTTTTTCTCAGAATTGCTTTGGCTGTTAAAAGTCTTTTGCGGGTCCATATGAATATTAGGATTTTTTTTTCTGTTTCCTTAAATAATGTCATTGGTATTTTGATAGGGATTGCATTGAATCTGTAGATAAAGATGGAATGTGTTCCCATTTTTTTGTGTGTGTGTGTGTCCTCAATTTTTAAAGTTTTCCTTTTAGAGAACTTTCACCTCCTTGGTTAAATTTATTTCTAGGTATTTTATGTTTTTTTTTAGTTCTTGTAAATGCAATTGCTTATTGATTTCTTTTTCTGCTAATTCATTGTTAGTATATAAAAATGTTACTGATTTTTGTGTATTGATTTTATATCTTAGAACTACTGAATTTGTTTATCAGTTCTAGGAGTTTATGGCAGTACTTTAAGAGTTTTCTATATATAAGATCATGTTGTCCGCAAACGGGAACAGTTTAATTTCCTCCTTCCCGATTTGGATGTCCTTTATTTCTTTGTCTTGCCTAATTTCTTTGGCTAGGATAGGACTTCCAGTACTATGTTCAGTAGGAGTGATGATAGTAGGCATCCTTGAGTTCTTCCAGATCTTAGAGGAAAAGCTTTAAAATTTCCCCCATTTGATCTAATTAAACTAAAGAGCTTCTGCACAGCAAAAGAAACTACCATCAGAGTGAACAGGCAACTTACAGAATGGGAGAAAATTTTTGCAATCTACCCATCTGACAAAGGGCTAATATCCAGAATCTACAAAGAACTTAAACAAATTTACAAGAAAAAATCAAACAACCCCATCAAAAAGTGGGTAAAGGATATGAACAGACACTTCTCAAAAGAAGACATTTATGCAGCCAACAGACACATGAAAAAATGTTCATTATCACTGGCCATCAGAGAAATGCAAATCAAAACCACAGTGAGATACCATCTCACACCAGTTAGAATGGCGATCCTTAAAAAGTCAGGAAACAACAGGTGCTGGAGAGGATGTGGAGATATAGGAACACTTTTACACTGTTGGTGGGAGTGTAAACTAGTTCAGCCATTGTGGAAGACAGTGTGGCGATTCTTCAAGGCTCTAGAACTAGAAATAGCATTTGACCCAGCCATCCCATTGCTGGGTATATACCCAAAGGATTATAAATCATGCTACTACAAAGACACATGCACACGTATGTTTATTGCGGCACTGTTCACAATAGCGAAGACTTGGAACCAACCCAAATGTCCATCAATGATAGACTGGATTAAGAAAATGTGGCACATATACACCATGGAATACTATGCAGCCATAAAAAATGATGAGTTCATGTCCTTTGTAGGGACATGGATGAAGCTGGAAACCATCATTCTGAGCAAACTTTCACAAGGACAGAAAACCAAACACCACATGTTCTCACTCATAGGTGGGAATTGAACAATGAGAACACTTGGACACAGAGTGGGGAACATCACACACCGGGGCCTGTCATGGGGTGGGGGGAATGACGAGTTAATGGGTGTAGCACACCAATATGGCACATGTATACATATATAACCAGCACGTTGTGCACATGTACCCTAGAACTTAAAGTATAATAAAAAGAATAAATACAATACAATAAAGTTTCCCCCATTCAGTATGTTAGCTGTGAGTTTGTCATATACAGCCTTTATTGTGTTGAGGTGTGTTCTTTCTATACCTAACGTAAGAGTTTTTATCATGAGGGAGTTTTGAAATTAAAAAAAATTTTATTTAGAGATAGGGTCTGACTTTGTTGCCCACGCTGAAGTGCAGTGATACAAGCATAGTTTACTGCAACCTTGAACTCCTGGGCTCAAGCAATCTTTCCGTCCTGGTCTCCCTATGGGTGTGTGCCACCATGCCCGGGTTTTGTATTTTTTGTAGAGATCGGGGTCTCGTTTTGTTGCCCAGGCTGGTCGCCAACTCCTGGGCATGATCATCCTCCTGCCTTGGCTTCCCAAAGTGTTGGGATTCTAGGCATGAGCCACAGTGCTTAGCCTCCTATCCTTTTAAAAATTGTTTTCTGGTTGATTAGTGTCTCCTTTTTTTCTTCCTGTCTTACTGTTTATCATTGCAGTTTGATGGTTTTCTATAGTGATAAGGTTTGATTTTTTTCTCTTTGTCCTTTGTGTATTTGTTCTACCAGTGAGTTTTATACTTTCGTGTTTTTTCGTGATAGTGATTATCATTTTTTCATTTCTAGATGTAGGACCTTCTTGAGCATTTCTTATAAGGCCTGGCTAATAGTAATGAATTTCCTCAGTTTTTGCTTGTCTGGGAAAGACTTCATTTCTGAAGGATAGCTTTTTTGGGTATAGTGTTCTTGGTTGACATTTTTTTTTTTTCCTTTCAGCATTTTGAATATATCATCTTATTTTCTCATGGTCTGTAAGATTTCTCTGGAGAAATCTGTTTTTAGTGTAATGGGGATTTCCTTGTATTAACTTGATGCCTTTTTCTCTTGCTGTTTTTAGAATTCTCTTTTTATCTTTCACTTTTGACAGTTTAACTATAATATGCCTTGGGAAGACCCTTTTAGGTTGAATCTATTTTGGAACCTTTGAGCTTCCTAGATCTGTATGTTCATACCTCTTATCAGACTTGGGAGCTTTTCAGCTATTTCATTTGGCAGGCTTTCTGTGCTTCCTTTTTTCTCCTTCTGGAAGTTTCATAACACGAACATTTGTTTGCTTAATGATTTCCTGTAAGTCTTGTAGGTGTTCTCATTTCATTTTCATTCTTATTTCTTATTTCTTTGAGTAGGTAATTTCAAAAGACTTATCTTCAAGTTCAGAGATTTGTGTCTTATGCTTGATCATGTCTGCTATTTTAGTTCTATTATATTTATTTCATTCATTGAAGTCTTAAGCTGCAGTATTTTTTTTTTTTTTTTACATATTGCAAATTTTAAAATTTACCGAGGAAGCATCAGATCTGGCCCAGTGGGGTGGGGTAGGGGTAGGTGGAGTGGCTCCATCTTCATTTGGCACCATGCTGAAAGGTACAGTAGCTGCTTAAAGCTCGGCTCGAGGATGTTGGGCCACTGGTCTAGGGTGTATCCTCAGGGGAAAAGGGGAGTTTTTGCTGCTTGCTCCTGGAGCAAGACACACTCCAGCCATAGTTCTAATTCCAAGATGGTGTAGCGCAGGCCACCGGGAGCTGGGCACGGTGTTGACTCCTTCTCTGTGGGGAGCACAGCTACGTATGTATACTCCAGGCAACTTAGGCCTATGAGGACTGCAGGGTTCCTCAGTGGTGAGGTCTGTAAGTGTCCAAGGTATTGATAGGGATCTCTAGGATCCTCTTCCTTACCTCCTTGCAGCAGGGAGAAGTCCTTTTGGTTCCCAGCTGATCCTGATTGGGGATTGGGGTGATAGAAGCTTGGCATTTCCTTCTGCTCTCTCTGTGGTCATCTCGAGTTTCTTTTATAAACTCTTCTGATGCACTCTGGCACCCTTCCTCAATTATTTGTTTTAAAGTCTAGTTGTTTAATTGTTGTTTTGGCCGTCCTTGTGAAGGATTTCCAGCTGGCCATCTTGATCTGAGCACCTTTTCTTTGATGTATTGGTCAGTTGGATATCCTCTTTTATGAAGTCTCCATTCAGATATTTTGCTCATTTTTCTGTGTTTTTCTTATTTAATTGTTGATTCATTGGTATATTCTGGATATGTTAAAGGGTTGCACATATCTTATTCCACTCTGACTTGTCTTTTGACACTTTCAGTGTAGTCTTTTGATAAACAATACTTCATAGTTTTAATATCCAATTTATAAATCTTGCCTATCCTTTTACCATGGAGACACATTCTCTGTGAACTTTAAAGTCTTCTGTTTTAAAATATAAACTCTGTGTTACATTTAGCAAACTCATTTGCCATTGTTTTTAAAATAGAATTTGACTGAGAAATAGATACCAAATTTTATCAGGTGCTTTTTCTGGAATAATTAAGCCAGTTAGTTGAATTTTTCCCCCTGTTCATATAATATTATATTTAATTAATGTTGTAGTTTTCTTTGTGCTTTATCCGCTGCCCTTTTTGGGATGCACCTTTCTTAATCACAGTAGTAATTTTAAAAATGTGTAGTTTAAGAATAACATACTTTCTGAGATGTTATTTAAGATTTTTCATCTGTTCTCATTAAATGAGATTTGCTTGTAATTCGGATGTTTTTTAGTGATGTTCTTAACTATACTACAATAGCCATCTTTACACATTCTTTTTTGTACTTTGAGTAATATAATAATAATAATTATTATTATTTTTTTGAGACGGAGTCTCGCTCTGTCATCCAGGCTGGAGTGCCGTGGCACGATCTCAGCTCACTGCAAGCTCCGCCTCCCAGGTTCACGCCATTCTCCTGCCTCAGCCTCCCGAGTAGCTGGGACTACAGGCACTTGCCACCATGCCCGGCTAATTTTTTTGTATTTTTAGTAGAGACGGGGTTTCACCGTGTTAGCCAGGATGGTCTCAATCTCCTGACCTCGTAGTCCGCCTGCCTCGGCCTCCCAAAGTGCTGGGATTACAGGCATGAGCCACTGTTCCCGGCCAATAATTATTTTTTTCTTTGAATATTAGGGAAAAAAACTTCTAGTGACTTCATCAGCACCCTTTTCTGTTTATTAGTTGAAAAAAATTCTCGTCTTCTTTTTAGGTCCTTTTGTGTCCTTTTCATTTATTTGTTTTGGTTTGTCATTTTTTACATAGCTTCCTATCTTAATTCCAAATATATTGGTAACTAATGGAGAATCATTTACCATAAAGCTCTTAATCTTTTTAATTAATTACATATTTTTTATTTTTTATTTTATTGAGTCCCATCTTATTTCCTTTTACAAATAAGTGGTTGATTTGTGTTGTATGTTCTCAGTTAATTAGCTTGATTTTTTTTTTTAACCTTTTTTTTTTTCTTTTTTGAGACAGTCTTGCTCTGTCATCCAGGCCGTGGTGCAGTGGCTCCATCATGGCTCACTTCAGCCTCAACCTCTTGGGCTCAAGGGATCCTCCTGCCTCACCTCAACCTCTTGGGCTCGAGGGATCCTCCTGCCTCAGCTCTCCCCCAACCCTGTCCCCCTGAGTAGCTGGGACTGGGGCTACAGGTGTGCGCCACCATGCCTGGCTAATTTTTGTAATTTTTGTAGGGACAGGATTTTGTCATGTTGCCCATGCTGGTCTTGAACACCTGGGCTCAAGTGATTTGCCCGCCTCAGCCTTCCAAAGTGCTGGGATTATAGGTGTGAGCCACCACACCCAGCTTTATTTTTTATTTTCTTTTTCTCTTCTTTTGAGATTATCATTTTTCTTTACTGTTTGGCTTGTAATTTTGTTTCATTTCTAAACTCTCAGTTCATTTTGCTCTTACTTTTCTAAGTTTTTTTTTTTTTTTTTTTTTTTTGAGGCCGAATTTGGCTTTTGTTGCCTGGGCTGGAGTGTAGTGGTGCAATCTCGTCTCACTGCAACCTCTGCCTCCTAGGTTCAAGCTATTCTCCTGACTCAGCCTCCCAAGTAGCTGAGATTACAGTCACCTACCACCATGCCCAGCTAATTTTTGTATTTTTAGTAGAGACAGGGTGTCACCATGTTGGCCAGGCTGGTCTTGAACTCCTGACCTCAGGTGATCCACCTGCCTCGGCCTCCCATAGCGCTGGGATTACAGGCATGAGCCACTGCGCTCGGCCCAGTTGCTAAGATTTTTAAAGTGATAAATTTTTCTTTGGTAGAGTCTCATCTGTTTTGATGAAATTTTTATTTCTATACAATACATTTTATTATGGTCTGCATTTTTTTTTTCTTGACCTCAGTATAATTTAAGAAAGCTATTTGGTTCTTTACATTAAAATATTTTTTATTTATCACATTGTATATAATAATGCACATATAGAAATAAACAAACATACATATTTGCAAGTGAGTGGATGTCTTAATTTAGTCCGAGAACTGAGTATGTGTTTGCAATGTCTACCTCTTTGGATTTAATGAGGAAAGGAATGACTCCTAATTTTGCATTTTAACAGCTCACTGTCTTGTCTTCTGGTTATTCGCTAAAGAAATTAAAATCGGGCCGGGCTAGGTGGCTCACGCCTGTGATCCCAGCACTTTGGGAGGCTGAGGCGGGCGGATCACGAGGTCAGGAGATCAAGACCATCCTGTCCAACATGGTGAAAACCTGTCTCTACTAAAAATACAGAAATTAGCTGGGCATGGTGGCACGTGCCTGTAGTCCTAGCTACTCGGGAGGGTGAGGCAGGAAAATTGCTTGAACCCTGGAGGCGGAGGTTGCAGTGAGCTGAGGTCTTGCCAGTGCACTCCAGCCTGGGCAACGCAGCAAGACTCTGTCTCAAAAAAAAAGAAAAAGAAAAAGAAATTGAAATCACATTATATATATAACTTTTAAACTTTTCCTCACATAAATAATTCTTTTAAAAGCATTTCTTAGGGATACATAGTATTATAAAGATCTGTCATAGGCCATTTAATGAAAACAGTTTTGTTGGCTATTTAAATCATGTTGCAGTACCTTTGTTTTGTTTATAATTTAAATTTTGTGTATTTTAAGAAATATGCACATGGCACAAAATTCAAAGGGAATAAAAAGGTTTATAGAGCAGGGGTCCTCAACCCCAGACAGGGCAGGGTTGGCAGAATGGTTGAAGGATGAAACTGTTCCACCTCATATCATCAGGCATTAGAGTCTCACAAGGAGCCAGCAGCCTCGATCCCTCGCATGTGCAGTTCACAATAGGGTTCATGGTCCTATGAGAATCCAATGCCATCACTGATCTGATCTATGAAACTGGTCCCTGGTGCCAAAAGGTTGGAGACTGCTGGTTTAGAGAATCTTTGAATTAAGCAGTGTTACTAGTTTGTTGTTTTTTTCCCTAGGCTTTTTCTTTTTCATAAATAAGCAAATATATGTACATATATGTACACTTGTTCTTTATCCACAGAAATGGTCACTATCAATGTACACTATCTGGTGATGGTACATTAAAAACAGAATTTGCTCACGCCTGTAATCCCAGCACTTTGGGAGGTTGAGGCGGGGAGATCATGAGGTCAGGAGATCGAGGCCATCCTGGCCAACATGGTGAAACCCCGTCTCTACTAAAAATACAAAAATTAGCTGGGCGTGGTGGTGTGCGCCTGTAGTCCCAGCTACTCGGGAGGCTGAGGCAGAAGAATCGCTTGAACCTGGGAGGCGGAGGTTGCAGTGAGCCAAGATCGTGCCACTGCACTCCAGCCTGGGCAACAGAGCGAGACTCCGTCTCAAAAAACAAAACAAAACAAAAGACAGACTTTATCAACTTTACCACTACTCAATATATCCATGTAATACAACCGCACTTGTGCCCACTAAATTTGTACAAATAAAAAAATGCATAAGATATAAAAGTAGTGCATAAGAGATTGTAAAATGAACATCTGTGTGACCCCCATCCACAGAAAGAAATATAACTTTGCTAACATTTCTACATCTTTTAGCTGTTTACAGCTCCTTGCCATGCCTCTACTGGTAGCCACTATCCTCACCATTATAGCATTGACTTTGATTCTCTTTATAGTTTTATAACCTAATTATGTATTCATAAACAGTGTAGTAAAATTGTGCTTGTTTTTGGAGCTTTTCCCTGAACGTTTTTAGGTACCTGAAATCTTGTAGCCCCAGGAGCAGTCTTGAAGAAGAGGAGTCAGCAGGGTGTGTGGGAGGTGAATGGGCAAGGAATTCTACACAGGTTGGCCTAGTAAAGTTTGGAGACTTTGATCCTACCATTATTAGGTGGACTTGAGATTTTTTCTTGTACCAGGTGATGGAGTCATATCTTCACTGTTACCAGGGCTCCGGAACTAGCTCTGAGTCTGCTTCTTTGGAGTGCTGCTTCTGAAGCACCTGTTGGCCGTGATCAGCGATGGTCCTGCCTGGAGTTCTCTTTATGCCCGTTCTCTTTCTACTTTTGTTCTGCTGGACACTTCTGGTTTTGTTTGTGTGTAAGAGTCCCTGTGGATTGCAAAAAACAAAATCTAGAAAGTAAAGTCATGGTTTCTTCGTTTTTTCTTTTCTAATTTGTAAAATCTATGGGGTTTAATCTTAGGCTTTATTTGTAGATGCTTGTTCCTCTATCCCATTTAGACACTTAGAAAGTTTGAACAAATCAAGGGCTTTCCTTTTTTCTGCAGAGCACATTAGATTTTCTGTAAACCTAAGTAGAAAGTGGCATTGTGGTAGAGATTGTGCCTGATTTGTAAAGAATGTTAAAAAGGTCGTAGAAATAATTTCTAATTCAATTCCATTGTTCAGATACTTTCAAACTCCTGTGATGCTACTTACATCACAACATATTACACATACACATATGTGTAAAACAGACTGAAGTTTCATGAACAGCATCCTTAGTATATACAGTTATTCCAATGAAGTTTATTCTGTTCTAATTTTATTTTTTTTAATGTTGATTAGAGATCCATTAAATTAACTATGAGATCCTTCAAGAGATCAGTGCCTATAGTTGAAGGTACCGTGATTTTCTAGAGGAAGAGGTTAGCTCCAAGGAATTAAACTGAACAGAGGCAAACTAGTGTCGTGGTGTGGCTAAGAGTGTGGAACCTTTAGGTTGTGTGTAGTAGCTTACGCCTGTAATCCCAGTGTTTGTGAGGCTGAAGCAGGAGGATCACTTGAGGCCAGGAGTTTGAAATTAACCTGGGCAACATAGTGAGATCCTATTTCTTAAAAGAGAGAGAGAGCATGGACTTTGGAGAAGGACAGACTTGGGCTCAGATCCTGGTTTTGCCACTTTCTGGTCATATGATCAGGGCAGTCTGTTTGGCATTCTTGGGTCTCAGTGTCATTTGACCAGGGCAATCTAGTTGGCATTCTTGGATCCTAGCCTTCTGTAAAATGGCATCTGAATCCATTTCGTGTTGCTATAACAATGTCACAGGCACAGACTGGGTAGGTAATTTATAAAAGAAATTTATCACAGTTCTGGAAGCCAGGAAATCCAATATCAAGGTGCTAGTATCTGGCAAGGGCATTCTTGCCACAGCTTCCCATGGCAGAAAGTGGGAGAGCAAGAGAGGGAGAGCGAGAGTAACAGAGAGAGCTGGACTCTTTTTTTTTTTTTTCCCCCCCCAGAGATGGGCATCTCGCTGTGTTGTCCAGTCTGGCTTTCAACTCGTGGTCACAAGTGATCCTCCCACCTCAGCCTCCTGAGTGGCTGGGACTACAGATACACACCACTGTACCCCCGGCTGGACTCATTTTTCTAACAGCCCACTCTTGTGATATAATAATAAATCCACTCCTGTGATAATGGCATTCATCTATTCATGAGGCCAGAGCCCTTGTGGCTTAATCACCTTTTAATGGTCCCATCTCTTAATATAGTCACAATGACAACTCAGTTTCAACATGAATTTTGGAGAGAACATTCAAACCATAGCAAATGGGAATGACACTCCGTGCCTCAGGGATATGAGTATTAAATGAAAGAATAGCTAGTGGAAAGTAAGCATGCAACACACAGCAGCTTTATTAACCATTGTTATTTGTTTCAGGATTTAATAGTGTTTCTCTGATTTCTAGCCCAATGCTCTTTGTACAAATTGCAGAATCCATTATGACAAGAGTTATGGGGCAGTGTTAAGTAACAGACTAGGTAGATGGGAATTGCTTAGTTGATTCACTCACCCTTTGGGATCAGTTTAGGTGACTACTGGACTGTGTGTCCATAAACTCTGCTGGTTTATTACAGGAGTGAGAATTGTCTAAAAGTGTCAGGCAGTCACAATGCCTTCAGTGGCAGAAGAGTTAGTCTTTCTGTCCTTGTTCATGGGCAGGAAGTTAAAACTAAGGGGTGTGTTTGTGTGTAAGATTAGCTCAGGGGAAGGAAGGCTGGAGGAGTCTTCACTTCTCCTCCCATAATCTTACATTTAAAATCTGTTCTCTTCCTTTCCCCTTCTTTTTTCCTCTCCTCCTGTCTTTCTCTTTTAAAGAATGACCAGCTTTTGCCCATGCTTGGTGGCTCACGACTGTAATCCCAGCACTTTGGGAGGCTGAGGTGGGAGGATTGTTTGAGGCCAGGAGTTCAAGACCAGCCTGGTAAATATAATGAGACCCTATCTCTACAAAAATAAAGTAAGAAATTAGCTGGGTGTAGTGGTGCACAGCTGTGGTCCCAGCTACTTGGGAGGCTGAGGCAGGAGGATCCTTTGAGGCCAGGAGTTCCAGGTTACAGTGAGACGTGATCACGCCACTATACTCCAGTTTGGGCAACAAACCCTGTCTCTTAAAAATGAATAAATAAACTTTTAATATAAAATTAAATTTATATAAAATCCAATCATTAAGATAAAAACATTTATTAACATTTCTCCTTTTTTCTTCCAGTATTTTCTCATGCATTAAAAAAAGACGGCAGTAATACTGTACATTCAAACACCCTTTTAATAAAATAAAAAACTGAACTGGTTAGATAGTTTAAATCAGTAGGATGGTAGAGGAGGGGAAAAGGGAGGGTTACTTTGCTGAAAGGCAGAGATAGTGATCTCTTACTGTCTCTGAGACTGAAGGGTGGTCCTCAATTTAATCTTTCCTTCCAGGCATTCTGGAGCAGGGAAGAATCTGACTTTAAAATTGTTCCCTACTTTCTACTGTTTCTCCGTTATTTGGCATGCCCTCCTGAGTTCAGAAGAATAGGTCTTAAGGGTTTTATGCTGCTGAAAGTAATATCCCATTAGATTGCTGGTGGAGCTGCTTTTTTTTTTTTTTGTACAATGTGAAAGCTGAATTGTTTCTAAGTTCTACTAAACATATATGTACCAGTCAGTGCTTTTCAACTGCGTCAGGTTCCTCAACCTGTGAACCTACCCAGTCCTTTAGGAAAGCCCAGGTGTGATGCAGGAAGTAAGTTGCCCTCTACCACAGTACCTGAATCAAGCGTGTGCTCTGGAAATGTTGACCTGACATGAGGACAGTCTGTCTTCTCTTTTCTTCACAGATTTTTTTTTTTCTTCACAGATTTTGAAGCCAGCTTCATAAGGCTATTGGACAAAATAACGAATGGTTCTCGAATTGAAATAAACCAAACAGGTAAACTCCTTTTAGATTCCTAAAAGCACCTCCATGCACTAAAGCATTTCTCACTCTTTTTTTTCTTTTCTTTTTTTTTTTCTAGTCAGTCTCTGCTTATCCAAATCACTCTTTTTAATGGTATAAATATTATGTTTAAAACTTTACTAATCACTTTGTATTATATAAATCACCATTAAATTAGAATTTTGGGGGGACTTATATGAGGAACTCACCATATAACTTTGGAGTTATATGAGGAAGCTGTGAGTGTAGATCATAATAAAGGCATATCATTCTAGATCATTTTAAAAAATACCATGTTCAGATGGAAAGACCCAGTTACCTCTCTGTGATATGATTTTCCAGAGACATACATGAAGTCTCCCAATTTGAAGGGCATACATTTGATTTAAGGAAGTTAGAAGACTGAAAATTTCAGATCCATAAGCAAGTCTCTCCTCTTTTTTTAACAATAAATATTTTATACATAATGTTTACATGAAACTTTCCAAAGTCCATTTACTTATATTATCACATTAAATTATTTCAACCAACTCTGTGAGGTAGTTTATGGGCTGAATTCTATTTATTTTAAAATTTTGTTTGTTAAAATAAGTTTACACAAGTATATGCAAAAGATGTGAACATTCCTTCACTTCTTTCCTCTTCCATTCCCCTCTCCAGGGGTAGCCACTGTCACAGCATTTGCTTACATGGACATTTGCATAATTCAGACCATCAGCAACATCATGCTCTTCATATTGTTCTTCAGCCAGCTTTTTTTTTTTTTTTTGCTGGTACAAATGTCTCAGAGAACTTTCCCTGCCAGCACATGCAGGTCTTCCTCAATATTTCTGTGGGTTGTAGTATAGTATTCCAATGTATGGATGCATGATAATTTATTTAACTCCTCCCCATTGATAAACATTTAGGTTGTTTCTGGCTTTTATTTTTTCTATTAGAAACTTGTGTCTACATTGTGTGGAAAACTGTGGCAAACATGCTTTGGCTGACTCTATTAACTCTGTACCTTTCCACACGCATTCCACAAATAAATCTCTGACCTTTTCCCTATCTTGGCTCTCTTAAGGCAAGCTTGGGTTCATATGTGGTCCTACACCACATGAGATATTCTGATCTATAGCTGCATTCAACCATATCTTATGGAGAACAGGTTTTGGGAATGAGATACTCACATGTCTTTTGCCAGCTATGAGTCCCTTAATTTCCTTTAGCTTGTTTGCTTTGAAATTGCTGGAGGTTTTTTCAGTAACTTTCATTGGTGATCAAGAAGACAGATAATTCTGTTCTTTTTTGTGTCTGTGTGAGATGGAGTCTCGTTCTGCCACCTAGGCTGGAGTGCAGTGGTGCGATCTTGGCACATGGCAACTTCTGCCTCCCGGGTTCAAACGATTCTCCTGCCTCAGCCTCCGCAGTAGCTGGGATTACAGTTGCCTGCTGCCATACCTGGCTGAATTTTTTTTTTTTTTTTTTTTTTTTTTTTTTTTTTTAGTAGAGACAGGGTTTCACCACTTTGGCCAGGCTGGTCTCAAACCCCTGATGTCAGGTGATCATCCACGTCAGCCTTCCAAAGTGTTGGGATTATAGGCATGAGCCACAGCGCGTGTCCCAATTCTGTTCTTTTCTAGTCATATCTGCAATGTAGATTGAGGAGTAAGACATTTACATGATTCTGCTCCCACTACATGTCCTTTTAATTTTCCCATCAGAGTAGTAAAAGCCTTCATTCTGATGGTCTGGCCAGTTTCTCATTTGGCTAATTTGTATAAATAAACATATGGATTTGAAGCATTTAGTGAATATGTAGTCTTTTTATGGTTTTTTAATCTAAAGGATGGTTTTGTGGCCTTTACAACTATTTCAGATAACTGACCCAGAGTCCATTTGAGAAGTGTTCATTACTTTGATCAGAATATGGTCCTGATTGTGATTGTTTGCATTCTAGTGTTTAATATAGTAAAACCTAAATTTGTTTTATGAAAGTCCCAAGAACTTTTTTCCATTTGCGTGACTGAACATGCCTCCTTCCTCTTATGTTAAATATATTTTTGGTAAATTGTGCCAGAGGGCATTGCAAAAGATTTTGTGCAGCAGAAATACCTTGTTCAACCATTTATGTCCCCCTATTATCATTTACAGTTTTTTACATTGATATGTAAATCTAGTAAGAAGCTTTTTGGATAGCCAGGCATGGTGGTTCATGCCTGTAATCCCAGCACTTTGGGAAGCTGAGATGGGAGTAAGAGCTTTTTGGATAGCCAGGCATGGGGTGATTCATGTCTGTAATCCCAGCACTTTGGAAAGCTGAGCCTGGGAGTTCCAGACTAGCCTGGGCAATATAGTGAGACCCTTTCTCAAAAAAAAAAAAAATGATTAGCTGAGTGTGGTAGCATGTGCCTAGGGTCTCAGCACTTTGGGAGGCTGAGGTGGGAGGATCACTTGAGCCCAAGAGTTCAAGACTATCCTGGGCAACATAGTGGACCCTTTCTCTAAAAAATAAATAAATAAATACATACATACATACATACATACATACATACATACATAAAAAAGAAAAAAAAATTAGCTGGGTGTGGCCCCAGCTACTCTGGTGGCTGAGGTGGGAGGATTGCTTGGCTCTGGAGGTTGAGCTGCAGCAAGCTGCGATCATGCCGCTGTACTCCAGCTTGGCGGACAGAGCAAGACCCTGTCTCAAAACAAAACAAAGCTTTTTGAATTATACAATTATGTGAGAAGTGAATAAAGATAGTAGTTTCCACTAAAGCCATAAAATAATATTAGGCATTTCCATGTATCAATGTTAAATTAAAAGACCTATTATTAATGGCGTTGAATGCCATAAAGTACTTGCCTTTTCTTGGCATCATGTTTGGTGAATGAGGTATATGAGAAATCTCATTTCAGGGACCCTAGAGGATGCTGGTTGCTGGTGTGATGATTTAAGCACATCATTTGTAATTCCCCTCTGTGGTCAGCCTAGTCTGAGAATGTGCTGTTGGGAGACTAGGGTGCTTATTAGGATCTCTCTTCTGTGCCCTGCCATGACTCTGGCAACTCAGATGGCTTAGGGAGGACTTTAATTTATTACTGATTATTAAATTACATTCACAGTTTATTATTGTTACAGGGGCTTGACAGTAGTGAGTCAGCTTTTGGAGTAAAGTGTGTGTGGGCTCTTAGCGATGGCATTTCGAGCACTCTTGGATGCCCTTGTCAGACTTTCCCCTTGGAACTCACTGCCTTCATTACCTTTGTGACATTTTAGTTTTTTTTCTGCTGAATGTGGCTCTTTTTCTTCTGGTTTAAGGAACAACCTTATATTATCAGCCTGGCCTCCTGTATGGTGGATCTGTGGAACATGACTGTAGTGTCCTTCGTGGCATTGGGTATTACCTGGAGAGTCTTCTTTGCTTGGCTCCATTTATGAAGCACCCGTTAAAAATAGTTCTACGAGGAGTGACCAATGATCAGGTTGACCCTTCAGTGAGTATTGAGAACAAACCGTGGTGTGGTTTTTGTTTCGTCTCTTGTCACAACCCAACTTGTGAGAAAAAAGTTCCTTATAAAGCATGGTTTTATTTCAAATGTATATTGCTTTTGTTATTTACCTTGAGATTTAGAGGTTAATCACTCCAGGAGGCAGATGAACCAAAACTTAGGATCATCAAATTCAGGACTATTGTTAACAGTTACCAAGGTGCCTTTTGTTGTTATCTAAGAACCTTCAAAACAGATGCTCACAGTCTCATCATAGTTGACATGAACTATAGTTCTGTTGGCTGTAGTATGTGAGAGTGGAGTTTTTGTAAGACTGTGGTAGCTGAGGCTGGAGGGCAGCTGACCAAAATTTTGGGCAGGAGATCATAGCTCCTTGGCATTGCTACAGCATAATCTTGACTTACCCAGGCTTCAATCATAAACTCAAGGGCTTTCTTCTTCTGAGAAGAGTTTGCAGATTTAGAAAAAAGGCATAAAGTCAGGAAAGGAATGTGTGAGCTTTGGTAGTTTGTGGGTGTCAGCAAGCTTTTTATTTTTATTTTATTTTTTTTCACCAAGGGTCATGCCAGAGCAAGCTTTTTATTAAACATGCTAATTTTTCTGCAGATATGGGGAGAATGGTTTAATATCAAGCAAAACTTTTTATTGTGATCACAACTGTCTTAATGCCATTCTAGGATGAAGTGTGTGTGTGTGTGTGTGTGTGTGAGAGAGAGAGATTAGAGAAGTCTAGAGAAGTCCTGTCCAGGCCTCCCTCCCTTGTAGGAAGGGGTGGATTCCCTGCTTTTGGATACTCTGCTGTCAGAGAAGATATCTTAAAGCTGATGGCCGGCCGGGCGCAGTGGCTCACGCCTGTAATCCCAGCACTTTGGGAGGCCGAGGCAGGCGGATCACGAGGTCAGCAGATTGAGACCAGCCTGGCTAAGACAGTGAAACCCCGTCTCTACTAAAAATACAAAAAATTAGCCATGCATGGTGGCGGGTGCCTGTAGTCCCAGCTACTCGGGAGGCTGAGGCAGGAGAATGGCGTGAACCTGGGAGGCGGAGCTTGCAGTGAGCCAAGATTGGGCGACAGAGTGAGACTCCGTCTCAAAAAAAAAAAAAAAGTTGATGGCCATGATGCAAAGTCCTGGCTGAGGTGGTATGCTTGTCTTTTACCATTACAGGCCAAGACCAATGAATGGGTAGATTCTGAGGCAGAATGTGAATTATGTAGCTTTTCTACTCAGGGAGGACCAGTGAGGTGATGCTGTGAGCCCCAAAGTAGAGATTGCTGGTATTCATCAAGATACCTACTAGGGTATAAACATTGTTAATATGTTCTTAGGCAATAAAAACTTATTCTTCATTTCTTGGAAATTCAGCTGCATAAACTCTTTTCCCTGGGATACTGAGTATAGTACAAGATCTGAAATTCTTAAGCTGTAAAGGAATGTTGCGTAAACTGTTGAGAATATTTAATTGGTTTTTTTTTTTTTGCATTTTCTAGAAGACTATAGGAAATGAGTTCTTTGGATAAAAGAATGAGAAGAGGTATAAATACATTTAGGTTGGAAGAGGGGAAGGTGCCTCAAACAGTGGGAAAAGGACCTGAAGTGTATAGCAGTGTGTGTATCCGTTTTGTGCTTTTTTTCCTATACTTGCTAGTTATCTTAAAAGCTTTTCTCACTGGCAATATTTAAAAAATTTTATATGCTAACAGTGACAAAAGATCAGTTGATGAATTTCTCAGAAATGGGACCCAAAAATCTGTTTTCATATGTTGTAGGAGTATCTGCTTTTGCCAGCTGCATGACTAAAATGACCTTGGTTGGTATCTGGCTCCAGGCCAGGGTAAAATAAATATACTTAATCCTGAATAAAGAGTGACTTCTTCAGCTCATTCCATGGCTCCTTCATTTCTAGCTTCTTCTTTTCTGTGTGGTTTCTTCATTAGTTCATGTCTGCATCTACTCTCTGCGTACAAGGATGAAATGAGTGATTCTGTCCTTAACAAACTCCTAGTCTCATGGGGTGGACAGCTGGGAACTCATTTAGGGAGATTACAAGGATGAATACCCTTGGGCTCTGATAGAGGTAGAAGCAAAGTGCTGAGTGTTAGTGTTTCTTGAGGAGGGAAAATCAGAGTCGGTCTGGGTTTTAGGAAGATAATTCTGGAGGTTGAGTGAAAGATGAATGGAGAGGTGATAGACTAGCTTGGGCATTATGGAGATGGAAGGAGAAAGGAAGGGGCAGATAGGACAACTAATTGGAGGCGGAGTGAGAGGAAGGGGCCATAGATGACTTCATGATTTCTGTCCTGGTTGCAATAAAGGATCATGAGCGTAAAGATCATTCCCATTTGACAAAGGGAAGAGGAAAATTGCAGTAGGATAATGAGTGATGCTTTTTATTTTGGTCCTGTTCCCTGGGATGTTGGCAGCATAACCATATAAGGATTTCCAGTTGGCAGTTAGAAATTATTGTCTGGAGCCTCAGAGACAGTTCATCACGATCTTACCTGCTGATACTTAAGCGTCTAGGAGTATGAGATTGATTAGGCTGAGGTTGAACACTGGTGGGTTTGGCTGAAGTCATCTTTCACGTGTTTTTCCTTTGACATGTACGGTGTGGCAGTGGTGGCAGTGGTGGTGGTTGTTGGTGGTGGTGTGTGTGTGCATCTGAATTGGTTGTTCATTTGAAACTCCAGATTTTACATTATAATAGGGCAGTGTGACAATACTGAATGGTGGTTCCTCCATGACAGCCATCAGTTGGAGGTGAGTAGCAGCTGCCTTTTTTGGATAAGGTGTGAGCTTTCAGCTGGACACAGGTCACAGCTGACCTCATCATTCATTTAAGCTTCCTCTCTGCCCTCTGTGGGCATTAGGGTTTCTGCCCCATGGTCCAAGGGACTGAGAATGGAAGAAGGAGAAATGGGTGTTTAAGGTGTGAGTGGGAGAAGAGGAGCTAGAGACAGAGTGACTGTGGAGATAGAAGTATTTGGAGAAGCCAAGCAGGAATCAAGTTCTAAGAAGTCAGGGATAATCCACAGAATCACTCTTTGCCAGAGTTGAGTCAGATTGAGCAGTGAGACATTTTTATTGACCTTTGAGAGAACAATGTCATTGGAGTATAAGGACAGGAACAGACTGAGGAACGAGTAGGAACTAGAGCTATTGGAAAGTTAAGAGATTCTTCCAGAAGTTTTTAAGAGCTGAGGTTGGGATTTTTTTTAGACTAGGGGAAATTTGAGCTTGCTTGTAGGCTGAGGAGAAGCTGTAATGGAGAAGAAAATAATTAAAAGAGCTGAGGGTCCTTGCCGAAGTCCAGAGGGGATAAGGATTGAAAAGAGAGGTGATGGAATGAGCCTTATGAAGAGGAAGAAGACATTTTCTCCTTAGAGGCAAGAGAATAGAAAGTGGGGAGAAATTTTAAAGAGAAGTTTTAGGAGGTCTCCTGACTGTTAGTAGTGTGGCACCAGAGCTCCCAGTAATTATTTGTTGGTGCCAACAAGCTGCTCCAATGGTGGATGAAGATTCCATTCTTTTCCAGTTCCCTCTTAGAGAAGGAAAAGAAGTATAATAATGTCTCCCATGTACTGGGCATTATTCTAGGTGTACATATGTATGTATGTGTGTATCCATATTTGTTTAATTCTTCTACCAACCCAGTGAGGTGGGTGTTTCAGACAAGGTAACTGGAGAGCAGGTTTCTTCCTCTCCTTTTTTTTTCTTTTTCTTTTTTTTTCTTTTTTTTTTTTTAGCGTAGATTGATTACATTTTTACCTTTTGATTGATTGACTGCACTGTAATGGTAATGCCTTTGCCCTGAGCTGCCAGTTAGGTTTGATCTTTGCCTTTTCTCTCTGACCGCAGAGTGGACCGATCAGTTTCCCTTAAGCAGAACTTACAGGCCACCATCACTCTGCTAAAACTAGAATGTGCAAAGCTGCAGGAGACTGTAGAGTGTTCGGCCCAGCCTCTCATTTTACAAAGGAGGAAACTGAGGCCCAGGAGACAGGGAAGTGTCTAGGGTCTCACAACCAGTGAGAGGCAGAGTAGGTCCCAAGCCCTCATCTGCTTTTCCTGCCCTTGTCCCACCGCACCAAGTTTCCTGTCCTCCATGTCATATGGAGAGTGATAAGGGGATAGGACTACACCTGAAATTACCCTTGGGCTTCTTGCTGAACTAAGTAAATTTGGCTTCACCCTTTGTGACTCAAGGTGTAGGAAGGATAAACCAGAAGGAATGCTGTGTTTTTTCACCTTTTTTTCCCTCGAGAGAGCCGGTGGCTGCCCAGAGTAACTGCAGCATTGCATCCCCTACTTTTTCAGAATCTGACTTGGCCTTCTCCCCAGCTGCTCTTAAGCCTCGACTGTATTCTTCTTTATCTGGCAACGCCAAATGCACATATTAAGTTTTTGAGTGTGCTTTATTTTTTTATTTTTAGAGAGAGGGTCTCACTCTGTCTCCCGGGCTGGAGTGCAGTGGCATGATCATGGCTCACCAAAGCCTTGAAGTCCTGGGCTCAAGTGATCCTCCCACCTCAGCCTCTCAAGTAGCTAGGACCACAGGCGTGCACCATGCCCAGCTTATTTTTTTTTAGTAGAGATGAGGTCTCACTATGTTGCTCAGGCTGTAGCTTTAATATTTAAAATTAGCTAATCTTTAATGGTTTTCCTAGTTTCCCCTGCCCCACCTGATCCATTCTAAGCATGTTCTTAGGCCTCACAGGTCATTCCTAAGTCTGGTAATTTTCTGATATCACAATATTTAGTTGGCGTTTCTTAGCCTGTTAGAGTTAGTTGCAACTTGGAGATAGCTGGGATTGAGCCCCTTGCCTTAGAGATAAGGAAATTCAGATAGTTGTGATTTTCTTGTCTGAGGCAACATAGCTAATTAGAAGCAGAGCTGGGACCAGGACTAGGGCTTTTCCTATGCCTTCTGTGTGGTGCCTGCCCTCCCTGCCAACTGACAGGTCCAAGAAGGGAAGAAGTAATGGAGTAATTTTCTTTCCCATGTAGCAGTTGAGGCAACATTTGCCGACACGTTAGATAACAGTACGTGATTTGAATGTCATCTTTATACTCTTATCAGGAATCCACAAATGGATCAGAAAGACCCCAGACTTCCTGGGAGCTCTGAATGCGGGAGGAGATAACAGTAACACGTGGCAAAGTCTTGCCATTAACTGTGGATGTTGTAATTGTAGTTTTGAGTTTGTGCTGCCTCCTGTAGTTTGAGGCTGTCATCACCCCCACTCCCCAACTCCATGTAAAATCATCACCTTCCCTTTAGCTGCCTGTGTGGTACTCATCATTGGCATTCTTAGGTGAGCTGTTGAATAGTTCATTTGGTTTGCTTTGACTAGAAATGCTACCGGCTCTAAACATTAAATAACCCTACTGGACAAATATTAATGAAAAAGATGATTTTCTTCTGTAGTGTTTATACCTATAAGAATGAGTAGGGTTCTCCAGGCTGGGTGTGGTGGCTCACACCTGTAATCCCAGTACTTTGGGAGGTTGAGGTGGGCAGATCACAAGGTCAAGAGATCGAGAACATCCTGGCCAACATGGTGAAACCCCGTCTCTACTAAAAATACAAAAATTAGCTGGGTGTGGTGGCACGTGCCTGTAGTCCCAGCTACTCGGGAGGCTGAGGCAGGAGAATTGCTTGAACCCGGGAGGCAGAGGTTGCAGTGAGCCGAGATCGCACCACTGCACTCCAGCCTGTTGACAGAGCGAGACTCCATCTCAAAAAAAAAAAAAAAAAGTAGGGTTCTCCATTTGTTTTCTACAGCAGTCCAGTCTCTCCATGCTTTTTGCATGATGCCTCTGATGCTCACGATGACTGTAAGGTAGGTGTAGGTCTCCATGTCATGAGTGAGGAAAGTGCGGCTCAGAGAAGCCCAGTGGCCTGTGAAATTACAGTGTTCCTCAGGCAGAGCCAGCCCACTCACTCAGTTATATGCCAGCATCCTTTCTGTTTACCACACTGCATCGTCTACCTGGTTGCTAAGCTTTACTTGTTTTTTTTGACTCTTGTATTCTGCTGAAGGTTTAATTAAACTTTTCTTTTCTGAAATAATTTCATAGGTTGATGTTCTTAAGGCAACAGCACTCCCTTTGTTGAAACAATTTGGGATTGATGGTGAATCATTTGAACTGAAGGTAAGAATGTTTGAACTGTTGACCATATGTTCCTGTGGAAAACATTTTCCCACTGACTCACTGGAAGAGCTGTGTGACTCAGTGTATGTGTGTCACATTTGAAGTCACCAGTTATCAGAAGACTCACAGGGCTCAGGAAATAAACACTACAGACTTTGAACTGAAAGGGACCCTTTAGTAATAACAATAGTAGCTGACAGTGATGTTGCACTTATTTTGCTGTGGGGGCCGTTCTAAGCAGTTTACAAATACTAACTCCTTTTCTCCTCATGACAGCTCCACCCATGTCCCTCAGCTAGCAAGCAGTGGAGAATAGATTTGGGCCATATTGGCTCTCTGATCTAAATGATCTGGATATAATTTATGTTCGGGGGCTCCCAACCTGGATGTCCCTGAGAATTTTCAGTATTTCCAAAATCTAGTAGAAGTAGTTTAAGCATTTGTATTTTGTTGAATTATATCATTCCAATGTGGTAAACCGTTTAGCATCTCTGCCTTTTACATTCATGTTTTAAACAGGGGAAATGACTTCATTTTTATTTAATAATGTTTTGGTAGATCAGTTATTTGCATGGGAGGAGAAAAAGGGTTTTCTGATTATTAAGAAATGGGCTCAGATGATGGACTAGGTCAGCTCCATATTTTAAGGATAAAGAAGTGACCTGTTCAGGGTTAAAGAGATGAATGGCAGAGCCACTTGGGTAATCGACTTGGACTTCGACACATGCTGAGCATGTACTCTCTAGGAGCCAACATAAGGTGCTGTTGGTCTTCAAAGGAATGACAGATTGAATATGGAAGAGCTATCTGTGCCTTGTAAGGAAGCATTTGCTGGTGTAAACCTTCCTGGGCGAGGCGTCAGGGTAATCCATTGCTTTGCTGCATCCTCGCCTCATCTTTCTCACTCTCTGTGTAGATTGTACGACGGGGAATGCCCCCTGGAGGAGGAGGCGAAGTGGTTTTCTCGTGTCCTGTGAGGAAGGTCTTGAAGCCCATTCAACTCACAGATCCAGGAAAAATCAAACGTATTAGAGGAATGGCGTATCCTTTCCATTTATTTGGGTTTCTTATTTTTTTTTTTTTTTGCCTCACTAAGATAAGAATGACTAACAGCTTTACTTCTTCCCGAGTTTATTTACATTTTAGACTACAACTTTGAAAAGTCTTAACAGTGAAATCGTAATTGCTGGCTGAGTTAGGATGTTCTGTTATCTGCCTCACCATGACTAGATTGATTGAGTCATTCTTTTTTTTTTTTTTTTTTAAATTTTTCAGTTAACATTTAAGCAAATGGCTCTGATGTATGTGATCCTCTCCCAAGGGCTTTGGTTTGGGGGCCATGAATATACTGCAGTTCCTCCCTCAGAAGACGTCATCATTCGGTGAAGGAACCAAATATGAAAACACAGTTCTGATATAACATGCAAAATGATATGTGCAGTGGGGTGGGGGCCTGGAGTAGACAGTGGTCAATTTTGTCTGGACCTAGGGAGGCTGGAGTAATCATAATGAACGATATCTACTATTAAGTATTTACTCTGCATCTACTTCAGTAGTCACTTTACATGCTTTTAAGCCTCAGATTGACCCTTGAGTTCACTTACATCCTTTTCTGCAGATGGGGAAACTGAGGCTTCAAAAGCTTAAGGAATTTCTTAATAATGTCACACTGCTACTAATAACAGAGCTAGGATTTGAACCTGGTCTGTGTGACTCTAAAGTACAGGCATTGAATTTTTACTTTTGCCTATAGAAAGGAGCCTTGAAGAACAGAGGATTGCAAAGTAGAGCAAGAAAGGAGGAGGGCTTCAGGCAGAAAAGTGGGCCTGAGCAGAGGTGGCAGTGCACAGTGGTTCTAGGGAGTGGCGAGTAATGAAGTGTGGCCAGATTTCAGGTTGGTCTATGGCATTTGATGGTAGAATGGGGCATGGAGACAGGCAGGAGCCAGTGAAGAGCTGAAGGTGGCTGGAATCAGATACTATGCAGAACGCAAAGAAAGGAGGGTGGAACCCTGTGAGGCCACCAAAACTTGAAAGCAAGAGTTAAGTAAGGAGGGAAGTAAGAGTGGGGAAGAGAATAAACAAAACATAGCTTCCTGGAAGTTCAGGTCAGTACCTTAAAAGGCCCTGAGGAGTTAGCATTGGGGTGGGGGAAAAGCTGAGGGACTCAGCAGCAGGCTGTCACTGATGCCCTGGGGAAGAGTGCTGGATCCCGATCCCAAGGGACTAATTCCAGGTTGTGGAGTGAAGGGGAGGGAAACAGCAGCTTGTGGGGACCACTCTTTACAGAATCTTGACAGGAAAGAGAAGTGGAAGGAAGGATGAGGCAGTAACTTGATGAAGCGAGAGTGGGGGAGACTCCCTCCCTTTTACAAAAAGATTGGTAAGGATTTGAGTGTTTTTGTAAGTTGTTAATGTAGATGAAGCAAAGTAATGAGCTGATTAAAAGCCCAGGTGCTGGAGTCAGAAAGACGTGGGTGCTGACGCTGGCTGCGCCACTTATCAGTGGAAGCATTTGGCCCTAAGCCTTGGTTGCCCGTATATCTTTGGTCCTGTTATAACTGCTGTGCGAGACTGTCATGAAGGTAAAATGAGATCGTAGTTGCACAGTAGGAGGCACTGGTGTGTAAGTAGCATTGGGTAAATGGTTTCTACTATTCTTTTTATTCTTTCTTGAGAGGGGATGGATTCAAGGCCACAGGCATACGGTAAGGGTGGCTCCAGGTGGAGCTGTGTGGAGGTGAGTGGAAGGGGGTTGGGATGAGTTTTCAGTTGTTACCGAGTTAGGATGGGATTGAGGGTAAGTGGATGGGCAGGGTAGGATAAGAGAGTGTGACGAGGATGGTAAAGATGTGCCTTCACAGTGGAGCATCATAACTGAAGATAAGAAAAAGGTTGTGTTCCAGCAGTAAGGTCCTTGCTGAAGGTGTAATGTTAACACAGTGCCAGCTGCATGGCCATGTGGCTATGTCCAGTGGCAGTTGGCAGCCTAGAGGGAGGAGTAGAGAATGTGGGAGGACCAATTTCATCCAAGGATGGATGCAGGTTGGCAAGGTGGGTGGGTCCTACAGGAGGACAGTTGGAGGATGGGTGCTGGAGCATCGGGAAATACATTCCTCGCTGAGGATTGTCACGGGGCTCACCAGCCTGGACAAAGCAGGTCAAGGGATGAGAAACTTTAACAGGCTTAAAGATCAGGTCTAGTGGAAATAGATACATGTACTGTGTAGGACAAGAGATTGTGTTTAGGGAGTTTTGTTTTGGGATTCCAGATATTAAAAGTGGTAAAATTCTAGATGCTGACAGGATCTGGGTGGGAACAGGTGTTGGAGGCCATAGAGCAAGATAGGCTGTGGGATGACTTTCCTGGCGGGAGTGTGACAAGGAGGGGCAGACCAGAAAGCCTGCTTCTCAGGGCTGGAGTGGATGCTTAAGGTCAGGTTTTGTATTTCTCAGGAGGTTTGGGGATGGTATTACTTGGAGGAAGAGAGGTGTAGCATGGACTTTCTTTTCAGAGGCCTCGAATAGCTTGAACAGTAAGCGGTGAAGGGCAGGGAGTAGGGTGGGCTGCAGAGCCATGTGTAGAGAGAGTGCTGGTTAAGATAGAAGCTCAAACTTGGGTTGCTGCCTGAAGTTCTTTTTAAGGATCATCAAAACCACAGGAATACATAATAACAAAGCCTTCCTGGATTATAGTCTGTTCTCTGCATGGCTGTCCCCCACCCCATGTAAGCGCCAAGCCTTGTGTGTACCAGGAGAGAATAGGCAAAAGGAGAAATGGTTCCTTTCCTAGGAGCCCCCAGGTTGATGCATGGTTAAATTGCCCAGGTGACTTTCTAAGGTGATATTTAACTCTAATATCCAAATCCGAGGAGGTGGAATAAGGTTAATTAGGTTACAAAGAAATGGAAATGCAATGTAACTAGGTGTGTGTTTTTGAAACCAAATGTGCCTTTTCTACTTGAATTCATTCTTATTAACAGATGCATTGTATTCCACCATATATAGAACCCAAAATCAAACCTTGTTGATGGCCATTGAGTTGTTTTTTGCTTTTCACCATTGCCAAATACACTGCGGTTAATGGCTTTAACCACAACATTTTTGGCAAAGGTGAAAAGTGTAATAAGTGTATAGGAATACACTTTCCAATACATTCCAATAAGTGTACAGGAATACGCTTTCAGTACTATTTTGGGTTTGTCTTGGGGGTGGTTGTTTTTTTTCCTCCTTATTTGAGATGTGTTTCCTTAATGCTGTATTGGCGGCATCGAACTTTCTTTGGAATCCAGTCTCTGTAGTCTGGAAATGTGATTTCTGGCAGTGTGCTCTGTTTTGACACAATCTTGTCATAACAACATGGGTTTCATCACAGTGGGGTCCCCCTTGTTCTCTCTGGGTGTGCAGATGGTCATGTCCTTTGATGATGATGCTGGGAAATGGGGAAGGGTTTTCCAAGGGAGAACATAAAAGTTAAAAGAGCTGCGGTGCCAGGCACCTTGGGTGTAACTATGTTCCTCCCTGGCTTCTCCCTCTAATGTTCTTGGAACCTCTCCTGTGTAGAACCTGAGCCAGGAAGAGACTTGTGAGGTCCCAAGTTCCTCCCTCCCTGGAGGCAGGGGATAGGACATGGAAATCATCCCCAATATATCTCTGACTGGTTGAGGCTTCCTCCCGGCTCCCCAAGAGAGTTGACACAGTGCCCTTTCTCAGATCCCTGTCTGTAAACCAAACGTTTCAGCCACTGCTCTGCAGAGCTGCCCATTTCACAAACACCTCAAAGGAATGTTGGTTTGAATGGAGATCACCCTCTTCTCCAGTTTTGGAGCCTGGGAAAAAGGAGCTGCCTTTGGAAAAAGCTTGAGTTGGTTTTGTGGTTTTTTTCCTTGCAAGGCTGATTGACTACTGGACTAAGCTTGGAGGTTGTATTTCCCGTAGGAGGGCTCAGACTGGGAGAACGAGGCCCACTCTCTTGTGTGCATTTGTGGTTTTAACTGAATTACTTCCAAAGTGCATCTTTTCCCTCTTGCATTCTACAAGATGACCTACCAGCCAGGGCCCAGAGGGAGCTGGTGTTGGTTTCTGCCAGCAGCTGTGACTAGACAGTAGTTACCTTTTATTAAATGCCACCCACTCTTTCTCACCCCTGCCTTATGTGGGGCGTAAGAGAAAAGAACATTCTGTTTTAGTTTTGCAGTGCTGTCCTAGGAGCTCATGATTTGGTACATGAGAATTAAGTGAAAAAGCTGGCAGTAAAGGGGGGTAAGTTGGAATTCGTGGGATAATCTAGTTGGACTTGTACATTGGTATTGGTTCTTAATATGGTTTTCATAAATGGGCTTTAGGAGGTTCATAAACCTGAAAAATTTTCTGCAAAATTGTGAGTATATATGTTTCTCAGGAGAGGGTCCATAGCTTTCATCAGATTCTCAGAGAGTTCTCTGATTCCTGAAAGAATAAGAACCTCTGCTTGGGATTTGAATCTTGGATGAGTAGTAAAGAAAAGCAATAGCTGACATTTGTTGGAATCCTGCTACACACTAGGCATTAAGAGCTTTACATGCATTTTATTTCATTTGTGCCTCCAAACTCTGTGAGGAAAGTGTTATGATTATCCTTCTTTTACTGATTAGGAAATGACAGCACAGAGAAGTTAGCACAATTAACCTAGAGTGATGCAGCTTGCTGGAGCTTGGACTTGAACAGAGATAATCTGATTCTAGAACTTTGGGGCTGTTAGCCATTCCTTAGTAGGACATCCATGCCAAGCCATATGGTTCTAAGCAACTCGATGTATCTGGCTTTAAAGTTCCTTTGCCTTCTTCATTTCACTGCCTGAGTTCTAATATAGGATTCTGTAGGCCCTGAATTCGTACTGTTTGTTACCCTTTGTGTTTTCATATTGGGATGGGTGAGAGGAGGAAGATGCTTTTTGGGAGTCAGATCTGTTTAATTTTGAGCAAGTGTCTTAGTTTTTTTTGTCTTATTTGTCTTTAATGTAAGTCCTAGAACTCGGAACCATGGCTCTCAACACAGGGTTACTGTGAGCATAAAGTAAGGTGATAATATATGTGAAAGAACTTTGGGAGCCATGAGCTCTGTGGGATTATGTGTTAGGATGGTGACATCTCTTGTGCTTTCCTGGGGAGAGTGGGCAGCCTCAGACCTCAGAAGGACAGCACCCACTTGGTCCAAAGGGTATGAGACCCAGGACTGTTTGTCTAAGCTGTCTGTGGTCAAAAGTACATTCTGGACTGAAGAGATGGTGATGTAACTGGGCTGTGTGTGTATTGAAAAATCCCTCTTTGCTCTTTCCTCATTTCAAGTTTGTCCTTTGAGTCAAGTTAAATATTTATTGATCATTTCTGAGTACAAAAGTAGTGTATTGGAGAGTTGGGAGGGATTACAGAGGTAAAGCCCTTGCCCTTATAGAGTGTGTGGTCTCGTTGAAGAGCAAGAACAAAATGTGTGTATGTGAAGAGAGATGTATGGTAAGTTCAAGTGGAGCCAACACTTGGGTGCCGGCTGGAGGGCTTCAGGAGAGAGATTGGGACCTCGGGCTGGGAGAATGGGGCAAAGCAGCTCAGGTTGAGGAATTTGGTCGATTTGGATGGGTGGAAGGAGTTGATGGTGCAGAGCTGAAGATGGACACACCGAGCAGGCTGAGGGCTCTAACAACAAGATATGGGAGGATCAGGAGCCACCGAGAGACTGTCACCAGCATGAGGAAGATTGGTCTTTTAGTATGAAGTTCAGGATGGGTCAAAAAAGGGAGCTAGATACCAGATCAGGTCATGTATCGTCTCTGAGCACTTTGTTTCTGCAGTTCAGATGAAAATTAAATATGTTATTGTCAGCAGTTCTTGAACATTGGGCTGGACTGGGCAGATCATATACCTCGTTCTACCTGTTGGACTTGTCACATGGGGTTTGTATCAGAGTAGTGGGAAGGTCACATGTTATTTCTTCATTTTTTTAGTTCCAAATATACAGCCGTCTCTTGACCATACATTGCACATTGACATGCTCAATACATACTTACTTTTTCTTTGACATGTGTGGTTGGGGAATGCCAGCTTCTGTTATAAAGTCTAGTTTTAGGCAATAATTTCCATTTCCTCAAGCACCAATCTTTTCATTTGAGTTACAAATATCTTCTTCCTTTCTTTTCTGGGGTGCCCTGTTGTAGGAGTGCTAATTATCAATATTTTAACCATAAGATAGCAGGTGTGAGGAGGCTATGTTATCCACAAGTGGAGTAATTAATTCTTAAATAGTAGAAAATAGGCCCTGTAAATTAGAAAAACCTTTTTATATATTTATAAATAGCAGCAACCATGTTCTTTTACTGAACTTTTTCTGCTTCTCCCGTCAGCATACCAGGAGTCGGATTGGGATCGCCCAGGTCCTGTGTGGTGTCTGTTCTGGGCTTAGGTTCTTAAGAGAGAGACTCACTGGCTACAGCAGTGGGAATGGACAGAGAATAGAAAGTGTTCTTAGGTGTCGTACTTCAAAGGGAGCCTGGATCATGACCCCCAGAGAGGCAGGTGTCTTTACGCCTTCCAAAATTGACTTGAACAATTTCTAGGGGAGGTGTGTGGGTAGGAAGTCAGGGGGTGGGGTTGAGGACCTCCAGCTTTGTACTTTCCACTCTCTCTATTGTTTGGATGTTTTCGCCATGACCTTTTATAATAATGAAAAAAATTTAATTATGGTACTAATTCAGTAAATTCAGTTGGAAAACAATATATTTGGAAGTCCCGGTTTGTTACTACAGTTCCACAAATACTTGCCAGCTTTGTAACTGATTTTCCTCTGTCCTGGAGTTCAAGCAGAATGACATCCTTAATTCCAGGCTGCAGGTACTCTGTACGTGTGTCACCTCAGATGGCGAACCGGATTGTGGATTCTGCAAGGAGCATCCTCAACAAGTTCCTACCTGATATCTATATTTACACAGATCACATGAAAGGAGTCAACTCTGGGAAGTAAGTATCTGTGTTTTTGAAGTCTGTTCCTGTAGCTTTTTCACATGCCTGTTCTAGTTGAAGTTAAAACTGCCAGCTCTGAGGTTGCGCAGCCAGAGGAAAAACAATTTCAGAATTAATTTCCTTCTGACTTCTTGCCGTTGTCACCAACAGGCATTTCTTGAGTGCCTGTCACATGGAAAGCATCGCAGTGGCTAGAGCTGGAAGCTAAGGGTCTGGTTCCTAGCCTTGGGGAATTAAAAACTTTATCTATTAATACCCAATGCTTTAGGCTTTAAATTCCATCTGCACTCTGTTCCAACAAAAAAATTAAACTGAACAGGTTCTTCCACCCTGAGTAAATAACAGTATAGGGTTAAAATCTTTTGTTATCTAAGTGTAAGTCAGCATCTCTCTTCATCAGTGGAAACAACATATTTACATCCAGAGAAAGTTGTTATTGCAGATGTGAATTTGGTTTAGTGAAAGCCTTTGCTTTGCTAAAAAATAAAAATTTTAAAAATTAGAAAAAAATTCTAAATAAGGAAAATAAGTTCTTAAAAAATGATGCTCTATGTAATGAAGATACCTGTTTTAGGCTTTGCTTGTGTATTTAGCAACTAGGAAGTTAGAGAAGCAATTAAAGCCACTTTCTTGAAATAGGAAAGTGTTAAACATACAGAAAAGATCAAAGAATAGTACAGTGAACACGGAGATATACTCCTGCTGCCTATAGTTAATGATAAATATTTTGCCAAATTTGCTTTACTTGTTTGTGGGTTTTGTTTGTTTTTGTTTTTTACTGTATCATTTCAGTGTGAATGATGGAATCATTTCACTTAAAATCTGAGGCTTGCAGGTTGTGTCTCCTAAAAATAAGAATATTAGAGTCTGGGGTTAACTGTTGTAGGTTAAGAAGTCAACTTCTTCTTAAGTGATGCCACAGCTGATCCTTTTTCGCAGCTGTTTCACCTGTGGTTTCTTTTAATTTCAGCAAAAAGAAGAAAAGAGAGTAAAGGAGGGGGGTGAGTGTTTTATACAACCTTTGACCTTTTTAAGGCCCAACGGAAAGATGAAGGTGGTTTTAGAAATACAGTGGAGGCTCATAGTCCAAAGCAACAAAGCTGGTGGCGTCATAACGCTGGGGTTGGGAAAGGATTTGTGAGCAGAGCTGGACTTTCTGGCTTGGAAAAGTCAATGATGTTCCTAAACCTTTGGTTTATATTCTAGTAACAACAGTATTTTCCTCATTTATACATTGAGGGTGATGATGCCTATGTTTTGGGATTATTGTAAAGATCACATATATAAGCCATTAATACCTTGCTTGTTACATGGTAGGTCCTACAGAAATGGTGGCTCCTGATGCTATTCTTTCCTTTACTCTCCCTTGTTGGTCACAGGTCTGGAATTATATGTCAGCTATTTTCTGGAGAAAGGGGATTTCCGAGGGATGGGGGAGGACAGATAGCAGCAGAAGCTGTCTAAATGGCTTCATCTCGATAGTCCCTTCTCTGCTTTGCCTCTCGCTTTATCAGAAAGTGTCCTGGAATGAAGCAGAGCAGGCCTGACAGCCATCTTGCCACCAGCTTATAGTGTGGCTTTTTGTTATACCACTGACTCAGCTGACCCTAGAGTGTGGTCAAGTCCATACTTACTAATGGAGAGTAGAAGCCTTACACGTAGATAAAGACATGGACATGATGTAGACTGTGGGCCATCAACTCCAAGCCCCATTTAGAAAATTACTTGTAAAACCAACGTGGGATTTAAATTTGTGTTTGGTTTTTATAAATCTCCAGTTACAGATGACTAATAGTGCTCTTCCTTCTGTGTTATTAAAATTATAAAGTCATGGATGGGTATTTCTCTCTTCTGATTCAGTGAAGTATGCAGTAAGTCAGGCTTGTTCAGATGTAAGAGTTTATGTTGTGGCCATGGCCTAGAACCTTAGGGGACAGCAGTTCTTGGTGGCCTATGTCAGCGCTTTGGCCAGAATGCACATCAGTCCAGTGTGGTCCCATTTTAACTCTCACAGTAATTATTTTTTTTCTTAATTGGGTCCTTTACCAAGGAAAGCTGTGGAGGCTGGCCTTTGCAAACTATACCAGTGCAGATCTCTAATGAGGTCACCTGATGACCAGCAGCTTGGTCAGCCTAACTTGAAATAGGCCTGATAACACATATTTCCCACAAGTTGGGAAGAAAAATTAGAGTAATTTACATAGAACCTAATATATGTTCTTTGTCTTTTCTAAAGTTACTTAAATTGTATTAAATGGAATAATCCTGATTAAATATAAAGTTTATCGTAGTCACAAATACACCTTACAAAACTCACACAGATGGAAGTTCTTGGGAAATGCAGGTAAATGGGGTGAAGCAGCAGTGGCACCTTGTCTTGCTTTCTCTCCCCTTCATCTTCTACTCTTCACTTTTGTATGCCACCGCCTGCAGCCACTGCTGGACACCCTCTCACTTGTGCTGCTCAGGTGACTCAAAGGCAACTTGGGATTATGCTAAAATTCTCTAGGTGTCCCATGATGATAGGTGGATAGCACAGTGTTAGATTGTTAAGCATAACTCAGAGTGCCTCCCAGAACCTTTGATGAAATGGGTAACTCACTGCACCCCCTTTCCTTGGCTGGTGTTGTTAACCTTCGACTGCATAGACAAGTAAATTTTTTTTTTTCCTTAAGAATCTAAAGACTGACTAATATAGTTCTTCCATATGGTGAGCTCATATAGTGCATTTGAAACATCATTAATTTTATACATAGTTTTAGTGAAACAAGTATTTTGGCTAGTCTCCTGCCAGACACATAGAAAGTATTGTGTGAGCGTGTGTTGAGTTGTGTTAAACGGGGCAGGTCTGTGTTGTGGTTGCATACGGATTATACTGCTGGGAAGGCCACCACACCTTTCCTGATGATGTGTCTACTTAATAGGCATTGGAGAAGTAGAATTGAGCTGTCAAATCTTAAAATTTTGTGGAGAGATGCTTGTTTTTGGACTGATTTTCTTTTCTGGTCAGCTAGTAAACTAGTAGCAACTCTATGAGATTAATGCAGCCAGAAAGAAGCCTTTGAACACAGTGCCGTCAAAAAAAATGTTTGTCTTCTCTTTCTGTTTGCTGGTGAGTGGAAACCTCACTTGGTTAACCCTACTCAGTGTTTGTGCCTTTGTATCTCCAGGTCTCCGGGCTTTGGGTTGTCACTGGTTGCTGAGACCACCAGTGGCACCTTCCTCAGTGCTGAACTGGCCTCCAACCCCCAGGGCCAGGGAGCAGCAGTGCTTCCAGAGGACCTTGGCAGAAACTGTGCCCGGCTGCTGCTGGAGGAAATCTACAGGGTATGTCCACAGCTTCCTCTGATAGAGGAGTGACCAGGAAGCAGTTTGTTTTCTCATTCTCATCTCTTGGCAGCTTTCATCCTCTTCCAAGGGCTCAAGCCAAGGAGGTAACCTGTTCATGTGCATTAAGCAGTTCAGCATTAACTAGTTTAATTGATTAGTCGAACTAGTCAGTGAGTAGAGATCTAGCCCCACTGGGTTGAGACACAGGGCAGGTAAGTTTTAACAGTGAGCCAAGGAAAGAACTGGAACAGTCATAAAGGAAAGGGAAGGTTAAAAAAAGGAAGCAGGTAAGGTAAGGTGGTGGCTGACACACTGAGCTAACCAAAGAGAGTACCATCCTGGCACCCCCCGATTGCTGCCATGTGGAAAGATGGACTCATTCTTTTTAGATCTTTTAAGAGAAGCTAGAAATCTGGATTTGTATGTGACAGTTGATTCATATATAAAACGATAGCAACAGGCTAGATTTTGCAATGCATTCTAGAAGACAGAATCTCAGTTAACAGATAAGTATCAGAAAAGAAGAAAAAATTAAAAAAAAAAAGCACAGAATAACTAGGGAAGGCAGGCCTGTGGCACAGCATAGTAGAAGCTTTGGGAAACCTAAGAACATGGAACAGAGAAGGGGTAAACTGATGTTGAAGACAGACTCAACCAGTTGTCATTTTGCTTCTGCAGCGCTGCTGGTGGGACACAGCTGAGACCAACCTGCCCTCTCAGTTGCCACAGTCTTTCTCTGTTGATCCTTTCATTGCAACGGGCACATATGCATGCACACACTTTTACTGTTTCCTCAAAATAGGTGAGGTGACCTAAAGTAAGGGAGAAATTTGGAAAGATGATGGCAGAAAGAATAAGATACAGTTGCCTAAAAAATATATTCCCTGAGATCCCCTATACTTGGTTAGAAGAGGGTCACAAATCTGGGTCCAAGATTTCTGTTAGTCTGCACTGTCTTTTGCCTTGGTCCCACATCAAGAAGGTGAAACCTTTTCTCTGACATGCAGAGTCCAGGAAAGGCTCTGAAGGGTGGTTGTCTCTCTGCTCTGTGTGTTAGGTCCCAGATTCTTGAACTGAGCATCAGCAAGAACTATACTCTAGGTGATTTGCTGTTGTATGGTGTATAATGTTTGTAAATCGTCTCTCTTCTTCCCCTAAGGAGCTGAAGAGACTTCTGTCTTTGTATTGTTCTGTGTATTTCTTCTCAGTTGTCAGGCATCTCTCTGGTCTCCAAGTAAGTTTTCCAGTTTAAGGTAACAAAAATCACATCTGAGCCAAATTATAAAATCAGTAAAACAGGTAAAGTGGCAATTTAGTTTTTCTTTTAATTCTTCCTTTTGCCACTGGTTCAGTTTATTAATCAGGGTGGTAGGGTAAAGCCTGACTATCCATAGGTACTGATCCTCAGACCGGCCTCACAGTGGAAAACAGCTTATATTTATAGTCTACTCCCTTGATCCAAGTCAGTGTTCTTGAAAATGTCTCATTGGTCCAAGATGGAACATGTGAGAATAAGCTGTTTCAGAATTAACTAAAATTTCCAGGTCCTAAATGGCTCTCTATTTAATGACCATCTAATTAAAAATGGAAGACAGTGGACCTATAATTTTCAGGAGAGTAACTCCAGCCCCTCTACTCGGCATTCGCCTGGGAAATAGTAGAAGAAGGAGATGAAATCTTCCTGAAGGAGGAGGTATTCTTTGACAAGTCTTGTGCAGTCACGATCTGGCCTCAGATTTTTTGGTGCTAAATCAGTTTGCTTTTTTATGCTAAATTTAATAATTTTGTGAAAAATGGGTAGTAACTAAAAGTTTAGGGTAGTTGATCAAGAGGTTGCCCTGCCAGTTACTTAATTCACGAGGCTTGTGGTCTACTTATTTGTAGGGGGTTGGGCAACAGTGCGTGTGATGTGTTTCCCTGGGTCCCTTGTTGTGCAGGATTTCTTTTCCTGGTCCTGTAGTGTCTGGCAGTGGCTGGTCCTGTAGTGGCCCTCTCTCTAACTATGGGGACACTTCCATCTCTTTCTAATAGACCTTGGGAGAATTAGAGGCATCACATTACACAGTAGTCCAGTAGGAGCCTATGGGCACAGCTAGAGTGTGGGGTTTATATCCCTATAAATAGCAGGCTATAAGCCTCAGGGTAAAAGCACCTACCAGTCCACAAGAGGAAAAACATGCAGTTTAAATTAGGTTCTTTAATATTTTTCTTTTTCTTTTTCTTTTCTTTTTTTTTTTTTTGAGGAAGAGTCTTACTCTGTTTCCCAGGCTGGAGTGCAGTGACGTGATCTTGGCTCACTGCAACCTCCGCCTCCTGGGTTCAAGTGATCCTCCTGTCTTAGCCTCCCATGTAGCTGGAGGCGTGCGCCACCACGCCTGGCTAATTTTGTATTTTTAGTAGAGACAGAGTTTCTCCATGTTGGTCAGGCTGGTCTCGAACTCCTGACCACAGGTGTTCCACCCGCCTCGGCCTCCCAAAGTGCTGGGATTACAGGCGTGAGCCACCGTACCTGGCAATTTTTTTTCTTTAGTTGAGATCTACTTTCAGTCTTCCATTGTGCCTGGACCAAGTTTCTTTCGTTTTCTTTTAGTTATTCAGAAAACTTCCTTTGTGTGTCTATGATCTTTAATTATTAAAAGGATGGAAATACTTCGTGTTTTTCTGAATAATTTTCTGTAGAGTTGTGATGTGACATGAATTGAATGAGTGGTAAAAAATCCATCCCTTTTGAAGGTGCTGTTTATCAAGTTTTAAGCCTCTGATCTAATCCCCCCTGTTCCATTTATGCCTCATTGGTTACCAAGCCTTCTTGATTCTGTCCCAGGCTTTCTGGAACTGCCTTTTCTTTCCATCCTTTTCACTGCGCTAATCACTGCCTGCCTCTCTGCTCCACTCCACAACTGGATTATGGCTACTGGCTCTCTGCATTTCCAGCAGAGAAGTTCTTTCCAAATCCTAACATCCTTTTCAGTCTAAAATACTGATCTGATCTCTTCGCTCATGTGCACAGAGACCTTCACTGGCTTCTCACTTTCCTGGGACAAAGTCAGAATTCTAGACCCATTTCGGAAAGCCTTGCCTTAATTGGGCTACCCACCTTCTCTGTGCTGTATGTGCTTCTCCACAGGCAGCAGCGGTGCCTTCCAGGCTGGTCGCCTGGCCGTTCCTTGCTGGCCCTGGCATTTTATTTTTCCCCATCATTCTGTTCTTCTTCCTCCCCAAACCCTGCTCATCCCTCAAGGGCTGGCTCAAGTAGTCCTGACTCCTAAAGCCCCCCTCTGGTATCTGGCAGGTGACACCTCCCCACCCTGACATAGGTAGGGTGATAGCCCCTACCACTTCCTCCATGATGTCTTGTACAGGGACCTTAGCTATCTATTGCATTAAAATATTGGTCCAGTGAATGGTGAAATAACAACAGTGATAGGAAGCAGAGACTGAAGAGAACACTTTAATTTTAGGCTGTCTTATAAAAGGGAGCAAGATCTGTAAAACAGTTTTGTTGGTCGTCATATTTTCCATGGATCAGGTTTTTCTTTTTGGGTAGAAAAGGAAAAGGAACTCTCCTTGTCCTAGAATTTGCTATGTGATATAAATGTTGTTTTCTGTCCTTTGTTAACTAAGGTAGTTTAGGGACGTGCAATAGATTTTCATAAAGGCTACCGGTAAGATCAGTCCTTATTTCCTTCACCATTATTAGGGCTACTAAATGATTTCTGACAGCCAGAGAATTTCAGAGTGTCTGCATCTGAAAATGGATTTATTTCCTATCCTACATGCCTTAAAAAGGAGGCAGGGGCAGTTGTAGCCACATGAACCGCACTGCTGGCCACCTATCCTGTTCAGTCTAGCCTTGGATAGTAACGTGCCTTGGTCAGACTGGATTTCTAATTGTGAGCTGTGCAAAATATGTAGAAATTCAAGGTCATCCTTCTTTGACTATGTACAATATGTTTTAAAGTTATTCCAGAAAGAATGATCAGAACGTGTGTTTGTATGCTTATGTATGCGTCTAGTGGAAGCAAAACAGTTAAAATGGCTGAGAAAATGAAAAACAAAAGAAGAAAGCCAACCTAAGCAGTTGTACCTCAGGAGAAAGTGTTTGAAGAGAAGTCTGTTCTGCTTGTTAATTTGGAAGAAAGGGAAGGAAAAGGGGGTGGAAAGCATAATTTTATACATAAGTAGTAAGAATGAAGGGATCTAACCTTAACAATTCTTCAGTTTTAAGGAACTCAGGAAGAGATAAAGGAGAGAAATTAATAGAGTATGGCAAGCAGTTTCCTGAATGTATTTGAATAAGTGTAAAAGTAAGGCCATGAAAAGGCCATTTCATGTCAGATAGACTGTGTTGTTCTGTGACAGATTAAATAAATATGAGCGTCATCCACTTAACCCTTGCAATTAACTCTACATCTTCTAGAACTGATTAAGATTTTTTTTATTTGCATATACTCAATAAAGATGGTGTCCTCCTGCTGCTGCTTTAATTATAAAGGGAAAGTTTCATTTTTTTTTACTAGATTCACTTAAGAAGATTTGAATCTGATAGTCTCATTCTGATAGTCTCAACTATTACAGTTGCTCTAATTAACTGTTAGTTTAACCCTCTACAGTTAGTTGATATAATGATTACTCTTCTAAGACCTGTATTCTGTTTTTATTGTAGCTTGAACTTTGGGTTTTGATATTATGAGTGTATGTTTCTGGTTTTTTTTTTTTCCTCCTCTCTTTTGTTGGCTTTCCATTTTCTGGTTTGTACAATTATTAATTTGTGTTTACAGGGTGGATGCGTAGACTCGACCAACCAAAGCCTGGCGCTACTACTCATGACCCTTGGACAGCAGGATGTTTCCAAAGTCCTGCTAGGCCCTCTCTCTCCCTACACGTAAGTTATTCTTTTTCAACCTCGTTATTCTGTCCAGTTTAATTTTTTCATTGCCCAAAATGACAAAGGGTGTTGTGCTGCACAGAGCCTGCACTATGAACACCTGCTTGTGTTTATCCTCAAATCAGCCAGCAGTTGTCACTCTTAACCTGGTGTTTATTTTTACATACAAGGATTTTTGCGTTTCTTTCCTTCCTCAATCCCATGTAACTGAAGTTGCATGATCTCTATCGGGCAGTTATTTTGTTCGTGCTTTAGATTTTGTTTCCAGGTTAGAGGTAAACTCCTGGTTTGGTGTAGCTTGGATTTTGTTACTAGTTTTTTTTTAATCATTCTTTTCCTTAGCTGTCTAACTTGCATGGGAAAACAGGCTTTTTGTCTAAGATGATAGGGTATGAGCTCACTGGAAAAGATGACAAAAGATAGAGTTTGTATTAATGCTACTGGACTAGTAGGGAATTGTAGAAGTGAGTTTGGACCATTGAATGTTAGCAGAAGTTGACTGCTGTGGTGTAAAAGCAAGCACTCTTCAAAAAGAACAGGGTGTCAGAAGACTTGAATTATAAATGACACCGTGAAAGAAGCATTTCCTATTGATAGTAAATGAGGTTGCGGAAAACAGCCTATTTGAGTACTGACATTGTGTGTGTGTGTGTGTGTTTTCACGTGCTTGCATACTTAGAGATCATCATATGGGCCATCTGAGGTTGGTGAGCTGGGTGGCAGGGAATATTCAGGTAGATATGAGACTGAACTGTCCTTTTTCGGTTATCATGGTACCGATGCTGTATATCTGAAAGGTACAGTACTGTGATAACTGAAGAATGGTGGTGCCATCACATTGAGAAAGGGTTGAGGACTGCGGTGGGGCTGTGCAGCCTTGGGCCATGGCTTTGGGGGCATGAAAACCAGGAGCTTGAAATAAATTCTTTTGGAGGCTTTTTTTTTTTTTTGGAATTCGTGGTGGGAGGTTTTTTTAGAAGAGGAAAATGGAAGAGAATACATTTTGTTAGCAGAGAGGGAAGACTGATAAGCAGGAAACTGGTGAGGACCACATTATCTCCTGATAGCTTGTGTTGAAGTATTTCGTAGGACAGGATACCTAAAATTGATACCTAAAATGGCATGGTAACATCAGTAGTAAACAATGCTAAAATAGACTTGGTAGTTAAGTACTTGGAGAGGAGATGAGGGCTGGAAGAATGGCACCCTACGTACAGAGACTCGCTTCCTGTAAAGAGCTCACTGGAGGCGGCTGCCAGCTGTGTGACCACCATGGCCCTGCCAGCTTTATAGCTAGGCTCGTAGCTGCTGTTTCCCAGCCCTTGCTTCAGGCCTGGGGAAGTCCTGCTTGCACACACGGTATGAGGTATGGGGTGTTGTCTTGAATGTGTGTGGTCCTGGGGCATGGGGTTTGGCAGAACATTCTGTGAAAATGGAATACATATATGTTTTTTTCTTGACGCTTTTTTTCTTTTGCTTTTGGAGATTTTTCAGTTTGGCTCCAGGACCTGTATAATGTTTTCAAGCTTTGCAGAGATGCTCAAGATATGACTGGACGTTTTTGAAAGTTCCTGTGTTCTCTTCAACACATCTTCTCACCAAACATTAATTGTAGTGTCTTTTCTTCCAGAAAACTTGCATAAAATGACTTCCTCTCTTGTGAAAACAGTGTCCTGCTCTGAATGGAGCTTTAAAGGAGTAGCACAAATTGTAAGATGATGTATCTTGAGGCTGGGGCTTGGAGATATTCTGCTGCCTCCCAGAGCTTTGTGCAGACGCGTCTGCCAGGGTGGGAAAGGGAAGCCTCCTTTCTTTTTGGTAAGCTAGCATAAGGACAGGTAAGGGAGTCTATTTTCAAGAAAGCTGGATCTGTTTAGTACTCTTTCTGCCCCTAATCACTGTGGACAGCTCCAGCAGCACAAAGAGATGAAGGGCAAAGGCAGGATGCAGCAGGCAAAGTTAACATTGTATTTGTGAGTACAGTTGAGGATAAAAAAGGGATGAAATCCACGGTGAGGACCATCATGGTAGGGGAATAGTTTATTCTAGATGGATTCAAGAGCTTTGGAGACCAAACTAACACATTTATTTTTATGTGCAGTTAAAGTCATAGAAACCTGTTTTGTGAAACCTCAGATTTCTAAAGAAAACCAGAAGCAAGACCTTCCTTGGTTTAAAAAAAAAAAAGCATTTCTTCAAGCAGTTTGGACCTGTTTTCATTTGTATAAAACAGCTTTTTAAATGTCTATGTAAAGAGCATTGGCATTGCTGTTGGTGGTTTTCTGTGCTACTTGAGAAAGTAAGTCTGTATGTGTGAAACTCTTTTTTTTTTTTTTTTTTTTTTGAGACAGAGTTTCGCTCTGTCACCCAGGCTAGAGTGCAGTGGCGCGATCTCCGCTCACTGCAAGCTCTGCCTCCCGGGTTCACGCCATTTTCCTACCTCAGCTTCCCGAGTAGCTGGGACTACAGGCGTCCGCCACCGTGCCCGGCTAATTTTTTGTATTTTTAGTAGAGACGGCGTTTCACCATGTTAGCCAGGATGGTCTCGATCTCCTGACCTCATGATCCACCCGCCTTGGCATCCCAAAGTGCTGGGATTACAGGCGTGAGCCACCGAGTCCGGCCAATGTGAAACTCTTTTAGAAAGGCCCAAGAGATTTTTATTCAGTAGAATAAAATGTTATTGGATAATCACTGGTATATGAAGATTCTATTTCTGTTAAATTTGTTGAGTTTTAGGTGGCTTACAGTTAGTGACAGTAGTTGCACCCTCCATTCAGCAAGCTTAATTTTACAGTTTAGGGAGGGAGGATTTATACTTTTGGATTAACAGCAAGAAAAATAGCAAAAATTAAGATGCATCTTAATTAGCACTTTCAGAAATTGTTTGTGGAATGAGACTGCAGTTACCAGAACTCTCTGCGTTCTGCCAGTGCACAAGCCTTGGAGTCCAGCCTATCTGGACTTGAGGCTCTACCACGCGCCACCAGGAGACCGTGGAAATGGTATTTAGCATCTTGGAGCCTTGGTGTCATTTGTAGATAAGGTGCGTGGTCCTGAAGTCCTGGACTTGTGGAGATGGAACGAAGCTTAGATTAAGTCAGATGCTTAGTGCTCCTGGCAACGTGCCTGAGGAGCTGTCAGTGCTGGGTGCTGTGGTTCTGCCTGGACACCCCTTCACCCTGCTGCAGTCCAGTCCCTTGGTCAGGTCACTTTTTTTTTTTTTTTTAAACTGCTCCTTGAGGAGCAGGACTACTCCAGAGGCAGTGTGGCCAGAGTAGCCTGGTCAGGTCACTTTGAACCCCAGGAGGCCTAGTAAACTTGCTTTGGGTGATTTTGGGGTTTAAGTCATCCGTGAGTGGTCTGCCCAGCTATCTATAAATCTGTATCCATTAATTTTAAATTATGGATTAAAAAATTTTAATTTCTAGTTATTATTTTTATGACTGACTTCCCCTAGTCACATTACTGAGCAAACTACACACATCTTACTGATCCTAAGAATTCTGTAAGGTAGATGTTTATTTAAAAAACACCATGTTTACTGTGTGCAAGATGTTGTTTTAAGCGCTCACACATAACTTATTTGATTTTCATCATAATTTTATAAGGGCAAAAAAGGCAAGTACTATCATGTGCACCATCTTATAGGTGATGGGATTGAGGCACAGCGAGGTCAAGTTACGTGCCCAGGGTCACACAGACAGTAAGTGGGGTTCAGACCTGGACAGTCTCCTCCAGTCACTGCTTCCCTTACCCACTGTGCTCTTTTTTTTTTTGAGACGGAGTCTCGCTCTGTTGCCCAGGCTGGAGGGCAGTGGTGCGATCTCGGCTCACTGCAAGCTCTGCCTCCCGGGTTCGTGCCATTCTCCTGCCTCAGCCTCCTGAGTAGCTGGGACTACAGGCGCCCGCCACCATGCCCGGCTAATTTTTTGTATTTTTAGTAGAGACGGGGTTTCACCGTGTTAGCCAGGATGGTCTCAATCTCCTGACCTCGCGATCCACACGCCTCGGCCTCCCAAAGTGCTGGGATTACAGGCATAAGCCACTGCGCCCGGCCAACCCACTGTGCTCTTATGTAAGAGCTGGGATTCCATCCATATCGCTGGACTCCAAGCACCTTGCCTGAGGCAGAATGCCATGCTACATCTTTTCAGCAAAGTCCTCGTTTCAAATTCTGCTGTAAAATGATCTCTTTCTATCTTTAGTTAGAAATCTAAAATAAACCGTGACTTTTTTTTTTCTAACTTTAATTAATGACCTTTTTCCATGACTGTGGAAGTGCTGAGGAGGTAGAAGACACTGTCCTTGTTAAACACCAACTGACTGAGGCTTCCTGGCCCACTCAGCCTAAAGCTCAGCCCTCTGAAGAACCAATGAGGAAACCAGTGGGGAAACTGGGAACTGCTGGCCCAGCCTGCCTCTCTTTGGGGTCAGTGGCCTCACTGCATTCCATGAGCTTGCACAGTACCACTGTGTCTTAGGTTTGTGAAGCGTTTAAATACTGTAAAGCCCTGTCACCTGATGTTTGAGCCCCAGAACATATTTGGTGTATGGTAAAAGCAAGTGATAGCCTTCCTTCTCAGATAAAAAAGAGGTCACTGACCTGCTTATGGTGAGATCCTGTCTGAACTGGGCCTGGGACCCCATCTCCTGACAGTGCAGCTAGCGTAGTTCTCTGTTTCCTGCTGCCTCAGTAACTGAATGTAGTAATTTCATTTGGAGCAGAGGTCAGCTGGTCTTTGGAAAAGCCTGTATTCAGCAGAAAAAGCATCAGCAGTATATTTAAAAGCTGCCATGTAATGACTATAGGGACACCATTGAGCAGATCCTTTTCTTATCTCCAGATCTTTCCCCTCAACTTCCAGAGCATCTCCTTACACCTGAGATGTCGGTACCCCCAGCTCTGTCCCATATCCAGTGGCATAGAAACCAGGTGGCTTAGTGGAGCAGGACGCAGGACCCTCTGTTGTGGTTTGTGCCTGTGGGAGCTGCCAGAGAGAGGGCTCACCCCATGATTGCCTTCACCCCATTCTCTCACATGCTTCAAAAGAGGGGTCTGGTGGGAGGGGCTGTGTTTAAAGGTGGGATCTGGCAGCCTGTCAAATCCTGGTCAGTTGGGATTCAACGGACCCATGACCACAAGCCTCATGGCCTTTCCTGTTGACTAGCAGTGGCAGTGGGAACAACTCACCTTTTGAAAATACATAGGAAGCCCGGGTGCGGTGGCTCACACCTGTAATCCCAGCACTTTGGGAGGCCGAGGCGGGTAGATCATGAGGTCAGGAGTTCAAGACCAGCCTGGCCAACATGGTGAAACCCCGTCTCTACTAAAAATACAAAATTAGCCAGGCGTGGTGGCACATGCCTCTAATCCCAGCTACTCGGGAGGCTGAGGCAGGAGAATCACTTGAACCCGGGAGGCAGAGGTTGCAGTTAGCTGAGATCGCACCATTGCACCCCAGCCTGGGTGACAGAGCAAGACTCCGTCTCAAAAAAAAAGAAAATACACAGGAAAAGTTATCTCTGTGCTCCAGAATTCTCTGAAACCTGCTTGTCAGATGGACTAGAGGCTTTCATGGAAAAGTCAGTTGCTTTTTGTTTTCTGAAAATCATTTTGTCCTGGGGAAAAAAAAACCCCTCACTTCAGATAATCATTCTCTATGTCAGGTGTTAAAATCCTTTACACAGGAGTTGCATAGAGCCCCTACTGCCTAGAATGGTTCTTCTGAAAAGCTGCTATTTGCGCTGTGTGGGTGGTTACTCATTGAGGGGCAGAGCTGCTCTCGGTGAGCGGTGGGTCTCTCTTTGCCCTGGCTTTGTGGCTGTGTGGTTGTGTCTAGGAAGTGTGCATCTCCAGTGTAGTGCTGTGGAAGAGAGGGGCAGGGAAATATGAACTCAAGAGGCGGTGCCTCAGTGCAGCTGCAGCTGTGGAGAGCTGTTGGGCTGGGCTGTGGAGAAGGACGTGGATCAGCACTGGACGAGACTTTGTTCAAGTGCATGTAGATACAGGACGAGCTTACTCTTCATTTGCTTTTCGTTTTCTTAAGGAGGCTGTTTGCTGGGATTTAATATTGTCTGTGGTTATTTTTCAGGTTCTGAGCATTTTTGCTCTTCAGTATCCCAGCTACCAGAGACATAGGGAGAATGGGGCTAGAGGTGGGGGAAAGATTCTGAAATGTACCTTAATCTAGTCTCTTACGCAGTCTTCCTTGGACAGGCTGAGGAGTTGGCAGAACATAATGTAAAAAGTGGAACTAACTTTGCTTTTTCTAACTGTTCCAAAGGCTACAAGTACCCCAAACTTGCAAATACACAGGCCTGCACACTCGAGCCTGTGTTCTTCCCATCCTTCTCCAAGAGATCAGAAGCAAGCTGAGGCCCCATAGGAATTCTGCCAGCTGGGGAGGGTGTCTGGTTTTTCAAGCACAGTTGAGTGATTCAGAGTGAAGTAGGCTGGGTGAGATCCTGGGAGCAGAGCATGCCCCAGGCCTGTGTTAGTTTGAGGCAGCAGCAAAGGAGAGACCAATCTGTTTTCTCCTTCAGATGCAGATGAGTGGGTGAGATGGCTGGCCTTTTCCGGGTTGCCGCCAGCTGGAAGCTTTGCCCACAGATGTGGACTGTTTATCTGTGGTTTGATGTGTTTTCTTTTTTCCCTAGGACAGGATGGGGGAGATGGTGGGATGGATAGAAAGCAACAACGACAACAGAAATTTAATTGGTTAGTGAGACAGGAAAGCCAGCAGGGAAAGCTGACTTCCCTTAATTGCCAAGAATGTTGAAAATTGTTTCTCAAAATTACCCCAACTCCTAAATTCTATCCAGTGCCTCTTTACTGAGAACCTTTACAGTGCCTTGTTTCAATAATGGGGTCAGTGACGGAGAAGAGCCTCTTTACTGAGGCTAAATTCTATTCAGTGCCTCTTTACTGAGAACCTTATACAGTACCTTGTTTGAATAACGGGTTCAGTGTTGGAGAAGAGCATTGCCGTTGAGGTACTTAAATAATTTAATGAGGGGGAAGGGGACAGTGATACATAAGCATTTAATTAGACACCATGAGAAGAGAATGCTATGGAAACCTGGAGGGGTGGGAAAGATCGTTTGGGGTAGGGTTTATGGGCTAGGAAAGGCTTCATAGAAAAGTTGACAAATGGGATGTTATTTTAAAGGTCGAGATGAAGTTGCACATTCCTAGGTGGAAGGAAAGCAAGGAATTGGGAGATTTTTCTATGAGCATCCAGCACTGACCAGAACTCCTGCCCTCTAGGGTTGTTAATATTTCACCTCTTAGCCCCTGATGCACTGGTCACTTCAGCCACAGGGTCAGGAATTGTTCAGGCCCCCTTTTCTCCATGTAGCTGTTTCCTTCCTTTAACTAGATCAGTGCTCTTAGCACAGAGGGATGGGGATGGGAGGGAAATTCATCAAGGCAGGCTTTATATGTAGTTTGGTATACACCGAGTAGGGATGAGAACCAGGATCAGTTGTTTTATAGCATGGCAAATATGTATTGATTTCTTTATTTTAAAAAGCTTTATTGAGAACCAATTCACATATGACACAATTTACCCATTTTAAGTACACAGTTTAAAGGTTTTTTAGTGTATTCACAGACTTGGGTAACCACTGCCACAATCTAATTTTAGAACATTTTTACCACCCCTAGAAAGAAACCCTGTGCCAGCTCACAGTCCCTCCCATTCTTCCCACTCTCCCCAGCCCCAGGCAACCACCAATCTCCTTTCTGCCTCTGTGATAGATTTGCCTATTGTGGCTTTTTCATATTCTGTAGATAGAATCATACACTATCTGGTCCTTTGTGACTGGATTCTTTCACTTAGCATAATGTTTTCAGGGTTCATCGATGTAGCATATATCAGTGCTTTGTTTCTTTTTTATGGCACACACACAAAAAAATCTTCCATTGAATGGATATACCACATTTTATGCATTCATCAGTTGGTAGACATTTGGGTTGCTTCTACGTTTTGACTCTTGTGAATAATGCCATTATGAACATTTGCATGCAAGTTTTTGTGTGGGTGTATGTTTTCATTTCTCTTGTACATATTCCTAAGAGTAGAATTACTGTATCCTATGGTAACTCCCTGGTTAACATTTTGAGGAACTGCCAGATTGTTTTCCACAGCGGCTGTACCGTTTTACATTCCCACCAGCAGTGTATGAGGGTTCTAGTGATTCTGCCTTCTCACCCACACTTTTGTTATTGTATGTCTTTTTATTATAGCCATCCTATTGGATATGAAGTGATATTTCATAGTGGTTTTGATTTTCACTTCCCTAATAACCAATGATGTTGAGCATCTTTTCATGTGCTTATTGGATATTTGTGAGGAAATGCCTGTTTAGCTCTCCCATTTTTTTTTTTTTGTAGTGAGTCTTACTCTGTTGCCCAGGTGGGAGTGCAGTGGTGCAATCATAGCTCGAGTAGCTGGGACTACAGGCTCCTGCCATCATACCTGGCTAATTTTAAAACAATTTTTTGTAGAGATGGGGGTCGTAATAGACTGGTCTTAAATTCCAGGCCCCAAGCGATTTGCCTGCCTTGGCCTCCCAAAGTGTTGGGATTACAGGTATGAGGTACCACGCCTGTACTCTCCCATTGTTTAATTAAGTTATTTGTCTTTTTATTATTGAGTTGTAAGAGCTGTTTATATAGTTGAGTTGCCTGACCTTTATCAGATATATGACTTGCAGATCTTTTCTCCAATCCTGTAGGTTGTCTTTTTACTTTCTTGATGGTGCGCTTTGATGCACAAAGTATTTTAATTTTGATGAAGTCCAATTTATTTATTTTGTCTCTTATTGCCATCCTTTTGGTGTTGTATTTAAGAAATGGTTAAGAAACCGTTGCCTAGCCCAAGGTAATGAATATTTACTCCTATATTTTCTTTAGTGAACTTTATAGTTTTAGCTCTTACAGCTATGACTTTGATCTCTTTTGGGTTAAGTTTTGTGTGTGATGTGAGGAAGGGGCCCAACTTCGTTCTTTCACCTGTGGATATCCAGTTGTTCCAGCATCATTTGTTGCAATGATTATGCTTTCCTCGTTGAGGAAATTAGCCATAACTGTGTGGTTTATTTCTTGACTCTCAATTCTCTTCCATTGATCTATGAGTTTAGCGTCAGTGTTTTTAAAGCTCCTTAGGTTATTCTATGTGCAGTCGAGATTGAGAACCATCTGGCCAGAGTGGAGAGTTTGGCTGGTTTGATTGGGAGACAGTACAGTGCGAGATTTTTGTAATACTTCACTATAGATGTGCAAACCATCATTCTTCACTAAGCCAGTGTTCCCTGACCTTGCCCAATGAGACTTGCCAGGGATTCTTGTTAACAACATAGATTTCTGGCCTCTGTGAACTGGGGAGTACAGGGCCTGGTGGAGGGTAGGGAGGGATCAGCTTTGTGTGTGGCCTATGATTCTGGGCTCTTCCATATGGACACTTCCTACCAGTTGCAGGTTCACCATAACCTTCAGGAATCTGTGTATTTAATGAACTGTTCAGGTGAGTCTTATGGTTAGGCTAGCTGGGGTGATGCTAGGTCTGCCAGGCGAGACCATTAGAAGCCTGTGTACCTGCACTGCGGTTCATCCACAGAATTGCTCTTCCCAAGGTACTCTTGGAGTGAGGCCATCACCCTGTGATGCCATTGTCCTTGTCGTGTTTACTGTGCACACTTCCCCGGCCACCTTGTTTAATATTGCCTTCTGCCAAATATGTACAGATACTGTCGTACCCACAGTTCTTCCCCGTCTGTGTTGTTTGCTTTGTTTACATTACATAGCACTTTTCAGGAATAATTAATTTATTTATCTAGTCTCTATCTATACCACTAGATTGAAATCCTCCTGAGGGAAGGATTTTTATTTTTATTTTTTTTCATTTGAGTGCAATATTCCCAGCACCAAGAACAGTGCCTAGCATACAGTAGGCACTTGATAAGTATTAAGTAAATGTAAGGGTATTATTGGAGAATGAAGGGAGGGACTTGTCTGTTTCAGCATCAGTAGTCATTGTGCTCGTTTTGAATGTCATGGTGCTGTGAATCATGGAAATAGGTGTTTCTGTCTTTGTATAGGCCACTCAAAAATCATTGCCTAAGCCAGGTACGTTGGGACACCTGTAGTCCCAGGTACTCAGGAGACTGAGGTGGAGGATTGCTTGAGCCCAGGAGCTTGAGGCCAGCTTGGGCAACATAGTGAGACCTCGTCTCTTATTAAAAAAAAAAAGTCATCACCATATTTATGTCCTTTTTCTGCTAGGTCTGAACTAAATGACTTATGTGTCATGTACTAACTTCTAACCTTTTTCCTCCCAGTTTAATTTATCTTGCTGTATTGTATGTATCTCTGCAAACTATCTAAATCTTCTTTGGAAACTGGCTGGCTGAAAGGAAGTACTATTTAATCAGATTTGATGAGAAGGTCTTAACTTCAGCCCTCTAGGTCTGGGAAATTAAAACCTTGGATTCTAGGTGGTAGAGGATAATTTTTTTTTTAATGAATTTCTTTTTATTTATTTATTTTTTTCCTTTTTAGGATAGAATTTTTGCGGCATTTGAAGAGCTTTTTCCAGATTATGTTTAAAATTGAAACCAAGCCATGTGGTGAAGAACTCAAGGGCGGGGATAAAGTGCTGATGACCTGTGTTGGCATTGGTTTCTCCAACCTTAGCAAGACCCTCAAGTGATAACCATCACAAGATAAGGCCCCAATGCCTACAGACAAAGCAGAAGCTGCCACAGACACCAATGGGACCAAGTCCAAATGGATTAATCCAGGACAGGATAGCCACTTGCTTAATTTTCTGTGAAGAAATATCAATATACAAATAAAAGACATACCTGTAGCATGTGGTTTCCAGCTGTTTCTCCAGTGGCATTGCCATTGCCCAGGAGGGGCCCAGTCACCATGAGAGCTCCCTTGCCTTACCTGGTGGAAGAATGTGCCTTCAGGCCACAGTTGTGCTGCTAGAACAGTCTCATAGCTGCAGTTCAGCTGTGCTTCCTCAGCCTACTATCATAGGCTTCCTTGGCCGTCTGTCGTATGGCTGTTTTCCAAACCTGTGGAGTCTGTTACTGTTCTTTCTGCAAGGACTCACCTACTTGAGCCTCGATTTTTGTTGTAGAGATTAAATGAGATAATATGAGTGGCAGCTCTTCATGAGTCCTGCAGTGCTAAGCAAATGTCAGAAATTGGTATATTAGACTATTTATCTTTTGTCTTCTGAATGGATTGCTGTCGTGGACACAGACACTGATCTTCATCTGGTTCATTGTATTTATATGTGAGGGATGGGTGGCTGCAGGGGTCCAAGTAAGTTATTGGGATTTTTTTTATATTCCAGGTGTGCTATACATTCTTATTTTATTTTCACAATAGCTCTGTGATGTAAATGCTATCTCCATGAGAAAATTCACAAAGGGTGTTTTGTTCCTTTAAAATGTATAATGTAAAGACATTAAATCTCCTCACTTAAGGATCTAAGTGTAATAGTCAGGGTCTGGGATTTTACCCTTGCAAGCTAATAAGTTAGATTATTACTTTTTTGTTGATGCTACCAGAAGACATGAGGATCCTGGGTCAGAGATAAAGAACTTTACTCAGCATAGCAAGCAGCATGAACTTCATGTTTATATTGATTTCCCCTGTTCCCCAGGTCTCACAGTGGACATGGAGGGGCCCAGGTAGATGCTATGCATGTTACAAGTTTGCATCATAGCCAAAGAACTTGTTATATTTGGGGACTCCACCTCTTTCATGGCAAGCCTGTTGTTTCACGTGCAGACATTACTTCATCCCTTAAGACTGCCTCCTGCAAACACAGTTTTGAGAAAGAACCCAGGTAAGAGCCTGCCCAGCAAGAATATGCAGGAATACCAGGATCCATGGCAGATTTCCCCTGCCAACTAATAGAGTCTGCATTTGATATGTGCATAGGCTTGAAGTTTGTAGAAGGGGAAAGATGTACTTCTTTCTACTAGAATTCCAAATGGTGTCCTCCCCCGGTGGTGAACTTTGCCTCACCACTCCCTCTCAGTACCTTTTTCTTTTTAAGTGAAAAGGGGCTAGAGAAAGGCTATGCTTTGATGTCTAGGGGTGTGGGAGGATGTGGAGGTAGAGAGTTAACCTTGAGGAAGGCCAGGACATTCTGGACTATGACATTCTACTGAGAGCTTTACATACTGTATTGGTAATGTGCTCTTGGTATATAACAAATGCTCACAAACTTAGTAGCTTAAAACAATACCTCTTTATCATTTCACAGTTCTGAAGGTCAGATATCCAGACAGGGCTTGGTTGAATTCTCTGCTTAGAGTCTCATAAGGCTGATATCAGGGTGTCTGTCACCTGGGCTGGGCTCAGCTCTCATCTGAAGGCTCTGGGAAAGAATGTGCTTCCAGCTCATTCAGGTTGTTGGCAGAATTCAGGGTTGTAGGACTGAAGTCACCTGTTTTCTTCCCATTTTTCTTGCTGGCTGTGAGCTGTGGACAACTCTTAGCATATAGACAGGCACTGCCCATATTTCTGTCACCTTCAAGCTGGCAGTAGTGCATGGAATCCTGGTACTTTGGATTCACCTTCCTTTTGATACCAGCTGGAGAAAACATTGCTTAAAAATGACTCATAGCACAATAGTCCTACCTGGATTATCTCCCTATCTTAAGGTCAACTGACAACAGCAATACTAGATTTGTGTTTAAATAACCAGGGGCTGGGAATCGTGGATTACCATCTAAGAATTTTGCCTGCCACACATACTGCAGTCTTACCTAGTGCCGCTGACGTTCGAACTCAGATCTGCCCATATAGAGCTCAAATCCAGAACTAAGGGGCACATTGCTTTTGGAATACCACATACCTGCCGTTCCTTGTACAAGCTCTGGAAATGGTGCTGTTGGTCAATGTAGGGTGGCACATAGAGGCCAGGCAGATTACTATAAGCAGTAGAGGGGATATGTGCTACTGTCCACTGCAAACCTGGAAGTGTCTGGTGTGGTTCCAGCCCTGCATCTGGCAAAGCTGCTTCTGGAGTTGGAACATCTGGCAGGAATGGTGATCGTATTGCCAAAAAGAGGACAAATTTAATATTTATTTAAACAGCTCACTCCCAGCCCCTTCTCAATTCCCAAGAGAAGCAATGTACCATTCCTTCGGGCAGAAACATCCTTGCTGTTTGCTGGGACATCTTAGAGACTATTCAAATCCTGCATTCTCTTCCTTTTTTCTAGCTTAGCTCCTGGTTGGTCCACTTCCTTGCTGGGGTAGCTTGAAGCGAGAGATTCCAGCGTTTGGGGGCTTGGTTTTCTATCTTGGTCTTTCTGTTCCTTTCTGCTGATAGAGATAGACCATTCTGAGTTAACGGCAGCAGTTGTTCAATGGGACTGTGAGTTTTTTAGGCAGATAAACCTGTGAACTTGTTAGGGGTCATGGTAGAATCATTCTTTGCCTTCTTGTCATCTACAAGGCCCTGCTTCTGTCTTTCAACATCCTTTAACTACATTCCATGCAGACTCCAGCCAGCCTCCATCATGATGATTTTACCATAGTGGTCAAAACAATTGCTAAGGGGTGGGAGGAAGCCAGTGTATTGCAACATGACATGTTGATTGGGAAAGAGCAACAGGGAGGACCTGATGAATTCCACTAGGCAGCTAAGCCTCAGGGGTTTTGTTCTTTTAAAAAAAATTAAATTCTTTTTTGAGTCAGGGTCTCACCCAGGCTAGAGTGCAGTGGTGCAATCCTAACTCACTGTAACCTCAAACTCCTGTGCTCAAGTGATCCTCCTGCCTCAGCCTCCCAAGTAGCTGGGACTATAGGCATGAGCCACTGTACCCAGCTAATTAAAAAAAATTTTTTTAGAGATGTTGTCCAGGCTGGAGTTTTTGTGTTTTTGTTTTTGTTTTTCCGATTTAATTTTAAGTTCTGGGATACCTGTGCAGGACGTGCAGGTTTGTTACATAGATAAACGTGCCATGGTGGTTTGCTGCACCTATCAACCCATCACCTAGGTATTAAGCCCAGGGTGCATTAGCTATTTATCCTGATGCTGTCCCTTCTGGGTTTTCTTTATTTTAAAAAATCATTTCCAAAAAAGTGGTAAGATAGCTAATCACAGACCCAAATTATAAAAACAAAAATTCAAGTTGTACCATGGTGCCTGTCCTCACACCAAACAGCAGAAGACAATGAGGTGGCCATTTTCTGTTAGGTCTTCGTGTTGGGAGGCTGCTAGGTGAGACCAATCCTGGCACTTAGTTTTATGGCCCCTGAGTAGAAGAGTTGAAGGTGGTAGAGAGAGGCAAAGGAAGTAGGCAGGATGGTGTACAGAAGGCTGGAAGCAGTTGATGAAATCAAAGGTAGTTGGGGACACTGGAGCATCAGTGAAACAGAATTTCCAAAGTTTTGTCAGTGCCTGAGGTGAGGGTGGAGTTCAGCTGGGGGAGGCGGAATCAGAGTGAGCTAAATAAGTGGATTTACTGGGCTTTCGTTCCGGGGTCCGAGGAGTAGAATGTGGGGTTCCGTTGACCTTCCCAGTTGGTAGTGTCAGACCTGGGGTGTACAGGTGGCAATTTTAGTCTGTGATGAGTGGGAATGCAGCACTGCAGGGCCTGTGCCCACCCAGGATCTCCATTGTCCCTTACTCCGGAGCGGACGAGAAGTAGCTCGCACTTGGTTTTCCATGTTCAGATGGTGCTGGCCTGTTCTTTAGAAGTGACTGAAAGTTAATGGGATTGTCAACAGGCAAGCTGGGCCTTTTTGTACTTTTCTTGGCCACATCTAAGAGGCCATTTGAGTGGAACAGTTTATCAGTGTTTGGCATCTAAAGAAGGCCGAGCCACGTCACTCCAGCAAATGAAAGCTGCCCGGTTGTCAGGGGTTGCCCAGGTGTGGGGCTGCCCTCCTTCCTGGTCGCATTTGGCCCGTACCTGTCAGGTAGTCCGACCCCCAACCCTGAGCACAGGCCTGGGGTCAGCACCTGTTTTGAAACATCCTAGATGTTTCAGGTATTCAAGTGTCTCTGAGGGCTCGGGACATTCTTTATTCCTGTTTCCTCCTCATTCCCAGCCCTCTAAAGAGCCTTGTGTCCAAAAATCCTCAGATTGCTTAATTTGTTAATTTATTTCTGCCACAATTTGGGACATTACATATTTCAACTGATATAGAAATCAGAGGCCAACTTAAAGACAAAAGATAATGAACGAGCCTGGCTAAAAGATATGTGCCTCCGTGTGTCTGTTCCCTGAATACCCTGTTACCACAGCTGCGATAGAGTGCTTGGGCTGCTGCCGGACTCCCTGGGGGCCATCTGGGCAACTGGTCTCCATCTTGGGAGAAAATGATGCCCCAAAGGTAAGGCCAGCTGCTGTTTCCTGCTACATCTGGGATGGTGAACCATCCTGAAGTTCTTTGTAATCTTCAAGGAAGTCTGTTAGTGTTTGAAATGGTACCTGGCTTCAGTTGTGGCAACCCAACCTCAGGCTGTTTTAGGTGCTGTGTGCAAGCACTTGTTTCCCGGACCCTCCCACATGCTCCCCTCTTGGTCCGAAGCTCTGTTTTGACCACCCTGCTATTTTACCCATTATTAGACAATGAAAGTCATCGTGCCTAAGATCTATAAGCTTTGAAGGACCTATGAAATGCTTGCAAGAAACCAAGAAAAATAATCCTGGCTGCAAATCATGCAAAGAAAAGAGCAAGAAAAATATCTACAAAATAAAACACTGTACAGCTTAATTTTTTCAGCTTAATTGTTAAAATATTGAGAATAATATAGGTGAGAATTTCTTTTTTCACAAGAATTTATAGTTTTAGTATCTGTTCTGCCAAAGTGAGCATGTCACAAGAATTTCTAAGTGCACGCAGTGATTGCCAAGGAATCATAGCTAAGCACATTGAGTTGCTGATCACCAAACCATTTAAAAGGCAAAATTATAAATAGCTTTTCAGAGATTTGGGATAGGGCTATATTTTTTTTCTTTCTTTCCTTTCTTAAGTTTTTAAAAAATAGAGACAGGGTTTTGCTGTGTTCTCAAATTCCTGGGCTCAAATAATCTGCCCACTTCAGCTGCCCAAAGTGTTAGGATTACCGGCATGAGCTATCACACCCGGCTGAGCTACATTTTAATATGTGTGGTTCGATAATGCTCTCATAACACACCCAGAAAGTAAAACCATCTAAGCCTGCCCCTCCTCTTATGGAGCCACCTCCTCAGTCTTAAAGCCTCAGCTTTTCGTGAAGAAACCCTCTATCCCCACAATACACCCACTGCTACATGTTCTCATAGATGCCTCTCCCTGTCCTTATCTTAGTACTCACTGCACCCTGTCGTTGCTTAATTTTCCTCTCTCTTCATCTATGGTGGTAGGGGCCATCTTTTAAGATTTGGTGTGTCCATGATCTTAAAGTTTTTAAGTTTCTATTAAAAATCAATTATATTATTTGTGAGAGAAGTTTTTGGTTTCTTTTTTAAATAAGTAAAAGAAAGCTGGCTGGCTTCTTGAATTTCAGTAGTGCATTGTGGAAATAACACAGGCTTAGCAATTAGACCTATGTTTGAATCCCAGCTGTGTTAGTAGCAGTGTGCTAGCCCTCTGTCCTTCTGACCCTTAGTTTGCTCATCTGAAAATGGGAATTACCTTGTGTCCACCCTGGGATTGAGAAGATTTATTAAACATGTGTTTGTGATTAGGATTCTTTTTAGTTGTTTGATCCTTGGTAAAGATTCAAAGCAGATTTCTGCATAACAGGTTAATGTCAGAATGAGTCACAGCGTTTATCTTTAACATCTAGTACTTGGGTGTACTCAGCTAGAAGACCAGAGACAAGCTGTAGCACCTACATGTGGGTTGAGGTCAAACTGTCCCATGACATATGTTATAAGAGTTAAAGAGAGGGCCTACAGGCATCTCAGTGAGTTCACCGTGTTCTAACACAGAGTGCCAGGATCCATCTAGTTGGCACAGAGGAGAAAGCCTGGCTGACCTGGCAGGTCCTGAAGCCACTGTGTACACCAAACCAAGCTGAGTCGTAAGGAACTCCATCCTTTCCTCTCCCACCAAGAAAGGAAAAGAATCGTAATCTCTAGTTGCCAATTCTGGAATTTTATGTGTCAGCCTATGCTTCCTGTAGCCAGCCTGGGGCTGCATGAAACATCATGTAATAGAAAAGGTCAAACAAGCCTAAGGCTCTGGTCTTGGGTCTTCTGCCTAAGGCATACCTTTGAGCAAATCATTCAGCTTTTTGAACCTCAGTTTCCTCATTAGGATATGAACAAAACCTACTGCAAAAGACTATGAAGACTAAGCATGTGTACCGTACAGGCCCTGGCAATACTAGGCATTAAAAAACTGTGAGTTGCCTCCTTGATTGACGGTAGAGCGAAAGTCCAGAGATACAACGGGAATGTGGAAGTCAGTTTAACTTGGGTGAGTCCTAAGGCTTTGAATTGAATAGAACATAGTTGCAAATAAGAAATTGACTCAAACAGCAGAATTTATAGGCTTTTTAAACTAAGAAGTTTAGTAGTGCATTTAGCTTCAGGTAAAGCTGGATCCAGGGTTCAAACAATGTCATCAGAATTCAACTCTCAGGCTGAGGTGGGAGGATCACTTCAGGCCAGGAGTTCGAGAATTCAACTCTCTCCCGTCTCTGCTTTCTGTTGTGTTGTCTTCCTTCTCCAGCAGGCATTATTTTTCATATGCTGTTTTTTTTTTGGCAACCCTTAAGTACTGGATAGAGATTCTCTACCCAATACTGAATCCTAGCTGTGTCAGTAGCATCGGGCTGGGCCTCCATCCTTCTGACCCTTAGTACCCTCATTTGAAAATGGGAAATATCTTACCCACCCTGGGATTTATTGGGTAGTGATTCTCTCTATTCAATACTTAAAAAAAAAAAACAACAAAAAAAACTTCTATAAAAGCTGTCAGAATTGTGTCTCCCTCTGTTGAACACAGAGCACCCCAATTGACCAGATCTGGGTCCTGTTCTTGTCCCTAGAGTGGTAATGATGTCAGCCTCACCTAAATTGTATGGACTGAGAGGAGAGGAAGAGTTGATTCTCAAAGGGAAGTCTGAATGCTTTTATAGAAGAGACAATTGATACTGGATAGGCAGAAGGAGCAGTTGTTTGCTGTAGACTACATTGCCTAATTCCTTGAATATTCTCAGAAAGATCCTCCACAATACTGCCTGCCCACCACCATCTTTCACCATCCAGAATCTTCCAGCATTGTGGTATAGAATTGAGTGAACAAGGATGAATTCACCTTAACAAATGATGCCCAACAAAGGCAAGATCATTGGACTCAGAAGGCCAAAGTTATCATGGTTGCTTGGCAAAGATTTGTTATATTAGCCAGTGGCATTCTTGGGCTAGAAGGGGGAGCAGTACTCTGGATGGTAACCCAGAGGGAGGAAAAGTGGCAATGACCAATTCCAGGTGTGGGAGCAGCATGGGTGTTGTGGGCCAAGAGGAGGGGTTGGGGCACAGCGTAAAGAAAAATGTCAGTTGATGCTCTTGCTCTCTGTCATGGTCCTGCCTTTTCTTTTTTCCTTTTTTTTTTTTTTTTTTCCTAAGACAGAGTTTCACCAGAGACAAGCTATGGCACCTGCATGTGGGTTGAGGTCAAACTGTCCCATGACATATGTTACAAGAGTTAAAGAGAGGGCCTACAGGCATCTCGGTGAGTTCACTGTGTACACATGTTGCCCAGGCTGGAGTGCAGTGGCATGATCTTGGCTCACTGCAACCTCTGCCTCCTGGGTTCAAGTGATTCTCCTGCCTCAGCCTCCTGAGTAGCTGGGATTATAGGTGCCCACCATGATGCCTGGCTAATTTTTGTATTTTTAGTAGAGATGGGGTTTTATCATGTTGGCCAGGCTGGTCTCAAACTCCTAACCTCAGGTGATCTGCCTGCCTTTCAGCCTCCCAAAGTGCTGGGATTACAGGTGTGAGCCACTGCATGGTTGCTTTTTCTAACCTCTGGAAAACAGATTCAGGAGCTGGGGAGGAAGACCAGGATTTTTTGCCCATTGCCAAGATTGTGAATTGATGGCAACAATGTCAGGAGCTACCAGCGGAAGACCAATGAAGACATCAAACCTGTGACTCCTCCAGTGGGTGGGAGTGTGAGAGGTGCTTCTCATTTTCAAATAATTTGCAATTTTTTTTTTGGAGATGGAGTCTCACTGTCACCCAGGCTGGAGTGCAGTGGCACGATCTCAGCTTACTGCAACCTCTGCCTCCTGGGTTCCAGCAATTCTCTGCCTCAGCCTCCTGAGTAGCTGGGATTACAGGTGCCCACCACCATGCCTGGCTAACGTTTTGTATTTTTAGTAGAGTCGGGGTTTCACCATATTGGCCAGGCTGATCTTGAACTCCTGATCTTGTGATCCACCCTCCTCAGCCTCCCAAAGTGCTGAGATTATAGGCGTGAGCCACTGCGCCTGGCCCGCACTATTTTTTACAGTTATATGTACACACATATATATTTGTATATGTATATATGTTAGTTTATATTAAGAATCCCAGATAGAACTCCAGCAATTTTCCATCAGCCTCAAGGGAAATAAGGATTAGGAATCCTGGCCAGGTGTGGTGGCTCATCCCTGTAATCCAAGCACTTTAGGAGGCCAAGGCAAGTGGATCACTTGAGGTCAGGAGTTCAAGACCAGCCTGGCCAATATGGTGAAACCCTGTCTCTACTAAACAGACAAAAATTAGCCAGGCATGGTGGTGGGTGCCTGTAATCCCAGCTACTCAGGAGGCTGAAGCAGGAGAGCCACTTGAACCTGGGAGGTGGAGAGGTTACAGTGAGCTGAGATCGTGCCACTGCACTCCGGCCTGGGCGACAGTGAGACTCTGTCTCAAGAAAAAATATTAGGAATCCTCTTTGTCTGACTCCTCTGTACCCTCAAAAATCAACAACAACCAAAAACTACATACACAACTTACATGTGGCAGAGGCCCCAGAAGAGGCCACAAAAGATGCCTCAGGAGACCTGCTGCAATGCTGGGCAAGTGGCTTAGGCCCCTGCACATTACCCATTTTCCAGGGCTGGCTCCAGGATTCTGGGTCAGAGCACTGTGCTCAGCCTCCAAATTAGGGTCTCTTCAGGGCCAGTGTAGTGCTTCCCAGAGGATACACTAGCATCATGGGGTGCTTTCCCTGAAAAGAGCTTAATAGAGGTTTTGAAAATGCAGCAGTCTCCATCACAGTGTATATTAACAGAGCAAACACTACAAGAAGCCTTGCACCTGAAGCTTTGTTTTATCTGCACTGTTCAAACTCACCTAACCATGGAACTTTGCCTACCCTGGAAAAAGGGAGAGAGAGAAAGAGACTATTTGTATTATGTAGTGCTCTTATTCTGCAGATCACACTTTGGGTGTTCCTGGTCTGATAGGATTTATTGATGAATACAGAAAATATCAGCTCTTGCATTCTTTTTTTTGAGACACTGTCTTGCTCTGTCAGGCTGGAGTACAGTGGCACGACCATAGCTCACTGCAGCCTCAACCTCTCCTAGGCTTAAGCGATCTTCCCACCTTAGCCTCCTGAGTAGTAGCTGGGACCACAGGTGTGTACCACCACACCTGGCTAGTTTTTAAAAATCTTTTGTAGAGATGAGGTCTTGCTCTGTTGCCCAGGCTGGTCTCGAACTCCTGAGCTCAAGCGATCCTCCTGCCTTGGCCTCCCAAAGTGCTGAAATTACAGGTGTAAGCCACTGCACCCGGCCAGCTCTTGCATTCTTGATTGGGGTATTTGTGAGAAGCCAAGTAGTTGTCAAGAATCTAGGTGGAAAATCCAGACTCATGTCTAACCCTGGCCCCAGCCCTACAGCATTGAACATCCCCACACATGAGCTTCGGATCAGTGGCCATCAGCCCAACTGACTCTGTGCCATCTTCCCTTATTGTCTGGGCTTCTAGGAATTAGAGGGGCCAGGTATGTGGATAGGGTTGGATTTTGTGGTGTTTATATGATTATTACAATGTCCTCATTTTCTTGAGAGTTACACAGACTGTTGTTCTTTTCCTCTTAGCTCAGAGGCTCAATATGGCAGGAAAGCTAACTTTAGGTTCTCAGCAAGAAGTTGGAAGAGGTCAGGGAGAAGTCCTTGGGGAGGAGGAACCAAGGAGATATGAAAGGTTTCTTGAAGTCCTATGGTTACTCTTAGGCCAAGCCTGAACCTTGAAACACCTAGATTTTTAGAGGATTCAGACCAGGACACCACCTGCTATCACTGAGATGCAAAGACATTGTCCTTGAAGCAAAGGACCTTGTTGCTCGGAATGGGGAGAGAGCTTGAGCTTTTTAAGTTGGCTTTTGAAAAGATACTCTTGTACTTAAGCCCCTCCTTGACCTGCTTCTCTGTTAATGGGCTCTCCAGAAAAGAGCTTGGCTAATACTCTCTGAGTGTCTTCTTCAAGATGTAGAGTTAATGTCAGTGCTTTTAAAATCTGTTGAACCTGTGTGCCCAGGATAAACTTTTGCAGCTCTTGACAATCTGAGTGAGTTCATTTGTAGTCCTGAGTTTTGTCTTTGGGAGTGCAGAAGGTGAAAGAAACCTTGAATCACCTGGACACCGACCTGAGAAGAAGAGTGAGAAAGGAAGTGGATAACGCCCTCAGTTGGAAGTAGTGTGCTCTGAGTACCTTTGTTAACAATGCTAAGAAAACAGCTTTGGCAAAGTAAGGGGTCCTGTAGGGAGAACAGGAGTGGGTTAGCTGCTCCAGTCCCTCGAGGACTGTCCTACTTGTCTGATCTGTTTGCTGGGGATCTGCATGCCCCAAGAGGACTGTTTGAATGCTTAGCACGTAATATGCTTTGTACATCTTGTGAGACTATCTTCCCAAATTTTAAGAACCATGCTTAACACATAATATGCTTTGTACATCTTGTGAGACTATCTTCCCAAATTTTAAGAACCATTGTTATGAATAATATGCAAATGCATTTTAAAGCATTATTGAATTCATACTTATTTAATTGTGTACTTTTTGTTTGTTTGAGACAAGGTTGTACTCTGTTGCCCAGGCTGGAGTGCAGTGGCATGATCGCTGCTCACTGCATACTTGAATTGCTGGGCTCAGGCGATCCTCCTGCCTCAGCCTCCCGAGTGGCTAGGACTATAGGCATGTGCCACCACACCTGGCTAATTTTTCAATGTTTTGTAGAGACAGGGTCTCACTATGCTTCCCAGGCTGGTCTTGAATGCCTCACCTCAAGCAGTCCTCCCTCTTCTGCTTCCCAAGGTGATAAGATTACAGGAATGAGCTACCATGCCTGGCCTGTATTTTCTCCATCAACAGATTCTATTACTCTACTCTACTCTACTCTACTCTACTCTACTCTCTACTCTCTACTCTCTACTCTCTACTCTCTACTCTCTACTCTCTACTCTCTACTCTACTCTACTCTACTCTTCTCTACTCTACTCTACTCTACTCTACTCTACTCTACTCTTCTCTACTCTCTACTCTCTACTCTCTACTCTCTACTCTCTACTCTACTCTACTCTCTTCTCTACTCTCTACTCTCTACTCTCTACTCTCCTCTCTACTCTCCTCTCTACTCTCCTCTCTACTCTCCTCTCTACTCTACTCTACTCTACTCTACTCTACTCTCTACCCCACCCCACCCCACCCCACCCCACCCTACCCTACCCTACCCTACCCTACCCCACCCTACCCTACCCTATACAGAAACAAGTCTGAAAATTTTAGATGCTTAAAAGAGGTCCTTGTGCTTTCTTCAAAAGGCTGTAATATATTATAAAATTGCTTGCCCCCCAGTAGTCATCTCTGGTTGGTTACCTATCTTGGTTATGTAATTATTCTGAAAGGTTCTGGAAAGTTTGAACTTCTTGCCACAAACCTTGACTGTTTGCCTGCATTGGAGGGGAGGGTTAGAAGAGAGAAGAGGGGTAAGATTGGAGGACAGTTCACTCATCACTCAGAGGGCTGAAGTTCCATTTAGCATCACTGATCTCCTGATACTAAAATGTCCAAGCAGAGCCTCCCTGCTTCGATATAAAGTGCTGCCTCCTTCCCTCAGGATGTTTCCTCCACAAAGCAGCTGACTTCCAATGTGGCAAGAGCTCCTATTTTTCTTGACTCAAAATTGCCACTGCCTTATGGATTTCAGAACACTTCCATAAACATCATCCCATTTCATCTTCACAGACACTTCTCAGTTTAGGCTTAGAGAAACTATCAGACTTACTTAAGATCACACAATTCGTGGAGAAATTGCAGCAAGAACACAAAACTTTGGGTTTCAGTAGCTCTGAACCATGACATATGAGTGTCTTTAGTAGGTCATACCTTAGTGCCCTTTCAAATGGGCATTATTTAAATGTTTGCTCAATATCTGTTTAGAGATGAGAAGATGAACACCTGTGAAAGAAGAGTAGAAAAGGAAGGTGTGGAGGCAGCACCCAATTTTTCATGTTTTCCTCAGAAAGACCAAAGCCCAGCAGCTAACCATGGATGAATTGATTATCTTTTGTTACTCAAGCATTCCCCTTAGAAATCATATTAGGACTTTTTTCTTGAGTGTAAGTGACTAAAAACAACTCAAACAGGCTTAAGCAAATGTATTGACTCATTCAAAGGAAAAGTCCAGGGATGTACCTCACTTCAGGCATAAACTGGGTCCAGGGGCTTGAATGATGTCACCAAAACTCGTCACTTTTGATCCATCCTCTAGTAGGGTCACCCCACTGAGGGCAGCAAGAAGTCATCAGAAGTTCTTGGCGCGTATCCTATCCTCAGCAGCTGCAATAAAAAGAATCTTTCTGACAGTTCCCAAAAATGTCCCCAAGGGTTGACTGTCATGGGATTGATTTAGTTATTTGCCCAACTCTAAATCAATCACTATAATCAGTAGTGGTTGGTCAGATAGATTGGCCACATCTGGGTGCATGCTAGCTCCAAGAGCCCAGCACACTTGGACCTCCCGTACTGCATGAGTTAAGAATAGGAGAGGTGGTCACCAAGGAAAATATGGATTCTAGTGCCAGACGACAAAGAAATGGATGCTGGGCAGGCCAAAGCAATGAATTTCTACTGAAGAAATGTTCCTCTAGCCCCGAACACCCGGCAGCTTACCAAAATACTGCTTTAAACAACATTCCAGACACTCCTTCAGCAGAATTCCAGTCAATACAATTTTCTGTATTCTACTGCATTATAGTTTGGTACCCTGGGCAGCTTCTCAGCTAGATCCCCTTTATTCCAACTCTGTCTTTGCCAGGTGAGGAAGTTGCAGAGTAGAGGGACATGGCCCAAGTTACACAGCCAGGATAAAGAGGAGTTCAGACCAGATCCTGTTCCCAGACCATTGGCTACTGAAACCAGGAAGCACTGCTGACCCTGGCACTTGGGCCAGCCCAGCAGCACAGCCTTGCTTGTCCCATGACCCAGCCAAGTTCTGTTAGGACCCACGATTAGTATAGATTATAGCACCAAAAGATCTCCAGGTTCTGGAATTGGTCCATTTTGGCCAGTGCTATGGTCTGAATATTCGTATCCTCTTCAGATTCGTATGGTGAAATCCTAACCCCCAAGGTGATGGAATTAAGAAGTGTGGCTTTTGAGACGTGATTAAGTCTGAAGAGCAGAATCTTCATGAATGAGATTAGTGTCCTTATAAGAGACTCTTCCCCACTTTCTTTTCCACCTGGAGGACGCAGCAAGAAAGCACTACCTGCAAACTAGGAAATGGGTCCTCCCTAGATACTAAATCTGCTGGCACCTTGATCTTGAACTTCCCATCCTCTAGAACTGTGAGAAATACGTTTCTGTTGTTTAGAAACCATCCAGTCTATGGTATTTTGTTATAGCAGCCTGAACAGACTAAAACCTTCCAAGGTAATCATACCCTATTTTAGGCTCTGCAGAGGGTGCACCAGTGTGGGCACTGCTGTGGACTGTGTCTAGTATTCAGAATATGTGCATTGATTTAGGTAAAAAATATTCTTAAGAGTCCCCAAAGAGTGATCATCTGGAAGGATACACATTGTGTCATTAATAGAAGTAGTACAGGCCTGTGAGATTGGGAAGGGTACTTTCACTTTTGGCTTTATGTATTCTCTGTTGCTGGAATTATTTAGAGGCAGGTGCTGAGCCACAGTGGGATATCTGGAAGAATCACACTTGTACCTGAACACAGAGTTTGAGATAGACGGGCAAAGTGTCTCTGATGAGGAGCTCAGAGGCAGGGTCGTTAGGGAGAAGACTCTGGACCCAAGCATAAGGCTACCACATACCCAGAAAAATTAAGATCTTTATTTTTATTTTTATTTTTTGGAGAAAAAGTCTCACTCTGTCACCAAGGCTGGAGTGTAGTGGTGTGATCTCAACTGGCTGCAGCCTTGACCTCCTGGGGTCAAGTGATCCTCCCACCTCAGCCTCTTGAGTAGCTGGGACCACAGGCATGAGCCATCACACTTGGCTAATATATATATATATATATATATATTTTTGAGACAGAGTCTCACTCTGTCATCCAAGCTGGAGTGCAGTGGCATGATCTCGGCTCACTGCAACCCTGGCTAATTTTTTAAAAATTATTTTTTATAGAGACAGGGTCTCAGTATGTTGCCCAAGCTGGTCTTGTACTCCCGGACTCAAGTGATCCTCCTGACTCAGCCTCCCAAAGTGCTGGGATTACAGGCATGAATCACTGTGCCCGGCCAAAAGTTCTTTAAAGGATGAGGACCTTTTCTTTCAGTGGCACTGACCCTAATAGGGAATGTCACTTGCTACACTGGTCCTCACACCATCAAGACTGTCGACCAGTGGGCACGATAGTTACTGGCCTGGCCACTTCCCTTCTGGGCAATCTTACAAGGCATAGGAGAAAAACAATCACTCAACTGGCCACACTTAGATTTTTTTTTTTTTCATCTACACCTCCTCAAAGGAACACACCTAGATTTTGACCTAAAAGGGAAATGACCAGCTTATTGTCGAGGCTTCACTCCAAATGACTTTAAACTTATTTCAATTATCAAATCTGTCCTGAAATGATAATTTGTCATTTTGAGGACATCTAGAAGAATAAAGTTATGTCCTAAAGTCAACAGAGGGTTTCCTAAATTTTTATAAAAAAGGTCTCCTTTGTTAAAATGAGGATTTTGGCAGGGTGCAGTGGCTCACGCCTGTAATCCCAGCACTTTGGGAGGCTGAGGCAGGTGGATTGCTTGAGGTCAGGAGTTCAAGACCAGCCTGGCTAACATGGTAAAACCCCGTCTCTACTAAAAATACAAAAATTAGCCAGGTGTGGTGGCAGGTGCCTGTAATCCCATCTACTTGGGAGGCCGAGACAGGAGAATCGCTTCAGCCCAGGAGGCCGAGGTTGCAGTGAGCTGAGATTGTGCCACTGCATCCAGCCTGGGTGACAGAGCAAGACTCTGTTTAAAAATAATAAATAAATAAATAATAGTAAATAAAAAATAATAAAATAATATTTTATTTTAAATAAAATAAATAATAAAATAATAATAAAATAAAATAAAATAAAATAAAATGGATTTCACTTTTCCAGGTGGTTACTTTGAGGAGAATGTTGTTCCTTTGCATGAGACTCCCTTTACACCATTGACCTGAGAATACCTGGTGGCTCCAACTGTGCTTGGAACTCACCTTCTTGCTCCACTCTCCCACTGCTGATTCCTTCCCAGAAAGGGCCTGGATCCATCCCCACCTTGACTTCATCCTTTCTTTTCTTACACTAAGTGAAATCTCCAGTGGCTGGACTGGTAGTGGCCATGGATGTGTCTTTTTAATCATTAGTAAATCTAAGGACCCTGGTAGTTCTGGGCCACTAAGTTTTTTCTTATGGAGTCTACAAGAAAGAGAAAGAGGTGGTGATGGGACATAAAATAGACTCATCTTTTCTTTCCTATTTCCCCTTATCCGCATAAGCAAAACCTTTTAGAAAACTGAAAATGAGATGTACCTGGAATAAGATGGAATGGAACTCTAAACCTTCAAGAGATAGGCACTGGAAGGAGATGTCCAGAGGGGCAGGAGTGGGGCACAGGAGTGTGGAGGCCAGCTGCAGACAGGACAGTGCAGCTGGCCAGGAATATACTGTGTGTCCCCTTGGGGGCCTTTTGATTGCATTTCTAGTACTCCCTCCCTCTGGCCCTCCAGCTCCCTCCTTACTCCCCTTTAATGCTCTGCCCCAGCCTGGTTTCAAAATGAAGGACTGGGAACAGGATGACCTTTTTCTCTTCTGCATTAAATTGATAGAAATGATAGCAAATATATTTTGTAAATCAATTAATGAATTGCAAACATGAAAACAACAGGGAACTGTCTTGCTGGAGCAGAAATAGCAAAGCATTCCTAAAAGAAGGATGCAGACAGGAAACCTAAAGTAAATCATACTTGAAACCATAAGCAAGGCTGCTCCTGTGTCAAGAAACTGTCTAAGCCCAAGACTTAGAAGAGCGCCAATCAAGAATTATGAAACATCTGAGACAATAATACCATGAAAGAAAGACAAACAACTCAGCAAATGAAAGTCCTTCCTGAGGAGGCAGTGTAGATGGGAGGTAGAGGGCTGAGCCATACCCTCCCTTAAAGAATCCCTTGCAACCTGGGCATGCCCACTTCCCAGTAGACTGGCTCTTCCCAGCATGGTAACCAGTGGTGGTTGTGCTGAGCAAATGCTTCTGTGATGGGGGAGATGCTGGCAGGGATGTATGCACACAAAAATGCTGTGGATAGTCTGGATTTCTTGCTAATGTGGGCTGGGGTGTTGGAGTCTTGGGTCCAGGATGCTCCTGGAAGAAGGGTCAGTCTTTGCAGCCCGAACTGTGAAGTTGAACTCCCAAGTTAACACTTGCAAATTCATTCATTGCCTACTAAGCAGTGGGCAGGTTGGCTATCCACTCTTTCTCATCTCTGTGTCTTTAAAGTCGTGATTCTCGAGGGAGGGGAGGGAGGGGGGAGCATGCCTTCCTGAGTAAGAGTATCAGGGTCATTTATTCTCTCCCTCTGATCCCAGCAGCTATAAACTCCATCCTGCTCCCTCCTCAATTCTGATATGCTTTCTCTAGGGTGTATGTGGTGTACACCCCGACTGAAGAGACATGTTTTGATATTCAGCAGGGCTGAGGTAGTTAAAAATTTAGAGAACCACCATTTTTAGGTAATTGTGATTCTTTCCAATTTGTATAAATCACCTATCTGGTAAAAACTATCTTCCTTATTCTGATGACCCAAATGCATCTCTCTCACCAGAGCTCTTAAACTGTTTCAGAATTACAGCCCAGCTTTCTGCCCTTGAAGACCTCACAGGAATGAGAAGCCTAAATGTCCAAAGCAGAGCTCATTTTATCTTGCTTCCAGAGCTGCTCCTCGGCCTACATTTGTTTTCTTGGTGGATGATAGCTCAATCCAGAAATCTTGGACTATTTATTTTATTATTTATTTATATAGAAGATGCAAGGTGAGCTCTTGGAGTCCTCTTTTGCTCTACCCTCTCTTATTTCCCATATTCTACACCCCCCAGCCCCTCCCTTCACACACATCTTTTTTCAGAGACAGGGTCTTGCTTGGTTGCCCAGGCTGGAGTGCGGTAATGCAATCATGGCTCCTTGCAACCTCAACCTCCAGGGCTCAAGCAATTCTCCCGCCTCAGCCCCCTGAGTAGCTGGCACTATAGATGCATGCCACCATGCCTGGCTAATTTTTAAATTTCTTAAGAAATGGGGTCTCACTGTATTGCTTAGGCTGGTCTCAAACTCCTGGCCTCAAGAAGTCTTCCCACTTCAGCCTCCCAAAATGCTGGGTTTACAGATGTGAGCCACCATGCCTGGCTCCTACACCCTTTTCATCAGCCTCCAGTCATTAATTCTACCTCCTTAGTAGTTCTCATCATTATCCCTTTTCTCCACATCCATGGACACTTGTTTAACCATTTCATTAATTTAGGCATCCACAGTCTCCTGATTGGTTTCTCTGACTCTAATCTTGCTCCCTCCCATTCATTTTCCTCTCTGCTCTCCAGATCTATCTCAGTAAAACAAATCTTACCAGGCCACTTCCCTGTTAAAGTCTTCACTGTAAAGGGGAATAGGGAATTTGTATCAGAAGTTCTAAAAATCTTCATTGCCTTTGATGGGTATGATTTCCTTGCTAGAAGTTTATCCTAAGGAAATAATCAGATGTTTGGACAAAGGTTTGAGTACAAAGATGGTCACAGGAAAAATCTAACCATTTGATATTAGGAAATTTGTCAAACCAAAGGACATTTATAAGATGAAATCTTATATAGCCATTCTATGTTGTGAGCTACAGAGAATTTAAAAATATGCTGGGGACAGCTTGGACCAGGTGGTGTCTTTGCTGATCCTCATGGTACCCTTGGCATATCTCCCTCAGAGCATCGGAGGACTTATCCCACTGTGTCTGCCTGTTCTTGGTTCTTCCCCACTGGGTTATAAGGTTCTGGAAGGGACTGTGTTATATTTGTCTCTTTACCCCCATGTCCTGTAGCAATGCTGCCATATAGTATGGTGTGGGAGTGGAATGTCCTTAAGGATAATTCCGCTTCAAGATCTGATACACCCTTAAGTGGTATATCCAAAACTGAAATCAATGCTCCTCCCAACCCCTACCCCAAAAAATCTCAGACCCAGAATTTTATTCCTCCCCTCCATGGCAATCTCCATGAAAGAATCATCTTTGGTGGCCTTGGAGGTACCAACCTTTCTCAGACTGGTGAAGAACATGGTGTGGTGTGATCCTATCCCGTAGCTCCTTAATCTTCCCTATATCCCAGTACCCAGATTTAAAAAAAATAGGGCTCAGGCTGGGCTCTGAGGTGAGGGAAGAGGAAAGTTGGGGCTAGCCAGGGCCCTGAGGCATGGGCAGGGCATGGTGTGATATGGTAAGGGGTGGGAGTGGGCAGGAGAGACTGCCTGGGTGAGGCTTGCCTCAGATGGAGAAGCCTGACCTGGATCCACTTGCTGCCTGTAGGAGCTCAGTCGCCAAAACCTGTCTGGCCTAAAGACAGGCACAGTTTGATTTAATAGTTGGTGCTGACCTCACTTGAACATTAAATCAATAAATGCCAACTTAATGGAGCTGTTGCTGGGAAACTAAGGAGTATCAAGTATCCAATATCTGCACAGAGGAGATTGTTTTGATCTGTTTTGTTTTTCTAAAGCTGCAACTTGCTCCTTGGTGCCCTTTAGGTTATTCCTTTTTGGTAGGAAAGTGGCTCCCACACTCTCCTCTCCACCCACCCTTTGAGGAGGCTTGGAAATGCACTCAGCAGCTGCCCCCATGATAAGCTGAAGGGCCTGTCCTGTCCAGGTTGGCAGGTCCTCCCAACAGGCAGAGTGAGGAGTTCATGAATGAGGGAGGAGACTATGTGTCTCAGAAGGAAAACTCTAGAGGAAAAACACTTGAGTAACAATGCCCGGTTCAACCTCTGGATCTCTCTTGCAGCTTGCTGAGACTCTATTTCCAGCTGTACTGTGTAGCTCTCAGCGTGGGTGCCTTTTATCCATCACTGGTGTCATGCCAGGTCATCTTCATCTTTTCTTAGCTAGCTGAGGAGGACAGTCATCCAAGCTGGGGTCTCCTCTCCTGTGTGTCTCTCCTAGGGACGGAGTTGCCAGGCTTTGTGCTTGTTTTACTTCCTCTCCAGCCTTTCCTTCCCCTCCCTTTCCTCTTCCCTAGGTTGGCCATAGCAGAGGTTGTGTTGGAGGGTGGTACTGGCTTTTGGGAAAAAGAGGACAATCCCCATGTTCTTCAACACGGCTGCCAAAAACACTACCCAGAAACAGGCTGGGAATGGGGCCTTGAATGCCAGCTGTTGGGTGCCAGCCTTGCAGCCAGCTCTGCCAAAGCATGTGGTTATGATTGTCTCCTTTCTTCTGCTTCACAGCCAGTCATAAATGCCATCTCCTTGGATGTCTGAGTCCCTTGGAAACTGGGCTCTGAACTCAATTCCACTGGGGTTGACCATGGGCTATGCTTTCAGAATTTCCACCTAGGCCTCCAGTTTCCTTAGAGCAAAAGGAAAACAAATTGTGAAAGGGGAGTAGCAGAGTGGGAAGGTGGTCTAAGGACAGCTGTTCTGACCTGAGTAAAATTACATCCATGATGGGAGGCAGCAAGTGCAGCACCTTCCACACCTGAAACCATCACTTAAATAGCACTTCATGGTTTGGAGACTGTGACAGTTTCCTAGGAGGCTATAACAGAGTACTATAAACTGGGTGGCTTAAAACAACAGAAATTTATCATCTCACAGTTCTGGAGGCCAGAAGTCCAAAATCAAGTTGCTGGCAGTTGGTTCCTTCTGAGAGTTCTGAGGGAGAATATTTTCCTTGCCTCTCTCTTAGCTTCTGGTAATCCCAGACATTCCTTGGCTTATTGATGCTTATAGATGTCCTTTGAATAGTAGATGCAATCCTCCATTTTCATATGGTGTTCTCCTTGGGTCTCTGTCTTCATGTCTGTCTTCTGTTAAAGATACCAATCATATTGAATTAGAAGTCCACCTATTCCAGTATAACCTCATCTTATCTAATTAAATCCTCAACAACCCTATTTCTAAATAATGTTACATTCTGAGGTTCTGGGGTTACGACTTCAACATATCTTTTTTTAGGGGATATATAGTTCAACCCATAATGGAGATCAAAGGCTGAAGGATTTGCAGCAAGCAGATCTGGGAGTTATGTGGGTAACTTCAAAGACCTGCTAAAACAGTGGTCTTGTTAATTCTACAGGGAAAGCCATCTGAACTCCAAGGCTTCATAAAACTGTATTTGTATGTATTGTATTAGTGAAGACTTCGGTGGCAAGTCATAGAAATTAACTTAAATCAGTTTAGGTTGCAAACGATGGAAACTCAATTCCAGCTGGTTTATACAAAACAATAAGAAAAGAAATTCGGCCAGGCGTAGTAGCTCACACCTGTAATCCCATCACTTTGGGAAGATGAGGCAGGTGGATCACTTGAGGTCAGGAGTTTGAGAACAGCCTGCCCAACATGGTGAAACCCCATGTCTACTAAAACTACAAAAATTAGTCGGGTGTGGTGGTGGGCACCTGTAAACCCAGCTACTCAGGAGGCTGAGGTAAGAGAATTGCTTGAACCCTGGAGGTGGAGGTTGCAGTGAGCCGAGATTGCACCACTGCACTCCAGCATGGGCAAAAGAGCAAGAGAGCAAGACATCATCTCACAAAAAAAAAAAAAAAAAAAAAAAAAAAAAAAAAAGAAAGAAATTCAATGTAATGAATTGTAATTCAAGTAATGACAAAAACCACGATTATTTTTGTACCAGCCTAATATAACCAGAAAAATCTGGGAATGGACCTAGTTTTAGGTAGAGTAGAATCTAAGGTTCAAATTATGCATTTGGAAGTGTCTCTCCTCCCTCCTCCCTTCTTCCCTTCTCCTCTCTCTTTCCTTCCCTTCCTCCCGCCCTGTTTTCTTCTCTCTGCTCTCTCTTTACCTGTCCTTCTCTTGGTTTGGCTTGTTTCTGCTTGGTTTCATTCTGCAGGTAGGGTCTCTTCGCAAAGAGGGTTTTAAAATGGTGGCTGAACATTCTGAAAACAGCATCTCGGTTTAGCTACCCCAGCAGAATGAGAACTTCTCTTCCCAACTCCCTAGATCAATCCTGGGGAAGACATTGATTGGCCTTGCTTGAGTCATGTGCCCATACACAAACCAATCATTGTGGCCAGGGGGATAGGGTGACTGGCCAGTCTGGATCATGAATTCACCTTCCGGGGGCTATCCATGACAATTTGTCCTACTAGATAGGACCTTATGAGAATCTGGGGAAAACCAAAGAAGGGGGAAACAAGTTACTAGACTAACACTATAGCTAGTACAGTCCACTATATATTCCAACTAGCTTAAAGAAAAGGGGGAATTTTTCTTAAGGATACAGGGATATCTTGTGGAATACGAGGGAAGGCATACAGCTGGGCCTTTGGAGAGAACTTGGAAGCTCTCAGGACCCTGGCAGCTTCTTTCTGCCCAGATGCTTCATTCTCTCTCTCTGAAATCCTCCTTTTTCTGCTTCTCAGTGTACCCAGTGGGAAGAAAGTAGTGTCTCTACAACCTCCCAGTTTTTATCTTCTTCATTCAAGGGACCAGCCTAATTTAAATGTCCAAGGAAAGAAAGCTGATTGACCCAGCTTGAGTCAGATTTCCACCCCCTAATCAATTGTGTTCAGTGTGTGTGGGGGAGGGGGGCATACACCAGAAACATAACGTACCTAGAGGAGAAGGATCCAATATGTGTCAGTTTTAATCTCCTGTAAGTGTAAAAACTCCCTAGAATCATCTTAAGGATAATTTTATCCTAAGACCTTCATTTTGCAGATAAATGGAAGTCTCAAAAAGTTAAAGAGTTTGAGATCTCACCCATACACACAGAGGCAAGATAATGACCTAGCTATAACTAGTGCCCACGTCCCAGGATTTCCTTTCCAGCTCCTTCTACAACTCCATGTTTAGACTTAATAATTTCCATGGCTCTTGTCTATAGAGAAAAGTAAAAAGCAAATATAATCACACAGAACACACCTATGCACACACGCACACACCCACACACACACCCCACTGGCCAACAGAAAACCTGCCTTGCTCCTTCATAGCCTTTGCTTCTGCTGTCCCTCTGTCTGAGTGGTCCTTCCACCTCTGACATCCAACCCTTGGCTTGGTTAATTCCTATACATCTTTTAAAGCTCAGCTCAGTTATGACTTGCTAAAAGAAGCTCTTCTGAAATCCCAAACTAGGTCAGCCCCCACACTGTTTTGTGTTTTTCTAGTATTTCTGGATTTTCCTTCTTTTGTCATTAAGTCATCAAGAATGAAAATTTGTGTAATTTGTTCAGTAGATGCCTCCTCCTGGGTTGCAAGAGCTACAGGGCCAAGACTGTGTAATATCCCTGTGTTGGGCACCATTCTTGCACATGGTAGGTGCTTTGTGAATATTTGTCAGGAAAACCAAAAAGAATGAAACATAAGAGAACAACAAGAAAAAGAGCCTTTTCCTTTACCCTTTCTCTTGGAGCAATATTTGCCTTCTTATTCTTGTGAATTCTGGGAGATTAGGAAAAAAGCTTCTGAAATAAAGGTTATTTCAGAAGTAATTTTTATGGGAGAGCTTCCAGAATTCTTAGCCTCAGTAATGATAATGGCTAACGTTTTGGAGCAGCTACCATCTGCCAGGCTTGGCAGTGCTAAGTGCATTGTCCCTTTTAATCCTCGCATGAACTCTTTGGAATAGGTACTATAGGTGCTGAGCCTGGCTCTTCAGAACAATAAGCATCCTGACAAATGACTGGTCCCTTGAAGACAGTACCGGGTCTTATTCTTTGCACCTGCCCGGAGACTAGCCAGAGGCTGAGGTGTGCTCAGTAAATGGGGATCATGGCTGAGAGGCCCTTGCAGGAAGATAGAACCTCACTCACTTCCTCTCGTTCCAGAGCAGGGGTGTGTAGAATCTGTAGGGAGACACTGGTGGGTGTTTTCACAGGAGACTGTAGTGCCCAAGCAGCTTTAAAAGGGCTAAGGGAATTTTCTGGGATGCTCTAAGCTTATATGAGAGCTGACTTTGCTTTGGGCCAAAAATCTGTGGGTGGTGTTCAGATCTGCTTCTATGTCCTTGTAAATAAAAAACCTTTGAAATGCACAACCACACAAAAAGCACCATTTATTTGAACTTTTTGAGTCTGTTCTTCCTAAGTGGATACTTATGCTTGCCACTGGAAACTGATTGATTTCTTTCTAAAGCCCTTGGTATCTGTCTTAGTCTTTTATATGGCTGTAACCATATACAATACCATAAACTGAGTGGCTTATAAGCAATGGAAATTTCTTTTTCACAGTTCTGCAAGATGGAAGGTCTAAGATCAAGGCACTGGCAGATTTGGTGTCTGGTGAGGGCTCACTTCCTGGTTTTATAGATGGGGCCTTCTTGCTGTGTCCTCCTCACATGGTAGAAGGGGTCGGGGTTCTCTAGGCACCCCCCAGTTTTTTTTTTAATAAGAATATTCACTAATCTTTTTCTGATGGCTCTGCCCCATGACATAATCATCTAAAGGCCCTACCTCCTAATACCACCACCGTGGGGATCAGGTTTCAACATTGGAATTTTGAGGGGATGCAAACATTGAGGCCATAGCAGTATCTAATGTCTCACATGATCCTTGCAGGAGCAGCCTCCTGAAGTGAGGGTGGCAAGTATCTGACAGGGTACCCACAAAGGCAGACAAGGACTCTGAGAACCAACAGGACTTTTCTGGTCTTATTCTGAGGCTAAGACAAAAACTGCACCTGAGCCAGATCTCTCAGCCTGGCAGCTCCAGGACCCCTGGGCCCTGCCACTGGCCCATCTCAACTGCCAGGACCTAGAGCATCATCAAGCTGCAGGTTAAACAGGTTGATTGGTTCTGACTTGACTGGACCTCTACAAGGACCTATGGCTGCACTTGTTGATACTTTCCCAAGGAGCCACAATGCTGAGCAATGAGGGGAGGAGCATGTGTTAGTTCATTCATTAAGTCCTAAATGTTAACTACTCTGTGCCAGGTGCTGAGCCAGGCACCAGAGATACAATGATGAACAAGACACATAAATCTTACCCTCATTGAGCTTACACCATGTGAAAGAGAAGTATGAAATAATTACACATTATTTTTTTTTAGTTTTTGAGATGGAGTTTCGCTTTTGTCTCCCAGGCTGGAGTGCAGTGGTGTGACCTCAGCTCACTGCAACCTCTGCCTCCCAGGTTCAAGCGATTCTCCTGCCTCAGCCTCCCAAGTAGCTGGGATTACAGGCACCTGCCACCATGCCTGGCTAAATTTTGTATTTTTAGTAGAGATGGGCTTTCACCATGTTGGTCAGGCTGGTCTTGAACTCCTGACCTCAAGCGATCCTCCCACCTTGTTCTCCCAAAGTGCTGGGATTGCAGGCGTGAGACACGGCGCCTCACAAATTACACATTATTCAACTGTAATTGTGAAAGTGATTCTAAGGAAAAAGTACAGAGAGCTGTGGGAAAACATAATAGGAAATCTTTGTCATTCTGTCACTATTGTCTATTAGGCTGTCACTGTTGTCATTGTCACCCCTACCCTCCCGCAGAGAGTGATTCCCATTTGCCAGAGCTCATTTATTGTCCTGAAGGTCTGTGAAAAGATGACAAAGTAGTGTTGCCTTCTTTCCACTTTCCCAAGTCTCACATGAGCACCCCTAACTGGCAGAACCAATTCATACCCACAAGCCTAGCTGTGAGGGGAACTGGGAAATGTATTCCCAGCTTTCCAACCTCTCCACCCAGGAGATGAAACAGCCAATTTAGGCCAGGTGCAATGGCTTACACATGTAAAACCAGCACTATGGGAGGCTGAGGAGGGAAGAGTACTCGAGCCCAGGAGTTTGAGACCAGCCTGGACAACAGGGCGAGACCATCATCTCTACAAAACATACAAAAAAAAGTTAGCTAGGCGTGGTGTCCTGTGCCTGTGGTCCCAGCTTCTCAGGAGGTTGAGGCAGGAGGATCGCTTGAGATCGAGGCTGCAGTGAGCCATGATTGCGCCACTGCACTCCAGTCTGGGTGACAGCAAGACCCTATCTCAGAAAAAAATAAATAAATAAAAGAAAGAAAGAGCCAATTTAAGTATCCAGCGCACACAGGGCAAGCCCAAATCTGTATGTTTTCTGCAATCTGTTTTTTAAATGGGGGTATAATTTTCATATAAACATGCACAGATTTTAAGCATACAGTTTGACAAGTTTTGCCAATGCTAACGTAACTATATCCCAGTCAAGATACAGAACATTTCCATCATGCTAGCAAGTTCCTTCCTGCCACTTTCTGGTTAGTCTCTCCGGTCTCCTGCTCAGAGGTGATGTTCTGATTCTAGCAATTTGTTTTGTGTGATAATCACGAGTCAGTATTGCCTCTTCTAGGACTTTAAATAAATAAAACCATACAATATGTCCCCTTTTTGTCTGACTCTTTTTGCTCAAACTACTAAGTCTGCCATGCTGTTACATGTATCAATAGTTCAGTCCTTAGCCGGGCATGGTGTTGCGCACCTGTGGTCCCAGCTACTTGGGAGGCTGAGGCAGGAGAATCGCTTGAACCCAGGAGGCAGAGGCTGCAGTGAGCTGAGACGGGGCCACTGCACTCCAGCCTGGGTGATGGAGTGAGACTCAGTCTCAAGAAAAAAAAAATCAGTCCTTTTTTTAATGCTGAGTTGTATTCCATTGTATGAATATATCATATCCTCTCACCAGTTGATGAATGTTCATATCATTTCCAGTTTGGGGCTATTATAGAAATAACTGCTTAAGTCTGTATTTTTTAAACAAACATCCAGCTAATTCTGATGCAGGTGGACCACATGTTGAGAAACACTGCTCTAACACGGAGAATTGAAGCTTATTGCCCAAAGCCACATAAGCAAGAAGGCTTTGATGCCAGAGCGTGGATTCAAGAGCCCATGCTCTTCCTACTTGGACAGTAGATGTCAGAAGGAGGGCCTTGAAGATAAGGCATATGTTTCATTTGTCAATTGCTGCATAACAAAATAACCAAACTTTGGTTTCAACACCAGTGATTTCTTATGATTCTGTCGTCCAGGCTGGGTGGTTCTGTGGCAGGCCAGGTCTCACTAACAACTCTTTCAGTACTGACTGAGTGGTTAAGTTAAATATTAAAAGCCAGTGCCTTTATACAAAGGCTGGGATGTAACAAAAGCCCAGCAAGAGTTTTGCCTAGGCCTTTTCTGGGCCTTAAGGCATGACAAAATAACAAAGGAATTCTTAACAGGACCCACTTGGGATTAAACAAGTTTTATTGTGGGTCTGAAGAAACTCCCCAGATCTCCACAACCAAGTTTACTGGGAGTCTGAAGGAACTCCTCTAACCTCCGTGATTTAGCAGGAGACAAGATGAAGGTAATCACCCCAGCACCTGGACCCATTTAGATTAAGTAAATTTACTGAGGCTCCAGAGGAAGGTCTTCAGGACTCAGATCATGGTTGTAGATTAAAAGAAGTTAATCACTTATGTCTTTAGATGAATACACACTTACACATAGACATTTAGTTTAGAAGGTATATAAGCTCTGGAAAACTTTGTAATTTTGAGTTGGTCTGGAAATAATTTCCAGGTCTTCTCTCTGTAACTGGTTACAGAAGTAAAAGCTCTCTTCTTCCCCAGTTCATCTGCATCTCATTATTGGGCCGCAAGAAATAGCAGCCCGACCCTCAGATTGGTCCAGGAACTGTTCTTTTGTTAGTTTTACCTGGGCTGTCTCATGCCACTACATTCAGCAGCCAGGTCCACTGGATGCTGGATGAAGCTGGGATGGCCGGGGCAGCGGGACCTTTCTTTCCATGATCTTTCATTCTTAAGGAGTCTAGACCAGCCTTCCCTTCATGGCATTGGCAGTATTCCAAGAAAAAGCTGCAAGGCACAAGTGCTTTTCAAGCCTTCGCTTGTGTCATGTTTGCTAATGCCTCCCTGGCCAAAACAAGTCACATGGCCAAGCTCAGCTTCAATGTGGGAAGCAACTATCCTAGAGAATGGCATGATTCATTTGGTGCAGGATTCATCTGGAGCGATTAATGTAACAATCTACCATTGCTACTAAGTTTATGTTTCGGAGGCAATAGGTAACTGGAGAGGGCAGAGCTAGAGAGAGCCAGGGAATTAAGAGGATTAGAGAAAATTTTGGTGGAGCCAGAAAAGGTCAAAAGGGTCTATGTTTCCCCTAGTCATCTTTGAAGGAAGAATGTGTTCCCTCTCGTCATCTTTGTGGCCCCCACAGCCCTACAGGGGTTTTACATATGGTAGGAGCTCAGGAAATATTTGCGAAGTTGAATAAAAAGTATCAATGATAAGTTGGGGGAGTTTAGGGCCTAGAGGAAGGATGGCTAAATGATAACACACTGAAAGGAGCAAGACCCCTTAAAGCGTAGAAGGGGTAAGTGCTAACAGAAGAAAAAATTAAAACTGAAATGAAGAGAGACAGATGGGATATAAAATGTAAACAAATGTTTGCTTCACAATTAAACTATGTGCCCACTCTTTCACCAATGTTTGTTTGCTAGATGCTATGCAAGGGACTAGAGCTGTGTTTCTCAAAATGTAGGTCATTAGAACAATGTGGAATACTTAGGTAGAGGGTTAGAAATGGCTGGTGGAGGTGTCTAGTGGATGGGCCTGAGACAGTGCCCCTGGCTCCATTGTCTTCTTATAACCTGTAGAGAGATCCCAGAAGTCATTGCCTGCCCCAGTCAGAGGCGACAGATATGGGCAGTGCTCTAATCATCTCATCTTGCCCTTAGCACTTCAGTGCAGGACAGAATATCTGACTGCCAACTACTGAATGCTCTTCCTAGGGGCTTTCTCTGGCTACTCCTGTTATAGAGGGAGCAGTCCCTAACCAAAGACTGACAGGAGTTGGTGGAGATTTTAAAACCAAGCCAATTATCCATTATAAATCTGGAAGCAAAGAGTGTTCATTATCCTGCTTAGTCAAATACCAGTTCTGCTGAGAAATGCAAAAGGCTAGAGCCTTGCTCATTAAGGACCAAGTCTTTCCTTGTATTTCTGTAGCTGCCTGATAGATGGGCTCCTGACTTCAATCTTGTTTCCCTTCAACCTATTTTCTGCACTTCTGAGTGACCTTAGAAATGCAAATACATTCATTAAGCTTTAAGGATGGAGATGTTTCATATTTTCCATTGTATCTTCAGTACCTAGTAAGCACTCAGTAAATATTTATTGACTGGATATTATAGGAGACTCCCAACTCATGAACAGATTATATCCTAAAATTTCTCGTGTAAGGAGGTGATTTTGAATTTAGAATACATTTGACCATCACAATGATAGGTGGTTTTTAGCTTGTCAGGCTAGCTTACAAAAACCAAGTTCAAGCCAGGTACGGTGGCTCACGCCTGTAATCCCAGCACTTTGGGAGGCTGAGGTGGGGGGATCACCTGAGGTTGGGAGTTCAAGACCAGCCTGGTCAACATAGTGAAACCCTGTCTCTACTAAAAATACAAAAATTAGCTGGGCATGGTAACGCATGCCTGTAATCCCAGCTACTACTCGGGAGGCTGAGGTGGGAGAATCGCTTGAACTTGGGTGGCAGAGGTTGCAGTGAGCTGAGATCACGCCACAGCACTCCAGCCTGTGCAACAGAGAGAGACTCCATCTCAAAAAACAAAACCAAGTTCACCCATGATGTAGCCTAATCTAATCCCAGCTTTCTTGGTAGTCATGAGCAGGAGACCATAAGGGGAGGGAGGGATGAAGAAGAAAAGGAAGAGCAAAGCCTTTGGGAATTGGATAATTTGTTAACATCTTTCTGTTTTACACTTCTATGTTTGCACTTCTGTGTGCTCTATGAGTACCTTCTCTGCTCCTGTTCCCTACCGTGCCTCATCTCCCACTGGAGCAAGCCTCCACTCCCACTCCAGGGTCCTCTTACCTTTCCCTTCTGCCGATCACAACTCCTATTTCCTGACTACAAATAATTTCAAGGATTAAGAGGAAGGTGGTCTAATTGAGCAAATTTACACCCCACATGGATGTTTAACAGCTCTTTAATCTTCCTAGAGATATTTCCAATTTTCCAAATTAGTTTAGATTAAATGAATCTCTAATTAGTGGAATTTACTGTAACAAGATAAAATGGAAAAAAATGTGATGAGAGATATTTTGGGGAGAATCTCACTGATTCTGACTTTTTTTCAGATTCTCCCGCTAGGATTAATAATCTAGATTATTCTGGATTTTTATAACTTTTTGGGTCCTTTAAAGATCCCTCCCTGCTTCTTTTTTTCCCACAACTACCGCCATAAGCCTGGTTGATAAGGGGCTATCTGAATGAGCACAGCCATAGGCGCAGGCCCACAGAGCGGGCCCTTCATTGACTTTCCTGATTTGCCTCAGCAAGTGTGCACCTTTAACCTGACCCTGCCTTTGGTGACACTTGAACCAAGCCCAACACCAAAATGTGGTCAGCACTCAAAAAACAAGAACCAGGAAAATTCAAGGGATTTTCTCACTGGACAGTCAGGGGATTTCCATTCCAACATTTGTATTCTCTTTAATTATATGTTATTCAAATGCACTTCAATTCATCTACCACAAAGAACTCTAGCCAGGGGATTTCTGCTTTTGCAGCTGTAGGAAAGAAATTGGATTAGAAAAGATTAAAGCGATCCTTGCCCAAGGTCAAACAGCTAGTTAGAAGAGAGCTCATCTCCTGGTTCCAAATCCTATGTTCTTTTGATAAAAACGTAATGCTTCGTATTATTTAAAATATAAGGTTTGGCCGAATAAGCTTGAAGATTAGCTTTTCCCTCTTGAGTCAGAGGAAAATAATAAATCTATTTCTGCAGTATTCTTCTATTGGCCTGAGCTAGTATTTCTGAAAGTATGTTGTTCCACTGAATACTATTTTTAAAATCAGCCAGGCACAGTGGCTCGTTCTTGTAATCCTAGCACTTTGGGAAGCCAAGGTGGGAGGATCAGTTGAGTCCAGGAGTCTGAGACCAGCCTGGTCAACATAAGGTGACTCCTGTTGCTAAAAAAAAAACAAAAAACAAAATTAGCCAGGTGTGGGGCCATGTGTCTATAGTCTCAGCTACTCAAGAGGCTAAGGAGGTGGAGGCTGCGGTGAGCCATAATCATGTCCTGCACTCCAGCCTGGGCCACAGAGTTAGACCTCGTCTTTTAAAGAAAATGAAGAAAAACAGTTTCAACCACAAAAGTCTACTCTCTGCCATCTTGGAGACTTATAGTGCACATTAACGTAGTAAAGTTTCCAGGAAGTTCTGCAACAATAAAATCATAAAGTTTGTTGAACTTGGCAATCTCCAAACTTATTTGGTCAAGAGTTATATCCCTTCCTCCTTCGCTCCCTCCCTCTCTTCCTTCCCTCTCTCCTTTTCATGAAACATCATTACCAAGTAATACACTTTGGGAAATATTGCATTAAGGTAAACAAAATTGAACATCAATCTATAGTAGGCCAACAATTTTCTTGTAAGATTAAGAACTTTCTAATTGTTTTAGCTGTGTTCTCTACTATGGACATTATTACTAAATGTTAATATTAAGGTATAGTCAATTTGTATCTTTGGGAAGCCTTTGATTTAACTTAGATCACCTATATGACGTCCTTTCATGGGTGATCTAAGTTAAAGCAGTAAAAGCATCATTTTGCTTTGGTGTGTGGGGAGCAGGTATACAGATCTCAGTTGCATACAGGGGAAACCAGCAGGTGGGGTATGTTTATGTTGCTTTATAGTAAATCCAAAAATTCAATAGTTGAATTCCTCCAACTTTAAATCAACACTCTTTAGAAAAATAGAATCAAGGGACACTACAATGTATTATTCACAATGTTCGCAAAGAATTCAAAATTTCTAGGCATACAAATTAATGGAAAAATGTGATTTCATACTCAAGAAAATAGAGAATCAATGCAGACCAACCTTAAGATGACTCAGATGTTGGATTTAACAGAAAAGATTGTAAAGATAAAGGTTTCAGCAAATAAAGATTTTATAAGTATTATAACAATTCATGGAGGTAAACATACATATATATGCTCATCATAAAAGAACAAATAGGAAATCTCAGCAGAAAAGTAGAGATTATAAAACAGAACAAGATGGAGATTTAAGAACCAAAACATATAGTATCTTAAATAAAAATTTACTGGAGATCATAATAGCAGAATAGGGATGGCAGAACATGGCTGGGTGTGGTGGTTCATGCTTGTAATCTCAGCACTTTCAGAGGCTGAGACGGGCAGATCGTCTGAGCCCAGGAGATGAACGCTGCAGTGAGCTATGATTGTGTCACTGAACTCTAGCCTGGGTGACAGAGCAAGACCCTGTCTCTTAAAAAAATAAATAAAGTAAAATAAAATAAAAAGGAACACAGTCACAGGAACCAGCGCAGCAATATCAAAATGGGGCATAACATTTATTTAAAGAAATAAGTGGGCGAAGTGTTTCCCAATTTGCTAAAAGACATATATTTACAGATTGAAGAAGAACCTTAATCAGGGGAAATACAAAGAAAACCATGTCTAGATACATCATAGTCAAACTTCTGAAAATGAAAAATAAAGAAAAAATATTGAAAGCATCCAGAGGAAAATAACGCATGACATATAAGCAAAAAATGATTCAAATGACTGTGAACATCTCATCAGAAACTGTGGGGGCCAATGATATTTTCATGGTGTTGAAAGAAAAAGCAACTGTCATCCAAGATGAAGATTTAATACATAGGACAATGATGTTATTAAGGATAAGGGGGAGGTGAGTAAACATATCAACCTGTAAGAGTCATACATTTTATACAAAGTAGTGTGATGTTAACTCTAAATAGAGTTAAGAGAATTTCAGGACGTATATTCCTGGGCAATCACTAGGAAATGTTGCAAAGAGGAATAGGTAAAATGCCAATAGCTGAATTGAAAATCCTAAAAACTATTCAATTAACAAAAAAGACAGCAAGAATGGAGGAAAAGAGGTACGACAAATAGGGCAAACAGAAAATCAATAGTAATATTCATACAATGGAATGCTACTTAGCAATAAAAGGAAAGAGCAACTGATCCATGCACCCACAGGAATGACTGTCAAGAACATTATGCTGAGTGGAGAAAGCCAGATGCAAGAGGGTAAATACTGTGATTTCATTTTTTATGAAATTTTAGAATGGGCAAAACCAATCTATAGTGAAAAATCATCACAACAGCGGTTGCCTCTTGGGTGTTGAGGAGTAAGTTTATTGGGAAAAGACTGTCATAAAAGAGTTTTCTAAGGTAATGGTCATGTTCTATATTACGATAGGAATTGGGGTTACACAAGTGTATGCATTTACCAAACTCATCAAATTGTACACTTAAGTTATATACATTTCATTGTATGTACATTTTACCTCAAAAAAGGAGCTATAAACAAATATTAGACTCTAGTTGAGGATATGCATGCTGAAGTGTTTAGGGGTGAAATGTACTCATTTTTGCAACTTTGAAATCCATCAATAAATAAGAATGATTGATATGTGATGTGATAAAGCAAATACAATAAAAAATTAATTATACGGTCTAGATGTTGGGCAAATGAATGTAAACTGTACAATTCTTTGAACTTTTCTGTTTTCTTAAACTTTTTTTAAATAATAAAATGTTGGGAAAAATTAACAGACCCCAAACTGAACTCATTATCACTTCCTACTCCCTTTAAGTCTACTCTTATGCTACCATTATTTGTTTCATTAAACAGCACCAGATTTTACCTAGTTGTACAAGTCACAAACTTGACACTTGTTCTTTGTTGCTCTTTCCCTCATTCTTCAGATGCAAATTATCACCAAATATTGTAGATTGCTTTTCCTACACATTTTTTTAGTCGGTGCACTTCTTCCATCATAGCTACCAATCTAGTCCATGCCATCATCATCTGTCACATTGACTACTGTATGAGCTTCCTAATGTGGCTTTCATCATCCACTATGGCCCCTTTCTGTTCCTTGTTAGAATAATCTTTAAAAAATGCAAATATGTTATCTCATTCCTGCTTAAAGTTATTCTAGGCTATTTGGATAAATCTCCAAATCCTTCATGTGGCTTAGGAGACACTTTATCTCTTGCCTATCAGCTTCATTTAAACCCATTCTGTACTTCATTATCTCAGCCTCAGCTCTCTTGGACTAATTTGAATCCAGCTATGTCTGACATACATGCTGTTTCCTCTGCTTGGAATATTCTTTCCCTTCAATTTTCTCTTTCTGGCAAATCCTTCCTTATTCTTCATGTTTCAATTTAAATGAATCTTCCTAGGGAAGCTTAGATCCCTTTCCTATTTTATGAAGTACTCTCTCAGCACTTATTACATCACCATTATTCACTATATTCCCAGAACTTAACACAGTAGGCTGGCACATGATATACGCTCCAGAGATATTTGTGCTATGGGTGGTTAAATGGGAGAGGGTATATCATTATACAGTGTTGACTTAGATGATTAGTTTGGGAAAATGAGACCATGTTTTCATACACTTGTGGGGATATGCATTAGTATGTTTTGGATTGTAAACATCGGACACCAGAATCAAACTGGTAAACAATGAGGTTCATATGGAGAGATGTCTAGCAGCAGGGTAGACTTCAGGTACAGTATGATCAGGGCTTTCACTCCATTCCTCCTCAATTGTCTTGGCTCTTCCCTTCTCATATGTTTTGTTTATTGTCAGGCTGGTTTCCCTCGTGGTTTCAAGATGAATGCCAGCAGCAACTGCAGCTTCTTTTCACGTATTTCAGGTAAGAGACCCTTGTTTCTCATTAGTCTCTCTTAAAGCCAAGAAAGAACTTTCCTAAAAGTCTTCAGCAGCCATCTCCTTGTGTCTCATTGGCTGCCATTAAATCATATACTAATTCCTGAACCAATCACTCGTTGGCTTATGCTAATCAGCCCGCCTCTGGGATCAGCTTCCTTCAATTGAAGATGCTGCATGAAGAAAGTGTAGATACCTGAACAAAACTGAGGTTCTGTTAGTAAGGATGAAGGGGAGAATGGATTCTGGAAAGACAACTAGCAATATCCACCTCTGTGTATTATTTTCCAACAGTAGCTTCTGAGAAATTGCCTTGCTTTTTTCTTCTAGATACTTGATACTTCGCTTTGGTAACTGAGATTGTATTTGACTCTGCACTGACAGTTGAAAAAGATAAATTTGTGGCCCATTCATAGAAACTGCACAGAACCCTGTGGTGTTTTTAGATTAGCTTCATTTCTGCTTCCTATTTATACTCTTACTCATTTTTCTTTTGTATCTTTTAAAAAATTTAATTTTTTCTCTATAATTCAATTTGATTACTCAAAAATTTTTTTATTATCTAGAAGATTTTTAATAGTACCCAGAATTTCATAACATAGTATTCAAAATATTGAGGATACAATAGAAAATTACCTAATGTATTAAAAAAATTAACAACCCTGAAAGAAATGTTCATGGTACTTTGTGTGAATGATTTTACTTGACTCAGAACACACATAATTGGATACTTTAGGACTTTGATATACTAAAATCTAAATCATCCAGTAATGCTATTGAATGCCTAGTCTACCAAGAATTACATATGTTTCGTTCAGATTTATCATCATTTTACTTGTAAGTTTTCACTTTTTCAAGTTGTTACTCTTTTTGAAGGCTGGTACATACTTTCTTAAGCTTCTGCTTTTGCCTCATAGAGAACGTCTGACACAGAATGGCAATTCTAAGCTTATTAAGCTGTCAGTGTTCAGGATATAGAAGTCTGTTGTTAAATTCTTAGCAGGATACTGTACAAAAAGGAGGGCCTCAATCCTGACTGATCAAGTGTGCTGGTTGCTTACATCTTTTGGAGGAACATTTCCTGAATTACATTTTGTGCTGTTGAAGTCAGTATTACTTAACTTACTACTTGAGCATAGTGTTCCTTCCTGATCCCCTTCCCTCCTCCTCAAACTCCACCAAAATAGGTACATACAGTTACTTAGTGTATGTCGGGCTCCTGTAGTCCCTTCAGTCTATCAGAAACTTCTTACTCTAAACACAGATTTGTTTTCTCTTCTTTGCCTTGGTCACTGGTGCTCTTTTACAAGGCAGAGGGCATAATGTCCCTGTCCTCATTTCTTTTCCGTTCTTTTTTTTTAAAGTTATACTTTAAGTTCTGGGGTACACATGCAGAATGTGCAGGTTTGTTACATAGGTATACACATGCCCGGTTTGCTGCACCCATCAACCTGTCATATACATTAGGTATTTCTCCTAAAACTATCCCTTCCCTAGTCCCCCACCCCGCAACAGACCCCAGTGTGTGATGTTCCCCTCCCTGTGTCCATGTGTTCTCATTGTTCAACTCCCACTTATGAGTGAGAACATGCAGTGTTTGGTTTTCTGTTCTTGTGTTAGTTTGCTGAGAATGATGGTTTCCAGCTTCATCCATGTCCCTGCAAAGGACATGAACTCATCCTTTTTTATGGCTGTATAGTATTCCATGGTGTATATGTGCCACATTTTCTTTATCCAGTCTATCATTGATGGGTATTTGGGTTGGTTCCAAGTCTTTGCTATTGTGAACAGTGCCACAATAAATATACATGTGCATGTGTTTTTATAGTAGAATAATTTATAATCCTTTGGGTATATACCCAGTATTGGGATTGCTGGGTCAAATGGTATTTCTGATTCTAGATCCGTGAGGAATCACCACACTGTCTTCCGCAATGGTTGAACTAATTTACACTCCCACCAACAGTGTAAAAGCATTCCTATTTCTCCACATCCACTCCAGCATCTGTTGTTTCCTGACTTTTTAATGGTCGCCATTCTAACTGGCGTGAGATGGTATCTCACTGAGGTTTTGATTTGCAATTCTCTAATGACCAGTGATGATGAGCTTTTTTATTCATATGTTTGTTGACTGCATAAATGTCTTCTTTTGAGAAGTGTCTGTTCATATCCTTTGCCCACTTTTTGATGGGGTGGTTTTTTTCTTGTAAATTTAAGTTCTTTGAAGATTCTGGATATTAGCCCTTTGTCAGATGGATAGATTGCAAAAATTTTCTCCCATTCTGTAGGTTGGCCTGTTCACTCTGATGACAGTTTCTTTAGCTGTGCAGAAGCTCTTTAGTTTAATGAGATCCCATTTGTCAATTTTGGCTTTTGTTGCCATTGCTTTTGGTGTTTTAGTCATGAAGTCTTTGCCCATGCCTATGTCCTGAATGATATTGCCTAGGTTTTCTTCTAGGGTTTTTATGGTTTTTGGTCTTATGTTTAAGTCTTTAATCCATCTTGAGTTAAGTTTTGTATAAGGTGTAAGGAAGGGGTCCAGTTTCAGTTTTCTGCATATGGCTAGCCAGTTTTCCCAACACCATTTATTAAATACGGAATCCTTTCCCCATTGCTTGTTTTTGTCAGGTTTGTCAAAGATCAGATGGTTGTAGATGTGTGGTGTTATTTCTGGGGCCTCTGTTCTGTTCCATTGGTCTCTATATCTGTTTTGGTACCAGTACCATGCTGTTTTTGTTACTGCAGCCTTGTAGTATAGTTTGAAGTCAGGTAACATGATGCTTCCAGCTTTGTTCTTTTTGCATAGGATTGTCTTGGCTATGTGGGCTCTTTTTTGGTTCCATATGAAATTTAAAGTAGTTTTTTCCAATTCTCTGAAGAATGTAAAAGATAGCTTGATGGGGATAACATTGACTCTATAAATTACTTTGGGGATTATGGCCATTTTCACAATATTGATTCTTCCTATCCATGAGCATGGAATGTTTTTCCATTTGTTTGTGTCTTGAGCAGTGGTTTATAATTCTCCTTGAAGAGGTCCTTCACATCCCTTGTACGTTGTATTCCTAGGTATTTAATTCTCTTTGTAGCAATTGTGAATGGAAGTTCACTCATGATTTGGCTCTCTGTTTGTCTGTTATTGGTGTATAAGAATGCTTGTGAATTTTGCACATTGATTTTGTATCCTGAGACTTTGCTGAAGTTGCTTATCAGCTTAAGGAGATTTTGGGCTGAGACGATGGAGTTTTCTAAATATACAATCATGTCATCTGCAAACAGAGACAATTTGACTTCCTCTCTTCCTGTTTGAATACACTTTATTTCTTTCTCTTGTCTGATTGTCCTGGCCAGAATTTCCAATACTATGTTGAACAGGAGTGGTGAGAGAGGGCATCCTTGTCTTGTGCGGGTTTTCAAAGGGAATGCTTCCAGTTTTTGCCCATTCAGTATGATATTTGCTGTGGGTTTGTCATAAATAGCTCTTATTATTTTGAGATACATTCCATCAATACCTAGTTTATTGAGAGTTTTTAGAAGGAAGAGATGTTGAATTTTATCAAAGGCCTTTTCTGCATCTATTGAGATAATCACGTGTTTTTTGTCATTAGTTCTGTTTATGTGGTGGATTATGTTTATTGATTTGTGTATGTTGAACTAGCCTTGCATCCCATGGATGAAGCTGACTTGATTGTGGTGGATAAGCTTTTTGATGTGCTGCTGGATTGGGTTTGCCAGTATTTTATTGTGGATTTCTGCATCAATGTTCATCAGAGATATTGGCCTAAAATTCTCTTTTTTTGTTGTGTCTCTGCCAGGTTTTGGTATCAGGATGATGCGGGCCTCATAAAATGAGTTAGGGAGGATTCCCTTGTTTTCTATTGTTTGGAATAGTTTTAGAAGGGATGGTACCAGCTCCTCTTTGTACCTCTGGTAGAATTCAGCTGTGAATTCGTCTGGTCCTGGACTTTTTTTGGTTGGTAGGCTAATAATTACTGCCTCAATTTCAGAACTTGTTATTGGTCTATTAAGGGATTCAACTTCTTCCTGGTTGAGACTTGGGAGGGTGTATGTGTCCAGGAATTTATACATTTCTTTTAGATTTTCTAGTTTATTTGCATAGAGGTGTTTATAGTATTCTCTGATGGTAGTTTGTATCTCTGTGGGATTGGTGATGATAGCCCCTTTATCATTTTTTATTGCGTATATTTGATTTTTCTCTCTTCTTTTATTAATGTGACTGGTGGTCTATCTATTTTGTTGGTCTTTTCAACAAAAGAGCTCCTGGATTCACTGATTTTTTAAAGACTTTTTCATGTCTCTATCTCCTTCAGTTCTGCTCTGATCTTAGTTTTTTCTTGTCTTCTGCTAGCTTTTGAATTTGTTTGCTCTTGCTTTTCTAGTTCTTTGAATTGTGATGTTACGGTGTCGATTTTAGATCTTTCCCACTTTCTCTTGTGGGCATTTAGTGCTATAAATTTCCCTCTGCACACTGCTTTAAATGTGTCCCAGAGATTCTGGTACATTGTGTCTTTGTTGTCATTGGTTTCAAAGAACTTATTTATTTCTGCCTTAATTTCATTATTTACCCAGTAGTCATTCAGGAACAGGTTGTTCAGTTTCCATGTAGTTGTGCAGTTTTGAGTGAGTTTCTTTTTTTTTTTTTTTTTTTTTTTACGCTTTTAGTTGTAGTTTTTCTTTTTTTTTTTTTATGATTCTTTTTTTTTCTTTTATTATTATTATTATTATTATTATTATACTTTAGGTTTTATGGTACATGTGCGCAATGTGCAGGTAAGTTACATATGTATACATGTGCCATGCTGGTGCGCTGCACCCACCAACTCGTCATCTAGCATTAGGTATATCTCCCAATGCTATCCCTCCCCCCTCCCCCCACCCCACAACAGTCCCCAGAGTGTGATGTTCCCCTTCCTGTGTCCATGTGTTCCCATTGTTCAATTCCCACCTATGAGTGAGAATATGCGGTGTTTGGTTTTTTGTTCTTGCGATAGTTTACTGAGAATGATGATTTCCAATTTCATCCATGTCCCTACAAAGGACGTGAACTCATCATTTTTTATGGCTGCATAGTATTCCATGGTGAGTTTCTTAATCTTGAGTTCTAATTTGATTGCACTGTGGTCTGAGAGACTGTTATGATTTCCATTCTTTTGCATTTGCTGAGGAGTGTTTTACTTCCAATTATGTGGTCAATTTTAGAATAAGTGCGATGTGGTGCTGAGAAGAATGTATATTCTGATGATTTGGATGATTTGGGGTGGAGAGTTCTGTAGATGTCTATTAGGTCCACTTGGTCCAGAGCTGAGTTCAAGTTCTGAACATCCTTGTTAATTTTCTGTCTTGATGATCTGTCTAATATTGACAGCGGGGTGTTAAAGTCTCCCACTACTATTGTGTGGGAGTCTAAGTCTCTTTGTAGGTCTCTGAGGACTTGCTTTATGAATCTGGGTGCTCCTGTATTGGCTGCATATATATTCAGGATAGTTAGCTCTTCTTGTTGAATTGATCCCTTTACCATTATGTAATGGCCTTCTTTGTCTCTTTTGATCTTTGTTGGTTTAAAGTCTGTTTTATCAGAGACTAGGATTGCAATTCCTGCTTTTTCTTTGCTTTCCATTTGCTTGGTAAATATTCCTCCATCTGTTTATTTTGAGTCTATGTGTGTCTTTGCACATGAGATGGGTCTCCTGAATATAGCACACTGATGGGTCTTGACTCTTTATCCAATTTGCCAGACCATGTCTTTTAATTGGGGATTTTAGCCCATTTACACTTAAGGTTAATATTGTTATGTGTGAATTTGATCCTGTCATTATTATGCCAGCTGGTTATTTTGCACATTAGTTGATGCAGTTTCTTCATAGTGTCAATGGTCTTTACAATTTGATGTGTTTTTGCAGTGGCTTGTCCCTGTTGTTTCTTTCCATGTTTAGTGCTTCCTTCAGGAGCTCTTGTAAGGCAGGCCTGGTGGTGACAAAATCTCTCAGAATTTGCTTGTCTGTAAAGGAGTTTATTTCTCCTTCACTTATGAAGCTTAGTTTGGCTGGATATGAAATTCTGGGTTGAAAATTCTTTTTTTTAAGAATGTTGAGTATTGGCCGCCCCTCTCTTCTGGCTTGTAGGGTTTCTGCAGAGAGATTCACTGTTAGTGTGATGGGCTTCCCTTTGTGGGTAACCCGACTTTTCCCCTGGTTGCACTTATCATTTTTTCCTTCATTTCAACCTTGGTGAATCTGACAATTATGTGTCTTGGGGTTGCTCTTCTCAAGGAGTATCTTTATGGTGTTCTCTGTATTTCCTGAATTTGAATGTTGGCCTGTCTTGCTAGTTTAGGGAAGATCTCCTGGATAATATCCTGAAGAGTGTTTTCTAACTTGGTTCCATTCTCCCCATCACTTTCAGGTACACCAATCAAACATAGATTTGGTCTTTTCACATAGTCCCATATTTCTTGGAGGCTTTGTTCATTCCTTTTCATTCTTTTTTCTCTACTCTTGTCTTCTCGCTTTATTTCATTAAGTTGATCTTCAATCTCTAATATCCTTTCTTCTACTTGATTGATTTGGTTATTGGTACTTGTGTATGCTTCACAAAGTCCTCATGCTGTGTTTTTCAGCTCCATCAGGTCATTTATGTTCTTCTCTAAACTGGTTATTCTAGTTAGCAATTCATCTAACCTTTTTTCAAGGTTCTTAACTTCCTTGCATTGGGTTAGAACATGCTCCTTTAGCTCAGAGGAGTTTGTAATTAACCACCTTCTGAAGCTTACTTCTGTCAATTTGTCAAACTCATTCTGCGTCCAGTTTTGTTCCCTTGCTGGTGAGGAGTTGTGATCCTTTGGAGGAGAAGATGCATTCTGGTTTTTGGAATTTTCAGCCTTTTTGCACTAGTTTCTCCCCATCTTTGTGGATTTATCTACCTTTGGTCTTTGATGTTGGTGACCTTCGGACAGGGTCTCTGAGTGGATGTCTTTTTGTTGATGTTGACGCTATTCCTTTCTGTTTGTTAGTTTTCCTTCGAATATTCAGGCCCCTGTGCTGCAGGTCTGCTGGAGTTTGCTGGAGGTCCACTCCGGACCCTGTTTGCCTGGGTATCACCAGCAGAGGCTGCAGAACGGCAAAGATTGCTTCCTGTTCTTTCCTCTGGAAGCTTCGTCCCAGAGGGGCATCCACCAGATTCCAACCGGAGCTCTCCTGTATGAGGTGTCTGTCAGCTCCCGCTGGGAGGTGTCTCCCAGTCAGAAGACACAGGGGTCAGGGTCCCACTTGAGGAGGCAGGCTGTCCCTTATCAGAGCTTGAACGCTGTGCTGGGAGATCAGCTGCTCTCTTCAGAGCAGGGATGTTTAAGTCTGCTGAAGCTGTGCCCACTGCTGCCCCTTCCCCCAGACACTCTGTCCTAGGGAGATGGGCGTTTTATCTAGAAGCCCCTGACTGGGCCTGCTGCTTTTTTTTCAGAGATGCCCTGCCCAGAGAGGAGGAATCTAGAAAGGCAGTCTGGCTACAGTGACTTTGAGGAGCTGTGGAGGGCTCTGCCCAGTTTGAACTTCCTGGCAACTTTGTTTACACTGTGAGGGTGAAACTGCCTACTGAAGCCTCAGTAATGCCGGATGCCCCCCCCCCCCCCCACCAAGCTTGTGCACCCCAGGTCAACTGCAGACTGCTGTGCTGGCAGTGAGAATTTCAAGCCAGTGGATCTTAGCTTGCTGGGCTCCATGGGGCTGGGATCTGCTGAGCTAGACCACTTGGCTCCCTGGCTTCAGCCCTCTTTCCAGGGGAGTGAACGATTTTGTCATGCTGATTTTCCAGGCACCACTGTGGTATGGAAAAAACCTCCTGCAGCTAGCTTGGTGTCTGCCCAAATGGCCGCCCAGTTTTGTGCTTTAAACCCAGGGCCCTGGTGGCGTAGGCACCAAAGAGAATCTCCTGGTCTGTGGATTGCAAAGACTGTGGGAAAAGCATAGTATCTGGGCCAGAGTGCACCATTCATCACAACACAGTCCCGCACGGCTTCCCTTGGCTAGGGGAGGAAGTTCCCCAACCCTTTGTGCTTCCTGGGTGAGGTGATGCCCCTCCCTGCTTTGGCTCGCCCTCCACGGGATGCACCCCCTGTCTAATCAGTCCCAATGAGATGAACTGGTTACCTCAGCTGGAAATGCTGAAATCACCCACCTTCTGCGTTGATCTCACTGGGAGTTGCAGACCAGAGCTGTTCCTATTTGGCCATCTTGCCAGTAATCCAAAAAATTTAATTTTAATTTATTCTCTATTATGTATTTTTGTTAAACTATATTAATTTAAAAAATAAAGTAGGCATAACCAAATAAAGAGCAAACATTTTGTTTGTGATAGGTTTCTCCCCCTCTTCATTATATTGCTTCATCCATAAATATCTAGAGGTATGGATTGCTTACAGCTCCTTCCTGCCAGCAATAGATAGGAGTTAGTTGGTAAAACCAGCCTGTCATTATTTTTCTTATTTTATTTTCATAGAATATTCCTTTTGGAATATTCTTCTTTAATATTTTGAGAAGATAAAATCAGTTTTTATTATTTTTGATGACAGAAACCAAAGTGAACCAAGAAAATCTAATAATTTCATAGCCTTTTGAGAAAAAGCATTCCTTATAGAAATTATTTATTATTTACTTTTTATTTTTTGAGATGGAGTCTCACTCTGCCACCCAGGCTAGAGGGCAGTGATATGGTCTCAGCTCACTGCAACCTCCGCCTCCCAGGTTCAAGCAATTCTCTTGCCTCAGCCTCCCAAGTATTTGGGATTACAGACACATGCCACCACGCCTGGCTAATTTTTTGTATTTTTTCAGTGGAGACAGGGTTTCACCATGTTGGCCAGGCTGGTCTCAAACTCCTGATCTCAGATGATCCACCCGCATCGGCCTCCCAAAGTGTTGGGATTACAGGCGTGCCTGGCCAGAAATTATTTTTAAAAAGATAAAATTGAACTGGCCCCTACTTATGAAAGTACTGCCCTGTTCTTATCCTTGCTGGGCATTGTGTTTTGTTGTTTAAAGTATTATGCCCCAAAATCATTTGGAAAAAAACAAAGTTAGATCCCTTTCTTTTTCCATATACCTAAATAAATTCTAAGTAGGTAAAAGATTGAAATGTAAAATGTAAGATCATAAAAGAAATTTTGAGTGAATGTGTAATCTTAGAGAGAGAAAAAACTTTCATGGCATGGTACCAAAGGTAGAACTCATACAAGGAAACACTGATTACAAATATTAGTTAACATTTATTGAGGTGTTACTCTGTGCTGGGCCACGTATTGAGGACGTGTACTATCTCATTTTGTTCTCACATCAAGCCTATGAAGTAGGTGTTATTATCACTGTTTTATGGTACAAAAAAATGAGGCACAGGGAAGTCACACTGGCGGGAAGTGACTGAGTTAATATTTGGATCTCATTAGTCTGACTCCAAATCTTGGAAACATAATGGGACATGATACAAAATAGTATTTACTGTGTATACCTGCCATTTCTTCACCATAGGGGTATTGAAAAAGCCAGAGGAGTTATCGTCGGTACAAGTGCTTGGTGAACTGTGAAAGATTACCTAGTGTTAGAGAGCAGGTCACCTCACTGCTTGTCAGGGTAGAACAAGGGACAGCAGCCAACATCCGGGTCTCCACAACTGCCTAGCAGCCTCCTCACCTTCTTCATCTGGCTGCTTTCAGTCCCTCTCATTTACTTATTTATTTATTTAACTTTATTATTATTTTTAGAAACAGGTTCTGGCTCTGTCACCCAGGCTAGAGTGCAGTGGTGCAATTATGGCTCACTGCAGCCTCCAACTCCTGCGCTCAAGTCATCCTCCCACCTTAGCCTCCTGAGTAGCTGGGACTACAGGCACACGCCACCATGCTTGGCTAATTTTAGTACTTTTTGTAGAGACAGGGTCTTGCTGTGTTGCCCAGACTGGTCTCAAACTCCTGGGCTCAAGCAATCCTGCTGCCTCAACCTCCCAGAGTGCTGGGATTACAGGCACGAGCCACCGCTCCTGGCCAGTCCCTCTCATTTAAACGATTGTTCCTCATTTGTCTGCATGGAACCACCTCAGCTAATCCAGGTGCCTCCCTAATCCTGCCAAAAAACCTGGAAAAGGGTCTGCTTCTTATTGTCTGGGAACAAAAGGGCATAGATTTCACACTTGAAAGATGAAAGAAAATTGAATCCAGACATGAATAGTAGCTCTCAATCACTTGGCAGTTAGCCATTTTTTCTTTCTTTCCTGCTTTTTTTCCAGATGATAGACAAATATGCTTAACCCTCACAGCTTGCATAGAGTTGGGTACAGAGACAGACTGTTAGAAAATTGCTAATTTAAGCCAACTTTTAGTTTAAAATTTACGGGAAGGAAATATTTGTAAAGACCCTATTGCTATTGCCAAAGAGTTTGTGGAACATCACATTTGGTGATGTAATGCTGGAAACCATTCACTCCTCTAATGTTTCATTCATAGTAATTCTCCAAAGTGTTTGTTTTGGCTTATTACTACTATTTAGGTTGGTGCAAAAGGAATTGTGGTTTTTGTCATTACTTTAAAACCGCAATTCATTTTGCACCAACCTAATAAAAATGAGAAAGAAAAATAAACCTTGCCCATTTCTAAAGGCATTGGTAAATACAAACTACTGTCATTGACAAGCCTTGGCATGGTAAAGACACATAATTTCCAAATCTGCTACATTCCAGTGGATAAATGAATAATCGGGAGTTATGAGTGGCTCCCCAGTGGGAAGAAAATTTTTGGGATTACTGATCACAAGAAGAAAAATTTCAAAATTTCCAGTATTTGTTACTTTAGATTGCTTTCCATCTTTGGGAAATCTACCCTTACCAGAACTAGAGACCATTTCCAAGGAAAAAAGGAGAAAAAAAGAAGATGTCACTTTGAAAGACATCGTTGCTTCATCCTTCAAATAGCCACGTGGGGAACATGCAGCAATTTCCTTTTTAACAGGTGTTCAAAGCATCTTGTGTTTCTCAACACCCAGACTGGAGCTCTCCTGGGAACTAGACTGAAAAACTTACCACCTAACTGTGGTTTGCTCAAGTGGGCCCCAAGGAAAAGTTGCCAAATTCAGGAATCAGTGAATCTCAGGGGTGTTTCTGAATTCTAAACCCTGAGGCCAAATGGATAAGTATTGGAGTCCTAAGTTATTTATTTTCTTATTCTTTATACAATTTTGTAGGTGATTTCATAATATGAGGGGATTATTTAATGACTCGACTGTACATTTCTTGGAAGAAATACTCTATTAATATTTAGGATACCGTTGGGTGTTGGGTGAAGACTCATTACTTAATGACATTGAGTAAATTAAGAAAAAGTGTGCCATTCACATAACTAACAGCAGAGACATAATGTAATACTCATTTGAAAAAAAACTTTAATTTGAATAATTGCTTGAAAAGACCTAACTGAACACTAGATTACTACTGTGACCTGGAAAATGGAGAGAAATATGTTGTTTTTCATACTCTAAGAACCACATGCCATTTCTGAATGATCACATATTTTAATAGCTTGACTGTAAGTAAGTGTCATTCTAAATCATCAGAGATCATTGGCCAATTCCAAAGATTCCTTGAATATGTTTAACTTCTAGGCTTTTGAAGGGGAAGCTGTTGGGTTTATTTATTTCATTAAAAAATAATATTTATTCTATTTCCTCATTAAAAAGTAATACATGTTCACTGAAGAGTGTTGGAGAGAAACACTGAAAAACAAAGGGAAAAAATATAAGGATTATGTATAATTCTTAGAGACAACTCATATTAACATTTTGGTGTTAACAATTTGCTTTCTAGTCAGTTTTTTCCTGTCTTTTTAATTGTTTTAAAAATTACATTAAAAATATTTTCTCATTATAAAAAAATTGAGACAATATAGCACAAAATGTAAAAGTCACCCTATTATGGTCTAAATTGTACCTCCCTAAAATTCATGTGTTGAAACCCTAAGCTCCAGTTCCTCAGAATGTGATTATTTGGAGATAGGGGCTTTAACAAGGAGATGAAGTTTAAATGAGGGCTTTAGGGTAGACCCAATCTGATGTCCTTATAAGAAGAGAAAATGTGGGCCGGGCCTATAATCCCAGCACTTTGGGAGGCTAACGTAGGTGAATCACCTGAGGTCAGGAGTTTGCAACCAGCCTGGCCAACATGGTGAAGCCCCGTCTCTACTAAAACTACAAAAATTAGCCAGGTATGGTAGCAGACACCTGTAGTCCCAGCTACTCGGGAGGCTGAGGCAGGACAATTGGTTGAACCCAGGAGGTGGAGGTTGCAGTGAGCCAAGATCATGTCACTGCACTCCAGCCTGGACCACAGAGTGAGACTCCATCTCAAAAAAAAAAAAAAAAAAAAAAAAAAAAAAAAAAAAGAAAAGAAAAATTAAAAAACCAAGAAGAGAAAATGTGGATCCACAATGGAAAATGTTGCCTATGCACTCACACAGGGAAGGCCATATGAGGACAGAGCAAGGTGGCCACCCTGCAAGCCCAGAAGAAAGGCCTCAGAAGAAACCAAGTCAACTGACACTTTCATCTTGGGCATCTAGCCTCGAGCCTGAGAAAATAAATTTCTGTTGTTTAAGCCACCCAATGTGTGTATTTTGTTATGGTAGTCTTAACCCTTTATTCCACTGTTCTCTCAAGAGGTAACCATGACCCACACTGATCTTCCAGACTGACTTCTTATGTTTTTGCACACAGAAAGTCATCTACAGGAAGTTTCTTTGATTAAACAGGTGAGACCATATTCTAAATATGACTCTGTGACTTGCTTTTTTCATTTAACAGTATATCATAGACAGCTTTCCACATCCATATCTATAGAAAACTACCCACCACATGCCTACTGAAGACTGCTTAGTTTTCCATTGTATGAATGTACCATGATTTATTTTAACCATTCCATTATTGAGCATTTAGATTGTTTTAAATGTTTTATTTTATCATTAATGCTGTAATAAACATCTTTGTACATTTGTGGTTGGGCTCGTGTGCTAACATTTCTGTAAGAATGATCCTAGAAATGAAATTTCTGGATCAAAAAGCATATGCATTCAAAATTTGAAAGTCATTGTCAAATTGCCTGCCATAAAGGCTTAATTTCCAATCCTACTGACATACGAGAGTCTCTGTGTCCCCATTCAGCCATTCAGGTTTTTTTTTCTTTCTTATTTATAGATGTAAGCATACGTGTATATAGGTAGGTAGATAAATAGATTCTTAAAAATAATATTAGGATTCTACTCTGCATATTTTTTTTGAAATCTTGTCTGAGAATTTTAATCATAAATAGTCTTTTCTCCATGAAAAGAAAACTTTGTCCTCATTTTCAGTCTTTCTGTTTAGAATCATTCTTTAGAGGAATCGTTTGCCTGTATTAACCACTGTATTGTCCATTGTGATACTTGTGAATTTAGACCAACCTGAACATAGTTCTGAAGGTTTTGTCTCTTGGATAGAGGGAAAAATCAGAATGCTCTTTTTCTGGAAATGAGTGAGCAAATGCTTTGAAATGTGTGCTAAGGTGCCCTGCTGAATGAACTTTCAGTTTTCTTTTGGAACCAGTTAAAATTATTAAAATAGTATTCAAACCCAGTAGGCTAACTAAATGCTTGTTAAATTGCATTGCAGTATGTCTGTAGTTACACCAGAATGAGTCCTAATAGGATGTTTTTTCTGCATGGATCTGAGAGAATTTTACCGTATTGGGGGATGGGAATGATCTCTATGAAGTAAGAACAGATTTTGGTGGGGTCCTTTTTACCTTCCTATTTGGAATACTATTTTATAAAATTCCAAGAAAAAATGATCAGAAAATAAAGTTAAGTGAGAGTGGTTGTTCCTTACTTATTAATATGTGTGGAAAATTTAATCTGAACTCAATCTAACCAGTATTTGTTATCTCTTACCACGTGGAAGATACTGTCTAATACATTGTGAGCAATAGAAAGAAGGCACCATGGTGGCTGCCTTCAAATTGTTCATGCTTTAGTTCAGCGATGACCAAACCTGGCATCAGAAGCAACTGAGAAGCAGTTTTAAAATAGATTTCATGGGCGGGTGCAGTGGTTCACGCCTGTAATCCCAGCACTTTGGGAGGCTGAGGCGGGTGGATCACCTGAGTTCAGTTCAAGACCAGCCTGGTCAACATGGTGAAACCCCATCTCTACTAAAAATACAAAAAAAATTAGCCAGGCATGGTGGCAGGTGCCTGTAATCCCAGCTACTTGGGAGGCTGAGGCAGGAGAATCGCCTGTACCTGGGAGGCAGAGGTTGCAGTGAGCAGAGATCGCGCCATTGCACTCCAGCCTGGGCAACAAGAGCGAAAGTCCATCTCAAAAAAAATATATATATATTTTATGAAATATATATTTATATTAAATAATATTATATTTTTAATATATTATCAATATATATTATTATATTTTATGAAATATAAATTTCATAAATATATATATTTCATACAACCATGGTTGAAAACCATTTAGGTCTAAGAGGGTTCGCCCTGAATATTTTTGAAATTTTTACTACAAATACATAAGTAACTGCTTAGACAACGTCTCCGGAATAAATTACAAAATTAGACATATAAAATAAAAACTATCATGCCAACATCTCTGTTTTTTTTCTGAGACAAAGTCTCGCTCTGTCGCCCACGCTGGAGTGCTGCGGGGCAATCTGGGCTCACTGCGGTGCAATCTGGACTGACTGCAACCTCCATCTCCTGGGTTCAAACGATTTTCCTGCCTCATCCTCCTGAGTATCTGGGATTACAGGCGCGCACCACCACGCCCGACTAATTTTTTTTTTTTTTTTTTTTTTTTTTGAGACGGAGTCTCGCTCTGTCGCCCAGGCTGGAGTTCAGTGGCGCAATCTCAGCTCACTGCAAGCTCCGCCTTCCGGGTTCACGCCATTCTCCTGCCTCAGCCTCCTGTGTAGCTGGGACTACAGGCGCCCGCCACTGTGCCCGGCTAATTTTTTGTATTTTTAGTAGAGACGGGGTTTCACCATGTTAGCCAGGATGGTCTCGATCTCCTGACCTCGTGATCCGCCTGCTTCGGCCTCCCAAAGTGCTGGGATTACAGGCCTTGAGCCACCGTGCCCAGCCTAATTTTTGTATTTTTGGTAGAGATGGGGTTTCACCATGTTGGCCAGGCTGGTCTCGAACTCTTGAGCTCAAGTAATCTGCCTGCCTTGGCCTCCCAAAGTGCTGGGATTCTAGGCGTGAGCCACTGCACCTGGCCCAGTTTTAGCTGGTGGTTAAATTGGGAATTAAGTCTTAAATGATAGTGTTGCTTAGCCCACACCCCCTTCTCCTACACCTTCCTTCATCTTTCCTCTCTTTGATTTCAGGCTACAGGAGAACAGAATGGGAGAAAAAGCTGGAGTGAGTCTGTCTACCTCCTTACTTGTTTTTCAAACATAGTTCCCTGATGAGTGCTCTTTGCTGAGTACCTAGGCATTGTACCAACAGAATCTTATTTCATCCACACAGCAACTCTCTGGGAGCTGCTATTATTGTCCTCATTTTCCTGATGAGAACACTGAGGCACACCTTATAAGCAGGGATCCTGATTTCAACTCAGCTCTGTTTAATTCTCAAATGTTCATTCTTTCCACACATGGGATGCACTCAGTAAATATCTGATCAGTTCTGACTTTTTCATTCCCACACTGCAGAGCACAGGGTCACGTTAGACACAAACCACAGCCTCTCCAATCCCCTCTGGCCTTGTGCCTAGGTTTAATGGAAGAGAAGGGAGGAGGATCTCCTAGTTTTAGGAGAGAAGGAAGGAAGAAGGGGAGGAAAACAGAAGAAAATAAAAGCCAAATAGAAATGAGGCCAAGGAAAGAGAAAGAGGTGTTTGGGAGAATTTATGGGGAATGGAAAAGAAAAAATTAAATTCAAGTCCTGCAAAAAAATCAGGAATGCCCTCCACACTTGAGCTGCATGGTATGGGGGATATTTCCTAGTCTTTTCATGATAAGTTCCCCAAATGCTGAATACTCTACTCTAGAATTCTTACCACTTTTAAATGTAAGATGTTCAGATAATGAGAATTTATCCATAGAAAGAAATGAGTAAGACAGACTCATATGACTTATCTCCGTTAGCTTTTCTGACCCCTGGTTCTTCCCTTCTGCTTTAACTCTTCTTTCACTCTGTCCCTTACCTTCACGCTGTATTCAAATTGATAATCACTGTGTACCTACTGCACCCAAGATGTTGCAGGGATGGAATACAAAGAGGAAGTTTCTTACCTCATAGAGAAAATAAGATACATAAATAATTCTGATACAAAGAATAATGGTACAATTGATTATCATCAGGCATCACTCCCTATCAAAGAGAGTAAAAATCTAAGAAGCTAATTTACAATGAGATTCTGTTGACAAAGTGTGGCAGGTGTGAATGATATATTGGTGGTGATGGTGAGGTAAATAGAGGTTTTTATGCCTCCATTTTGAATATTAATTTTCATAAAACACATATTTCTGTATAATTTGTTATTGTGGGCGTTCCTGAGTCCTGAGAATTGATGCCATTTTATTTTATTTTATTTTATTTTATTTTGAGACAGTCTCACTCTGTTGCCCAGGCTGGAGTGCAGTGGTGCGATCTTGGCTCACTGCAACCTCTGACCCCCAGGTTCAAACTATACTTGTGCCTCAGCCTCCTGAGTAGCTGGGATTACAGGCGTGAGCCACCACACCCAGCTAAATTTTTTTGTGTGTTTTTAGCAGAGATGGGATTTCACCATGTTGGTCAGGCTGGTCTGTCTTGAACACTTGACCTCAAGTGATCTGCCCGCCTCGGCCTCCCAAAGTGCTGGGTTACAGGCATGAGCCACCGCACCTGGCCTGATGTGATTTTATATTATTATTGGTTATTGCTCATATAAAGAAACTATTGATTTCTGCATTGTCTGTCTTGAATCTTGCCATGTCATTAAATTACTTTATCTGTGCAAACGGGTTTTTAATTTTTGTAAGATTTTTAAAAATTAGATTTTTGCAAATAATAACAGATTTACAGATTTTTCTTCCAGGGTATTTATCTTTACTTTTCTTGTCTTACATTGACTGTGTACAATGTTGAAAGATAGTGGTAAGAGAATACACATACTTCTTTTGTTTCTCTAACAGAAATGCTTCCAATGATTCACCATTAAACGGATGGTTGTTTTAGTTTTCTGATTCTCTTTACCAAATTAAGAAAGTGTCATTTTCTTTAGAGCTTACTGAAGACACTAAAAAAAATTATGTATGGGGCCAGGCGCGGCGGCTAAAGCCTGTAATCCCAGCACTTTGGGAGGCCTAAGCAGGCAGATCACTTGATGTCAGGTGTTCGAGATCAGCCTGGCCAACATGGTGAAACCCCGTCTCTACTAAAAATACAGAAATTAGCTGGGCATGGTGGTGCGTGACTGTAATCCCAGCTACTCAGGAGGCTGAGGCAGGAGAATCCCTTGAACCTGGGAAGAGGAGGCTGCAGTGAGCCAAGATCACACCACTGCACTCCAGCCTGGGCGACAAAGTTAGATCCTGTCTCAAAAAAAAAAAAAAAAAAAAGTGTGGCTGTTGCGTTTTATAAAAATATGCTGGAAACTGTTGAAGTGATGATGCGGTTTTTCTTCCTTAGTCTGTTAATGTGGTGACTTATGGTAAAATACACTAATAATATGTTAGGATGTATTTTACTTGGTTATGTTGTATTCTTCTTTTAATACTTTATTGAATTCAATTTGCTAATATCTTATTAAGGATTTTTATGTCTATATTCATAGGTGAGATTTGTCTACAATTTCCTCTCCCCATTGCCCCATTACTGTTTTATCTAGCTCTGGAAAGAGAGCAATACTAGTTTTGTTAAATAGCCTGCTCTTTCTCTTTTTCCGTGAGCTGGAACAATTTAAATAACTCAGGAATGATCTGTCCTTTGTAAGTTTGATAGAACAGTTTGAGACTGGTACATTTTAGGGGTGGTAGATAGATAACATTTTCAATTTAATTTGTAGTTAGTGGCATATTGAGATTTTCTAACTCTTCTTTAATCAATTTTGATAAATCACATTTTTGTTGTAGTAGCCATCAGTAATTTTTGCCTGTGTAACAATATCATGTCCTTTAGGAAACTGCCCCTACATTCATAGTGATCCCATAATGGCTGCCACCCAAGGTGATCTGTTGCCTACTTAATTATAGGGATGGAGAAGACAAGATCCGAGGAGGGACAATCAGAATCTTTTCTTGGTTTGATATATAGATATCAGAGGGGAAATGTTTTATTTTTCTATTTTGATTCTTAAACTGGTAAGATGTGAGTTTGTGGCTGTAGATGGCTGTGTTTCCCGGACACGTGTAGAAAACCTGTCTGAGCTGAGCCAAGAGATGTAGTGGGAAAGAGTGAGAGAATTCTTAAGACACTGATCCCCTGGACCCAGCCAGGTATGGAGTGAGCACAGCCCTCTGGGCTTCTCAGGTTTTTGAGTCAATATGTCATTTTTTTTGCTTCATCTAATTTGAATTGAGTACCTGTTATTTGCATCCAAATCAGTACTAATAAATTTCTTAAATTTTCCAATTTATGTGTAGAAATAATATAGAAAACTCTTTTACAATTTAAAAAATATCTTCTGTAATTGCAGTTAAATCTCCTCTCTTGTTCCTAATATGGTATTATTTGGGAAAACATTTAAACATAGTATTATTTGGGAAAATAATACTATATTAGGAATAAGAGAGGATATTTCTCTCTTATTCTCTTTCTCTTTTGCTTGATCATAGTTAACCATCATTTTTGGTTCTTTAAGAACATGGATTTGTTAAACAAGACTTCAGTGATTTTGTAGGTATTTTGTTTTCTTAATTTGGGTTTCTTTTTCCTTCTATTTTTATATGACTTTTCAATTTCATATAGTTTAACCATTTTTATTTTATTTTTGGAGACAGAGTCTCGCTCTGTCACCCAGGCTGGAGTGCAGTGGCGCGATCTCGGCTCACTGCAACATCCCCTTCCTGGGTTCAAGCAATTCTCCTGCCTCAGCCTCTCAAGTAGCTGGGACTACAGGCACACGCCACCACGCCCGGCTAATTTTTTGTATTTTAGTACAGATGGGGTTTCACTGTGTTGCCCAGGCTGGTCTCAAACTCCTGAGCTCAGGCGATCCGCCTGCCTCAGCTTCCCAAAGTGCTAGAATTACAGGCTTGAGCCACTGTGCCTGGCCTCCATTTTTATTTTTATATTACTTTATAGATAAGCATTTTTTAAAATTTTGTGTTTAGTTTATTTCAAAATTTATTATTTCCTAAAACATACATTCAAGGCTGTAAGTTTTAATGTTCCTCTGCATTCTTCTTTATCCATATTGCAGAACTTCTGAGGCATAATGCTCTTATGTTATTTATTTCTAAATTATTTGTAATTTCTCTTTGCATTTTCTCTTTTGCCCAAAGTTATTTAGAAGGATATTTTAGGATGTCTAACTGTATAGATTTAAAACATTTAAACATTTTTTGAATAATTTTATTTTTAGAACAGTTTTAGATTTACAGAAAAATTACAATGATAGTACAGAGATCCAATATAGCCTACACCTAGTTTTTCCTTTTTTTTTTTTTTTTTTCTGAGGGAGGGATTCTTTCATTTTTTTTTTTTCTTGTCAATTTTTTTTTTATTATACTTTAAGTTTTAGGGTACATGTGCACAATGTGCAGGTTTGTTACATATGTATACATGTGCCATGCTGGTGTGCTGCACCCATTAACTCATCCTTTAGCATTAGATATATCTCCTAAAGCTATCCCTTCCCCCTACCCCCACCCCATAACAGTCCCCAGAGTGTGATGTTCCCCTTCCTGTGTCCATGTGTTCTCATTGTTCAGTTCCCACCTATGAGTCAGAACATGTGGTGTTTGGTTTTTTGTTCTTGTGATAGTTTACTGAGAATGATGATTTCCAATTTCATCCGTGTCCCTACAAAGGACATGAACTCATCATTTTTTATGGCTGCATAGTATACCATGGTGTATGTGTGCCACATTTTCTTAATCCAGTCTATCATTGTTGGACATGTGGGTTGGTTCCAAGTCTTTGCTATTGTGAATAGTGCTGCAATAAACATACGTGTGCATGTGTCTTTATAGCAGCATGATTTATAGTCCTTTGGGTATATACCCAGTAATGGGATGGCTGGATCAAATGGTATTTCTTGTTCTGGATCCCTGAGGAATTGCCACACTGACTTCCACAGTGGTTGAACTAGTTTACAGTCCCACCAACAGTGTAAAAGTGTTCCTATTTCTCCACATCCTCTCCAGCACCTGTGGTTTCCTGACTTTTTAATGATCAACATTCTAACTGGTGTGAGGTGGTATCTCATTGTGATTTTGATTTGCATTTCTCTGATGGCCAGTGATGATGAGCATTTTTTCATGTGTTTTTTGGCTGCATAAATGTCTTCTTTTGAGAAGTGTCTGTTCATTTCCTTTGCCCACTTTTTGATGAGGTTGTTTGTTTTTTTCTTGTAAATTTGTTTGAGTTCATTGTAGATTCTGGATGTTAGCCCTTTGTCAGATGAGTAGGTTGCAAAAATTTTCTCCCATTCTGTAGGTTGCCTGTTCACTCTGATGGTAGTTTCTTTTGCTGTGCAGAAGCTCTTTAGTTTCATTAGATCCCAGTTGTCAATTTTGGCTTTTGTTGCCATTGCTTTTGGTGTTTTAGACATGAAGTCCTTGCCCATGCCTATGTCCTGAATGGTATTACCTAGGTTTTCTTCTAGGGTTTTTATGGTTTTAGGTCTAAGATTTAAGTCTAGTCCATCTTGAATTAATTTTTGTATAAGGTGTAAGGAAGGGATCCAGTTTCAGCTTTCTACATATGGCTACCCAGTTTTCCTAGCACCATTTATTAAATAGGGAATCCTTTCCCCATTGCTTGTTTTTCTCAGGTTTGTCAAAGATCAGATAGTTGTAGATGTGTGGCATTATTTCTGAGGGCTCTGTTCTGTTCCATTGATCTCTATATCTGTTTTGGTACCAGTACCATGCTGTTTTGGTTACTGTAGCCTTGTAGTATAGTTTGAAGTCAGGTAGCGTGATGCCTCCAGTTTTGTTCTTTTGGCTTAGGATTGTCTTGGCAATGCGGGCTCTTTTTTGGTTCCATATGAACTTTAGTTTTTTCCAATTCTGTGAAGAAAGTCATTGATAGCTTGATGGGGATGGCATTGAATCTATAAATGACCTTGGGCAGTATGGCCATTTTCATGATGTTGATTCTTCCTACCCATGAGCATGGAATCTTCTTCCATTTGTTTGTATCCTCTTTTATTTCATTGAGCAATGGTTTGTAGTTCTCCTTGAAGAGATCCTTCACATCCCTTGTAAGTTGGATTCCTAGGTATTTTATTCTCTTTGAAGCAATTGTGGATGGGAGTTCACTCATGATTTGGCTCTCTGTTTGTCTGTTACTGGTGTATAAGAATGCTTGTGATTTTTGCACATTGATTTTGTATCCTGAGACTTTGCTGAAGTTGCTTATCAGCTTAAGGAGATTTTGGGCTGAGACGATGGGGTTTTCTAGATATACAAACATGTCATCTGCAAACAGGGACAATTTGACTTCCTCTTTTCCTAATTGAATACCCTTGATTTCCTTCTCCTGCCTAATTGCCCTGGCCAGAACTTCCAACACTGTTGAATAGGAGTGGTGAGAGAGGGCATCCCTGTCTTGTGCCAGTTTCCGAAGGGAATACTTCCAGTTTTTGTCCATTCCGTATGATATTGGCTGTGGGTTTGTCATAGATAGCTCTTATTATTTTGAGCTACGTCCCATCAATACCAAATTTATTGAGAGTTTTTAGCATGAAGGGTTGTTGAATTTCGTCAAAGGCCTTTTCTGCATCTATTGAGATAATCATGTGGTTTTTGTCGTTGGTTCTGTTTATATGCTGGATTACATTTATTGACCTAAGGACTTGCTTTATGAATCTGGGTGCTCCTGTATTGGGTGCATATATATTTAGGATAGTTAGCTCTTCTTGTTGAATTGATCCCTTTACCATTACATACATTTCATATGTTGAACCAGGCTTGCATCCCAGGGATGAAGCCCACTTGATCATGGTGGATAAGCTTCTTGATGTGCTGCTGGATTCGGTTTGCCAGTATTTTATTGAGGATTTTTGCATCAATGTTCATCAAGGATATTGGTCTAAAATTCTCTTTTTTTGTTGTGTCTCTGCCAGGCTTTGGTATCAGGATGATGCTGGCCTCATAAAATGAGTTAGGGAGGAGTCCCTCTTTTTCTATTGATTGGAATAGTTTCAGAAGGAATGGTACCAGCTCCTCTTTGTACCTCTGGTAGAATTCGGCTGTGAATCCATCTGGTCACGGACTTTTTTTGGTTGGTAAGCTATTAATTATTGCCTCAATTTCAGATCCTGTTATTGGTCTATTCAGAGATTCAACTTCTTCCTAGTTTAGTCTTGGGAGGATGTATGTGTCGAGGAATTCATCCATTTCTTCTAGATTTTCTAGTTTATTTGCATAGAGGTGTTTATAGTATTATCTGATGGTAGTTTGTATTTCTGTGGGATCAGTGGTGATATCCCTTTGTCATTTTTTATTGCGTCTATTTGATTTTTCTCTCTTTTCTTCTTTATTAGTCTTGCTAGCAGTCTATCAATTTTGTTGATCTTTTCAAAAAACCAGCTCCTGGATTCATTGATTTTTTGAAGGGTTTTTTGTGTCTCTATTTCCTTCAGTTCTGCTCTGATCTTAGTTATTTCTTGCCTTCTGCTAGCTTTTGAATGTGTTTGCTCTTGCTTCTCTAGTTCTTTTAATTGTGTTGTTAGGGTGTCAATTTTAGATCTTTCCTGCTTTCTCTTGTGGGCATTTAATGCTATAAATTTTCCTCTACACACTGCTTTGAATGTGTCCCAGAGATTCTGGTATGTTGTGTCTTTGTTCTCATTGGTTTCAAAGAACATCTTTATTTCTGCCTTCATTTCGTTATGTACCCGGTAGTCATTCAGGAGCTGGTTGTTCAGTTTCCATGTAGTTGAGTGGTTTTGAGTGAGTTTCTTAATCCTGAGTTCTAGTTTGATTGCACTGTGGTCGGAGAGACAGTTTGTTATAATTTCTGTTCCTTTACATTTGCTGAGGAGTGCTTTACTTCCAACTATGTGGTCAGTTTTGGAATAGGTGTGGTGTGGTGCTGAAAAGAATGTATATTCTGTTGATTTGGGGTGGAGAGTTCTGTAGATGTCTATTAGGTCTGCTTAGTGCAGAGCTGAGTTCAATTCCTGGATATCCTTGTTAACTTTCTGTCTCGTTGATCTGTCTAATGTTGACAGTGGGGTGTTAAAGTCTCCCATTATTATTGTGTGGGAGTCTAAGTCTCTTTGTAGGTCACTAAGGACTTGCTTTATGAATCTGGGTGCTCCTGTATTGGGTGCATATATATTTAGGATAGTTAGCTCTTCTTGTTGAATTGATCCCTTTACCATTATGTAATGGTCTTCTTTGTCTTTTTTGATCTTTGTTGGTTTAAAGTCTGCTTTATCCGAGACTGGGATTGCAACCCTTGCCTTTTTTTGTTTTCCATTTGCTTGGTAGATCTTCCTCCATCCCTTTATTTTGAGCCTATGTGTGTCTCTGCACATGAGATGTGTTTCCTGAATACAGCACACTGATAGTTCTTGACTCTTTATCCAATTTGCCAGTCTGTGTCTTTTAATTGGAGCATTTAGCCCATTTACATTTAAGGTTAATATTGTTATGTGTGAATTTGATCCTGTCATTATGATGTTAGCTGGTTATTTTGCTCATTATTTGATGCAGTTTCTTCCTAGCCTTGATGGTCTTTACAATTTGGCATGTTTTTGCAGTGGCTAGTACTGGTTGTTCCTTTCCATGTTTAGTGCTTCCTTCAGGAGCTCTTTTAGGGCAGGCCTGGTGGTGACAAAATCTCTCAGCATTTGCTTGTCTGTAAAGTATTTTATTTCTCCTTCACTTATGAAGCTTAGTTTGGCTGGATATGAAATTCTGGGTTGAAAATTCTTTCCTTTAAGAATGTTGAATATTGGCCCCCACTCTCTTCTGGCTTGTAGAGTTTCTGCCAAGAGATTAGCTGTTTAGTCTGATGGGCTTCTGTTTGTGGGTAACCCGACCTTTCTCTCTGGCTGCCCTTAACATTTTTTCCATCATTTCAACTTTGGTGAATCTGACAATTATGTGTCTTGGAGTTGCTCTTCTCGAGGAGTATCTTTGTGGCATTCTCTGTATTTCCTGAATCTGAATGTTAGCCTGCCTTGCTAGATTGGGGAAGTTCTCCTGGATAATATCCTGCAGAGTGTTTTCCAACTTGGTTCCATTCTCCCCATTACTTTCAGGTATACCAATCAGACGTAGATTTTGTCTTTTCACATAGTCCCATATTTCTTGGAGGCTTTGTTCGTTTCTTTTTATTCTTTTTTCTCTAAACTTCTCTTCTTGCTTCATTTGATTCATTTCATCTTCCATCACTGATACCCTTTCTTCCAGTTGATCGCATCGGCTACTGAGGCTTGTGCATTCATCATGTAGTTCTCGTGCCGTGGTTTTCAGCTCCATCAGGTCCTTTGAGGACTTCTCTGCATTGTTTATTCTAGTTAGCCATTCGTCTAATTTTTTTGAAGGTTTTTAACTTCTTTGCCATTGGTTCGAACTTTCTCCTGTAGCTCAGAATAGTTTGATCGTCTGAAGCCTTCTTCTCTCAACTCGTCAAAGTCATTCTCCCTGCAGCTTTGTTCCATTGGTGGTGAGGAGCTGCGTTCCTTTGGAGGAGGAGAGGCACTCTGATTTTTAGAGTTTCCAGTTTTTCTGCTCTGTTTTTCCCCATCTTTGTGGTTTTATCTACCTTTGGTCTTTGATGATGGTGACGTACAGAAGGGTTTTTGGTGTGGATGTCCTTTCTGTTTGTTAGTTTTCCCTCTAACAGTCAGGACCCTCAGCTGCAGGTCTGTTGGAGTTTGCTGGAGGTCCGTTGGAGTTTGCTGGAGGTCCACTCCAGACCCTGTTTGCCTGGGTATCAGCAGCAGTGGCTGCAGAACAGTGGTTATTGGTGAACTGCAAATGCTACTGCCTGATTGTTCCTCTGGAAGTTTTGTCTCAGAGGAGTACCCGGCCGTGTGAGGTGTCAGGCCGCCCCTACTGGGGGGTGCCTCCCATTTAGGCTACTCGGGGGTCAGGGACCCACTTGAGGAGGCAGTCTGCCCGTTCTCAGATCTCAAGCTGCGTGCTGGGAGAAGTACTACTCTCTTCAAAGCTGTTAGACAGGGACATTTAAGTCTGCAGAGGTTACTGCTGCCTTTTGTTTGTCTGTGCCCTGCCCCCAGAGGTGGAGCCTACAGAGGCAGGCAGGCCTCCTTGAGCTGTGGTGAGCTCCACCCAGTTCGAGCTTCTGGGCCTCTGTGTTTATCTACTCAAGCCTCGGCAATGGCACGCACCCCTCCCCCAGCCTGACTGCCGCCTTGCAGTTTGATCTCAGACTGCTGTGATAGCATTGAGCAAGGCTCCGTGGCATAGGACCCTCTGAGGCAGGTGCGGGATATAATCTCCTGGTGCACAGTTTGTTAAGCTCGTTGGAAAAGCACAGTATTAGGGTGGGAGTGACCCGATTTTCCAAGTGCCATCTGTCACCCCTTTCTTTGACTAGGAAAGGGATTTCCCTGACCCCTTGTGCTTCCTGGGTGAGGCGATGCCTCACCCCGCTTTGGCTCACGCATGGTGCACTGCACCCACTGTCCTGCCCCCACTGTCTGGCACTCGCTAGTGAGATGAACCCAGTACCTCAGTTGGAGATGCAGAAATCACCCGTCTTCCATGTCACTCACTCTGGGAGCTGTAGACTGGAGCTGTTCATATTCTGCCATCTTGGCTCCACCTCTATTTATTATTTATTTAGAGATGGAGTTTCACTCTTGTTGCCCAGGCTGGAGTGCAATGGCATGATCTCGGCTCACTACAACCGCTGCCTCATGGGTTCAAGTGATTCTCCTGCTTCAGCCACGAGTAGCTGGGATTACAGGTGCCTGCCACTATGCCTGGCTAATTCTTTTGTATTTTTAGTAGAGACAGGGTTTCACCATGTTGGCCAGGCTGGTCTCCAACTCCTCACCTCAAGTGATCCGCCGGCCTCAGCCTCCCAAAGTGGTGGGATTACAGGTGTAAGCCACCGCACCTGGCTAACCATAGATCTTTATTTAGCTCAGGAGTCTATGGGATTCAGCTGACCTGGACTGAGTTCACCTGGGCTTGCTTATGCATCTGTGGTGAACTGCCAGGCAACCAGGTGGCTCTGCTGATCTTAGCAAGGTATGTTTACACTTCCAGGGGTTGGCTGGCTGTTTGCTGATCTATGATGTCTCAGTTGGAGTGATTGGGATTACTGGGGTGGTTTAGGGTAGCCAGGGTGCAAGAGAAGGAGCAAGTATGAACATGCAAGCATATTTTAAGTCTTTACTTATGTCATATTTGCTGATGTGACATAGGTCAAGTTACGTGACTGATTTTGCAGTCATTGTGTGAGAGCATTACAAAGTTCAAAGTTGCAAGGCAAAGATGTGAATAAGAGAGACGTATTAGTCAGGATTCATCAGAGAAACAGAATCAATAGGATATATGTAGATATGGAGATCTAAATCTTGATATAGATAGACATATAGGAAGAGATTTATTCTGAGGGATTGGCTCACATGATTATGTAGGTTGAGAAGTCCCACAATCTGCCGTCTGCAAATTAGAGACCAGGAAAGTCAGTGGTGTAATTCCAGCCCAAACCCGAAGGCCTAGGAACTAGGAATGCTAATGTCTGAGGGCAGGAGAAGATGGATGTCTCAGTTCAAGTAGTGAGCAAATTCACCTTTCCTCTGCCTTCTGGCTCTATTCAGGCCCTCAATGGATTGAATGATGCCCACTCACATTGGTGAGGGTGATATTTACTCAGTCTACTGATCCAAATGCTAATCTCTTTTGGAAACATCCTCATAGACACACCCAGGAAAAATGTTTTATCTGCTACCTGGGTATCACTTAGCCCAGTCAAGTTGACACATAAAATTAATCATCACAGGATGGATGAATAACTAAGGTTATTTTTTACACAATTAATCACAGTCTTCCCTTTTGGTTACAATTATTCACATATTTCTCGTATGCGGAATACACTAAAGCCCATCCCAAACCCCCCAAAAGTGTCATCCAATCATGGAAGCAGGTTTGAAATCCAGGTTCTTGTGAGCTACATCTAGCCAAGATATGACTTCTCTTGACACAGAGACTTGTAAACTAAAAAGATAAGTTATGTGGTTTCAGACACCCAATATACAGTGATAAAACAGGGACAAGATAAATGAGAAATTTATTGCATTGGGAATTCCAGTTGGGAACTCCAATTCCCAAAGTGGAAGAATGAGAGGCACATAGCAAGCATAGGTTCACAGTAGTTCTGAAATCCTACTGGGCAGATATTGCTGGGTCTCTCTACTCTAAGGGAGTGAAATGTTTTTAAATTAGGGCCTACCTCTGCTACTTGGGAAAGGCTTGCCAGCCTATTCATCACAGCTGTTGGTTCTGTCCTCTGATAGCCCCCCATACTTTCCATTGCCCTACTTGACCTCTTCTGAAGAGGGCATTAAAAGGTATGCCCTTTGAACAACTTTCTCTGTTTGCTTCTTTCCAGAGAAAGGTGAAGTCCTTGAGGACTTTATATGTTTTGAACAATCTTTGTCCCTTCGAGTTTTGGCTGGTGGCTACTTTTGCTTTCTGTCTTCTAAGTTACCCCAGGCTATCCTGTTGCTAAATATTTCGCTACTACAGAATGCTGTCACAATTTCTCAGGCCACTTCTAAAAACTCCCTCACCATTTTTTTAGCCTCCATCTACTGCCTCATCTCAAAGTTAAATGTCACAAGTTTTAGGTTGTGTTACAGCAGTACCACACTTTTTGGTATCAATTATCTATTGACACAATCACGTTTCAAAACAGAATGACGCAAATCTCAGTAGCATGCAAAACAAACGTTTGTTTAATTCAAGAGTCTGTGTAGCTTCGCTAATTCAGGTTGAGCTTAGGTGGTCTTGGCTGGGCTTGCCAAGCCAAGTGGACACGGAGTCTGCTGGCCATTGGCTCATCTAGAATGGTCTTGGCTGGGATTATCTTATTTTTTTCTACTGTTCTGTCCTTTGCAAAATTTCTCTACTACCTATATATTATTTTAAAATGGGGAAATGTGTGATGAGTATATTTTTGGGAAAAAAATTACACTGTCTTAAGTGGCCATTCTTCTCCTTGTAAGCCAGGCACTGCTCTAATTTTGCCAGAAGACTGAAGAGATGTCAGAAAAGAACTGTTTGAACCATCAGGCCAGGCTGCCTCTGAAAGGACTTTGGAATATGTTGTTGTTGGAAGAAAGAAAACAGAGGGAAAATCAAGCCTGGTGGTACATGAGAAGAGGCGTGTAATGAAAGCTGACGTTAGACCTATTTTTAGAAGAGTTCATGGCTCTCAAGAAAACTGAGTCAATGGTGACATTTTACTGAGAATGATAACAAAACCAGCATGACAGGAACCTGGAGAGAAGACTGCTAGAACTTTTAGGCCCTCCAGAAAACCAGATGGCAGACCCTGAGCATAATATATTGTAGCAGTTGTAAGTGTGATGCAATGTGGCAGTTACAATGTGATATCTTGGGCTCCCTCACAGGGTCACAAGTGGAGTGGCGTTGTTTACAGCTTTGTCACACACTCCCTTTTAGAGGCAGTTGGGTTAGGCCAGGCAAAAGGAGAAAGAAGTCTAGGTCCTTCTAGGAAACTAGATGCGACCTCAGCTCTCCACCTAACTGGAATCCTTTTTAGTTCCTAGAACCAATTTCCGGTTCACTGGGCCGGTTACATCTTTGACATCTTTGACTACTTGCCCTGACAACTCCCCTGCTCTACTATTTTTTCTCTCCTCAAATCCCTTCTTCAGCCCTCAGTCTTGTCTTCCTCCTACAGGCCCCTCATCCCACACTCAGGGGTCGTGGAGCCGAGCTGTGGGCTTTTGCCTTTATCTTACTACCACCTGCTGGGGCTCAGAACTTGGAATCATCAATCCATTTTTAGAAGTGCCCTCTGCTGGTTGTTGACAACTCAACCTAAAAATTAAAGCCTAGACAGAGTTTCAGTTTGTTTAATAGAAAGGTGGGGTGGAGGCACTAGCAGATAGGATAAAACACGAAAGAAAATGTTGCTATTATAAAAGCTTTTAAATTCCACTGAATTGTGTTTGGTGTACTGTGGCATGCAGTAAAGCAGTGGTTCTCCATCAGGGGAGATTTTTCCATCCCAGAGAACATTTGGCAATGTCTGGAGACATTTTTGGTTGTTACAGCTGGTAACTGGGAGGCAGGGATGGTGCCACTGGCATCTGGTGGGTAGAGGCAAAGGATGTGGCCCAACGTCCTACTATGCAGAAGGGATTGCCCCTCCCCCAATAAATAATCATCTGACTCCATTAGAGTGGCCCTGACTTAAATAGGCCAGAGAAAGCTGAAATTAGACTAATGTAATTTTGGGGTTTGGCCAGGCACAGAGGCTACTCGGGAGGCTGAGGCAGGAGGATCACTTAAGGCCAGGAGTTTGAGGCTGCAGTGAGCATTTGTCGTGCCACTACATTCCAGGTGATAGAGTGAGACCTTGTCTCAGGAGAAAAAAAAAAGTTTTGAGGTTTGAAGCAATTAGAGATTAGTTGAGGGCTTCTCAACTTTGGTTGCCCATGAGATGACCTGGAAAGATTTAAAATAGTGATGCTTAGGTCTGATCTCTAGAGAGTTTGATTTAATTTAATTTCTGGCTTGAGGTGTGGCCTGGGCATCAGGATTTCTAAATCTGCCCAGGTGAATTCAAGATTCAGCTAAAGCCGAGAAAAATTGATGTAGTTCAACCCTCATTTTTTGGATGAGGAATGAGGTTCTGGAGGATACGATCTCACAGCCACAGAGTGGCAGAGCTGGAACTAGTATATGGTCTCTTGGAGAAAAGAAGATATGTGACCCTTGCTTGACTGTACACCAGACTTCCAAAACAAAAACCGTGAAGATATCTTCTTACGACTTTTTAATAAAAACTCTAAAGTTTTTTGGGTTCTATTCTTTCTTTAAATAATATTTTCAATAATTTTTTTCTAAAAAATGACACCTGCTAAAAATTCAAGCTTAGGGAAATGCAAATTAAAACCACAAGATATTACTACACACTCGTTAGTATAACTAAATAAAAATAATAACTGGGAATATTAAGCGATGATGAGGATGCAGAGCAAGTGGAAATCTCATACATTGCTAATGGGAATGCAAAATAGTACAGCCCCTTTGGAAGACAATTTGGCAGTTTCTTATAAAATTAACCATACTCTTACCACGTGAACCAGCAGTCTCACTCCTGGGTATTTTTTCAAGAGAAATAAAAACATATTCACATGAAAACCTGTACACAAATGTTTATAGTGTCTTAATTTGTAATCACAAAAATGAGAACAACTCAAATGTCCTTGAATTAGTGAATGGATTAACAAACTATGGAACCTCCAAACAAAGGAACACTAGTTCACAATAAAAGTGACCAAACTATGATCTGTGATAAACATGGCACAAATGAATCTCAAATGGATTATGCTAAGGGACAGAAGCCAGACTTGAAAGGCTACATACTATGTTATTCCATTTGTATGAAATTCTGGAAAATTTCAAAGGCAGGTGGAAAAGGCGAAATGATAGAGAAATGGATGAGTGGTTTCAGGAGTTGGTAGTGGGTAGAGGGGTTGAGTACAAAGAAGTAACATGAGGGAAGTCTGTGGGGTGATGAAACTATTGTCTTGATTTTGGTGGTAGTTACATGGCTATGCATTTGTCTAAACTCAAAGAACTGCATAATAAAAAGGGTGAATTTTACTGTGTAAATTTTACAAGTGACTAAAATAATACACGAAGACTCAAGAAACATTAAAAAAAAAAAAACAAGCAACAAACCACCCAAGCTTCCATATCTCAAAATAAGAAGTGTGATATTTGGTTAACATACTTCTAGGTATCCCTTTATGCATACAAATGAAAAAAATAGATAGATAAAAATAAATAAAAATCATACTCTAGAGTTGATAAATAATCCTATTTATAACAATAATGTTATATTTATAACAAGATGTTATAAATAATGTTATAAATGTAATATAAGTAATATGTAATAAATAATAAATACTATTATTTATAATCTGGACGATGAAATGCTCTAGAATCTGAAACTTTTTGAGAGCCAAAATAATGCTTAAAAGAAATGCTCACTGGGACATTTAGGATGTCAGATATTCAGATTAGGGATGCTCAATCAGTATAATGTAAATATTATAAAACTGGGGAAAATCTGAAATCTGAAACACTTCTGGTCCCAAGCATTTTGGGTAAGGGATACTCAGCCTATATTTAAATTTAACAAAAGAAATAGAAACTGAAGGTACTGATGAACTTTAAATAATGTTTTTTGATAAAGGATATTTTCTAGAATAAGGTTAAGAAAAGAAATTATGAAAATTATTAAGAGTTGGTAACTTTTAAAATAAAATATCCTTTAGGCAGTACAAATTGACTCCTTGTTGGAAATAAGGAAGTAATATGAACTCTTAACATTTTTCTTCCCTGCTCTTGTACTCAGCTTCTGATTTTCAGTGCTCATGTATTTTAACTTTGTCCGGAAGTATAACATTTGCATCCTGGGTTACAATTATAATTCTCTTAGTTGTTTAGCCTTAATTCAATATTTAAAAGACTTCAGTGATAACCACTAGCCCTTTTACCATGACTTTTCCATTCCTGAGTTTATTTTGGTTCAACTTTGGTTGGCTGGATTACATAGTTGGATAGTTTTTCCAAGAAGCGTTTTCGTCGGTGCTGTAAGACCTGAGTTCTCTAAAATTTCAAGGTCTAGTGTCTGCCTGTTGCCTTTAAATAACAATTTTGTAGTCTGTAGTATTTCCGGGTTACAGGTTTTTTTTTTTTTTTCAGAACATTGTAAGTAGTGCTCTCTTATGTTGTAGCATTAAATGTTGCTAAGGAGTTTTTAAAGTCTACCTTGATTATTACTCCTTGTAAGTGTCTTGCTTTTTTTTGTCTGTATGCCTGAAATAGTCTTTATTTACACTGGAAGCTTAATAACTTAATTAAAATATGAATGAAATGTTTTTATGTCAAATTTTCATTTAACAAATGTACCATGGGTACTTTTAATCAGTTCCCTCATCATTTCAGGGAAAATTTCTTTTATTATATTTCTCAGTATTTATTTATATTCCATCAGCTTTTCCAAGAGTACCGATCATTTTCATGTAGGACTGTCTTCTTTTTTCTATTATCTTTCCTAACTCCCTGAAATTCTTTATTTTCTCCCTCTGCATTAACTCTCATTATCACCTGCATTTTCCTTCATGCCAGGAATTCAAATTGTCATTGTTTTACCTTCACTGGGACTAGATTTTCTATCCCCATTCTACTCCTTTTAAGAGCAAAGCACTGTTATCAATCCTGCAAACCAGCAGTACAGATATGGGTGTAGGGGAGGAGAGCTAGGCTGGGCTGAGTGAAATCTTTATTTAGTTTCTGCTGTGTCTGCCGAGTTTTGCTGAACCTCAGAAGAGTGAGATCAAGGAGCTCATGCCTGGCAGCCAATGGTTGGTATATCCCGCTTCCAAGAGCTCTTAATTCATTCCTTCAACTCAGCACAATGCCCTGGAAACCCTTCCCGGGAAACCAAGGGAAGCCATGGGGAACCCTTTCCGTCTCTGCAAATCCTGACTTCAACTTTTCTCGGGCTGCTTACTCATCTCTCCCTTCATTTACAAATTAATGAGAATCATTTTCAACTTTCTTTTCTTCAGTGTCATGCTTCTGGTTGTTCCTTGTTAGCAACCAAGTTTTGTAGTTTATGGCATAAGATTGATCTTCTTTCTTATGTTCAGTTACATATTTGGTAAATTTTTACATTTTATTGTTTTTTGTTGTTTGTTTGTTTGTTTCAATAATATTAAGAGTGGAGATTCTGCAGTTCTGCTTTGCTCTTTACCGGGAAGTACATTTGCACCACCACTTAATATCTGATGTCAGTTTTCTCATCCATAAAAATAGGAGTGAAGCCTCTCATGAAGTGGTAAAAGATTAAATGAGACTTTCTGAAGAAATCTCGCTAAATTATTTTTGGCTTAGGAATCTAAGAGTGACTTCCACTAGGGAATTCTGTCATTTACATATCTGATTTCAAGCGTTCGGAGATCTGTTGCTAATTAGCAGTATATTCCAGATGTTGACAAACGTTTTCTGTAATGGGTCACATAGTAAATGGTTTGAACTTTGCCAGTCATACAATTTCTGTTGCAACTACTTTATTTAGTCTGCTGTTGTAGTAGGAAAGCATTTATAGACAACATATAAATGAATGGGTGTGGTTGTGTTCCAGTACAATTTTGTTTATAGACATTGAAGTTTGAATTTCATATAATTTTCACATGTCACAAAATAGTCTTCTTTTGATTTTTTTTTCAGCCACTTAAATATAAAAGAAGCCAAGTATGGTGGTGTGTGCCTGTAATTCCAGCTACTTAGGAGGCTGAGATGGGAGAATTGCTTGGGGCCTGAAGTTCAAGGACAGCCTGGACAACGCTTAAAAAAAAGCAAAAGAAAATATTCTTACCTCATGGGCCACACAAAAACAGGTGCTGGGCCAGATTTGGCCTACAGGATATAGTCTATTGACCACTAGTATATACTGTTAGCACTCCAGACCCTTGCTGGCATGAATAATCAGAACCTTTATAGCTTCTATTAAAAACCCCTTCAAGAGAAGTGAATTTAGGAAATATAATTGAAAGGACATACTATTTATACACCCCTCTGTTAATTTTATACTCTGTCTTTGGATCAAGTTAAACCACTGGATGACTATTAACTTAGACCAACTCAACTCAACTCTGAACAGTCTCCCTCACTGAATTAAATTAAATTTTTATTTATTTATTTATTTTTGGAGATAAGAGTCTTGCTCTGTCACCCAAGCTAGAGTGCAGTGGTGTGATCATAGCTCACTGCAACCTTGAATTCCTAAGCTCAAGCAATCTTCCCACTTCAGCCTCCCAAGCAGCTAGGACTACAAGCATGCACCACTGTGCCCGGCTATTTTGTTGTTGTTGTTGTTGGAGATGGAATCTTGCTGTGTTGTGCAGGCTGTTCTCAAACTCCTGGCCTCAAGCGGTCCTTCTATCTTGGCTTCCCAAAACACTGGGATTACAGGCATGAGCCGTTGTGCCTGGCCTAACTTTTAATATTATGTTTTGTAGTTTTATCAATGGTCTATCTCAAGATAAAACAATTTAATTCAAGTTTTTTACTTGCAAAAACAACTTTTATTGTTTTCGTGTTCCAATAAATCACTTACCGTGCCTGGATGGGGTGACCTACAAGGACTTTCTCTCAGAATTCAGTATAGTAATCTTTAGTATACACCGGGAAACCCGTTGAGGATACCAAAATCCAAGGATGCTCAAGTCCCCTTAGCTGGCCCTCCATATCTGCATATCTTCTAAGAAAACCTCTGCCTCCTTTCAGACCCTTTCATAGTTCTTTCTCGCAGTTAACTACACACAATTGTCTGTATGCTGTGGCTCATGCCTGTAATCCCAGCACTTTGGGAGGCCGAGGTGGGCGGATCTCTGGAAGTCAGGAGTTCAAGACCAGCTTGGCCCAAATGGTGAAACTCCGTCACTACTAAAAATACAAAAAACTAACCAGGCATAGTGGTATGTGTCTGTAATCCCAGTTACTTGGGAGGCTGAGGCAGGAGAATCTGTCTTAAACCAAGAAAAACAAAAAAAACAAACTACACACAATTATAATCAAAATTCCCTGTTTATGTTGGCTTCTGCGAAGAAGAATAGATTTTATTCTCAATCACAGCAACAGTATTCACCCAGGGCTACTGCATAGTACAACCATAGGTGACTTCAAGTCAGGCCACTATTGCAGACATTTAGATGAGAAAGATTAATCTCTGGAAAAATGAAGTTCTTATTTCTAAGTCTGAGTCCAGACTTACTTTGAAGATTCCCCCCCACCACTCCATCCCTCAACCCAGGTATCTTGAAGAGCCACTGTTCCTTGGAAGAGGGGTATATTTTATACCTCTTGAAATGGATGATAATTGTCTCCTAGGCGAAGAAGGAAAAGGGCACTTGCCATTTGAAAAGTGGTTATCTGAAGAGTCTCTCTGGAAGTTCAGCTTGAAAGGACTCACTTTCTGTGTTTGTTTAACTGTATGTTCACTAGGTATTAAGGGAAGTGCTAGGAAAAACTTGAAGAGGAAACACTTGTCAGAACCCAACAGGCCATTACTCTACTTCCCTTATGCCAAATCTAAGTCAAAGTGCACCTGTGACTTGCCCTGGACACTGAGAGGTCACATCCACACAGGACTAGTCCTTACTATTCCACAGATACATGACGAAGCCTGTGCAAGATCTGATAGTCTACACAGAGATGCTCTATAAATTTCCCAGGAAAGGGTAACTCATTGACTCATCAAATATTTGCACAATCTGAATCTTCCAGAGGTCAAGGAATAATTGTAAATGGTATTTGGACTGATGGCTCTGTAGTTCAGAAGGTGCTTGATTGTGAATGTGTGTGTGTATAGATTTGAGAGGAGCATAGCTCTCTATCCTCATCTACTTTCAATTTATGCTTGTACTTCTCAACTTTATTACTGTTTGATATTGGGGGAAAGAATGGTTTTGACATCAGTGGCAAAGTTGTCAAGATCTTGGATGATTTATTCCTGAATTATCTGGCACAAAGTCTCACTGAAAAGTTCATAGTTATATTTTATGTACTGAAATCAAGATATGGAAATAACTTTAGCTTACAAAATGGATATTTCTGGATCTATACTTGGACCTATAGAAATATCTGAAATCAGACAAAAGCAGAAGTGATGATAAGATTATATTCAGTAATTCAACTAGCCGATGATAATATCTGGGACTTTGGGAGAAGGCTGTGAGAAATGTTTTATGAGGCTGAAGAAATGTGGGTAATAAAAATGTAGTTGGCTATGAAGACCTTCCTAATAAAAAAAGGTTGTTAAGTCTTAGAATCACTTCTTAAGTGCTGATGGAATTTTCTGTTTTAAGAGAATAGATAGCTGGCCAGTGGCTTAGGGCTTTACTATTCAAAGTGTAGTGCAAAGATCAGCAACATTAGTGTCACCTGGGAGCTTGTTAGAACTGCCTGGACACCACCACAGAGCTACCAATCAGAATCTGCGTTTTAACAAGATGTCCAAGTTATTTGTATGCATGCTAAAGTTTGAGAAGCAAACAGGCTTGGAGTACTGTTCTCAAACTTGACTGCATATTAGATAAACCGGGGAACATTAAAATATTGATGCCTGGCTGTGTGTGGTGCTTCACACCTGTAACCCCAGCACTTCGGGAGGCTGAGGCGGGTGGATCACGAAGTCAGGAGTTCAAGACCAGCCTGGCCAACATGGTGAAATCCTGTCTCTACTAAAAATACAAAAATTAGCCAGGTGTGGTGGCATGTTCCTGTAGTCCCAGCTACTTGGGAGGCTGAGGCAGGAGAATTGCTTGAATCTGGGAGGCAGAAGTTGCAGTGAGCCAAGACCATGCCATTGCACTCCAGCCTAGGTGATAGAGTGAGACTCCATCTCAAAAAAAAAAATTGATGCCCACCTCCAGCGATTCTGATTGAGAGGTTCAAGATGTGGTCCTCATGTTGGGATTTTTTTAAGCTCCTCAGATAATTCTAATGTGCAGCACTTTCCATTGCCTTAGAACTGGCTGGAAGGTTTGGCTTACAGAAGCCCTGAGCTCAGACATCCTGATAGTCGTGTTTTATTATCATTATTATTATTATTTTCAATAGTGGTAAAATACACATACAAAATTATATTTCTCTCTTTTTTTTTTGAGACAGAGTCTTGCTCTGTTGCCCAGGCTGGAGTGCAGTGGCACGATCTTGGCTCACTGCAAGCTCTGCCTCCCAGGTTCACGCCATTCTCCTGCCTCAGCCTCCCAAGTAGCTGGGACTACAGGCACCCGCCACCACACTCGGCTAATTTTTTGTATTTTTAGTAGAGACAGGGTTTCACCGTGTTAGCCAGGATGGTCTCGATCTCCTGACCTCGTGATCCGCCTGCTTCGGCCTCGCGAAGTACTGGGATTACAGGCATAAGCCACCACGCCCAGCCACATAATTATATCTTAATTGTGATGAAACAAATATAACATAAAAGTTACCATTATAACCATTTTTAAATGTACCATTCAGTGGCATTACTTACATTCACAATGTTGTGTAACTAAAACGACTATTTCCAGAATTCTTTCCATCATTCCAAAAAGAAATTCCACACTCGTTAAGTAGTTGCTACCCATTCCCCCCTAATCCCAATCTATGACAACCATTAGTCTGCTTTCTGTCTTTATGGGTTTACCTATTCTGGATGTTCCATATAAATGGAATAATAAAATATGTGAACATTTGTGTCTGCCTTCTTTCACTTAGCATAATGTTGTCAAGGTTAATCCACATTGTGGCATACCTCAGAATTTCATTCCTTTTTACCACTGAAGAATATTGCATTGTATAGGTATAACGCATTTTGTTTATCCTTTCATCTGTCATCTGTCGATGGACATTTGGATTGTTTTTACCTTTTCGCTATTGTGAATAATGCTGCATTGAATATTGGTGTACAACTATCGGTTTGCTTTTCTGCTTTCAGTTCTTTGGGGCACGTACCCAGGAGTGGAATTGTGGAATCAGATGGTAATGTTATGTTTAACTTTTTGAGGAACCATCAGATTGTTTTCCATGGTGGCTGCACCATTTTACATTTCCAGCAGCAATGCATGAAGGTTCTCATTACATGGGCATATATTGCCACACTAATAAAACACTTCCATGGTGACACATTGATGGTAGATTCTCTGAAGAACTAGGTTATGTTGCTGCAGTAGTTTCTGCTCTGGGTAGGGCATAGCACCAGCTGCAGCACTACCATCCATGCAAGGAATTGGGAGAAATGAGAATAGGGGAGAGACAAGAAGAGCAGTGCTGCATCTCTCTTACTGAGGGGTTCCAATTAGAGGTCTCCTAGAATAGAAGTTAGAGTCCCAAATGAATGGATTACTCTCTTTTCCCCAGGCCACTTTCCCTCTTTCCTAATACCTAGGTATCCGGAACTTCCACAGGGCTGAGGTTGCATGCAAATTTCTTCAAGGTTAGTAACTGCCTCACCTGGTTGGCATCCAGCAGCCCATGGTGCAGGTACAGGATAGTTGTTTGGAGTTTTGTTCACAAGGAGACCAATTTAAATTACTGCAAGTAAGGAGGAGGGTATTTTAAGGATACAAGGGAGGTTATATCCCTAACCATGTGAGAAAAAGCAAAACAACTGAGCTTTGGGGAGACAGGAGCCAGACAGTGGTTCTGTCTTCTGGGAGGCTCTGGAGACCTCTCTCATGAGTGAATGGAGCTTTTCTTTGGTTTTCCATCATTAATGGATCCTAGGTACTGTTTGCATGTTTGCTTTTTCTGTCTTGCAGATGTATTCTTTCTCTCTGTGATTATTTTCTTTCCTCTGCTTCAACTTCTGCTGCTTCAAATTCAGTTTGCACAAGGCTCATCCAACTCCTACAGCTGCCAAAACTAACTGACTCATTATTTTAGCCAAAATTCCTTAGAGATACCAGAAATCTGGTTGGTCCAGTTCTACTTTCTATACCAGACGACGTGGATCACTGTCAGTCCTTCTACCTGTTCCAATCAACTGTGGTCTGCGTAGTCTCCTTGGCCAGGGGCCATGTGTAGGAGAGTTGTAATTGGAAGGGCTGAAGGGAAGGGTAGACACAACTGATATGTCTTTTTCCTTTTTTTGAGACAGGGTTTCATTTCCATCGCCCAGGCTTGAGTGCAGCGGCACGATCTTGACTCACTGCAATGTCTGCCTCCCAGGCTCAAGCTATCCTCCCACCTCAGCTTCCCAAGTACCTGGGACTACAGGCACATACCACAGTACCCAGATAATTTTAGTACTTTTTGTAGAGATGGGATTTCACAATTTTGCCCATGATGGTCTGGATCTCTTGGGCTCAAGTGATCTGCCTGCCTTGGCCTCCCAAAGTGCTGGGAATATAGGTGTGAGCAACCACACCTGACTCTTTTTTTTTTTTTTTTTTTTGAATAGAGGCAGGGTCTGGCTCTGTTGCCCAGGCTGGTGTGCCATGACTCTGTCATGGCTCACTGCAGCGTTGAATTTTTGGGCTTAAGCAATCCTCGTGCTTCAGCCTTCCCAGTAGCTAGAACTACAGGCATGTGGCACCACACCCAACTAATTAAAAAAAATGTTTTTTTAGACATGGAGTCTTGCTATGTTGCCCAGGCTGGTCTTGAATTCCTGGCCTCAAGTAGTCCTCCTGCCTTGCCCTTCCAAAGTGCTGGTGTTATAGGCATGAGCCACCACTCCCGGCCAATGTGTCTTGAATAGAATGTGACCCGAGGTTGGCTTCTCCATACTCATCACTTATAGACTCAGGCTGATATGGAACATATTTTTCTATGGGGAAATACTGGTCAATCATGAAGCCTGACTTTCCCATCCAGTGTAAAGGCAAATGTGTTCTTAAGTATGTATTGAAGAAACAATTAATGAAAGGGTCCAAATCTTCCTACGACAGGTAGGGTTGCCAAATAAATCACAGGATACCTAGTTAAACTTGAATTTCAGATAAACAATGAACACGCTTCAGATAAACAGCATTGATATTTGTGACATGCATTTAAAAAACTATTTATTGTCAGGCGTGGTGGCTCATGCCTGTAATCCCAGCACTTTGGGAGGCCAAGGCGGGCGGATCAAGAGGTCAGGAGATTGACACCATCCTGGCTAAGACAGTGAAACCCTGTCTCTACTAAAAATACAAAAAATCAGCCAGGCGTGGTGGTGCTTGCCTGTAGTCCCAGCTACTTGGGAGGCTGAGGCAGGAGAATTGCTTGAACACGGGAGGCGGAGGCTGCGGTGAGCCGAGATCATGCCATTGCACTCCAGCCTGAGCAACAAGAGCGAGATCCCATCTCAAAAAAAGAAAAAAAACCCAATTATTTATTGTTTATCTGAAATTCAAATTTAACTGGGCTTCTTGTTTGTTTTTGTCATTGTTTTCTAAATGTGGCAACCCTAATAAGAGATTTTTCAAAGAGAGAGCTATTCCTCAGGGATGTTATCAAAAGGTCTAAGACATGTGGGATGGTCTGTATCTGAGGTATTTCAGCTGCCTTCTGCAGGTGGGGGAATTTATTCCCACTTAATTGTGTATTTTGCATGTCTTAGAATTCATTTGGTGCTTAATCTCATACTCGAAATAACTGCAACTGCTACTGCTCTGCTAGGGCTGTTACTGGCTACTCTATCAAATAGTGCACTCCAATTGGGTAATCTGAGAAGAGTTTAACAGAAGGACTATTTACAGTGGTTCAGGGAGCATGTAAGGAACCGCCAGGGAGAGCACAATGACCCACAGCAAGGTACCATTACCTCATCTAGGCTTGAAGGCTGTGTGGGAAAGGCCGCTTTGCAGGCCTTGTGTCCATCTGTCAAGGAACCTTGACAGCCCCATGGCAACCCTCCAGGGAGGGAGCTGGAGAATACACGCCTCACTTTCCACTTCTTTCCTTCCCCCGTGCTCCTACTGGGCCTCTCAGGCAAGCAAACTCAGGCAGAAGCCATATAGGCTAGCCTCCCAGGGCAAGGGAGCCTGGAGAAGGACAGAGAGCATGTGGAGAAGCCAATGGATGAATCATGTCTGAATATGTACTCTGTGCTTCCAGCCCCATTAAGCATTTTACATAGTCACCTCGTTTGAACCTCATGACAGTCCTATGAGGAATGCACCATTACTGTTCCCTTTTACAGATGTGGTAAAGGATTAGTGATCTTGAATAATTTGTTCAAGGTCACAGAATCCCAATACACTTACCCTCCTATCACTGTACAATACTTCCTGCTGACATCTTTAATTATCCTTATTTAAAAAAAAAAAAAACAATTCATGGTGTTTTAACAGTTTCATTTTTCTTGTCATGTTGCCAACTATTAAAACTTTGCCCAGACCTAGTTTAGCAGCTAGTACACAAAATATGCTCACTCGGTGTTTGTTAATTTTTGTTTTTGTTTTTGTCATTTAATGTTTGTTAATTTTTGTTTGAATTCTGACTTGGGAGAGCAGCAGCAGCAGGAAGTCCAGATTCAGGAGATGGGTCAGTCAGTTGTTTCCTTACAGAAAAGCGGCTAGAGGAAGGCACCCAGCTCAGAATATACCTGGCACAAGTAAAGGCCCATTAAGTCAAGGTTTGAAGAAACCCCACAAAAGCAATTTTATAGAATCTTAGACTTTGAAGGGACTTTAGACGTCACCTACAACCTCTACCCTTTGTGTGATTCGTCTCCACAATTCAGTCCCTGTTCTTGTCCCTAAGGTTACCTCTTCTAAATAAACATCAAAAAAGTGTCTGGCCAAGGATTCATGGAAGGGTCCACAATTCCCTTGCATGATTCTTTTTGTTACCTAAGAATTCCATTTCACTTCTGAACTTTGATATGCCTTGGTTTTCCCACTCATAACATGGAGGTAGGTAATGTAAAATATATCAATCTCCATTATCTCCTTGAACAGTTACAGTGCTTCCTGAAGAAAGTGCCAAGTTGTGCTGTTAAAAAGAGTAGGAGTAAACTAGGAAGCTGGCACCAATTGTACAGTTAGGTTTCTGACATGTAAAAATCAGGAGAAGGGAAATGTGGGTTGGAAGCTTTAATTGTGAGCAGAGAATGAAAGCTGATTCAGTTAGTGTGTAATGTAATTTGGAAAGTGGAAATAATGAAAGGGAAACAGTTTTTATTTCTGGGAAATGAAACAGAAAGAAATACAAGTAGCAAGAACAACAGCAACAGCAACAACAAAGCCAAGCCCATTACCCACAAAAGCTACAATTTTTTCTTGTATTTGGGTCTTTGAATTGCTACTTTCCCCAGAAAAAAATAGTTTTTAATTGAGTTTGCAGCTCCCTTTGAATTTCATAAGTGATTTACACTACTAAGTTTACTTTAATTTTAATTAAATATATATAATATATATTAGTTAATATGTAATATATATTTAAACACACACATATCTTTCTTCCAACATTTACATTAGGATTTTTTAATGGTCAAAGAAGATATTTCTGAGTTCAAAACTCAGTTTTAAAGTAGAGTTTGGTAAAGTAGGGACATTTTGCTTTTTGGACATGGCTTTCTCCCTCAGCCTATTTTTGGAGCATGAGGTCTTGCGGGCGTAAGTTCTGTATTCACCACACTTCTCCTGAAACCCCTGACTTCCCCTCTGCTACCATCACCCAGGGATCCCCCTTCCCACTCCTATAACACTTTATGTCTGCTTCTGTACAGTACTTACCACACATCTCCCTCCCACCTGTATCAGAAGGTCCTATGGGTAGAAAAATGTCTTATATCTTAGCAGTCCAGTGTACCTGGGATGTAGTAAATGTCAGAGTCTGAAACTGTCTTATTTTCCAGATTTGGGCTTTGTAATAAAGGCCTTTTGAAGATAATGCCTAGGTCTTTGATGTGTAATTTTAGATAAAAAGAAAACTGAAGGAATGACTCTAATGGTAGAGGTTTCCTGTTGGAAAAGAGGATAGTGTTATTAGAGTCTGTAGGTAATTTGGGGGACAGAATGGTCTTCCTGGTAGTCCTTGAATCATACAAAGTCAATGATAGTTAGCTTGGTGTGCCTGCTTGTTAAGATGGGCCCTGGACAATGCTCTGACTTGTTGGGAAATAAGTAGAGTGAACAACAGTCTCTGTTTGTCTGGGACTGTCCCCATGTTAGCATGGAAAGTTCCATATCTTGGGAAACCCCCAGTGCTGGGCAAACCAGAGCATCTGGTCACCCCATACAATCCAAATATACAGTGGAGTATGGCCTCTTAACTGTCACATTAACATGCTGATAACTTGGACTCTAGTACTTGTAGAGAAAAGATAAATCTTCAAATAAGTAAACAACTAGCCCAGTTTGGGAGGATGTCAGTTCTGCTTTCTCATTAAGATAAGGCAATCTTAAAATCAGTAGAGAACTCACAAATGTGGCTATAAAAATAACAACAGTTACATAATTAAATTTCCTTGGCTGAAACCACTAATAAGACATTGCCAAACTTTAGCTTATTGTTGAAAATAAATCTCTCTCACCCATTCTCTCTCTCTCTCTTACACACACACATGCACACACACACACACACAATTTTTATTTTTCTGGCTTAGCATACTTTTATTTTAATTATAGGTTTTATCATTTTTCACTATGTTAACAGAACAAAGTTGGTTTGTTGTTGAAGAATATCATTTAAATGGATACCTATTGCTGTGGTTTACTGAAAGCACAATACTGCATTATTTTAAAAATATGTTTAATGAAGCATATTTTCATTTAAAGCATACCTGTACTTAATGGAAATTTTTGAGATCCATCATTTATAAAGATGAAGAGAAGAGGCTGTGTAGCCACCAAATGCTTGCTGGCCCTCTAATGCCTAAAGTGCTACATTTATTTATTATAAGAATATAGAGATAATAAGACTGTTTATGAATTACAAATCAATAATAAAATAACTCTTGGGCTAAGGACAAAATCAAATGGAAATTATAAATCACATAAATATGAATGGGCACAGAAGCATTACTCTACAAAATCTGTGGAGTATAGTCAACATGTTATTCAGAGGGAAACCTATAGCTTTCAATGTCCATATCGGAGAAGAAGAGACATGGAGAATAAACTAACCAAACTTTCAAATCAAAATTTAACTTCCTAATTCAACAATCAATCAAACAAACAAACAAAAAACAAATAAATAAAACACAAAGTAAAGAGAATGGAAAAAATGTAATGGCAGGAAATAATGTGATAGAAAAGGATAATAGAGGCTGCTGAACTTGAGGAAATCCTCCTTTTACACAACAAGGATGTCAGCTGCCCAGACTCTGACTTGGAGACTCACCTCCCAGCCCAAGGAATATGCGTTATGAGAGTAAGAAATACATGATTACACCTCTGCATGGAGGACTGCAGAGGGGACAATAATAACTAACAGTAAGACCCGTGTGTCAAGCATTATGCCAGGCAGCTTATATAAATTATATGGTTTAGTTGTATTTCTTCCTCATTTTCTGATAAGAATATTGAAACACAGGATGGCCTAGTAATTTCCTCAATATTGACGGACAGTAATTAATGTAGCTGGAACTTGAACTTCAGAAGGGTTATTAAGTGGAGTTTAATTTGCCACATGTTGTTAAAGATGCCATTGGCTTTAGAAACATCTTGTTTTGAAAATTTGTATCTGTTTGGGAAGATCATGTTACTATCAGTCGGTCATGCTTTAGAGTGAAATGGTTCAAACATTGCTTTCCTCTCAACAGCTAGCTGAGGTTAGCTGTGTTAAAAGAATGGGGGTTTTGAAGTGGTTCAAGAGAAAGAAGTAATGAAGGAGTGGCACTGCTTAGAGGCTAACACCCCCATCGGAATACTGGGCAGCTGGTAAGCAAAAGTACAGAAAGGGAAGTGAGAAGATGCCAAAGATAAACTCTATTTCAAAATTCTGACTATGGTCAGCCCCACCCTCAAGAAGAGAGGGACAGGTTCTTCCTCTTTTTCTGTCCTGTACAAAGCAGTCTCCTATTCCCAGGACCAGGAAGTTCAGGTCCAAGGGCCACTCTAAGGAAAATAGAGTTGGAAGGGACTTTAGAGGTCCTATCCACTCTACTCACCACAAGGCCTCCCACACCCTCCTGCATGAATCCTCCAAACTCCTCCTGACCATCTTTACATCTTTGTTGCTCCTTTGTTGTCTATTTGGGGCTTGAGTTAGTTGTTAGAAATTCCTTTCTATCAGCCAACAATCTTATCTCCCTTCATCTTCCCCTCATTTGTCTTATATCTGCCCTCTGGAATTGCCCAGTCTGTGTGGTATTTGTTCCAATGGAATTTGATCTGTCATGTACTGTTGTTTTTGGCTGATTTGCTAAATTGGCTAGATCTCTCTCTAAACTCAATGCTTTTGGATCAAGGTAAATGCTGGTAAAATGTGCCAGCAATTTCTTTTTCAGAAAGATTTTGCTATTGCTCTTTTACTTTTGTTTGTTTTTTTTTTTTTAAAGAATGTTCCCAATAGATTCATTTTGAGGGAATAGGTTCACATATGAATCCATGGAGTGACCCACACAAAACACCTACATAAAAAAGAAAAAGTGTATGTTTTCTTATTGACAAACACTACTTGAAAGCTCTTCAAGTCCTTCGTGGTATAATAAAGTAAATAGATATTGAGAAGAGGAGATCATCTAGTTAACAAACATGGAAATATGTTCCACCTCACTTTTAATTTTAAAATGATAACAAGATACCCCTTCCATTCATTTGGCTACAAAGCATAGCAACATTTATAATAATATTTAATGTTTGTTAGTACTATTATACATTACCAGTAGAATTAGAAACGTCTTTTAGAAATTGATTTAGCTATATGTATTGAGATCTTTTAGTTTTATTTATTTAGTAATTTTTAGAGGCAGAGTCTTGCTATGTTGCCCAAGCTGTTCTTGAACTCCTGAGCTCAAAGGATCCTTTTGCTTCAGTCTCCCAAGTAACTAGAATGACAGGTGCAAGCCACTGCACCTGGCTATCAGGAGATTTTAAAATATTCACCTCCTTTCACCTAGTAGAATCTCCTGGGTATTTGTACTAAGGAAATAATCCAGAGATTAAAAAGATATGCCTACAGTTTGCACTTCTTACAGGAAAATTATTCATAATAGTGAAAAATTAGTCACAGCCTAAAATCTAACAACAGGAAATGGTTTAACTAGATTATGATGCCTCCACTCAATGGAAGATTATACAGCCATTTCAAATAATGATTATGAAGAAAACATTATATGTAATCTATATTGTCCTAGTGGAAATATCTTAGGTAAGTCAATGGTAGCGAATCAGAAAAACGTTGAGACTCAGTAGTTTTTAGCTACATGAAAAATTCTTGCAGTGTATAAAAAACAATGTATACAAAGAAATGCACCAAAATTATTATTATGACACAAAAATGGTGGGAGAAGTGTTTTTATATTTAATCAAGAGCTGTACTGTATAACTGAATTGTTTGCCAGTGGAGCAGAAGGCAGATGGCTTGGTTAAACTCACACATTCTTGCCCACTCCAGCTATTTTTATAAGGCTCTTACGGTTTTAGGATTCTCTTACATTTTTGTTGATTCTTGTCCTCTATTTTCTTCTTCTCCAACTTCATTATGGAATATTATCTAGTGTTTATTATTTGTCTGGGGTCCCCATTGATATTAGAAAACAACACTGGTCGCATAAATGTCTTCTTTTGAGAAGTGTCTGTTCATGTCCTTCGCCCACTTTTTGATGGGGTTGTTTGTTTTTTTCTTGTAAATTTGTTGGAGTTCATTGTAGATTCTGGATATTAGCCCTTTGTCAGATGAGTAGGTTGCGAAAATTTTCTCCCATTTTGTAGGTTGCCTGTTCACTCTGATGGTAGTTTCTTTTGCTGTGCAGAAGCTCTTGAGTTTAATTAGATCCCATTTGTCAATTTTGGCTTTTGTTGCCATTGCTTTTGGTGTTTTAGACATGAAGTCCTTGCCCATGCCTATGTCCTGAATGGTAATGCCTAGGTTTTCTTCTAGGGTTTTTATGGTTTTAGGTCTAACATTTAAGTCTTTAATCCATCTTGAATTGATTTTTGTATAAGGTGTAAGGAAGGGATCCAGTTTCAGCTTTCTACATATGGCTAGCCAGTTTTCCCAGCACCATTTATTAAATAGGGAATCCTTTCCCCATTTCTTGTTTTTGTCAGGTTTGTCAAAGATCAGATACTTGTAGATATGTGGCATTATTTCTGACGGCTCTGTTCTGTTCCATTGATCTATATCTCTGTTTTGGTACCAGTACCATGCTGTTTTGGTTACTGTAGCCTTGTAGTATAGTTTGAAGTCAGGTAGTGTGATGCCTCCAGCTTTGTTCTTTTGGCTTAGGATTGACTTGGCGATGCGGGCTCTTTTTTGGTTCCATATGAACTTTAAACTAGTTCAACCCTTGTGGAAGTCAGTATGGCGATTCCTCAGGGATCTAGAACTAGAAATTCCATTCGACCCAGCCATCCCATTACTGGGTATATACCCAAAGGACTATAAATCATGCTGCTATAAAGACACATGCACACGTATGTTTATTGCTGCATTATTCACAATAGCAAAGACTTGGAACCAACCCAAATGTCCAACAATGATAGACTGGATTAAGAAAATGTGGCACATATACACCATGGAATACTATGCAGCCATAAAAAATGATGAGTTCACGTCCTTTGTAGGGACATGGATGAAATTGGAAATCATCATTCTCAGTAAACTATCGCAAGAACAAAAAACCAAACACCGCATATTCTCACTCATAGGTGGGAATTGAACAATGAGAACCCATGGACACAGGAAGGGGAACATCACACTCTGGGGACTGTTGTGGGGTGGGGGGAGGGGGGAGGGATAGCATTGGGAGATATACCTAATGCTAGATGACGAGTTGGTGGGTGCAGCGCACCAGCATGGCACATGTATACATATCTAACTTACCTGCACATTGCGCACATGTACCATAAAACCTAAAGTATAATAATAATAATAATAATAAAAGAAAAAAAAAAGTAAAAAAAAAAAAAAAAAAAAAAAGAAAACAACACTGGTCATTGGGTTGTACTTAATTATTTGAGTCTTCAAGGCTCCTCGTCATTGCATATTGCGGGACTGAGAGTTAATATAAGGATATGATTCTATCAATCAATTTTCACAGATATGTATGTCACTGAACACGAAATATGGGATATATTAGTCGGCTATTGTTACAATGCTGAGTAATAAACAGCTCCAAAACTCAGTGGCTCATAAAAATAAGCCTTTATTTTCTTTGTTCATGAGCTTGTGGATGATCTGGGATGCTCTGCTTCTTTTGCAGGACAACTGGGCTTATATCAAAGCCTCAAGTTGGGATCAGGCCTGCTTCACGTGTTCCCAAATCCCATTAGCTATCTGAGGCATATTCTTCTCCTGGTGGATTATGAAAGGCAAGAGGCCAAGTCAGGAGAATTGCTTGAACCCAAGAGGCAGAGACTGCAGTGAGCCAAGATTGTGCCACTGCACTCCAGTCTGGGTGACAGAGTGAGACCCTGTCTAAAAAAAAAGAGGCCAAGTCAAACTACTTAAGGCCTATGCTCATGTGTGCTATCATTTAATTGATCAAAGCAAATCACATATGTAATTATGCCCAACATCAATGAGAGAGGGAAATAACTCCCATTAGAAGTTCACCTGACAGAAGGAGAGGGTAAAGAATTGAGAGCAATGATCTGATCTACCATAGGGACAATGTACAAACAGATTAATTTAAATAATTGAAAAGAAATACCTACTGACTTGCAGAATAGGTAGCATTATTTCCATGTGTGAAAAATATCCTATTTTTCAATTAGACTAATGAAAACTTAATAAAATAGTTGTTACCATATATTTCTTTTAAAGAATATGCAATATCAATATATTTTAAGGACAGTTAAACATCCTGGGTGTTTAGCCAAGTAGAAACTGGTCCAGCTTTGACTATCCTGGGTGTTTAGCCAAGTAGAAACTGGTCCAGTTGTAAGTGGATTTTTTTGTTGTTGTTTATTCTTGGGGACAGAGTCTCGCTTGGTCACCCAGGCTGGAGTGCAGTGGTGCGACCTTGGCTCACTCCAACTTCTGCCTCTGGGGTTCAAAAATAGTGTGTGCCTAACTATTTTTTTTATTTTTATTTTTTGTATTTTTAGTAGAGATGGGGTTTCACCATGTTGGCCAGGCTGGTCTTGAACCCTTGACCTCAAGTGATCCACCCGCCTCGGCCTCTCAAAGTGCTGGGATTACAGGCATGAGCCACTGCTTCCGGCCTGTAGGTGGATTTCTGGCTTTGGGTTACACACACACACTTGTTTATAGGAGTTTGTAAGTAGGGAGTAAAATGTACTCTGAAAGGAAATCACTTGATAGGAACCACTATTTGGTAAGAAGAGGTGACTCAAGAAAAGAAGTTCCTTGTGGTTTTAAACTTTATTATGCTCTGGGTCCCTACAAAAACATGCTTTCTTTCTTCTTCTTCTTCTTTTTTTTTAATAAGCTGATTTAAGGCAAAAGCTTTTAGCTAAATGTTACTGCTTTAAATTTTTCAAAATGAGAACACTTCTCAACAAAATTTTTTATTTCTTTGTTTTAGTGTAGAAAGCAAAAGCAAGGGATAACTAAGTCTGAGTTCAAGCTAGATATATTTGTTTACATTGGAACAACGGCTTTAAACTCTAGGAAAGAAGTGCTGATAGCTCAGAAGAAAAAGCAAGTAATGGGTTCCAGTAAAGTTGGTTAGGGAATTTTGTTTGTTTAATTTTTAAATTAGTAGGGGCCTCTCTCCAAAATGTTTGTTTTTAAGATTCAGGTTAAAATTTGGATAGATACAAGAGATGTGGGAATTAGTCAATATCAGAGAAAGATGCTGAGGTAATTTCCATTTCAGAAAATGTATCTAGCTTTGCCTAAATGGATAAATGGAGACATTTGAAGCATAAGAGATTGGCATTTCATGTCCCAGCTTAGAGGACTTCCACTTGAAACAGAACAATTGGTTTGAAGCACAGTATCTAGATCCTTTCTCCAAAGAGAAAGAAAATTGCCCATTCAACCAGCAATTATCTCTAATTAAGGAATGGAAGCACAAGTTTTCAGTAGTATCACTACCTGGCAGTCTGCATGCAATCAAGCAAGGCAAGGTTCCTATATCCACAGGATTTTTTTCTTGACGAGAAAAAAAAAAATTAGGATAATTAAGCAAGTTGTAGCAATCATTTTTTACGATCAAAAAGACAGCAACAGATTTAATTAATTCTTTGGTAGATGCAGAAAGTAGTATTTATGCTTTTCTAAAGGCCAGTATTCACCATGGACTAACAGCAAAATGTTTCAATACCATCTCAGCAGAGTTTGTATTTGATTTCACAGTATTCTGTAAAGTGTCAGGCATTTTAGAGATATCGCTAACAGAAAGGTTATGCTTTCTAAATACAGTCACACAACTACTTCGTACCTATGATATAATTAGACTGTGACACTCTTGAGGACATCTAAACTTCAACCTGTTTAAAAATATAAATCCCTATGAATGCTCAAAGAAAATATGCTTCAGGCAATTTATCTGCAGTAAAATGATTTAACTATGGGACAATCATGTTCAGTTCTTCATATCTTTAATATAAAGTTTACCATTTAAAATGATTTCATTGCTTAGGGGGAAAGCTATACTCTATTGATTAGTATAAGATTTTTTAAAATCTTGTTTGTTTCTTCTTCAGAGAAATGGTAGAGCTTTTAAAATAAAAAGTGCATTTATTTCTTTATAACATTAATATCTGTTACTATAAATAACTTGAAAAATCTTCCAAAGTGTCAACACCTGAAGTCAATTGTGTGTTTCCTTTCAGGTATTTTTTTTTTCAAGAGAATTAAATCGTTTATTGATTACACATGATAATGGATGGTACATAAGCTTCATTCCCATCTATAATTTTATTGGATACCATTATTCAATTTAGATACATTGCATAGGATATGCCAACAATCATTTTAATAACCAATAATTCCATGATTTTGCTTTGGTAATCCCTTTTAATGGTGATCTTCAGGTCACAACAGTAACCATCAGTTCAACCACGCCAAGGTTTCTGAAGACAATGGTTTCTCCACCCAAGCAGGTTGTATATAAATTCCAAACAGAACCTGGCATCACCTTAAAGGAACTCTAACTTCACACTGTTGGGGAAATTTACCAAGATGGCTTCAGACTAGACCAACTTTACACAGCACATTAAAAAAAAAAAGACATTTATTCAGCGTCCCAATCAGGCTATTATATTTAGCAATCAACAGCATGGGTGAAAAAAAAATCTACATTAAAACCCTTTGTTGGAATGACTTACACTTTCCACAGAACAGAAACTAAAATAACCTGTTACACAATTAGTCACAAATACAGTCCTCGAGTTTTTTGCCCACACACATGAGTATTTGTCTAAAACATGTCTGCTTTGTAGCAGCTGGGCCCTGCCACCACTGTGCTTGGCTGAGTTCACAAATCTGTTGTAACCTGTAGCTTCCCTGTCACTTCTCTGGCTCTCCTCTCCTGCTAAGCTTTGTTTCCTAATTAAAATCTTCTGCCACTGCCATAGCTACTGCTGCTACTGGAACCACCATAGCCACCTTGGTTTTGTGGTTTGGCAGAGTATTGGCCTCCACCACCATAGGGGACAGAGCTTCTGCCTCCAAAGTTTCCTCCCTTCAGGGGTCCAAAATTTGGAGACTGATTGTTGTAATTGTCAAAATCACTGTAGCTTCCACCACCTCCAAAATTGCTTCCATCATTACCAAATCCATTGTAGTCATCCCCACTGCCACCGTATTCACCACCACCACAGCTGCCACCAAAGCCACCACGACCATGGAAGTTTCCTCCGTGACCTAAGGTGTCATTCCCGCTGAAACCACCTCCATGACCACCACCAAAGTTTCCAGAACCACTCTTGCTTTGACAGGGCTTTCCTAGCTTCACAGTTGTGGCCATTCGCGGTATGCTATTTCTGAATGACAGTCTTATCCATGGAGTCATGGTTGTCAAAGGTTACAAAGACAAAGCCCCTTTTCTTGCCAATGCCTCGGTCAGTCATGATTTGAATCACTTCAATTTTTTCCATACTGTTCAAAATGATCTCTTAGTGATGTTCTTCAGTGTCTTCTTTAATGCCACCAACAAATATATTTTTCACAGTTAACTGGGCACCTGGTCTTTGAGAATTTTCTCTTGAGACAACTCTCTTTGCTTCTACAACTCTTTTTTTTTTTCTTCTTCAGACAGAGTCTTGCTCTTTCGCCCAGGCTGGAGTGCAGTGGCGCCATCTGGGCTCACTGCAAGCTCCGCCTCTCGGGTTCCCGCCATTCTCCCGCCTCAGCCTCCTGAGTCGCTGGGACTACAGGTGCCCGCCACAACACCCGGCTAATTTTTTGTATTTTTAGTAGAGACGGGTTTCACCATGTTAGCCAGGATGGTCTCGATCTCCTGACCTCGTGATCCGCCTGCCTCAGCCTCCCAAAGTGCTGGGATTACTGGCGTGAGGTTCTACAACTCTTCCATCTACCTTGTGTGGCCTTGCATTCATGGCTGCATCCACCTCCTCCACACTGGCACACATGACAAATCCACAGGCCCTGGAGGGCTTGGTGTTTGGATCTCTCATTACCACACAGTCGGTGAGCGTTCCCCATTGCTCAAAATGGCTCCTCAGGCTCTCATTGGTTGTTTCAAAGCTCAACCCTCCAATGAAGAGCTTCCTCAGCTGTTTGGGCTCTTTGGAGATTCTGACTTAGACATGACCGGCAGGGAGAAGAGAGACTTTAACCATGCTTCCTTGGTGGCCTCCACAGACAGGTAGGGTTTTTTTGTTTTGTTTTGTTTTGGTGAATAGTTTTCCCAACATTTTATTGTAAACATTATCAAATATACTGAATAATTGAAATAATCAGAAACAACAAATTTCCATATATCCACCATCTTTTTTTTTTTTTTTTTTTTTTTTGAGACAGAGTTTCCCTCTGTTGCCCAGGCTGGAGAGCAATGGGGAATGGGGGGGATCTCAGCTCACTGCAACCTCTGTCTCTTGGGTTCAACCGATTCTCATGCTTCAGCCTCCCACGTAGCTGAGATTATGTGCACTGTGCACCATCACATCCGGCTAATTTTTGTATTTTTAGTAGAGATGGGGTTTCACCATGTTGGCCAGGCTGATCTTGAACTCCTGGCCTCATGTGATCTGCCCACCTTGGCCTCTCAAAGTGCTGGGATTACAGGCGTGAGCTACCACATTCAGCCACTACCATCTAGATTCTACAATTAGCAATTAATTTGCTTTATTATATATTTATTCAACCATCTATTTGTTGATCCCTCTGTCCATCCATTAATCCATCTTTTTTTTTGAGGCATTTCAAGGTAGGTTGTAGATATCAACATACTTCATTCAATACTTCAGCATGCATATCATTTTTTAGAGTTTAATGTCATGTATATGAGTTTTTCTTGGTAAGATTTTATGTATAGTAGATGCACAATCTTTATTTTATTTATTTATTTATTTTTGGAGACAGATCTCTGTCACCCAGGCTGGAGTGCAGTGGTGCTATCATGGCTCACTGAAGTCTCAACTTCCCAGGCTAAAGTAATCTTCCCACCTCAGCCTCCCGAGTAGCTATGTCTATAGGTGCATGCCACTAGGCCTAGCTAATTCTTAAAATTTTTTTGTAGAGACAGGGTCTCACAATTTTGTCCAGGCTGGTCTCAAACTCCTGGCCTCAAGTTATCCTCCCACCTTAGCCTCCCAAGTAGCTTAGATTACTGACATAAGCCACCATGCCCAGCTCTGATGCACAATCTTAAGTATACCATTCAGTGAATTTTGACAAATGCATATACTTATATAATCCAAACTCCTATCAAGATACAGAATATTTATGTCTTCCCAGAAAGTTCACTTACATTCCTTCCTAGAAAATCCCCACATATCCATCCCTCAAAAGGCAACCACTACTCTCACATTTTTTAACATGGCTTAATGTAGTACAGCGTGTAAGAGTTTCAGTGTTGCATCACCTCATTGACATTGGTGTTGCCAATCTTTTCATTTTAGACATTCTGATATATTTATAGTAATATATCTTTGACTAATGATTTTGAGCATTTATTTGTGTGTTCATACCATTCTTATATCTTTCTTTGTGAAATATTGGTCTAAATCTTTTGCCCATTTTAAACTGGGTTGTCTTTTTCTCTTTTCCCTATTTTTGAGTTGGGATATTATTTTGTAGCCCAGGCTGGAGTGCAGTGGCACCATCATAGCTCTCTGCAGCTCAAACTCCTGGGCTCATGCTATCATCCCACCCTAGCCTCCCAGTTCCTGAGATTATGGGTGTGAGCCACTGCACCCTGATGTCTCTTTATTATTGAGTTGTATTTTTATTTTGGATAATAGTCCTTTCTCAAATATATGTATTTGCACCTTTTTCCCAGCCTGTGGCTTACTGATTCACTTTCTTAGCACTGTCTTTTGGTGCAGAATATTGGCTCATCCAGTTATGCAAATCTTTCAAGTATTGACACATTTCATTATGCAAAATTAAAATAACATTCTTTTTTTAAATTTTATTATTATTATTCTTTAAGTTTTAGAGTACACGTGCACAATGTGCAGGTTTGTTACGTGTGTATACATGGGCCATGTTGCTGTGCTGCACCCATTAACTCGTCATTTAGCTCCCCACTCCCCCTACCCCACAACAGGCCCCGGTGTGTGATGTTCCCCTTCCTGTGTCCATGTGTTCTCATTGTTCAATTCCCACCTATGAGTGAGAACATGTGGTGTTTGGTTTTTTGTCCTTGCGATAGTTTGCTGAGAATGATGGTTTCCAGCTTCATCCATGTCCCTACAAAGGACATGAACTCGTCCTTTTTTACGGCTGCATAGTATTCCATGGTGTATATGTGCCACATTTTCTTAATCCAGTCTATCATTGTTGGACATTTGGGTTGGTTCCAAGTCTTTGTTATTGTGAATAGTGCCTCAATAAACATACGTGTGCATGTGTCTTTATAGCAGCATGATTTATAGTCCTTTGGGTATATACCCAGTAATGGGATGGCTGGGTCAAATGGTATTTCTAGTACTAGATCCCTGAGGAATCGCCACACTGACTTCCACAGTGGTTGAACTAGTTTACAGTCCCACCAGCAGTGTAAAAGCGTTCCTGTTTCTCCACATCCTCTCCAGCACCTGTTGTTTCCTGACTTTTTAATGATCACCATTCTAACTGGTGGGAGATGGTATCTCATTGTGGTTTTGATTTGCATTTCTCTGATGGCCAGTGATGATGAGCATTTTTTCATGTGTTTTTTGGCTGCATAAATGTCTTCTTTTGAGAAGTGTCTGTTCATTTCCTTCGCCCACTTTTTGATGGGGTTGTTTGTTTTTTTCTTGTAAATTTGTTTGAGTTCATTGTAGATTCTGGATATTAGCCCTTTGTCAGATGAGTAGGTTGCAAAAATTTTCTCCCATTCTGTAAGTTGCCTGTTCACTCTGATGGTAGTTTCTTTTGCTGTGCAGAAGCTCTTTAGTTTAATGAGATCTAACTTGTCAATTTTGGCTTTTGTTGCCATTGCTTTTGGTGTTTTAGACATGAAGTCCTTGCCCATGCCTATGTCCTGAATGGTATTGCCTAGGTTTTCTTCTAGAGTTTTTATGGTTTTAGGTCTAACATTTAAGTATTTAATCCATCTTGAATTAATTTTTGTATAAGGTGTAAGGAAGGGATCCAGTTTCAGCTTTCTACATATGGCTAGCCAGTTTTCCCAGCACCATTTATTAAATAGGGAATCTTTTCCCCATTGCTTGTTTTTGTCAGGTTTGTCAAATATCAGATAGTTGTGGATGTGTGGCATTATTTCTGAGGGCTCTGTTCTGTTCCATTGATCTATATCTCTGTTTTGGTACCAGTACCATGCTGTTTTGGTTACTGCAGCCTTGTAGTATAGTTTGAAGTCAGGTAGCGTGATGCCCCCAGCTTTGTTCTTTTGGCTTAGGATTGTCTTGGCAATGCAGGCTCTTTTTTGGTTCCATATGAACTTTAAAGTAGTTTTTTCCAATTCTGTGAAGAAAGTCATTGTTAGCTTGATGGGGATGACATTGAATCTATAAATGATCTTGGGCAGTATGGCCATTTTCACGATATTGATTCTTCCTACCCATGAGCATGGAATGTTCTTCCATTTGTTTGTATCCTCTTTTATTTCATTGAGCAGTGGTTTGTAGCTCTCCTTGAAGAGATCCTTCACATCCCTTGTAAGTTGTATTCCTAGGTATTTTATTCTCTTTGAAGCAATTGTGAATGGGAGTTCACTCCCATTTGGCTCTCTGTTTGTCTGTTATTGGTGTATAAGAATGCTTGTGATTTTTGCACATTGATTTTGTATCCTGAGACTTTGCTGAAGTTGCTTATCAGCTTAAGGAGATTTTGGGCTGAGATGATGGGGTTTTCTAGATATACAATCATGTCACCTGCAAACAGGGACAATTTAACTTCCTCTTTTCCTAATTGAATACCCTTTATTTCCTTCTCCTGCCTAATTGCCCTGGCCAGAACTTCCAACACTATGTTAAATAGGAGTGGTGAGAGAGGGCATCCCTGTCTTGTGCCCTCTTGTGCCCTCAAAGGGAATGCTTCCAGTTTTTGTCCATTCAGTATGATATTGGCTGTGGGTTTGTGATAGATAGCTTTTATTATTTTGAGATATGTCCCATCGATACCGAATTTATTGAGAGTTTTTAGCATGAAGGGCTGTTGAATTTTGTCAAAGGCCTTTTCTGCCTCTATTGAGATAATCATGTGGTTTTTGTCTTTGGTTCTGTTTACATGCTGGATTACATTTATTGATTTTCATATGTTGATGCAGCCTTGCATCCAAGGGATAAAGCCCACTTGATCATGGTGGATAAGCTTTTTGATGTGCTGCTGGATTCGGTTTGCCAGTATTTTATTGAGGATTTTTGCATCAATGTTCATCAAGGATGTTGGTCTAAAATTCTCTTTTTTTGTTGTGTCTCTGCCAGGCTTTGGTATCAGGATGATGCTGGCCTCATAAAATGAGTTAGGGAGGATTCCCTTTTTCTATTGATTGGAATAGTTTTAGAAGGAATGGTACCAGCTCCTCCTTGTACCTCTGGTAGAATTCGGCTGTGAATCCCTCTGGTCCTGGACTTTTTTGGTTGGTAAGCTATTAAATTATTGCCTGAATTTCAGATCCTGTTATTGGCCTATTCAGAGATTCAACTTCTTCCTGGTTTAGTCTTGGGAGGGTGTATGTGTTGAGGAATTTATCCATTTCTTCTAGATTTTCTAGTTTATTTGCATAGAGGTGTTTATTGTACTCTCTGATGGTAGTTTGTATTTCTGTGGGATCGGTGGTGATATCCCCTTTATCATTTTTTATTGTGTCTATTTGATTCTTCTCTCTTTTCTTCTTTATTAGTCTTGCTAGCAGTCTAATAATTTTGTTGATCTTTTCAAAAAACCAGCTCCTGGATTCATTGATTTTTTGAAGGATTTTTTGTATCTCTATTTCCTTCAGTTCTGCTCTGATCTTAGTTATTTCTTGCCTTCTGCTAGCTTTTGAATGTGTTTGCTCTTGCTTCTCTAGTTCTTTTAATTGTGATGTTAGAGTGTCAATTTTAGATCTTTCCTGCTTTCTCTTGTGGGCATTTAGTGCTATAAATTTCCCTCTACACACTGCTTTGAATGTGTCCCAGAGATTCTGGTATGTTGTGTCTTTGTTCTTGTTGGTTTCAAAGAACATCTTTATTTCTGCCTTCATTTCATTATGTACCCAGTAGTCATTCAGGAGCAGGTTGTTCAGTTTCCATGTAGTTGAGTGGTTTTCAGTGAGTTTCTTAATCCCGAGTTGTAGTTTGATTGCACTGTGGTCTGAGAGACAGTTTGTTATAATGTCTGTTCCTTTACATTTGCTGAGGAGTGCTTTACTTCCAACTATGTGGTCAATTTTGGAATAGGTGTAGTGTGGTGCTGAAAAGAATGTATATTCTGTTGATTTGGGGTGGAGAGTTCTGTAGATGTCTATCAGGTCCGCTTGGTGCAGAGCTGAGTTCAATTACTGGATATCCTTGTTAACTTTCTGTCTCGTTGATCTGTCTAACGTTGACAGTGGGGTGTTAAAGTCTCCCATTATTATTGTGTGGGAGTCTAAGTCTCTTTGTAGGTCACTAAGGACTTGCTTTATGAATCTGGGTGCTCCTGTATTGGGTGCATATATATTTAGGATAGTTAGCTCTTCTTGTTGAATTGATCCCTTTACCATTATGTAATGGTCTTTTTTGTCTGTTTTGATCTTTGTTGGTTTAAAGTCTGTTTTATCCGAGACTAGGATTGCGACCTCTGCCTTTTTTTGCTTTCCATTTGCTTGGTAGATCTTCCTCCATCCCTTTATTTTGAGCCTATGTGTGTCTCTGACCATGAGATGGGTTTCCTGAATACAGCACACTGATGGTTCTTGACTCTTTATCCAATTTGCCCGTCTGTGTCTTTTAATTGGAGCATTTAGCCCATTTACATTTAAGGTTAATATTGTTATGTGTGAATTTGATCCTGTCATTACGATGTTAGCTGGTTATTTTGCTTATTAGTTGATGCAGTTTCTTCCTAGCCTCGATGGTCTTTACAATTTGGCATGTTTTTGCAGTGGCTAGTACTGGTTGTTCCTTTCCATGTTTAGTGCTTCCTTCAGGAGCTGTTTTAGGGCAGGCCTGGTAATGACAAAATCTCTCAGCATTTGCTTCTCTGTAACGTATCTTATTTCTCCTTCACTTATGAAGCTTAGTTTGGCTGGATATGAAATTCTGGGTTGAAAATTCTTTTCTTTAAGAATATTGAGTATTGTCCCCCACTGTCTTCTGGCTTGTAGAGTTTCTGCTGAGAGATCAGCTGTTAGTCTGATGGACTTCCCTTTGTGGGTAACCTGACCTTTCTCTCTGGCTGCCCTTAACATTTTTTTCCTTCATTTCAACTTTGGTGAATCTGACAATTATGTGTCTTGGAGTTGCTCTTCTTGAGGAGTATCTTTGTGGCATTCTGTGTATTTCCTGAATTTGGATGTTGGCCTGCCTTGCTAGACTGGGGAAGTTCTCCTGGATAATATCCTGCAGAGTGTTTTCCAGTTTGGTTCCATTCTCCCTGTCACTTTCAGGTACACCAATCAGACGTAGATTTTGTCTTTTCACATAGTCCCGTATTTCTTGGAGGCTTTGTTCGTTTCTTTTTATTCTTTTTTCTCTAAACTTCTCTTCTCACTTCATTTCATACATTTCGTCTTCCATCACTGATACCCTTTCTTCCAGTTGATCGCATCGGCTACTGAGGCTTGTGCATTCATCACGTAGTTCTCATGCCATGGTTTTCAGCTCCATCAGTCCTTTAACGACTTCTCTGCATTGTTTATTCTAGTTAGCCATTTGTCTAATTTTTTTTCAAGGTTCTTAACTTTTTGGCCTTTGGTTCTAACTTCCTCCTTTAGCTTGGAGTAGTTTGATCTTCTGAAGCCTTCTTCTCTCAACTCATCAAAGTCATTCTCCGTCCAGCTTTGTTTTGTTGCTGGTGAGGAGCTGCATTCCTTTGGAGGAGAGGCACTCTGATTTTTAGAGTTTCCAGTTTTTCTGCTCTGTTTTTTCCCCATCTTTGTGGTTTTATCTACCTTTGGTCTTTGATGATGGTGACGTACAGATAGGTTTTTGGTGTGGATGTCCTTTCTGTTTGTTAGTTTTCCCTCTAACAGTCAGGACCCTCAGCTGCAGTTCTGTTGGAGTTTGCTGGAGGTCCACTCCAGACCCTGTTTGCCTGGGTATCAGCAGCAGTGGCTGCAGAACAGTGGTTATTGGTGAACCGCAAATGCTACTGCCTGATTGTTCCTCTGGAAGTTTTGTCTCAGAGGAGTACCTGGCCGTGTGAGGTGTCAGGCCGCCCCTACTGGGGGGTGCCTCCCATTTAGGCTACTCGGGGGTCAGGGACCCACTTGAGGAGGCAGTCTGCTCGTTCTCAGATCTCAAGCTGCGTGCTGGGAGAAGTACTACTCTCTTCAAAGCTGTTAGACAGGGACATTTAAGTCTGCAGAGGTTACTGCTGCCTTTTGTTTGTCTGTGCCCTGCCCCAGAGGTGGAGTCTACAGAGGCAGGCAGGCCTCCTTGAGCTGTGGTGGGCTCCACTCAGTTCAAGCTTCTGGGCCACTTTGTTTACCTACTCAAGCCTCAGCACTGGCAGGCACCCCTCCCCCAGCCTGACTGCTGCCTTGCAGTTTGATCTCAGACTGCTGTGCTAGCATTGAGCGAGGCTCCGTTGGCATAGGACCCTCTGAGCCAGGTGCGGGATATAATCTCCTGGTGTGCCATTTGTTAAGCCTGTTGGAAAAGCGCAGTATTAGGGTGGAAGTGACCCGATTTTCCAGGTGCCATCTGTCACCCCTTTCTTTGACTAGGAAAGGGAATTCCCTGACCCCTTGCGCTTCCTGGGTGAGGCGATGCCTCGCCCTGCTTCGGCTCATGCACTGTGTGCTGCACCCTGTGTCCTGCACCCACTGTCCAGCACTCCCCAGTGAGATGAACCTGGTACCTCAGTTGGAAATGCAGAAATCATCCGTCTTCTGCGTCGCTCACTCTGGGAGCTGTAGACCGGAGCTCTTCCTATTCGGCCATCTTGGCTCAGACTAAAATAACATTCATTAATAGCACCACCAATCTCATCAGAAAAGTTTTTATGTATTGAAAGGCCGTCAAGCTTGTGCTGGCAGATATGTGTTCCAAAATTCTGGTCAGGTGCTATGGCTTATGCCTGTAATCCCAGCACTTTAGGAGGCCGAGGCAGGAGGGTTGCTTGAGCCAGAGAGGTCGGGCTGCAGTGAGCCATGATCACATCACTGTACTCTAGCCTAGGTGACAGAGTGAAACCCTGTCTCTAAATAAATAAATATATGAAAAACCTGTGCTTGCATAGAACAAAAATTCTAATTTTTGCTTGAAAGCTTAATTTTATATTTATCACATAAGTTTTTCCTGTTGAAATAAGCTAGTTTTGTTCCTTTTAAATAAAATGTTTGTCAATATCCTATTCTGAATAGCCATAGTTTAACAGTCACTCTTTCAAGTAAAAAATGGTGCTCTATGAAAAACTCAGCTAATTCACCTCACAACTCAAACAGTCACACACGTGCTCTTCCTCAAGAAAACCATCATACGTCTGTATACAGCAGAAGTGCTTTATGTGTACTTCTGATTTCATCATATAGAATATTAAAAATATGTATAGTTAATAACTCAATTAAAAAGAGGGTAAAAGTCCTTAACAGACACCTCACCAAAGAAGATATACAAGTGTCAAATAAACATATGAAAAATGCTCAACATCATGTCATTAGAGAATTGCAATTTGAAACAATGAGGTATCACTACATATCTATTAGAATGGCCAAAATCCAAAACACTGACAACACGAAATGCTGCCAAGAATTTGGAGAAACAGGAACTCTCATTTGTTGCTGGTGGAAATGCAAAATGGTACAATGACTTTGGAAGACAGTTGGGCAGTTTCTTACTGAACTATTAAACATAGTAGTTTTAGTAAAACTAAACATACTTTTACCATATGATCCAGTTATTCAGCTTCTTGGTATTTACTCAAATGGATTGAAAACATATCCACACAAAATCCTGCACATGAATGTTTATAGCAGCTTTATTCATATTTGCCAAAACCGAGAAGCTGTAAAGAAGTCTTTCAGTAGGAGAACGGATAAATAAACTGTGACACACCCAGACAATGGAGTATCATTCAGAGACAAGAAAACAAATGAGCTATCAAACCGTGGAGAAACATGGGGGAAACGTAAGTGCATATTATTGAGTGGAAGAACCCAATCTGAAATGGCTATATAATGTATGATTCCAACATAGGATGCTCTGGAAAAAGCAAAACTATGGATTTAGTAAAAAGATCAATGGTTGCCAGTGGTTTGGTGGGAGAAGGGAAGGGATGAATAGGAGTAGCATGGAATTTGTTTGTTTGTTTTTTGAGATGGAGTCTCGCTCTGTCACCCAGGCTAGAGTGCAGTGGTGTGATCTCGGCTCACTGCAAGCTCTGCCCCCCGGGCTCCTGCCGTTCTCCTGCCTCAGCCTCGTGAGTAGCTGGGATTACAGGCGCCCGCCACCATGCACGACTAATTTTTTTGTATTTTTTTAGTAGAGATGGGGTTTCACCATGTTAGCCAGGACGGTCTTGATCTCCTGACCTCGTGATCCGCCCGCCTCAGCCTCCCAAAGTGCTGGGATTACAGGCGTGAGCCACTGCACCCAGCTGAAGCATGGGATTTTTAGGCAGTGAAACTATTCTGTATGATCCTGTAATAATGGAAACATGACAGTATAAAAAACCCATGGAATTGTGCAACACCAAGAGTGAACCCTAATGTCAACCACGGACTTCAGTTAATTTTAATGTGTCGATATTGGCTCGTGGTTCTAACAAATATACCACACGAATGTAAGATACTAATAATAGGGGAAACTGTCAGTGGGGGATAAAGAGGGTATGTGGAACTCTCTGTAAGAGCTTCAAAATTTTTGGAAAAACCTAAAATTGCTCTAATAAATTAAGTCTGTTAATGAAAAAAGGATGTACATTCAGGGGCCAAGAGTTAATTAAATTAATAATTTTTATTGATTCATCAGGAATATTCTTAAGTAAAACTGGTGTCTTCTTCTTCTTTTTTTTTTAAACTGAGTTTCTAGTGGTATAAAAGACAGTAATTGTTAAGTGTAGTTTGGTGCCACTGCCTTGACTCATGCTAAGGTCCCAGCAGTTTGGTCCACTATTGTTTTTGCCCCATTGGTGTAAATGTCAACACAGTAAAAAAAAAAAAAAGGCAAATATTATCTTCATATTATTTTGATCCCTAGGGGTCCATGACTCATGTTTTAAGAACTATGGGACTTTCATGTTCTTAGATGCAATTTTCTTCATATTTATCATCTTGGGAAGTTTTTCATATTCTTGAATCTATAAATTTATGCTTTCACTAAGTGTGGGAAATTTTCAGTGATTATTTTATCAAATACATATATTTTTTCTATTCTCTCCTTTTTTTCTTGTGGGACTTCATTAGATAAATGTTAGAATATTTGATACTGTACTCTAGTCCTTGAGGCTCTGTTCTATTTTTTCACCAATGTTTTTCTCTCTTCTTCAGCTTGGATAATTTCTACCCATCTATCTTTAAGTTCAGCAACTTGTCTTTCATCCTATGCTTCTAAGTTCACCCAGAGAATTTTAATTTTTTTAAAAAGAGAATTTAGGCCAGGTGCGGTGGCTCACACCTGTAATCCCAGCACTTTGGGAGGCCAAGGCGGGTGGATCACTTGAGGTCAGGAGTTCAAGACCATCCTGGCCAACATGGTGAAACCCTGTCTCTACCAACAATACAAAAATTAGCTGGGCGTGATACACACCTGTAATTCCAGCTACTCGGGAGGCTGATGCAAGAGAATCCCTTGAACCCAGGAGGCGGAAGTTACAGTGAGCTGAGATCACGCCACTGCACTCCGGCCTTGGTGACAGAGCAAGACTCTGTCTCAAAAAAAAAAAATTTTTTTTAAAGAGAATTTGCATAATGCCATTTTTTGTATGCAGTCCTTTAATGAATTTAACAATGCCATACTTATTGCATGCATACACTTTCAGTTTTCTATTACTCTTTGAATAAATTAGGTTATTTCTTTTTAGAAATTATATATATATTACATATTTATATATATAATTTAGAAATTTTATATTAAATAATTGTGTATATTTTATACATATTTATATATAATTTAGAAATTTTATATTAAATAATTGTGTATATTTATAATGTATAGTGTGATGTTTTGATATATGTATACATTGTAGAATGATTAAATCAAGCTGATTGACATATCTATAACCTCATATATTTTTTGTTGTTGTGAGATAATTTAAAATCTACATTCTTAGCAGTTTTCAAATATATATTCAAATATACAATATAATTTTTCACATAGTATATTTTTACTTCTAGAAAAAGTGTTTTGTTCCTTTTTATAGTTTTTATTTATTTAATGAGTATCCTATCTATCCATTCATTAAAAGCGTATTTTTCCCTCACATTTTTGAGCATAATATAATGGCTGCTTTAAAATTCTAGTCTTTATTCTTACAGCTAGATCATTTTGGGGTCAGGCTCCATTGATTTTTTTCTTTGTATTATATCTTTGTGGGACTAGTAATTATGAATTTATCTTGGACAGTCACACCCCCCAAGGCCTGAGCTGAAGTGGCACATCATCCTCTGGGTAATTGGTGCCCTGGCCACTCTGAGCAACTGTGCATCCCAGAGATGAGATGATGTAGTACCGTGTGTCCCAGGGAAGTAGGGCAGTGACTGAGCTGAGACACAACACTTACAGGCCAAATAACTCTACTGCCCTGCTTTCCTGGAGCTGGACTAGCTCTAGAGTCTGAGCTACAGAGACTCTGCTCCCTGGGGAGAGCCCTGCCCCTCTATCCAAGAAGTAGAGTCATTGTTCCATGCTCCACAAGGCTCAAAGGACAGCTGTGCTCTGCCATTTTGGGGTGCTTGTTGCCATTGATCCTGGTTTCACAGAGTCTAGGATACTGCTGAGTCCCACTGTCCCACTCTCCCAGGTCTAGAGTCACCACTGTATGATGCTTCATCCTCTGGGATATGATTTGCTGCTGAGCCCTATGACTCATATTCCCAAATTGCAGCCATACCCTGCTCTGTAGGCCCAAACCTCCAGAGTACCCCTTCTTCCCCTGAGCCAGGCCAGTGCTTTGCCCTGCCCTTCAGGGGTAGAATCACAGGCTCCATGGGCCTGAGCTGCTAGAAGGTGCCTGAGAGTCACAGAACCTGAGTCTGTGGGCATGATACATCCAACCTGGCCACAGAGAACAAACCTGAACCCTAAGACCCAGGTGCCACAACGGGGTCACAAGACCCTGAGCTTAGGTCTGTGTGGCCCCTCAGCCACCCTGAGCACCTGTACCTGGAACTCAGAGCCTCTACAACTGCTTATAGGCCATGTCAGATCTGACACTAAGAGGGATCCCTTTGGCTAAGTCTCCATGTTGTGGGGAATACCAAAATAGGAAGACCCTAAAAACTCTTGCCACTAAAGATATCAACAACTTACACTGCTGCTGTCACTGCCCCAAACTTCTTCAGCCTAGGTTAGAGGTAATGAATTAATTCAGCAAAGTTTCAGGATACAAAACCAACATGCAAAAATCAGTAGCATTTCTAGACACCAGCAATGTACTAATGGAAAAAGAAATCAAGAATGCAATCGCAGTTATACTAGGTACAAAAACACCCCTAGGAATCAGTTTAACCAAGAGGTGAAAGATCTCTAAAAGGAAAACTATAAAACACTGATGAAAAAAATTGAAGAAAACATAAATAAATGAAAAGACATGCCATGTTAATGGATTGGAAGAATTAATATTGTGAAAATAATCATACTGTCAAAAATGATCCACAGATTCAATGCAATCCCTATTAAAATACCAGTGACATTCTTCACAAAAATAGTGAAAACATAATAGCTGTACATATTTACAGGGTACATGTGATGTTTTTATATAGGCATACAATGTTTTGATCAGGGTAATTGTGGTATTCATCACCTCAAGCATTTATTATTTCTTTGTGTTAGGAGCAATTCTGTTGGCCAGTTTCTCTGGTGAAGTGCTTCTGTTGGCCAGAATGCAGAGCCACCACCAAAATTTGCGTGTTATCCACTATAATCCCCACCCCAGGTGGCCTATCCCTGTTTATACCACCACCACCTCTGCCCCATGTTCCCCATGGGGCAAGACAGGAGTGATCTGTCTTCAAAGGGCTCCAGACTGGCAAGGAAGCTGCATGTTTGCCTCCAACTCTCTTTTCTCACAGTGGAAACTGTGGACCTAGGGGAATCCTCTCTGTGTGGTGCTGTGCAGGCTTGGGGGAAGTATACTTTGCAGTCAAATTGAAGCTATTTCTCTTACCCTGTGAATGCAGCTTGTCTCCATTCTCCTGTCCCAGAGGATGTCTCAGCCTCACTTTCAAGTTCTGAGGTATTCACAAAGGAATTCTTGTCCATGTATAGTTGCTAGTTGGATTTCTGTGAGGGAGACTGGAGCCAAAGAACTTCTATTCTGACAACTTGCTCTTAGATCAAGCTTTCTTGTTTTGATTTCCTTTTCATTTCTTTTTCTGTATATTTTAAACTTTTTTCCTTAGTGGTTATCTGGAGATTACAATTAATATCTTAACTTTACATCAATAAAGTTTAAATTAATACCAATACCTTATTTTAAATAGTAGGTAAATACTGTACTCCTTTCCAGCCCCATCCCTTTCCCCTTTCTGTTGTTATTGTCACAATTATATCTTTATACATTGAATGCACATTAACATAGCATTTTAATAATTGTTTTATTCATTTGTCATTTAAATCATATAGAAAAGAGTTATAAACCATATAGGCAATACTATTGTCCTTTATATTTACTTATGTAGCTACCTTTACCCTTGTTTTTAGTGTCCCTCCCTTTCACCCTGGAGGAGTCCCTTTAACATTTATTGTAGGGCAGGTCTACTAGTGACAAACTCTCTCAATTTTTACTTTATATTATGAATATGTTTTATTTCTCCATTAAAAATAGGCTTTGTTTTCTACTCCAGTGGCTGAGGCACAAGAATCCCTTGAACCTGGGAGGCACATGTTGCAGGGAGCTAAGATTCCGCCACTGCTCTCCAGCCTGGGCAACACAGCGAGAGCGAGAGACTCCATCCTCCACCCCCACCCCTGGCAAAAAAAAGGCTTTGTTTTTAATAGCAGTAGTGACCATTTTGCATTCCTACCAGCAATCAATGAGTTCCTGTTACTCTACATCCTTGCCAGCATTTGGTGCCGTGAGTGTTTTGGAGTTTGGTCATTCTTGTAGGTAGGTAGTAGTATCTTATTGTTTAATTTGCAATTCCTAGTGAATCTATATGTGTCTTTGTATTTAAAGTGCTTTTTTTATTTTGTAGACAACATATATTTGGGTCTTATTTTCTTTCTTTCTTTGTTTCTTTTTTGGTGGGGGACAGGGTCTCACTCTGTTGCCTAGACTGGAGTGTAGGGGCATGATCATAGCTCACTGCAGCCTCCAACTCCTGGGCTGAAGCAACCCTCCTGCTTCAGTTTCCCCAGTAGCTAGGACTACAGGCAAGTGCCACCACACACAGCTAATTTTTAAATTTTGTGTAGAGATGGGGTCTCACTATGTTACCTAGGCTGGTCTTGAACTTCCGGTCTAAAGCAATCCTCCCATCCTGGCCTTCCTAAACACTAGGATTATAGGCATGAGCCACTGTGCACAGCCTAGGATCTTTTAATTCACTCTGGTAATCCTTTTAGTTGGTGTATTTAGACCATTGATTAGGGATTATTAATATAGTTGGATCAATTTCTACTATATTTATTACTGTTATCCATTTTTTGCATTTGTTTTGTTCCTATTTTTGTCTGCCATTCTTTCTCTACCTTTTGTCATGTTAATTGAACATTTTATATGATTCCATTTTCTCTCCTTTCTTAGCCTACCATTATACTTTTTTAAAGGCTTTTTTTTAGTAGTTCCCCTAGCATTTGCAATATACATTTATAGCTAATCCAAGTCTCAAATAATGCTATACTGCTTTATGGATGGTACCAGTACTGTATAACAACAGAATAATTCTAATTTCTCCCTCCAATACCTTGTGTTATTACAGTCATTCATTTCACTTTTACATAAGTATACATAGAATATGTCTATATGTATATAAACATACATAATTAAATACTTTGTTGCTATTTTGACCTCCCAAAGGTCAAGCTGGGATTACAGGAGTGAGCCACCACACCCAGCCTGAAAAATAAATTTTTAAATTTTACCTTGACTTATTCCTTTTCTGATGCTCTTCCTTTCTTTATGTAGATCTGAATTTCTGACCTATATAATTTTCCTTTATTCTGAAGAACTTTTAAAATTTCTTCAAGGCAGGTCTACTGGCAACAAGTCCCCTTAGTTTTTGTTTGTCTGAGAAAGTCTTTATTTCTCCTTCACTTTTGAAGGATAATTTTGTAGGGTACAGAATTCTAAGTTTGTGGGGTTTTTTTTTCTCTCAACACCCAAGATTTTACTTTTTTTCTTTTCTAGCTTGCTTGGTTTCTGACAAGAAGTCAGATGCAATTCTCATTTTTCTTCCTGTATAAGCAAGATACTTTTTCCTCTGGCATCTTGGAAGGTTTTTTTTTTCTTTAAAGTTTTTTTTTTCTTTATCCTTTATTTTCTGCAGTTTGAATATGATATGTCTAGGTATACTTTTTTTAAGTTCATTTTGCTTGGTGTCTCTGAGTTTTTTGGATCTGTAGTTTAATATTAGACATTAACTTGGGGAAATTATCAGTCATTATGCTTCAAATATTTCTTCTGTTCATTTCTCTCTTCTCTATTTGATATTTTCATTATATATATATTTCACTTTTTGTAGTTGTCCCAGAGGTCATGGATATTCTGTTCCATTTTTTTCAGTCTTTTTTCTCTTTGCTTTTTCCATTTTGAAAATTTCTATTGGCATATCCTCAAGCAAGCCTTTTTTTCAGCCATGTCCAGTCTAGTAATGAGCATTCTTCATTTCTGTTACAGAATTTTTGATCTCTAGCATTTTTTTTTATTATTTCTTAGAATTTCCATCTCTCTGTTTACATTGCCCACGTGTTCTGGCATATTGTGTACTTTATCCATTAGAGCCCTTGGCATATTAATCATACTTGTTTTGCATTCCTGGTCTGATAATTTCAACATTCCTGCCATATCTGAGTTTGGTTTTGATGCTTGCTCTGTCTCTTCAAATTATATTTTTTGTTTGTTTGTTTGGGATTTTTTTTTTTTTTTGCTTTTTAATATGTCTTGTGATTTTTAATTAAAAGCCAGACATGATATACTGAGTAAAAGAACCTCCAAAAATAGACCTCTGTTTTTGAGGTGGTAAGGTGTTGGGGCAGGGGAAGCATTCTATAGTCCTGTAATTAGTTCTCAATCTTTTAGTGAGTTTTTTTCTCTGGACTGTGAACTTCATAAACATTTTTCAGTTTTCCTCCCATCTCCTTTCTTAGGTCACACAGAATGGCTAGAGGTAGCTGGAGTCTGGTATTTTTTTTCTCCTACATAGAAGGCTAGAGGTGGCTTGAGTTGGGTATTTCCTTTCTCTTAGATGGGTTACACTCTGATAAAACCTCAGTATTTTAGGTTATGGTAGGCTATTTTCTCTCAAGGGTAGGCCTTGTTTAGAACAGGATGTTCTGGCATATTTCAAAAAGATTACTTTTCCTCTCCTCTAGCAGCAGCATTCAATGATTTCTCACAAATTTTCACTATGGAACCTGGTTGAGCTCCTAGAGTTAAAACTCACAAAAGTGTACTCCTCCCAACATAATGACTGAGTCCCTTTGACATTTTTATATCTTAGCTTTGTTCACATTGAGCCTCCAGCAATTTGTCAGTTACAGTTTAGGTTTCCCTACCCTAGCACTGATTCTGGTGGAGGTTTCTGCTCATGGGTTTCCACTCCAGGAAGTCATTATTTTCTGTATTTGCCTTTCTCTCCCTCTCTCTCTCTCCCTCTGTCTGTCTCTTTCTCTCTCTCTCTTTAATTTTTAGGGCAGTGGTTTGCCTTATAATCTCACTTCTCTTATACATCTAGGTAGAATTATTAATTTTTCTGTTTTCCCAGCTTTTAACTTATTGTTAGGATGAAGTGACAACTTCATGTTCCAGAAACGGAAAGTTTTTCTTCCTTTTTTTGAAGAATGAATTTGCCAGATATCAAATTTTTGGTTCACAGTTTTTCGTCAGCACTTTCCATATGTCATCCTACCATGTTATGGTTCCGTTGTTTGTGGATGGATATCAGATTATAATCTTATTTTGGATCCCTTGTATGTGATGAGTTGCTTCTTTCTTGCTACTTTCAAGATTCTCTATTTTTGGCCTTTGACAATTTGACTATAATATGTCTTCATGTGGATGTCTTTTACTTTATCTTTCTTTGAATCACTGAGTTTCTTGGATGTATAGATTCATTTCTTTAATCAATTTGGGATGTTTTTGGCCATTATTTTTTTCAAATATTGTTTCTGACCCCTTTTCTCTTCTCCCTCTGGGACTCATATTATGTGTATGTTGGTATGCTTGATGATGTCCAAGAAGTCTCTTAGGCTCTGTTCATTTTTCTTCATTCTCTTCTCTTTCTACTCCTCAGAATGGATAATTTCAATTGATTTATATTTAAATTCACTAATAATTCTTCTGCCAGCTCAAATATGCTGTTGGACCCCTTCGTGAATTTTTTATTTCAGTTATTTTAGTTTTCAGCTCTAGAATATTTATTTTTATTTAGTTCCTTTTTATAGTTTCTATTTTTTTCTTGATAGTCTCTGGTGAGAAATTATTCTTTTGGTTTTCTTTAGTTGTTTGAACACGTTATGACTGTTATTTTAAAGCCTTTGTCTAGTAAGTCCAATGCCTGAGTTTCCTGATGGACATTTTCTGTTAATTTTTTTTTCTTGAATTGGCCATACTTATTTGTTTCTTACATGCCTCATGTAAGTTAGACATTTAAATATTATAATGTAGCAACTCTGAAAATATGATTCTGCCCCCTCTCTATGGTTTGTTGTTCTTTGTTATAAGGTTGTTGTTTGCTTGTTTAGTGACTTTTCTAAACTATTCTTCTACAGTGTGTATTTTTTTTTTAAATGTGTGGCCACTGAAGTCTATGTTCAGTTAGCTGTCTGTTAATGGTGTTTTAACAGAGTTGCCTTAAGTACCTGGAGCCGAGAAAGTCGAAAAGGAGGGCAAAAATCCGCTACCAGTCTTTGTAGATTGGTTCTGTGTTGGGTACTCCTTCAATGCCATGTCAGGCCATTGACAACTCTGTTTTAGCCTTCACTTTTGCTGTGCAGAGTCTGCAGACCAATTGCATGTAAATGCTTAGGGTCTTCCCAGGCCTTCTTAAAGCGTGTTTCTTGCCCTGGATATGGTCATGTCCTTCTGATTTCTCTGTATTTTAAAATTTCTATTCTCCCACATATCTCTTTCCCAATGTCTTTCTTTCCAGGTTTCTCTGTCTATTTCTTGTTCAAAGTATTGTCCCTTGTCCCAGGCTGCTGTGTCCAATACATGTGTCTTTAAATGCTTTCAACAAAAGCCTCCTTGGGAACTGCTCCAGCCCTGGGAAAACTGTGAGTCAGACAAAACAGTTTTAGCCAGTTCATTAGCTGCTTTTGCAGATAGACAGAACCCTGGAGTTCTCTACTTTGACATTTTCAGCCCATGTTATGCATTCTAGTGGACATAATTTTGGTTGTTGAATAACATTCTAACTAGCAGATGTACCATAATTTATTTATCATTTTTCTAATGTTGAACATTTTGTTTGTTTATAATTTTTTGCTTTTTTAGATAAGGCTACAATGAAAATCTTTCTACATATAGCTTTTACCATTTCACCAGATTCTTTAGGATGCATTCCCAGAAATATAGTTACTAGGTCTGAGAATATGACCATTTTAAGATTCCTGATACTATGATCGAATTGTCAAAAAGATTGTACTGATTTTTATTTCAACCTCATGAGTAATCTTAAACTTAGAATTTTTCTGAAATAGTTTTGTCACTGGCAAAAGTCTGTGAGAAGTGATACATATTTTAACTTCATTTTAATGTTTTAAAGAAGTGCTTCTCAAACTGCCATGTGCATCAAAATTATCCCAGGATCTTGTTGGAAAGTAGAACCCAATTCAGAGCATCTCGGGTAGAACCTAAAACACTGTGTTGCTAATAAGCTCCCAAGGTGTTCTGATACTGCTGGTCTGTAGATCACACTGTGAGTGGCAAGGCTTGAGGTTTAAACTGCAGCAAAGAACAAAGTAGGAAAACCCTTCCTGAGTTTTAAAAGAAAGCAAGTTTGAAAAACCTCATTAAAAAATTTTTTTTCCAAATAATCTCCCACAGTTGTCTAAATTAGGTCAAAGATCAAGAAAAGAGCACAAGCTTGTTATTGATATGAATGAAGGCTAAAAGAGAAAGTAAAATTAGAGATACTGCCTGGGGTTTTGACTAAAATACCCAGTGTAGAGAGGTCCTCTCTCTAAGAAGTGTATTGAGGATTGAACTTTGATATTAAAATTAGTGTTAATGATAATCTTTTATCTAGGCAGGCAACATATTCAGTTTTTTCATTCAAATGCATAAGTGTCTTTGGTATCATGAATTTCTCTGTAGAAATATTACATAGTATACAAATATGTCTAGAAATGTCTTTTTTATGTTAAACAGATGTTCACCGATACCTTTATTTTTCATTAGGCCAACTTTAAATATTATTGTTATTCTAAGCAAATTCAAATTTCTTGATATTTGGGTGATATTTAATCAAGGTACTAGCAAATTTCGTCATCTATTTTGTGTCCTGGAAAATAAAGGATAAAATACTATAAAAATTATTTTAAGTTTATATCATTTGATACTATAATTTATTTATACATTATCATCATTAATATAATAGATGAACCACCTTTATTGCTATCTATGACAGGAATTCTAGAAGAGTGGCATGAAAGAACTCTCTCCTTCCCTGTGGAAGACCTGGACACGCCATTTGGTCTATGTCTCAAGTCAATTCAGTAAGTATTTATTGAGAGAGCATTTTTTGTTCTAGGCATTTTGATAACTACAACAACTATAAGATAAAAAGTCCTTACCATTCAGTTGTTTCCAAATTATTTTAACTGTGAAATAATTACCACATAATCTTTTTCAGAGGGAAATGTGGCACACAGATAGTTGTGACAGTCCAGCTTTCGGGTTCTGCAAGTTGTTTTAGGTTAAGGCTTATAGGAAGCATTAGAGATTGCAAAGTGAAAAAAATTGAATGCCACCATTTTCAGGCCAATTTTTATTGATTACACAAACAAATGTCAAATTGTTCATTCAGAGCTATCTTCAGATGCTCAATATTTTATAAGTGACTTACCACTATGTTGAAATGGTGAGGACAGATTCTCCAGTGACGTTTCTCAGCCTGTAACTTATGGCCCTTCTTTTTATTTTTTATTTTTTTTGAGACAGAGTCTTGCTCTGTCGCCCAGGCTGGAGTGCAATGTGCAATGGTGTGATCTCTGCTCACTGCAACTTCTGCCCCCCAGGTTCAAGTGATTCTCCTGCCTCAGCCTCCTGAGTAGCTGTGATTACAGGCATGTGCCACTACTGCCCGGCTAATTATGGCCCTTTTTAATAAACATAAAATTCACACACACATACAAACACACACTTACCCAGTGTTAAGTTTTTAAATATGTGAAGAATTCTAAATAACTTCATCTAGGCCTAATTTCAAGAGTCATGTCAATATTAAGAGCATACCCTAAAAGTAGTTTAATTTGCTGGTATAGGCATTGATGCCTTCAAGTTTCATTTAGTACAATTTATCCTTAATACTTGGAAGATAAATGGAGGTGAGAATGTTTTTGCTCTATTTTTTTTTATTCAGTCAATCATTCTACAGAAGGTTTTAGTTTCTTCTTCCTGCCTTTATTTACTCTGACTTCTCTTCCAAGAACCCCTGATTTTTGCCTTGTAGACCTGGACCTTCACAGTCAGGGGTGCAGGGGACTCTTGTGGTGAGGCACACAAGGTGCTGAGAATGGTTAAGGAAAAGGGTGGAGTCTTCATCAGAGTAGGTTCTGGTGAATAATTTTCTGAGCTGTGTGGCTCTTTTTAAACAAATCAGGTGGGCTCTGTGTGAATCTCAAGTCTTTCAAAAACTGGTGAATGAACCAGTCTCCAAACTAAATATATGCCGCAGTTACAGATCTCCATCACAGCAGACATTTCTGTTTATGCAGGGCCCCAGAGATTAGATATGAGTGTTCATGAGTGTCTTTTTATGCCTGCTGGATGCCTATACCTTACAAGGCAAGGGACGATGAGGATAGTTTATCAATTCTAGTCCAATCTTGTGAATTTCTCCTTCATTTGATAGTGGGTTTGTCAGCATCATGTAGATTTGTGTATTTCAAATATATCTGTACACTGGAATCAACTCGGAAACTTTTTATGAAACAACGCTTTGGCTCCTCCCCAGATCAGTTGAATCACAGTCCCTAGGGGTAAGGCTAAAGTGCTGAGATTTTTAAAAATTCCTTAAGTGATTCTCATACACAACCACAGACTAGGAACCTTTAATGTAGAGCAGTGGTTCTCAAACTCAGCTGCACATTAGACCCACTTGGGAATTTAAAAATATCCTGATACCCAGGCTGTATGCCAGACCAATTAAGAATCAGAATCTATGGGGGTTGAGGCTCAGACATCAGGCTTTTTTTCCTTCTTTGTTGTGGCGGAGCATTTTCTTAAACTAAATCAGTATTTTTTAACACCCCCCAGACAATCACAATATGGGGACAAGTTTGAGAACCATTGGTGAGCATCCTTTCGCTCCATGTAATAGTTCACACCTAATACAAATATGCCCCTGTCCACGAGTGAATTATGTCAGTGATTCTCAAACATAAATGTTCATATGATTACCTTGGGATCTTGTTTCAATGCAGATTCTGATTCAAGAGGGATGTCACTAAGAGTCTGCGTTTCTAACAAGTTCCCAAGTGATGCTGATGTTGCTGGCTAAATGACCACACTTTGATTAGCAATGAGTTTTGCCACTGAAAATGGCATCTGAATGAACCTTTAAATTAATAACTTTTAAAAAATGGAATACAGGAGTTCATATAGAGGCCCACACTTAAAAACAGTTAATTATATTTGATTAGCCTGCACTTAGATTTCTGGTAAGAGATCTTATTTTATTTTATTTTTATTTTTTTGAGACAAGATTGTAGTGATGCAGTCTCGTCTCACTGCAACCTCCATCTCCTGGGTTCAAGCTATTCTCTTCCCTCAGCTTCCTGAATAACTGGATTACAGGCGAGCGCCACCATGCCTGGCTAATTTTTTGTATTTTTAATAGAGACAGGGTTTCACCATATTGGCCAGGCTGGTCTCAAATTCCTGACCTCAAATGATCCACCCACCTTGGCCTCCCCAAATACTGGGATTACAGGCATGATCCACCGCGCCCAGCCCAAGAGATCATATTTTATTTAGGTAAATTAATAAGACAATTAAGGAGATTGTGTAGTCCCAGATAATACTGCAATGTTTTAGATAGACCATGTGTCAGGAAGACTTTAAAAAGATTCAAGCATTGAGTAGTTCCATGTACTAGAGTAGTGCTTTTAAATTTTTGGCAGTAACAGACCTCTTTTTATTAAAACAAATTTAATTACAAAATCCATCCCATTTTACTTACCAAACAGGGACATGTTTTCTCATATGTATGTGTGTGTGTGTGTGTGTGTGTGTGTGTGTGTATACATATATATGTGTATCTGTTTGATAGGAAAATATGTCCCTGTTTCTGGAAACCCTGAACTGTTTCTACACAGCCTCTTGTTCCTCAGAGATTGGGCTGCAACCCTATGATTCAATGTATGGAGAATACAAGAAATCTATTCTGAGAATTCAATTAAGCTTATGTTAAGCTTAAATATGAAATCTTCATTTACATGATATGGCTTGTGGTCAAAAGGTTAATGTAGTCATTCATAATTCATTAAGAAACTTTCATTGTTGGCTTATTATAAGTCAGTCATAGTTCTAGGAAATGAAAATAATAGTGGGAAGATCTATTGAAAATTAATAGAAGAAATAAATTTTTTATCCCTAAATTGAAATTTATGCTAATTATACAAAAATTCAGAAAACTACATAAAAGCACAATGTAGAAACTAAGTTACCTATAATGTCATCCCTCAGAAATAACCACTGTTAACATCCTTTAATAGAAATATACTTCTAGATTTTCTTCACATATACATATACATTTTTTTCTTTCATTTTTTCTTCTTTCTTTTCTCTTTTTTTAAGTGAGATGATATCATGTGTGTTGCTCTGCAGCCTGCTGCTTTTACTCATTGATATGTCATGGACCTCAAAGTTTAGATTAGCCCGATCCTAGTGCATTGCTACATGGTGGCTTAGAGGTGGTAATAGTGGCTTTAGCTTCCTAATAAACTGTATCAGGCATCCCAATAAATATTTAGTTCAAGTAAAAGGTACCTCAATAAATACTTAGTTCGAGTAAAAACAGAGTGCTTGGTAAACAATGTTACTTCAGTATAAATTCCCCTGTGGGACTGGCACTGCCCTTCCAACTAGATTGTCCCTTTTAGACCCCTTCCACAGAGCCATCACTGCCAGTCTGGAATGATAAATTTGACTAACCTGTGTGAGATTGGGTGAACAATTAAAAACTTTGTTTTACTGTTTCTCACACCTCCATTATTCTCTTGAGGTTTTTTATTGTCATTCTTTTCACACATACTAATAACCAAAAGTGATTTTCCCTCCAATCCACTTAAATTGACCAATTCCACTCCTTCTAGTACATTCGTTGTCAAAGCTCACAACAAAATGGGGATGAATTAGGCTTCTTGTTTCCTGGCCTCTCTCCCATCAACATCCTTCAGACAAGACTAAACATTCCAGACAATAACATCCATACAAGAAGTTGCTTTCTTAAATCTTAAAGGAATATTACAGTGTAAAGACAATACATATTGAAATACTAGCTTCCGCTTAAAAAAAGTGGTGGAAGAAAGACCAAAGTTCACCCTTGTCCTTGATAATCATTCAAACACAACAAGGAGAATGAGAAACAAAAAATGCAAATGCTGGCTCGGTGGCTCATGCCTGTAATACCAGCACCTTGGGAGGCCAAGGCAGGCGGATCACTTGAGGCCAGGGATTCGAGACCAGCCTGGCCAACATGGTGAAACCCTGTTTCTGCTAAAAAATACAAAAATTAGCTGGGTGTAGTGGTGCACGCCAGTAATCACAGCTACTTGGGAGGCTGAGGCATGAGAATTGCTTGAACCTGGGAAGCAGAGGTTTTCGTGAGCCAAGATATTGCCACTGCACTCCAGCCTGGGTGACAGAGCAAACCTCTGTCTCAAAAAAAAAAAAGTAAGTGCCATTTTTGATAAATCTAGGAGATAACTATAATTATGAACCACAAAATACAAGGAGGGACTATGGGAGAGAAGAATTCTCATGGCTGTGGAGTCTAGATTAAGCCAGCAGAGGATAGTTCTCCAAAGTAGGAGGCACACCTTGATTTGAGAGGCAACAACCTGTTTGGAATGATAGAAATATGGTGGGCAAGCTGGCAGCAGAAGCTTTCCTACAACTTCACTGCTTTCTGCACTTTTATCTCCACTATTTCTAGGTCACTCTCTTAAGTACCCTAACTCCAAGAATCCTTCAAACAACCTCCTTCTGGAACAAACCATTCATTCTCTTCTGGTTGCCCTCACCCACCTCATATCACCTTCCTTGTTTACCCAGTTTAAATTTCTTGATCAATTATTGTATCAGTTATTTGCGTACATTCTTAATTTCCTTGCCCTTTTTTCACTTCCTCTTACTCACCTGGGAAAATTCCAACCCTGCTTTATCTTAGATTCTGAACTTTGACTTGTGCAGCTGAATGTGGGTGGTGAAAACCCCACAACCGTGCTGCTGTGTCTCAAACGTGCCGCTGAGGCATCTGGTGGGCTGTGACTGCTGCTAGGTAATCAGAGTACATGTTCTTGGTCCTTTCACCCTCCTGCTCTTCTAAATGACTTCATGTTTTCACTTTTACCTTTGCACTCCAACGACTCTACATATTGTCCTCAAGCCCCCCAAAATTTACTGTCAGTTGATAAACTTGCTTCCTATATATAGAAAAAAAGAATCTATCAACAAATGGAAGAATGAGTTGTCAGTCTTGTATCCCGTGACCTGCCTTCTCTTACTCTTTGGCAGCCATGGAGGTGCTCTGCTTAAGAGAATTTGCTATGAGGTGTGTAGTTGGCTGACAGCCTCCCGCTGATGAACTTGTGGTTTCACACTCAAAGCTCTTTTCAGGGTTTATACTCAAAGCTCTTTCTTCCTCTTCCCACATGACTCTCAGGCCCCTCCTAGCCAGGATACTAGAGCTGGGTCATATTTGCCTCACATGTGATTCTCCTAACAGGCAACCTCTGTTTTGCTATCTCTTATTGATCTGATAAAGACTTTCTTATAGCGGCACTATGGTCTAAGTCTCCTCCTACCCAATCTTTCTCCTCCCTTTTCATTCTTTAAGCCTTATTGAGATTTAATTCACATATCACACAATTCACCTATTTACAGTGTACAATACTAGTTTTTACTATAATCAGAGTTATGCAACCATCGCCACAATCAATCTCAGAAAATTTTTATCACCCAAAAAAGAAACCCATACTCTTTAGTGGTCACTACCCAATTCCCCCCTCTCTGTGCTCCAAACCCTTATGGCCCCAGACATCCACTAATCTACTTTATGTCTTTATAAATCGGTTCCTTCTGGATAATTCATATAAAGGAATCATACAATACGTGGTCTTTTGTGAGTGGCTTCTTTCAGTTAGCATGATGTTTTCAAGGTTCATCCGTGTTGCAGCATATATCTGTACTTTGTTCGTTTTATTGATGATAATATTCCATTGCATGGCTATATCACATTTTATTTATGCATTTGTCAGTTGATGGACATTTGGATTGTTTCCACTTTGGGGCTATTATGAATAATACTGCAGTGAACATTTGTGTACCAGTTTTTGTGTGGATATTTGTTTTCATTTCTTTGGGTGTATACCTAGGGGTGGAATTGTTGGTTCATATGACAACTGTATGTTTAACATTTGGAAGTGCTACCCAGTCCTCTTCATTCCCTTTCTTCATTTACAGGTCTCAGACCTGCATCATAGTCTGAAGGATCTCTCCAACCTACACCTGCTCTCTTTTGCATTTATTCTTCACAGGTGTTTCTCCCAAAATCTCTTGCACATGTAATTCCATCCTGACATCTGCTTCTCATAGCACCCACACTTACACATCCTGGTGAATACTCTGTGCTCCCATCTAAGGCCTAGATCCTGTCACGTTTTCCTACTCAGGGACATTGCTCCAGCAATTCCTCTTCTCCTTGCGTCATCATTAATTGTTACTTTTCCAGTGGACCATTATATAACTTACATGTTATTTCTCAGAATCAATTGCTTAATTCATCGAACAATTTTTCTCTTGGCTCCACTTCTTTTTCCAGCACTTTTCACATTTCTCTCTTCTCCTTTAATAAAAACTTCTCCCTAATAGTTGTCTACACTCTATATTTACTCAATATCTTGACCCACTAGTTTATAATTGCTTTTGTCAATGGTTCAACACAATAGACAATTCTAAGCTCTTATCTTAGTTGACATAGCAATATTTCATGCAGTCAATTCCCCCTCCTCTTTAAAATATTTGGCCTTCTGCGTGTTGGCTAAAAACAAAATAAAATAAAAAACTTGGCCTTCAGATGATAATATTATTGATTTTTTTCCCTAGCATACTGGCTCCTCATCAATCTCATTTGCTGGTTCTTTCTAATGCCTCCAAACTCTGAACATTGGACTATCCCAGGTTTTTGTCATTGGATCTCTTCTCTTTTCTATCTATATCTATACTCAGTCTCTTGGTGACTTCACCCCATACCGTGGTTTTAAATATCTGTTTTTATGCTGATGACTTCCAGTTTTATATCTCTAGCTCAGACATCTCTCCTGAACTCCAGTCTCATATATTTGACTGCTTATCTGATTTCTCCTCTCGCATACCTAATAAGCTTCTCATACTTATTTTGTCCAAACTGAGCTCTTAAACTTCTTCTTACCCAGTCTTCTTTATCTCAGTAAAAGACAACTTTATCTTTACAGTAGCTTGGGTCAAAACCTCAGAGTCGAGTCATCTTTGACTATTTTAGTTGTCTCACACCCTAGATCTAATCCATTAGCAAATCCTGCTGACTATCTTTGGAATGTATTCTGAATCCTGTAACTTCTCACTGCATCCAAGGACATCACCCAGGTCCAATCCAAAGTATTTTCCAACTAGCTATTGCAACAGGCCCCGTATTGATCTTGTTGCTACTCTTGGTCCCTATAGTCTTGGTCCCTATAGATATTAAGAAATTATTGTTAATTTTGGGGGCTGTGATAATTTATGGTAATTATGTTCTTAAAAAGTGGTTATTAGTTAGAAATGCATATAGTTAGACATACATACTAAAGCATTTATAGGAAAAAATCACGGAATCTGGGGTCTGCAAAAATTTTGGGGGAAACAGAATAAACAAGATTGGCAAAATGTTGATAGCTATGAAGGTGAATGATGGGTTGAGGAAGGCTTAATACTATTATTGATAATAGAAGAGATTAGGGAAATACAGTAGTTCCCCCTTATCTGCAGTTTCACTTTCTATGATTTCAGTTACCTTGGTCTGAAAATATTAAATGAAAAATTCCAGAAATAAACAATTATTAAGTTTTAAATTGTGTGCTGTTCTGAGTAGCATGATGAAATCTCTACTGTCCTGCCTTGACCTGTGCGAGAAGTGAATTATCCCTTTGTCCAGCATATCCATGCTGTACATGCTACCTGCCTGTTAGTCCCTTAATAGCTGTTTTGGTTATCAGATTGTTGCAATATCACAGTGTGTGTGTTCAAGTAACCTTTGTTTTACTTAGTAGTGGCCCCAAAGCTCAAGAGTAGTGATGCTGACATATTGTTATAATTGTTCTCTTTTATTTTTAGTTATTGCTAATCTGTTACTGTGCCTAATTTATAAATTAAACTTTATCATAAGTACATATGTATAGGAAAAAACATAGTATATATGGCATTCAGTACTATTCAAGGTTTCAGGTATCCACTGTGGTTCTTGGAATATATGCCCTGTGGATAAGGTAGGGACTACTGTACCTTCAAAGTTCTTAGGGAGAAGAAGCACAATCAAGAAATTTATAGCCGGGCACGGTGGCTCATTCCTGTCATCCCAGCACTTTGGGAGGCTGAGGCAGGCGGATCACGAGGTCAGGAGATCGAGACCAGCCTGGCTAACACAGTGAAACCCCGTCTCTACTAAAAAAATAGAAAAAATTAGTGGGGCGTGGTGGCAGATGCCTGTAGTCCCAGCTACTTGGGAGGCTGAGGCAGGACAATGGTGTGAACCCAGGAGGTGATGCTTGCAGTGAGCCGAGATCGTGCCACTGCACTCCAGCCTGGGCAACAGAGCAAGACTCCGTCTCAAAAAAAAAAAAAAAAAAAAAAAAAAAAAAGAAATTTACATGTAGCTAAACTTAAGTAGAAAGGAAACAGGGAAACATTTCTGAACATGCACCAATTAGAGATTAGTTCTCCTGAACTCTTCTTGAATAAACTAATAAAAGATGAACTGAGAGATGAACAGAGAAACTATAGCAAAATGACTTGTGAATGTTGAATGTCTTATACTGTAGGACTAAGAATAAAATAAATGTGGAGATTATAGCTACAGAACAGAATGCAAGTTTTTAGAAATGATGTAAATTACAAAAGTAGTCCCAATATTATTCTGTTTATTTATTTATATTTTTTTGAGGCAGAGTCTTACTCTGTCGCCCAGGCTGGAGTGCAGTGACACATGATCTCTGCTCACTGCAATCTCCGCCTCCTGGGTTCACACAATTCTCCTGCCTCAGCCTCCCAAGTAGCTGGGACTACAAGCATGCACCACACCTGACTAATTTTTTTGTATTTTAGTAGAGACGGGGTTTCGCCATGTTGGCCAGGCTGGTCCCTAACTCCCGGCCTCAAGTGATTCGCCCACCTTGGCCTCCCAAAGTGCTGGGATTACAGGTGTGAGCCACCATGCCTGGCACTATTCATTTTTCAAACTCAAATGACATCTACTTTAAGAGAACATACTTTGTGGGGAGACAGATCTAGATTCAAATAGCACCTTTATACTAGAAGTTATGTCAGTTTGGGTTTGAAATGAAATTCAGGCAATTTCTGTACTTTATTTTCTGTAAAATAGAGATAATAATACTTACCTAATAGGGTATAAAAGCAAATAATAAAAATTTCAGTCATTTCAATATTTATTGTACCAGGCACTGTCCTAGGTATTAGGTATATGGTAATGAATAAAATAGACCTGGAACTCACCCTCTCCTTGAAAGAAACAGACAAATAAATAAATGAAATATATTGTATGTGAAGTGGTAATAAGTGCAATGGAAATAAACTAATTAAGTGTTTGGTGTAGGTTGAGGATGGAGAGGCATTGAAATTTCAATTGTAATTGCATCTCACCTAAGGAGGTGATGAAGTGAGCCACGGGGATGTGGGAAAGTGGGAGAGGGGCCAGGGAGAGTCACTGTTCTAATTCCTGGCTGCAGCTGTGATTACTGCCATATCTCTTGTAATTATGCATGTCGGCTTCCCTGAAACACCAACTCTGGCCTTCTACAACTTCAGACCAAGGTCTCCCAGTCGAGTGCCTTCCTGTTTGCATTCTATAACTGAGCCACAAACAGCCCTGTCTTGAGCTCTTATTTTCTTATAAAGGTTCTGGATATATCTGTATTTTATTTGGTATGCTCTTAATTATAGCCCTCTCTCCCCATTCCCCTTCTGGCTGCTGGAAGGTGGTGGATGGCTAGGCTGGAAGGCAATCTTGAGCAATACCATCTTATGTTGGTATTTATTATTTGGTTTTATACCCTATTAGGTAAGTATTATTATCTCTATTTTACAGAAAATAAAGTACAGAAATTGCCTGAGTTTCATTTCAAACCCAAACTGGACATAACCTCTAGTATTAAATACCAATTATCAGTCATCACACCTTCTAATACCCAGTCATTTTATCCAGGCTAAGCTTCTGCACCTCAAATTCTTCCCTTAAGGTGAATTTTTTCTATATAGTGAGACCTCTGCCCAGGGAGTTAAGTGGTAACCTGTTTCCTGATAGCTTAGGGGTATTATTAATACGGAGGATTTGGCCACTGATCCTCATTTTGTCCTGCCATTGTTCTTATTCATTAATTCATTTATACAATGGCACTTATTTAGCATATACTATGTGTGAAACTTGCATTGATACTGGATATACAATAGGGAATAAAACAAATATAGTTCTGCCCTCATGGTCTACAAGGATTTCTTTGGATTCTTATAGCATACACTCTTCTTCTGCCTACCCTACCAGGTAACAAATAGGTATACTTCTTGGGCTGCCTCACCTCTGCACACTCCATAACTTGTTGTACATGTATTTATATCTGATGATTGTATCTAATCAATTATCTCTGTGATTTGTAAGGTCTTTCAGCAGCAATATTTGTGATTTTAGAATTTGATTGATTTGTAGTAAGTGTACTCAGTGCTATTTGACTTAAATTTGTTGCATTGCAACTTAATGTAGCCCTGATAAAACTGGGGCTCCCATGTGGTCTGGCATATACAGTAAATGCCTTAAAAACACAAGTGTTATAATCAAGAATACTTGAAGAAAAAATTTAAGGTTTTATATAAAGGGCATGAAAGTAGGTCCACTTTATAAGTTAAAGCAAAATGTTTTAAAATTCTCTATTGCCATCCACTTCTTATTCCCATCTACATACTGAAGCAACTTGAAAGGAAGATCTCTTCTTTTTGTTCATTCTTCAAGTCAAGGTACTGCATCTGTGCCTCACTTATATTTTATTCCCCAACCCCTCCCCACCATATCACCTGTTATGAAAGGCAACCTAAGTTCTTTGGCTTATTTATTTTCTTTTACTTTACCCATTACAAGGATTCTCTACAACAGTGGTTCTTGAACTTTAGTGTGCCTCAGAATTGTCTGGAAGGCCTGTTAAAACACAAATGGCTGGACCCTACTTCCAGAGTTTCTGATACAGAAAGTCTCGGTTGGGGCTCAAAAATGTACATTTCTAACATGTTCCCAGGTAATGCTGATGCTGCCTGTCCATGGACCACATTTTGAGAGCCACTCCTCTACAGTATAGCATCTGGGAGCCATTCCAGCAAACAAGAAATCTATCCATGGATAGAAGCCTTTGCTATATGTTATACATAAATATTGTTACCCGATTGCCTATGTATTAATATGAAGCTTATGAATTTAATGAATCATCTTCCATCACCATGTTTAAAATTCTGTGAGTTGGGGTGTATACTTGGGATAGGCTCAGCTATAAGCAAGAAGAGTAAAGGAAATAATATTTATTACTTGCTTGTCTATTCAGGAGACAGTAGAGTGTGATTGTTAGAGGAGTTAGCTGTGCAGCCAGGCCCTTTAGGGTTCAGTCTTAGCCCAGCAGGATTTCTGAGAGACACTTGAAAGACGTTTCACCTTTTGTTCCTCACTTTCTTTTGAGATGAGGATAATGCAAGTAACCACCTCATAGCCTTGTGGTGAGGCTCAAATGATTTGATACATATAAAACTCTTGAAGATGCCTGATATGTTGTATGAACTGCGATGTTACCTATTATTGTTATCAGGAATTTGTTCAGTGTTTTCTACATGTTATCTCATTATAACCTCAAATCAATCCTAAATGCAAGTGCCCCTATTATTCTCATTGTAGAGACTAGAAAACAGAAGTTTAGAAAAATTGAGTAACGGATTAAAATCTCCCAGCTAGTAACAATCTCTGGTCTTTGTATTTTACCAGCATTTTCCCAAAGGAATCCTTTCCTCCTGTAAGAAAAATGGTTCAGGAAATCTGTACGATTCAAAAGTATATTTGAAGATAATTGGATAATTACTTGATCAGTATGGTTGATGAATTTTATAGTCAATATTATTGTGTCTACTTTAAAATGTAATCAAGGCAAAAATGGAGGCAAGGATGGGTAAAAGAGTGGTTGTGTAACACACTAGTGAGTATCTAACATTTACAGAGTACCGTTACATAATAGACGTTAATAAATACTGGTCAAACGACTGGGATGAATGTGTTTTGGAACTAAAATTACCTAAAATTAAAGATTCATAATATTGAGTTAGTGAGATTATAGAGAAATGAGCATTGATATACTACTGTGGAACTTCTGGAAGTTGATTTGACAGTAGTCAACAAATTTGAAATTTGTATTTCCTTTGGTACAGAGAGTCTAAGTGTCTATCCCAGGAAATACATTGTTGCCCATGAAATGCATATTCAATGCCGTTCAAATTTAACACTGTTTAATTGGAGAAATTAGAAACCTAAATGTTCATAAATAAATTATTTAATAAATTATTAGCACCTGTTTTACTGACACAGCGTAAGAGTTAAAATGAATGAGAAAAGCAATATATATTGATATGAAGTATCTCCAAGGTATTCTAAGTGAAAAAAATGTTAACAGAAAAACATGTGTAGAATAACCCATTTTATTTATTTACTAAGCTCAAAACTATATCTATAGGAAATATATAAGAAAATGCATTGGAAAAAGTTTGAAAGAGTAAATCTAAGACAGTTATTAATGGTGGCCTCTGGAAATTGAAGAGGGCTGGGAGGAGAGGGTCAAGAGAAATTTCCACTTTGTACATTTTTTCTTCTATGTTGTTTGGATTTTCCACAATTGCTATGTATTTATGTTTACTTGTGGAATTAAAAATGAAAAAAAGTAGTTTGCTCAACAAATATACTTAAAAGCCCTTTAATAAGTATAATAGATGTTAATATGTACAACAGTAAGTTTTCATGAGCCTTAAAACATATCTATTCTGGTAATAAGCACTTGTTTTCAAAAACCTCCAAAGTCATCATTGTTACTAAAATTTTATTACTTGTAATGCTATTGAGTCCCAGAATATTTCCTGTGAGTAGTAAAAGAGCTGAATTAGCATCTGAGTGGAAAGCACATGATACTAAAATTCTTGTAGGATTAGACTGCTCAGCCAAAAGAGCTTGCCTTAGCACTGTGACATCATTTTATGCTTGATCTATAACAGGTGGAGGTGACAGTAAACATAACAAAGCACCATTACACAAAAGGAGAAAGCAAAGAACTTGTTTTTCCCCTCCAAATGGACAGTTATATCATGTTCAGTGGGAGACACTGTTAGATGTGGATGGGAAACCTAAAAGTATGTGGATAAAGTAAGACCACCCTAATAAGCGCACTCCCTTAATACCAGCTGCCTTTTCTAGGAGGAAAACACCTGCTTTCCCTCTGACCAACTCTCATGATATAGAGATAAAGAGGTACAGCCTCAAACCTCAGAAAGATAAGGCATTAAGGGAAAAAAAAGGGGGAAGGAGAAGAGAAAGGTCTAGTTAACGACAAATTATGGACATTTGGAGGTATATGGCCAGGCAGGAGTAGAAGTTAAAATGGAGAACTGTTTCATGCAGCATTTTCTGGTCCAGTTGTGTATTTTGTAGTTGAAATGGAAATACACAGTATTCCACCACATCAGTATGATACTTTAATATCAAACCAGATTTTCCTTTGGTCAATAGCATAGCTAGAGTGGATGACCACAGCAAGTCCTATAGCTACAGCCCAGAAAATTCACAAAATTATTGAGTTACAGAGAAATTAGAGTGAAGCAAGTGAGAAAAGAAAACAGAACAGGGGTAAAGGGTGTGGTGGCTGGGAGAAGGAGGTGTGGGTGAGAAAAATTTCACTGTAGTAAACATCCATCATAATCAAAGAGAGCTTATCTTCTGCTAACCTATGGGTTATATGTAATATCTCAGATTATGACTAATACTTGTATAGTTCTGCTTGACTTTATGATTGAAGATAGACTTCCACACTTTGTGGGTGAATCATACTTTTTTTTTTAAATATACATTTTCCCTGTTGTAATTTGACAGAGTATTTTTATCTTCTTATCAGCTTACTATGATGTCTCTCTTACTCTTGGTTATTTCAGTTGCGAGTATGCTGACACTACTAGATCTAGCTTAAGTCAAAAGGAGAAATTTGTCATAAGGAAGTATTTTCAAGATAGCAAATGCATGAAGTTTTGGTGGGCCTTATAAGGAAGAGGGAACTGAAAAGCTATGGGGACACATAGTGCGCACATTCTCTCTTCTCTTCTGTGGCGTTCTTCTCTCCTACAGCAAATCAGCTTTCTGTGCAAGAATGAAGATGGTAACCTCATAGTGGCAGCCTTAACTTTAGAGCATGGGTAACCTCATTTCAAGTGAACAGAAAAGTCTGATTTTGCTGTTTTTGAATCCCAACTCCAAATTCTCCAGGAGTGAGACTCCGATGGCTCAGCTTGGTCCAATCAAGGGGTGTGGGAAGCAGGGTCACAAACTAGAACATAGGTGCCAGAGGCTGGCTACTCTGGGTGAAGAGGACAGTTCTCAGCAAAAAGGACAGAATCCTTAATCTAAATTAGGACTCAGGAATTAAGTCTCTGAGTCTCTGTAAACTAACAATTATGCTAGGGATTTATTTTTATTTTTCATTTTATTTTATTTTATTTTATTTTTTGAGATGGGAGTCTTGCTCTGTTGCCCAGGCTGGAGTGCAGTAGCATGATCTCGGCTCACTGCAACCTCCACCTCCCAGGTTCAAGTGAATCTCCTGCCGCAGCCTCCTGAGTAGCTGGGACTATAGGCACATGCCACCATGCCTGGCTAATTTTTTGTATTTTTAGTAGAGACAGGGTTTCACCATGTTAGCCAGGAGATCTCGATCTCCTGACCTTGTGATCCACCCACCTTGGCCTCCCAAAGTGCTGGGATTACAGGTGTGAGCCACTGCGCCTGGCCGAAATTTTGTTTTTAAGAGTGAATACTGGCATAAATCCTTTCACACACACAAAAAATGTTTTTAGTGAATAGGCAACTATATGTCTAACAGTTTTAAGTTAAATTTTTTAAAAGTAGGGCATAGTTATAATTGACATTTTACATATTTTGCCAATAATTATCCTCACTTGAAAGAGGTTATTAATTCTTGGCTTACAAAGGGAAAACTGTTTTGGTTTTCAAGCACCAAAGTTTAATACATCCAGTTATCTCAAGGGAATGAGGGATCTGTTCACTGGGAATATCTTTTTTTTTTTTTTTTTCCTTTTCTTTTTGCAATTGAAAGTAAGGGTAAGGGGACTGATGTAGAGACAAGGATATGCTGAAGTACAGAGGAGGTATTGGAAAATTTCTTTGCCATAGCTAACCAAATTTTGGAATAAATGGTACTAAAATATCTGGATGATTTGTAGTAAAAAAACATTGCTTGCTTGTCTGTCTACTTGATTAATACCCCTTGCCTTTGTCTTTTGGTTTATAATCCTACATTTGGAATAAATAAGGCTCTCTCCATATTTTATTCCTTTCTGCCTTCAGAAAAGTACATCTTCCCTATTTTGGAAACAAACTAACTCCTGGGCTTCTCCCCAGCCCTTCGTTTGAGCCTGTTTTCCTTTCCAAGGACTTTCCTGCATCTTTTTTTGTGCTCACATTTATGTCCCCTCTTAAGAATGATGTTTTCACAGTCTCATCATTTAATGATATAGTTCTATTTTTTAAAATTCAAATGGAGATCTTCACATTTATCTCTATTACAACTCAGCCCTTATCCTACCAGCCCACACAGTCCTGTGTAGTGCAATAAACTGTGACAAATACTTCAATCTTCCCAATAAAATTCAACAAATTTCTTATACCTCCCAGCTTGGTTATATCTGTAAATTGGTCCTGCCACAGATATAATAGACATTTGATAACTGTGCTAAGGGTTTTAAAATACTTTTTCACCTAATCTTCAAAATCTCTCTACAAGGGAGATTATTATCCTTATTATACTGATGAGGAAACAGAGGCTTAGAAAATCTAAATAAACTTTCCTGGCAAAAGCTGTGATTGAAAGAAACCTGGGTGGTCTGGACTCTAAAGCGTAAGTTCTTAAACCCTTGGCCATGGATTTTCAACCGTGGCTTTATGTCAAACCACCTAAAAATGTTAAAAAGTTATAGAAGCCAATGCGCCATCTCACACTTACTGAGGCAGTCTTGTTGGGGTGGGGGGAGGGTTTGGGCATAGCAGTCAAGAATCACTGCTGCCATGCTGGCCAACACTGGAAGGACAAAACCTCAAGACACTACACACAGCCCCACAGTCAACAACTAGCTGTTAATTTTTCCCATTAGATCTTGCCACAAAGCTTTGAATCTAAATGTGTTACCTTACAGCTCATATTTCTTGTTTCTTCATATTGTATGAATGTCCTGAAAGACTTGGTCAAATTCCTTGGAATTCTTTTCATCACTATCAAAGAATAAGGGAAATTTCCTGAAATGTTTGCCTTGAGTAGCAAATTTCTAGTGATGCCACTACCAGGAATCACATAAAGAGCTCAAAAGTTCTGTTAATACAGAGTGAAAAAAGCTGAACATTCCAGGTTAGCATTGACTTAAAATCATGTCTTAGTGGTGAGGGAGGCTTTCACTTTCTGAATGACAGGAGGCAAGTTGCTTCATCTTTCTATGTGGGGAGACAGATGATTTCTCAATTCTATAGGCTTATGAATAATATACCCCTTGTCCACCTTGTCTTCCATACCCACATCTCTAATATTAAGAAAATAACCTGCTCCCCCACAAAAATATCCTCAATATTCACCACTTCCAAATGGTTTCTCCCTGCAATTCACCAATTCCAAATGGCTTCTCCCTGCAAACAGGCTGTGGACAGTAACAGATACCATGCCTAGTTACATATCACTGCAAAATATAGAGACATCACTTATAATGAAAGTAATACTGTTTCAGAGTTCTAAAACAAGCATTTCTTTCCCCTCACAAAATATCACATTTCCATTTCCACAGTTGTGATGCTTTTCATTTAACCATGACATTAAGGTCATCTTTAGCTCTTCTTCATTATGTGGGTCTGTATTCTAGCTTTTACCTCAGTAACAGTTTTTGTTTGCAGGAAAAAAGGAACTCTTTTGGTAGTCACTGTTTGTAATTGCGGCCTTGATATTCTAAGCCATTGAGTCACAATTAGTAATTAGAAATTCTTATTAACTTTGCCCATATATTGCCTATGAAGCAGAAGCCGTAGGAATGCAATTTTCCTGTAAATCCCTCCCTCTTATACAGCTTTAGTTCATTATTTACTTTAAAAGATTCAGGGTGAATTCAAGTAACTTCCTATGCTGCTATCATTTGCTTAAAGACCTTTTGCAATGGGTCTTATGTAAGAAAAAATGCAGGAGTTGCTTTGGTGAGGTTTATTTAAAGAAACCATTAAGTACAAGACAGACCTGAACAGCAGCATCAGTTGTGTATGGGGAAACAGGAGCTATGAATGCGTCACTTCATTTAGGTTGACAGAAAGAGGGCTAATACTTGAAAAAATCCCTACACGATCTGGTGCCAGGCTACTTCTTTGGCCTCACCTCTTACCACTGCCCCCTCCTTCAATGTCCTCCAGCCACAGTGACCTCTTTCCTGATCCTTGAACTTGCCAAACACATTCCCTTCTCAAGGTCTTTGCCTTCAGGAGTCCCTCTGCCTGAAATTCTTTTCCCAGATAGTCATGGGACTGGTTCATTCTCATCCTTCAGATCTCTGCTCAAATGTCACTTATTCTAGGAAATCGTTCCTGGCCACCGTAAAATAGCACACCCCCTCCTCACTTTCTACTCCTTTTCTTTGTTATTATGTATATGGCAGCAGAAAATTATGCATTTTCTTAGTGGCAATTACACACCCCGCATATTATGCATTTAAAGCGTTGTTTGTTGTTTTGTCGCTTCCAGCAGAATACAATCCAGTAGGGCAAGGAGTGTGTGGGGTCGTGTTCACCTAGTATCTCTGGGGACCTACAGCCCGGCACCTAGTAGACACTCCGTAAATATTTGAATAAATGAATGAGGCCCTTTGGCAGCCGGGAAGCCCTTCACAGCCGTTGTCTCCACCCTCTCCTGGGCTACACCAGGCAACGCCGGTAAAGTTGTTTCTCCTCTAGGAGAAACATTCGCTAGGCCTTGTCGTCAACCCGCAGGCAGCTGGGCGCTTCATCCCACCCTCATCCCTTTCCAGCCAAGGTGCTTGATCGGAGTCAGGCTCTCGAAGTCGCATTGCCACGAAACAGCGCCTGTGAGCGCGTTGTCCCCGGCCCCTGGCGCCACTTCCCCTCGGCCTAGCAGCCTGGAATGGGGAAGGACAGGTCTGCTGTACCCGGGAAGTGGAAGGAAAAGCAGAAAGCGGAGAAGTGTGCGGGAGGGGAGTCTCCGCGCGGAGGCAGCCCGGCCTCCTCCAGTGCAGGTTGCGCGCTGGGGCACCAGCCAGGCTGACTCACTCCCGGTCGCTTCCCTGGCGGGCGGCGGCCACACACACACCCGCCCGTCTAGTGAGGGCCGGGCCCAGCGCTGGCACCTAGCTCCAGCCAGGAACCAGTGTTTCGAGAGGCGCCGCCGCCTTAACTTCCTTGCGCGCTCACGCCCAGGGGCCGTCCCAGGAATCTCCACGCGCGCTCGCCGGCTTCCCGGGAGGCCGCCGCCCTGCGTGGCCCGCGCCTGCAGGTCCCGCGACCAGCACCGAGCGGCGCACGCGCACTGCAGGACGCGCGTCCGGCTCTCCCCCAGCCTCTATCCGGCCCAGTCTCCTGCCAGTCGGGGATACTGCAGGCCAACCGAGAGGCTGAGTTCGAAGCTAGCAGGGCGGCCAAGCCAGTGTCGCCCGCGGCGTTGAGAAGACGGTGTGGCCCAGGAGAGGGTGGAGACAACAACTGTGACGGGCTTCCCGGCTGCCCGAAGTGGGAGTGGTGTGGGGCTGCAGGAAGGAGAGAGGAAGAGGAGCAGAAGGGGGCAGCAGCGGACGTCGCTAACGGCCTCCCTCGGCGCAGACAGGCTGGGCCGGCGCCCGGCTCGCTTGGGTGTTCGCGTCGCCACTTCGGCTTCTCGGCCGCTCGGGCCCCTTGGCCCGGGCTTGCGGCGCGCGTCGGGGCTGAGGGCTGCCGCGGCGCAGGGAGAGGCCTGGTCCTCGCTGCCGAGGGATGTGAGTGGGAGCTGAGCCCACACTGGAGGGCCCCCGAGGGCCCAGCCTGGAGGTCGTTCAGAGCCGTGCCCTCCTCGGGGCTTCGCAGACCTTGGCCCGCCGGGTAGGAGCCGCCCCTGCGGGCTCGAGGGCGCGCTCTGGTCGCCCGATCTGTGTAGCCGGTGGGTGTTATCTCTGCCTGGCTTCTGGGTGGGGGGCAGCAGCTGTCTCTCCACCCCCTTCCTACCTTCTGATCCCGCCTGCCCCCTGCTAGTGGCAGCAAACTTCTGAGCCAGAAAAATCTTCCTCTTTAAGACGACACCTAGAACGAGTCTTGCTGGTGATATTTGCTTCCATTTGTGTCTTATAATTCCCGCGCCCCCGCCTCCTTATTCCTTTTTAAAATTTTCTAGACACTTAAACAGCCCAGAAAAAGCATCTATTTCCCCTGGATTTATGTGGTAGTAGTAACTGCTGCTTCTGTTTTTAGGTTTCAGAAGCAGGCAACAGGAACAAGATGTGAACTGTTTCTCTTCTGCAGAAAAAGAGGCTCTTCCTCCTCCTCCCGCTACGGTGGGTGTGCTGTCCTTTATCGCTGCAGTAAAGGCGAAGGTGTCTGCAGCTGGGAGTGCGTGCGTAGGAAGGTTGGAAGCGTGTGAAGAGCGGCAGGGCTCATTGTTGCTTACTCCTCTGAAAATGTCAGTGCTAAACTTTTAATGTTGATCTGGGAGAGTAATTTTGGGGTGTTTTGTTGTTCGTCTTGGATCCTTTAAGAAACATTTTTTTTTGTTGGCTTTACACATAACATGACTTTGCAGAGAAACGTAAAACGTTGTCCATTACCCTTTCTTCTTAAGCAGCCACAGATTCTTAATCCTTCAAAGAGGAGTATTTCCAAGCAATAAGAGATAGGTTTTGGGAGAACATGTTAGCTGTTCTTGCTGGGGTTTCTGCTACCACATTGAATGTTTCCTGATAGTTTTATCTGCCTAGGCTTGCTGTGTCGGTTGAATTTACCCAGTTTGTTTTCCGGTAATTACTAATCTTTCAGGAGAAACTCCATTTCTCTGAATGAAAGGGTAGGAGCGGCTGAGTATGGAGAAGGAAACTGGAAGTGGGAATAAGGGAAATGATTGCTTTTGTTTTCATAATAAATTTGTACAGTGAGTTGTTGGGCTACTGATGAAGATTTTGTATCCCTTCTCCAGAATGCTTGGGACCAAAAGTGTTTTGGATTTTTAAAAAAATTTTGGAATATTTGCATATACAAAATGAGATATCTTGAGGATGGGACCCAAGTGTAAATACGAAATTCGTTTATGTTTCATATACACGTTATTCACACAGCCACTAAGTCATCTGCAATATTTTTAATACGTCTGTGCATGAAACAAAGTTTGTATTAAGTACTTATGCGGGGAATTTTCCCCTTGTAGCATCATGTTGGTGCTCCAAATGTTTCAGATTTTGGAGCTTTTCAGATTAGGGATATTCAACTTGTGTTTTGATATAACACCCAGAACATTTGAAGATGAATAATCAATTTTTGGCCTCCCTTCCCCCATCTGCCTCACCTTATACCACTTTAAGTGTGAGAATTATTTGCTTGTACATGCATTGTCTGTTGGTGTGTAATGTATGTGCAGACTGGATGTATCCAGCACTTGCCTTAATAGTACATGTATTTACCTGAATAGGAAAGCTGCAGTACTTGCTGGCTAGAAGAGCACACAATGCTTGCAATGCTTGTTTTTGCTCTAACTGAATATCCTGTATTTGCAATTTATAGCAGTTTTAGGGACTCATTAGGGAATTCTTTTTTGTGTGTGCCTTTGGTGATTTGAGACAGGTGTCTCAGATATGGGAAGGGAATATGGCAGTGTTTCTCTGTTTCACCAGGCTATTGCTGAAAGGTGGGATGCTTTTGAAGCAGAATAGGAAAGTGCATTGGCTTTGGAGTGAGATCTGGATTTGAATCCTGGTGTTCTTGCCACTTAACAGTTGTATTAGTTACGGCCGGGCGCGGTGGCTCACGCTTGTAATCCCAGCACTTTGGGAGGCTGAGGAAGGAGGATCACTTGAGGTCAGGAGCTTGAGACCAGCTTGGCCAACATGGTGAAATCCCATCTCTACTAAAAATACAAAAATTAGCCGGGCGTGGTGGTGCACACCTGTAATCCCAGCTACTCGGGAGGCTGAGGCAGGAGAATTGCTTGAACCTGGGAGGTGGTGGTTGCAGTGAGCCGAGATCTCACCACTGCACTTCAGCTTGGGCAACAGAGCGAGACTCTGTCTAAAAAAAAAAAAAAAAAAAAGAAAAGAAAGAAAAAAAGAGTTGTATTATTTACGACTCTTTTAGCTTCACTTTCTTAATAAGATTGTTGTGAGAACTGAGTAAGACACATGCAAAATGGTAAATTGCCTGGCTGTCATAAAAGTCTTGGCTACTATCACGGCTGGGAGGCAAAGGAGATTCAGAGAAGGGCAGAATGACTGCATAAGGTGATCTGCCTGTAACTCGTGTTTCTTCCTTTCTAGTATAAAGAGATAAAGGACTTCAAGGTCTTAAACGTGAGGGAGTATTATAGCCTTTGTATGGAAAGGTTTGACTTTTGTCTCTCTGCTTAAACCCCCATTGTGTTGCCGCTACCAATTATTGTGCTGCCCCCTTGTGGTTAACTGTGCTAAGAATTTTCTTTTGCTCTTCCCCCATTGCATTTCCCACCCTTCCCCACTCCCTTTTAGACCCCTCCTCTTAGCTCCCAGTTTCCCAAACTGTGTGCCAAGGTGCCCAGAGCACCTCAGGCTTGAACTTGTGTTTTGAGGTAGTTCATGGTTTCAATATTAGATACTACACCCGTTTCTACAATGTCATGTCTTTGTAAAGATGTATTTTCAGAGGTTGCTCTGATAAAAAGCAACTACTACATGAAAATGAATGTAGAACAGGAAATGACAGTGTGGTATTGTCCAATTTGATTCTAAGGTTTGATAAGTTCTACAGTGCTCGACACTAAGTTGTAAGGACATAACTACTAAGTAAGTTGTTTGAACCTATTTCTTTTGGCCTGGGGGTGTCGTGAAAAATTTGCTAAGACTCAGGGCTCCCTGAATGGGTTTGGAAACCTCTGCCTTAGCTTTTAGTTTGCTTTTCTGATAAAATTATTGGTATAAAGCTAGTACCAGCTGATCATGGCTTAATATATTTTCTCTCCTATGTAATATGTTTATAACTTCTGCCCAGTTCTTTGATTTGAAAACTAATCCTATTGCTAACTTGTTGTACTAGTCACTTCCTGGTTTTTCCTGTACTGGTCTTCTGCTTCTATTTCTGTTCACCTCCTTAAACTCCGAATGCCCCAAATGAAAGTTACCATTTTCTACCCCTTAATTTTCTTCTAATCCTGTAGGCTTTAAATTAGGCATCATCTTTAAACTACTTATTTCATTTACCTCTTATTCCCATTCAAAATGTCCATATTTCCTTTCTTTCTCATATCTCTGCTTTCCCTCCTTTACTATGTGAATCCCAGGACACATTTCCTGAGCCTAGAATGTTGAAAGTCATTTGAACTTCTGAGAATTCAGTGTCCCTTCCTTCTGTTTATCCTCAATAGGGATTCCACTCTAATACTCCTTATTATAGCATTGCCTTGCCCCCAAACCTTCAGTGGCTTACCATTTTCTACTTATTAAATTTTCCTGACTTTTAAGATAGTCTATTATCAATCCCTGCCCTATTTATTTAGTCTTTTGTCTAAGGATCTCTAGTCCTTAAGCTTGTAAGCTGATTTCCACACTTTCTAATAACAAGCTATGCTTCTTCTATCCTTTAATTTTTGCTTGTGTTCTCCATCCCTCTTTTTTTTCCTCTATTTCTGTAGCTCTTTAGTCTTAGAACATTTTCACATGGTTTAATTATATGCCATGCTTTAGTTGTTTGATAGTTATTTCCCTAGTGTTAGCCATATCTTTTCAAGTTGATTGTGTATTCTTTGAGGAGCAGTACCTTGGAATAAAAAAAACCACAACACACAGTGGAGAGCACGTGGGCAGCATTCAAGAAATACATGTTGATTGTGTGATAAGGAACTGTAGTCACCAAACAAATATTTATTAATACTTGCAATGTAAAAGGTACTTGGCTGTATCCAAAAGAGAAATAAAGAAATATAAAATAGGCTCCTTTCCCTAAGGACTTACAGTATAATTGGGCAGATAAGCTAAATAATAAAAGTTACAGATATTTGAGACCACTTAGAGTTTAGCAGAGATTTTGCATAATAGGAAGGAACTGGTAGAGGGGGTAAGCAAAGGCAAAATATGTATATATGTATGATATGTTCAGAGAGCAGTACATAAATAACTTGACTGAAATGAAGGTTTGTGTGAAAGACTAGTAAGAAATTGTGTTAAAAATGTAGTTGGAATTTGATTATGGATGTCTTTAAATGCTAGGATGAGAAGAATGTACTTTGACCTGTAGATATGGAGAAGCTTTAAAAATTTTGAATTGAGAAAGAGTTTGCTGAAATAAATATTTTAGGAAAATCAAAGCAGCACCAGTGCTAGGTCTCATATGAATTGGAAAGAGAATGGTAAAAAGAGGTAGGAAAATAATTGAGTCCTGAAGTAATGAGGACTTAGAAATAAGTCAGATTGCAGAGATGTCACAAGACATTATTATGGATTGGATAAGAAGGGAGAATGGAGGGGAGAAGAGTGATTAAAGATTACCTTACCTTGAAGGTTTGCTCTTCAGTGATGGAGGAAATCAAAGAGTGTTGACTCTCCAAGACATCTTAGAACATCTAAGTCTATATGTTTTGTATATTAGGACTCAGACCAGACAGATTTAAAAATGTGTCCAAAGTTACGCAGCTAGTTAATGACAAAGAAACTGCCATTTGATTAATGGCAGTTACTAACAGAAATAGTTATGGCAGTGTTAGTAGCTGGTGGAGGGATGTAGACAGTTGAGCCTATATTGTGGACATGTTGAGTTTGCGGTGGCTGTGGGATAGGCAAGTGAAAATTGATAGCCTACAGTGGGACACATGACCAGAATTTGTTAGCGAAGTTAAGGCTGATGCTGTGGTACTTAAAAGAGTGGGATTGCCCATAATTAGTGGGTGGGTGAAAGGAGAGGAATGGGTAAAGGAGACAAAGAAAAAACAGTTAGTATGAGAGGCAAATTAGTGGCTAGGTTAGGAGGTGGAATGATCCACATGTTGATCACTGGCAAGAAATGAGAAGAATCAGATCCAAAAAAAGGTCTTAAAAAGATGTATTAGTGTTTTTCCTAATAAGAAATCTATAAAAACAGAAGAAAATTGCGTATACTTTCCCTGTGTGGAAATAACTACTGTTAATATTTTGTTCCCTCTGGTTTAATAAAAGACCTTTGGATTTGACAGTTGGGTGATCAGTGGAGACTTTTCCAAAGCTCTCCATCACTAGGACTAAGGATGAGAATTTTAGGCATAATAAAACCTAGGAGGTATTTTTCAACAGATTGTCATTAGTCTGTATCTTCTTATGTATCACACTGTCCAGGTACTATTCTTCCTATGTGCATTGGTTCTGTGTTTTTTCTGAATGATAGAAGGTTAGACAAGCCATCTCTGTGTGCTTTTGTGCTGGTAAAATTTGAATAAAGTGATAAAATATTTGTTTCTAAAAGGAAGGAGAAATTCTTGGTCGATAACAACTTATAAATCTGAGGGTTGAATGATTGATGAAATTAGGGGTACTGGAAAGAGCAAAGAGAAGCATTATCTATTTTGAAGCTTTTCTGTATAGCTACAAAGGGTTAACTAGGTTAGAATGGTCCATGGGCTGTTTACTTTGCTTGCATGTTTATTTTGATCTTCCCAAGAACATTCTTCTGTTCATCTTTCTAGTATCAGTTATTGGAAACAGAGTACTCATTAGTTCTTAATAAGTGATTTTAGCTTAATAAATTATGATTATGAAATATAATGCTATTAGGTAATATTTTTATAATATAAAGGGCCATGTGATGTGAGTAAGTGCACTGTTTTGGAAATCAGGGGATAAGGGACTGACCCAGCTGTCAACATGGTATATGATTTCAAGCAACTCACGTAATCAGTGAGTCTTGTCTATTGAGGGAACGGACTAAATCTTTTTTAGAAAATTTAAAAAGGTGGGATCACATGGTAAAATGTGTATAAAGTTTAAAAAGGAAATGGTTTACCAACGTTTATGACAAAAACCAGCAAACTCTTTCTCACCACCCCGCCACATCTCCTTTTCTAGTCTCTGATTCCTGTTCACCAGGCAACCACCTGTTCTCTGTACTTTGCCCTTTTCACCTTTATAATGAATGAATTGTTTAGCATCCCCTCTAAAGCCTCTCCATTCAGTTGTGTAGAAGAGCTCATCCCCTTTGCCTTCAAGGGCTTTACCATTATATTTCTCTCCTCTTTTTCTTGCCTTCTCAATTCTTCCCTCTACTGGATTATTTCCATCAGTATTACTCTGATTACTATTGCTGTGTAACAGAAACTACCCAAAACTTAGTGATTTAAAACAACTACTTTATTAGGCTCACAGATACCATGGGTCAATAACTGAGACAGGGCACACCAGGGATGACTTTGTTTTTGCTCCACAATGGCTACTAGGACATGAGTTGGGAAGAATTGCCAGCCAGGGGTGACTTGAAGGCAAAGGACTGGAATCATCTGGAGGTGTCTTCACTCACATGATGGGTAGTTGATGCTGACTCTTGACTGGGATGTTAGCTGGGCTGTTAACTGGAGCATGTACATGTGGCCTGGATTTCCCCACGATATGGTGGCTTCAGGGTGGTCACCTTTCATAGTGGTGAGTAGAGAATTAAAAGTGAGTGTGTCAGTGTGTCTCAGCATAAATCTTTTATGATTTAGCCTTGGTAGCTGCACAGTATAACTTCTGCCATGTCCTACTGGTTGTAAGGGTCAGAAGCCTGTCCAGATTTGATGGGGGAGTGGCAAGTTCACACTGTAGAAGAAAAACATGTGAGATGGGAAATATTGTTATGGCCATCTTTGGACAATTATTCATACTATTGCCATAGTTTGCCATTTTGCCAAACTTCACATCCCTCCCGTATCTGAAATACATGCAAAATACACTGAGCTTCTCCTCAAAGGTTCCTAATTCACATCCCATCATGACAGTAACTCAGAGTCCAGTATCTCATCATATAAATCAGGTCCAGGTACAGAATAGTTTTCTTGGGTATGGTTAATTGGATATGGTTCTTCTTGAACTGAGGACCCATGAAGAGACAGTTTATATGTCCCCCACATACTTTACAAAATTGAAAAGGCACAGGTTATCTGCAATAGACATTCCTCCTCAAGAAGTGCACAAGGTAGGCACAGTCTGTAGCAATTCTGCAACCCCACTGGGCACATGTTGCCAGTTCCTTGATTAGGTCTCAGTCCTGCTTCCTGGAAGTCATTCTTAATAGGACATAGACTTCTGCTGTTTTTGGGTTTACCTTCTGAATTATTTATCTCCCCCACCCCCGCACCCAACCCATATAAAGTGATTTGTATTTGTAAGAGTAACTTTCTGAGCTTGCTTCCTGCCTGTAGTGCTCCAGGGTCCAAAGGCCCCCTTTTATATAGCAACTGTCCGTTTCATTCCAAGCTAATACAACTCCTTTAAAAACTTTGTGGACTTCCTGTGTGTAAGTTTATAATCTGTACCACCATACCCACAAATCTCTTTTGAGAGGAACTCTTTCCTCCCCTAAGCTCTGTGTGAGTCTGCTGTGGGACAACATCCTTAAGATCCTCAGATAATATTTCGTCTGAAAAGATCTATGAGGTACTGATTTAGATCTTAAGAAAGGATCTTATAATCACACTCTAGACTGGATCTTTGCTCTGAGGCCCTTTTTATTTGGCACTTTGCTGGCTGAAAAGATTGTTCTGAGTCCGTTACATCTCCTTGAAATTCTACTCAAAAAACGAATAGGTTATTCTTTAGTTCATCTCTCTGTTCTCTCAATTGTAAGGGCAGCTAGAAGAAGCCAAATTGCTTTAACTTCCTGCCGAGAATCTCCTTAATTCATTAGGTCGGGTATGTATTTTATTTTCCATGTTAATGTAGGTGATAGTTTTGCTAAACTTTGCCCTAGTATATAACAAGGGTCTCCTCTTATTCAGCTTTCACTATCATTTCTCTCACTTTCCTTGAAGTCCTCACTGACAATCTCCTTGAGGGCTCTTAGGCTGCCATGAAGTTTCCTCAAGACCTTTGAATGTGTGAACACAAAGGGTCCTTATCTGTTCCTGGCTGTAAAGCAGGTCCTTGAATAACTGTCATTTCTTCATAACGTTGATAAGAAAAAAATGGATTCCTGGCTGGGGCCACTGTTTGTGTGGAGTTTGGACATTCTCCCCACATCTGTGTGGGTTTTTCCGGGTGCTCCAATTTCCTCCCACATCCCAAAGATGTGTATGTTAGTGGATCGGTGTGTCTAAATGGTTTCAGTCTGAGTGATCATGTGTGGATGAGTGTGCCTTGCAGTGGGTGATGTCCTGTCTAGGGTTGGTTCCCACCTTGTGCCTTGAGCTGCTAGGATAGGCTCTAGCCACTCGTGACTGAACTGAATTGGGTAAATAATTATCTTACTTTATTAGTCTTTCTTAAATGTGTGTATAGCTCACATTTATTTCAGTGTTTGATAATCAGAGTGTTTGGAGTCTTTATTTAGAAGTTTGATGATGTTTTTGTGGCCATAAATATGCCATAGGAACTTCCTTATCTCAATTAGCCTATAGAAAAATGGATTTTGTTACACATTGTTTCACTTAAAGTCACAGTTTCCAAGAACCTATTGAAGATAGTGAGGATTAACTGTACTAGAACTGTTTCTTAACCCAGTGGTTCTTATCAGAATTACCTAAAGGACTTACTGAAACACAAATTGCCGCTGGGCCCCACCCCCAGAGTTTGTTTCATTAGCTCTGGAGTGGGATTTCAGGATTTGCATCTGTGAGTTCCCAGGTGCTCTGATAATGTTGATCTGGGGCCTATATTGTGAGAATTACTGATTTAAACCAGGGATTGGCAAGATTTTTCTATTAAGGATCAGAAATAAAATATTTTAGACTTTGTGGGCAAGATTGTTTCTCTTGCACCTACTCAGTTCCACCTTTGTGGTGCAAAAGCAGTTATAGACAATACATAAATGAACAGACGTGGCTCATGGCTGTGTTCTCGTAAAGCTTTATTTACATAACAGGCAACTGGCTTAATTTGGTATGTGTGAACTGTGCTCTGCCAATTCTCAATTTAAATCATTACTTGACTCCACATCTCTTCAAGCTATGGCCCCATTTTTCACTCCCGTTTGGAACAAAACTCTTTGAGAGTTGTCTGTATTTGTCTCTTTTTATTCTTTCTTAAATTATCTATTTTTTGAACACATTTAAATGTCTTAGAATTCAAAAAGTAGTGAATATCTTTGTACATTTGTCAGGGCGTGTGTGTGTGTGTGACTATAACTAAAGATTAAGTAGAAGAGGAATTGCTGATTCAAAAGTGGTATATGTTACTAAGTTCAACAAATATTGCCAAATTGACATAGAAATACCAATTTATGCTTTTCTACACCTTTACTAACATTGTGTTTTCAGATGACTTGATTGTTGCCAACTTGAGACATGAAAAATAGAATCTCATTATAATTTTAATTTGCTTTTTATTCTCCTTTTTTGGGGAACTCTTCACTCATATCTTGGCCCACTTTCTATTGGATTTGTGGTCCTTTTACTTTGCTTTGTGGGAGCTCTTATACTAAGGAAGATAGCTTTGAGTTTGCGAAATGAGTTGTTTTCCCTAGGTTGTCTTTTTATCTTTTTGATTCTGTAGATAGTGTGATTTTGTTGTTGTGCATCTAGGTAGGTCCCTTCTAACCCTGAAATTATATTTTGAGATTCTCCCTTGTTTTCTTGTTCCATCTGGAATTTATACTGATGCAAGATATAAGATGGAATGCAACTTTTTTCCCCTAGATGGTTGTCCGGTTTCAATACTATTTGTCAGATAATCCTTCTTTTCTCTGCTGCTGTGAAATGCTAGTGTTTTAAATTGTGTATGTAGTTGGATCTATTTCTGGACTTCGTTTCATTCTAACAATGGCTCCTGTGAAACCATATTGTGAGTTCTTGGGTAGTGAACATTTCTATTAATTTATTTGTTTTCAAGTCCTGTATAATATTTATTAGCATATGGGAGGCATTCAAGTACTTGAAAGTAAAATGAATAAATCAAGCATTTAGGAATAGAAGCAGATCTTTTTGCCAATTATTCAGTTTAGTTATTCTATTTAATTTCTGTATTTTAAACTTGAATTTAACCTTGGTTTTCCATTTTAATTTTACCTTTTTTAAACTTTATTGTGAAGTATTAAGTTATTTTTTGTACTTACTGAATGGGCATTTGCTAACTTATGAGTCTGCTCTTATTAGTCAATTTTTGGCCTTAAATTGTTAAAAATTCACAATATAGTTTTATTTGTATCAAATTTGCTACTGAGGGAAGCTTGTCATTTCTAATGGCAATCCATAGGATAGGTCAAGTCATTTGAGATTGGAACCATTAAGGATAAGTTCATTTAACATTTAATTATTAGATCTGTGGTTAATTGGCCAGGTTAGAGAAGACAGAATTACAGGGAAGTCTGGATTTTACAACTTATTATTTTAGAGGGTCAAATTTAGAATAATATTTTTAAGCTTTTTAAGTAGAAGTATATGGATCACCTGAGGTCAGGAGTTCATGACCAGCCTGACTAACATGGTGAAACCCTGTCTCTACTAAATACAAAAAAAAATAGCCAGGTGTGGTGGTGCATGCCTGTAATCTGAGCTACTTGGGAGGCTGAGACAGGAGAATCACTTGTACCTGGGAGGCGGAGGTTGCAGTGAGCTGAGATCGTGCCATTGCACTCTAGCCTGGGCAACAAGAGTGAAACTCTGTCTCAAAAAATAAATAAGTAAATAAATAAAAATAAATAAATAGAAGTATACTATTCTGATTCTCTTATTTATACTTATTTATACGTATAATTTTTTAAATACATGAGGTATTGTAGATTTTTTGGTTTGTTTTGAGGAGGGGCGAGGGTGATGTGAAATATAGTTTTCATTGCCTCAGATCTTCAGTTGTAATGATACTGCTGGAATCCTCCATTTAGGACCTTGTCTTGTTAAAAAAAATTATCCTTGCCTTCACCCCTACCCCTCCCTGCCACAAACTTTTAAAGGTAAGCATTCTGCGATAATTGGATTATATTTACTATTATGAAAATTTAAAATTATTAGAAGTCAAATGAAATATACCTTCATTGTAGTGAGTTTGATTCACAGTGCCTCTGGTTATGGTGGTCAGTAAAAGTAACACTGTATTAGGAACAATCTTCATGGTGGGAGTTCTCTCCTTTTACTCTTCTGTTAGTTTGTTCTTTTCTTTTTTTTTTTGAGACGGTTTCACTCTGTCACTCAGGCTGGAGGACAGTGGCTCAATCACGGCTCATTGCAGCCCTGCCTTCCCTGGGGTCCAGTGATCCTCCTACCTCAGCCTCCTGAGTAGCTGGCACTGCAGGCGAGTGCCACTATGCCTGGCTAATTTTTCTATTTTTTTTGTAGAGATGGGGTTTCACCATGTCGCTCAGTCTGGTCTTGAACTCCTGGGCTTCAGCGATCTTTCCGCATCAGCCTCCCAAAGTGCTGGGATTATGGTTCTGGAGCCACCGCGCATGGCCTGTTAGTCTGTTCTTGCATTGCTATAAAGAAATACCTGAGGCTGAGTAATTTATAAAGAAAAGAGGTTTAATTGGCTCATGGTTCTGCAGGCTTACAAGCATGGGGCTGACATTTGCTCAGCTTCTGGGGAGTCCTCCGGGAGCTTTTACTCATGGCCAAAAGCTAAGAGGGAGCAGGAATATCACATTTCAAGAGCTGGAACAAAAGAGAATGTGGGGAAGATGCACACACTTTTAAATAGCCAAATCTTGCAAGAACTCAGTATCTTCAGGACAGCACCAAGGGGGATGTTGCTAAACCATTCATGAGACATCCACCCCCATGATCCAATCACCTCCCACCAGGCCTCACCTCCAACATGGGGGATTACAGTGCAAAACATGAAATTTAAAGGGGACAGCATCCAAACTATATCACCCTTGCTCTACCCCTCAGCCTCATTTTATAGGCAACAATTGAATATATTGGTTTTATAAAGGTTTGATACGGAAGGATTCATTAGGAGTGGATTTTAGGACTTGGGGAATGACTCAGAGAAGAAAATAGTGCATGATAGTATAAGTCTATCTGATTGATGAGTAACTGGAAATCCTTCCAAAACATAATGCTTCAGTGTCTGCAGAATTGTTTCATTTCCATATTTATGTATTCCTTATTCTTTCCTTGTTTATCCATAGGTGCTTAATTTTATTTTTTTATCTGAATGCATTATGATAATCTTTAAATAATTATTTCAGAGGAATATCTGAAATATTCAGTGTTCTTCTAGCATGGCAGTATTTTAAAAATCATTATGAGCTTAAATTCATACTGATTTAAACAACTTCTAGATTTTTTTGAATATCAATAGCAGAGGGTAGTTTTAAATATTTCACGAGCAGAATTAATTAAATTTCCTGTGCAGTTTTATTTTTTATAGACAAACTCGTCACTTCTTAAAATCTTTTAAAAATGTCTTGGTAATACAGGCTTGGAATATGATGGTTTTGAAATGAGATCTTAAGGGAAAAAAAACTCCAACGGTTTTTTTTGTTGTGTTGTTGAGACGGAGTCTTGCTCTGTCACCCAGGCTGGAGTGCAGTGGCATGATCTCAGCTCACTGCAACTTCTGCCTCCCAGATTCAAGCGATTCTCCTGCCTCAGCCTCCCGAGTAACTGGGATTACAGGCGCACACCACCACGCCCAGCTAATTTTTGTATTTTTAGTAGAGACGGGGTTTCACCATGTTGGTCAGGCTGGTCTCGAACTCCTGACCTTGTGATTTGCCCGCCTTGGCCTCCCAAAGTGCTGGGATTACAGGCATGAGCCACCATGCCCGGCCAAAAACTCCAACTTTTAAAGGCCTATTTAAAGCACTTGTCCCATCTTTGTTCACACTTTTTCTGTATGTGTGTTGTGAATTATAAATCTGGCTTTTCCTATAAATCTGGCTTTTCCTATGTAGTCATCATTAAGCATGATTCTAAGAAGTAGCTCAAAATCTCCTAAGACCAAAAACCACAAAAAACAAAAAAAAACCCAAAACCAGAAAAGGGATACATTTTGCAGAATAATTTATATTTTCTTCTCTTCATGGCATCAGTTTTCTCAGGAGTTCTTTTTTTTTTTTTTTTTTTTTTTTTTTTTTGAGACAGAGTCTCCCTCTGTCACCCAGGCTGTAGTGCAGTGGCGCGATCTGCAAGCTCCGCCTCCCAGGTTCACGCCATTCTCCTGCCTCAGCCTCCCGAGTAGCTGGGACTACAGGTGCCTGCCACCACGCCCGGCTATTTTTTTTTGTATTTTCAGTAGAGACGGGGTTTCACCATGTTAGCCAGGATGGCCTCAATCTCCTGACCTTGTGATCCGCCCGCCTCGGCCTCCCAAAGTGCTGGGATTACAGGCGTGAGCCACCGCACCCGGCCTCAGGAGGTCTTTTAAGCTTTTGCCTGTCATGTATGTACTTCTGACACTGGCCGAAGGTAAAATGATTACATTTGACTTCGGTAGCCCTTAAATGTATGGCTGTTCTTAATATTTTCTAAAGCCTAAAAGTTGAATTAGTATTCATCTTAGATTTCTTGTTTCTTAAGTGAAAGAATCATGACATTGTGTTAAAATATCTTATTTGCATGTATTTTATATACTGTTTTAATAGGCAATAGTAGTATACAAGCTTTGACCAAATGTCTCTTCATATAAAAAATTCAAGTGAATAAAAACAGTCATTTAAAAATGACATTAGTCAAAGGGGCAAAAAAGATTAGAAATGCTTCTTGTGATTGACAGAACTTGCTTAACGTATTAGGGTTCTCTAGAAGGACAGAACTAATAGGATATGTATATGAGTTTATTAAGTATTAACTTAAAAGATCACAAGGTCCCACAATAGGCTGTTTGCAAGCTTGAGGAGCAAGGAGAGCCAGTTCAAGTCTCAAAACTGAAGAACTTGAAGTCTGATGTTCGAGGGCAGGAAGCGTCCAGCACAGGAGAAAGATGTAGGCTAGGAGGTTAGGCCAGTCTCTCCTTTTCATGTTTTTTTTCTGCCTGCTTTATATTTGCTGGCAGCTGATTAGATTGTGCCCACCCAGTGGTCTGCCTTTCCCAGTTGGCTGACTCAAATGTTAATCTCCTTTGGCAGCACCCTCACAGACACTCCCAGGATCAATACTTTGTATCCTTCAGTCCAATCAAGTTGACACTCAGTATTAACCATCACGCTTAACAAGTTTTTCTTTTTTTGAGACAGGGTCCCACTCTGTCACCCAGGCTGGGGTGCAGTGGCACAATCTCTGCTCACTGCAATCTCTGCCTCCTGGGCTCAACCCTTAGCCTCCTGAGTAGCTAGGACCACAAGGTGCATGCCACCACACCTGGCTAATTTTTGTGGTTTTAGTAGAGATGGGGTTTCGCCATGTTGTCCAGGCTGATCTGGAACTCCTGAGTTCAAGCGATCTGCCCACCTTGGCCTCCCAAAGTGTTGGGATTACAGGTGTGAGCCACTGCACCCGGCCACTTAACAAGTTTTAATAACATTCTGGATGTCTGCATAGTGACAAATTGAGATACAGTTTTATAAAACTAGCATCATCCTGTTCATTCTAAATTGATCCATTTTAACTCAACAGTGTATTGTGGAGATCTTTCCAATTCATTGATTAAGATTCATTCATTCAATCCTTTTTTTCATTCATCAAGCACTCAGTCATCGGTCACTCACTGACTCAACATAATTACTCATCAGCTCATTTATTTTGTTAGTCACTCAATCATTTGATCAGTTATTCATTCTGTGACTCAGAGGGTCACAGCTCATTTGGTTGGTTCCTCTCTTAATTGGTCACTCGCTCACTCAGCTTTTTGGTTGGTTGGTCCATCAGTCAGTCACTCTCTCTCCCAGTGAATCACTCACCCACCTACTCAACAGATCAGTCAGTCTTTAAGCAATCTTTCATTAAATAAATTATTAATTATCAATTATTCAACAGATATTCAGTGTCCATATTGTGCTATGCAGAAAATATAGTACTAACGATATAATGCAAGCCAACATACATCATTTTTTAAAAACATTTATTTGATTTTTTTTTTTGAGACGGAGTTTCGCTCTTCCACCCAGGCTGGAGTGAAGTGGTGCGATCTCGGCTCACTGCAACCTTCGCCCCCTCCCTGGGTTCAAGTGATTCTTCTGCCTCAGCCTCCCAGGTAGCTGGGATTATAGGCGCCCGCCACCACACCCGGCTAATTTTTGTATTTTTAGTAGAGACAGGATTTCACCATGTTGGCCAGGCTGATCTCAAACTCCTGACCTCAGGTAATCCACCCATCTTGGCCTCCCAAAGTGCTAGGATTACAGGCGTGAGCCCCCGTGCCTGGTGTACATAATTTTTAATATCTTTGTAGTATTCTGTTGGCTAAGTTGCCACAATTTATCAGACCTCTTTAATGTCATTAATTTTTTCCCAATATTATAGACTTATTTCATAGAATTATTAGATATGCATGCTACTACTCCTGTCCTTTTTCAAAGGACAGTTATTAGATATTCTTGTTTTTCTCATATCTTTGCCAACACTGGGTATTGGCATTCTTCTTGTTTACCAGTCAGCTAAGGAAGCTAAGGAAGAAACAATATCTCATTTTTATGTACTTTTCTCTGATTCTTAATTATGTTGACCATGTTTTCATTTCTTTTGTGAAATGCCTGTTTATGTTCATTTTCATATTAATTTGTGAGAGTTACTTGTATAAATATATTAAACCTTTGTAGTATATATTTTTTCTGTTTTTTTTTAAGTTTTGATTATAGTGTTTATAATATGCAGTCAAATTTACCCATCTTTTATTTCCTCTATCATTTTTTACTTAGATGTTGGGTTTAGAAAGGAGGTATATAATGTGACAGAGTTTTTGGTATAGAAATAACCGACATAGATATAAAACATACCAAAGAAATAGTCGGAAATGTCCAATTTCGAATGTGTAAGGGGACCAGTAAGAAAAGCATGAAGAACAGCTAACAGCAGTAATTTTTAAAAGGGTATTTACAAACACTTGAAAATGTTTATATAGTTTAAAGGAATGATTAAAATATAAAGAGAAGCATAACATAAAAATGAAATAAAGGCATATATATAGTCATTGTGTAGATGGTTTTCTAGTAACAGTTATACCAACTTTGAAATGATTTTTAGGCTTTGTTATGCCAACTTTTAGGAGTTTTGTTTTTAAACTTTTTGAGCTTATGTTTCATCATGGCCAATTTTTATAAATTTTCCATGTATGCTCAAAACATTTTTTTAGTGGAAGGTTTTAATATGTCCGTAATTTCTCTGGTGGCTTAAAAATAATTAGTTTGTGGAACTCTTTGTGTATTGGAGATACCATTTTCTTGTTTGATATATTTGTGTATGTATTATGTAAGAACTGGATAAAGGAGGTGATTGGGATATGTATAAATATCAGGTAAGAACTTGATAAGGTATTGGTTGGTTTGCATATGAAAAGTTGCCCTCACTGTCAGGTTCTTTCCTGTTTCTAGGAATTGGCTAGCCCTGGAAGGACTGCCCCTTCCAGGGTCAGCAAATTCCCAAGATGTCAAAGCATCAAAAATACAGAATAAAAAGACATGCTTAGTACAGTATGTAGAAATACAATTGGTTTTGTTTATTTTGTGATGTATCCTGTGATACTGGTAAATTCATTTATAAGTTCTAGTAATTTTTTGGTAGAATCCTCAGCATTTTTGATACATACAATCATGTCTGCAAATAAAAAGTTTCATTTCTTTCTTTTCAATCTCTATGTCTTTTATTTCATTTTCTTACCAAATTGCATTAGGTAGAACCTCCAGTGTCGTATAGAAATGGTGGTGGTGAGCGTCCTTTCCTTGTTCCTGATTTTATGGAGAAAGCATTCAATATGTAATCATTAAGTAATGGAAGGTTGTTTGTAGATGATCTTTATTTTATTGAGGAAATTCCCTTCTTTTTCTAATTTATTTCCAGAAATTTTATCATGAATTGGTGTTGACTTTTGTCAAATGCTTTTCCTGCAACAATTGAGATGATCTTATGGTTTTCCTCCATTATTCTGTTAATGAGGTAAATTACATTGATTCATTTTCAAATGTCAAAGCAACCAGTATTACTGGAATAAAACCCACTTGGTGATGATGTTCTGACCTTTTTGTATGCTCCTGGTTCTATGTTCTATTATTTTGTTATGTTCATGAGAAACATTTGCCTGTAATTTTTTTTTTTGTGATATGCTTTTGCCAGGTTTTGGTATTAGGATAATTGTGGCCACATAAAATGATTTGGAAATTATTTCTGCCCCTCTGTTTTCTGTAAGACTTTGTACAGAATCGGTACTATTTTTTCCTTAAATAGTTGACAGACTTTCCCAGGGAAGCCACTTTGGCCAAGAGTTTTCTTTGTGGGTATGTTTTTAATGAAGAATTCCATTCATTGAAGAGATATGATACTATTCAAGGTTTCTGTTTCTTCCTATGTCAGTTTTGGTAATTTTTGTCTTTCAAGGAATTTGTTCATCAAATCTAACTTGTTAAAGTCATTGGCATGAGGTTGCTCCTATCCTTTTATATCCACTTGCTGTTTATAAAATCTGTAGTGATGTCCTGCTTTTATTTCTGTTATTGGTGATATGTGTTCTTTTCTGTTTGTAAATTGATCATCTTAGAGGTTTATCAACTTTTAAAATCTTTTCTAAAAACAAAGTTTTGGTTTTATTGATTTTCTTTATTGTTTTATATATTATTAATTTTTATTCTTTATTCTTTCTTCATTCTCTGGTTTTGTTTTCGAGCTACCTAGGAAGCTTACATAATTAATTTCATATCTTTCTTCTTTTCCAACATAAGCATTTATAGCTATACATTCTCTCTAACCACTATTTTGGCTGTATTCCCCCAAATTTTATTGTTTCTTTATTATCATTCAGGTGAAAATAATTTCTGATTTCCCTTTTGATTTCTTCTTTGAACCTGGGATTATTTAGAACTATGTTAATTTTGCAATACTGGGAGATTTTCTAGATAGTTTTTTGATATTTATTTCTAATTCAGTTTTGCTATGGCCGAGAATATAATTCATGTGAATTCAGTCTTTTCAGATTTATTGAGAATTGGTTTATGGACCAACTATGGTATAACTTAGTGAATGTTCTGTGAGCACTTGAAAAGGATGTATGTTCTGCAGTTGTTGGGCATTGTGTTCTGTAAATGTCAGTTAATTTAGTTGGTTGATGTTTAGGTCTTCATTATTTTTACTGATTAAAAAAAATTTTTTGTTAATTCCTGACAAATGAGTATTGAAATTTTTAGTTTAATAGTTGTTTTATTTCCCTCTTTACATTTTTGCTTCATGTAATTGGAAACTATTATTGTGTGCATATATATTTAAGAAGTCTAATTTATAAATCTTTTATGATTAGTGTTTTTATGTCCTGCTTACAAGAGGTCACATTGGTCTGTTTTCCATCTTAAATTAATATTTGTGTATGGTATGAAGTAGATAGAAGTTAAGGTTATTTTTTGCCCCATATGAATAGCCAATTGACTAAGCCACATGTTTTGAAATGACCAATATTTCTTCACTGAAATGCAATAGCACATCTGTTCCAAATTAGGTAACTGTATGTGAGTACATTTTTTTGGACTCTATTCTGTTCCATTTGTCTATTTGTTCATTTTTGTGCTAATACCAATCTGCTTGTTCTATCTTTATGATAAATCTTGATGTCTGATAATATAAATCTTAAGTTTGCTCTTCAAGATTGTTTTGGCTATTGTAAATCCTTTGTTTTTCATAGACTTTAGGATCAACTTGTAAATTTCCACAAAAACTGCTAGGATTTTAATCGGAAGTTTGTTGAATCTATAGATTAATTTGGAAAAGAACTGACATCTGAACCATACTGAGTTTTTCTATATTCATATATCAGCATGGTCTATCCCTCTCTTATTTAGCTTGCATTTATTTTTTGTAGAAATGTTTTACAGTTTTTATTGCACAGTTTTTACAGATATTTCAATAGATGTATTCCTAAGTATTTGATTTTTTGTTACTATTGTAAATGATACTATTTTTAAATGTTCATTTAAAAAATTGTTTGCTTCTGATATACAGAAATACAGTTGATTTTTATATATTGGTCTTGCATCTTGTGACTTTGCTAAATTCACTCAGTGATTGGCATATGCTTTTAAATTTCCTACATAGACATGTCCTCTATGAATACTGACAATTTTACTTATCCTTTCTAATCATCATACCTTTTATTTAGTTTTCTTGCCTTATTGCACTAGCCACAATTTCCACTATGGTGTTGAATAGAAATCATGATTTTAGACATGCTTGTTAAGTTTTTGAACTCTACAAGAACAAGATCAATATTTTACCATTAAGTATATTGAGATTTTTTACTGTTACCCTTTATCAGAGTGAGGAAGTTTGCTTTTATTCCTAGTTTGAGATTTTAAAATCATGAACATTGGTTAAATTTTATTAGAAGTAGTTTCTGCATCTATTGAAATGATCATATGGTGTGTTTTCTCATTGTTCTAATACTGTGATAAAATATATTGACTATTTAAACATTTTTTTCTAAATTACATAAAAATTGTATATATGGTGTACAACATGACATTTTGTTATATGTATACATTGCAGAATGGCAAAATCAGTCTAACATATGTATCACCTCACATACTTATTTTTTTGTGGTGAGAACACTTAAAATCTACTCTTAGCAATTTTGAAGTATACGATATATTGTTATTAGTAGTAATCACCATGATGTACAATGGATCTCTTCAGTTTACTCCTCCTATCTAACAGAAATTTCGTTATCCTTTGACCAACATCTCTCACTCCTCCTAATGGGACCCTCAGCCTCTGGTAACTGCTATTCTACTTACTCTCTGCTTCTGTGATTTCTACTTTTTTAGATTCTATGGATCAGTGAGATCATACAGTTTTGTCTTTCTGTGCCTAGCTTTATTTCACTTAATATAATGTCTTCCAGGTTCATCCATGTTGTTGTAAATGACAGGATTTTCTTCTCTTTTTAAGGCTGAATTATATTCCATTGTGTACATATGCTGTATTTTCTTTATCAGTTCATCTGTTGATGGACACTTAGGTTGATTCTTTATCTTGGCTATTATGAATAATGCTGCAATGAGCATGGGAGTGTAGACATTGCTTTGACATATTATTTTTAGTTCCAATACCCAGAAGTGGGATTGCTAAATCATATGGTCGTTCAATTTTTAATTTTTTGAGGAACCTCCGTTCATTTTCCATAGTGACTGTACAAATTTACATTTTCCCACCAAGAGTATACAAGAGTTTCTTTTTCTCCACACACTCACCAGTGCTTGTTATCCTTACATCTTTTTGATAAGACTCATTCTAACAGGCATGAGGTGAGATCTCATTGTGGTTTTAATTTGCATTTAGTGATGTTGAACATTTTTTCATGAACATGTTGGCCATTTACATATTGTCTTTTTTTTTTTTTTTTGAGACAAAGTCTTGCTCTGTTGCCTAGGCTGGAGTGCAGTGGTGTGATCATAGCTCACTGCAGCCTCGACCTCCCAAGCTCAAGTGATCCTCCTCCTTCAGCCTCCTGAGTAGCTGGGACTGCAGGCATGTGCCAGCATGCCTGGCTAATTTTTTTTTTTTTTTTTTTTTTTTTTAAGATACAGGGTCTCACTATGTTGCCCAGGCTGGTCTTGAACTCCTGGTCTCAAGTAATCCTCCCACCTTGGCCTCCCAAAGTTTTGGGATTACAGGGTTGAGCCACTGCACCCAGCCTGTATTGTCCTTTGAGGAATATCTGTTCCGGTCCTTTGCCCATTTTTAAATCAGGGTATTTGTTTTCTTGCTTTTGAGTTGTTTGCATTTCTTATCTATTTTGGATATTAACTCCTTATCATATGGATGGCTTGAAAATATTTTCTCCTGTTTTATAGGTTGTCCCTTCACTCTGTTAATTGTTTCCCTTGCTGTGTACAAGTTTTTAAATCTGGTATAATGATTGATTTTTAAATGTTAACTTTGCATTCCTGGGGGTAAATTCATTTGGTCAAGACGTATTCTTTTAAAGTATTATTGGATTTAATTTGCTAGGATTTTTTTTAGCATTTTTTCCCAAATATGTTTATGAGAGAGATTCCAGTGTAATTTTTTTCCTTTTCATGTCTTTACATATTTTGGTATCATGTTTATACTCTCCTCTTAAGAATGTGGGGAAGTGTTTTTTATTTTCTATTTCCTGAGAGAGTTTGTATAAGCTCAGTGTTTCTTCCTCAGACATTTGGAAAAATTTACCAGCAAAGTCACTGGGCATTAAATTTTCTATGTGGAAAAGTTTTAAATGATATATTCAATTTTTAAATTACTGTATTCGTTTGTTCTATATTGCTATAAAGAGCTATCTGAGACTGGGTAGTTTTTAAAGAAAAGGTGTTTAATTGACTCACAGTTCCGTAGGCTGTACACAAGGCATGGCTGGGAAGGCCTCAGAAAATTTACAATCATGGTAGAAGGTGAAGGGGAAGCAAGTACATCTTCATACAGCAACAGGAAAGAGAGAGCAAAGGATGACATGCTGCAAAAATTTAAATAACCAGATCTCATGCAAACTCACTCACTATCATGAGACTAGCAAAGGGGAAATCCACCCCATGACCCAGTCACCTCTCACCAGGCCACTCCTCTAACATTGAAGATCATAATTCAACATGAGATTTGGGTAGGGACACAGAACCAAACCATATCAATTATATATAGAATTATTCAAATTTTATATTTCTTCTTGTGCTAGTTTAGGTAAATTGTTTTAAAAGAAACTTCACTTGTTTTTAAATTGGAGAATATTCCTGTTGTCTTTTATATGTTTCAATATTGTAAGCTCTGGTAATAATGTCTACTTTTTAATTCCCGATATTGATAATTTATGTTTTATCTTCTTTTTTTCTTGATCAGTCTTTCTAGTGTTTTATCAGTTTTAATGCTTTTAAAAAGCCAACTTTTTACTTTGCTTTTCTTTATTTTCTTTTTATTTTTCTCTGATTTCTGCTCTTAAGTATTTTCATTTTTATGGTTTTTGGCTTAATTTGTTGTTCCATTCACAACTTCTTGAAATGAAAATTTATTTAATAACGTTGTTCAGCCTTTCTTCTCGTCTCATGTATGAATTTAAGATTATGAATATCTTAGTATACACTTTTACTGCATTTTACTCATTTTCATTATTGATTCAAAGTATTTTTAAAGTTATTCTTTGTACCATGGGTTCTATGAAAGTATATTGATTAATTTACAAATATATGCGGGTTTCTAGTTATTTTTCTGTATATGCTGTGATACTTTTGTCATTGGTTATATTTTCCATAAGATATTTTTAATTTAGGTGCCATTGGCAAATTTCCATTAATTCAAATGCAGAACTTCACATTTTTCAATGCATACATGAGTTTTTTTTGTTGAGGTATTAAGAATAGCATAAATTTATAAAATATTAAGTAATCATTGAATGCAAAATTTGTCCAATTTTGCAACTTAATATACTTTTTATTAGGTTGACGCTAAAGTAATTGCATTTTTACTCATACTTTAATGGCAAAAACCACAATTACTTTTGCACCAGTCTAATAATGAAAATTATTATTATATTGTCTTTTTTTTTTTTTTGGAGTGGAGTCTCACTCTGTCACCCAGGCTGAACTGCAGTGGTGTGATATCTGAGCCTTGGCTCATTGCAGTCTCCGCCTCCCAGGTTCAAGCAATTCTCCTACCTCAGCCTCCCAAGTAGCTGGGATTACAGGCGCGTGCCACCACGCCTGGCTAATTTTTGTATTTTCAGTAGAGAACAGGGTCTCACTACATTGGCCTGGCTGGCCTGGAATTCCTGACCTCAAATGATCCACCCGCCTCGGCCTCCCAAAGTGCTGGGATTACAGGCATGAGCCACCGCGCCTGGCCCTAATAATGAGAATTCTTATCAAACTGTTTACACAGAATAAAATGAGTGGGTAATGGTGAAGCTGAGTTTCACATTTTTATGTGATATTCTTCAGTGTTGCTATTTGTTCAGTACTTTTAAGAATTATATAAATTTTTTATGGTCTATACATTAAGTCAATATTATGGGTCCCAAATATATAAAACGTTTGCTTGTTCCATTGTTTATGTTTTGAATACAAATTATATTTTGTATGATTTCATTAAGAATTTGTTGAGAATTTTATGGCCTAACATGTGGTCTACTTTCTAAAATATTCCAGCTTCATTTGAAAAGGATATGCATTCTTCAGTTGTTAGGTGTTTGCTTTTGATTGCTTGTATTTCTGAGTCAAATGTAGGAAGTGGAGATTAAGAAAAGGGCTGGCAGTTTTGGTGATTGAGGAGGAGAAAGTATGAGATAGTTGTCTTGGATAGTGGGAGAGTAAATGTTCTAAAGAAATATAAAATGATAGTTGAGCTGCACTAAGGGCCCATTTGAGTATAAATCTAAAGAGGGACCAATCTGAATGCATGTGTTTTCATCAGTGATTTTTTATATGTGTGGGTAGAAGCTCTGAGTAGACAGAGATAAATTGAACTCTTTTAGAGTTTGTTATCTTTGGTGTTTGGACCCTTTGCTTTGATTTGTGTCAGTACAGTTTTTAAAAAATTAAATGTTATCTCCTCTCAGCAGATCTTTTTAACATGAACCCAGGCATCTTTAACACCAATAACATTTCTTCTATTATTTTTCTTCCCTGTGTTCTCATTCGTCCTCCATCTAGAGCTTCTCTTTAGAACTGTACTCCCTGGATTGATCCTCTTATTTCTTACTTTTATGCTCATCACATTTTTTTCTTTCTGTCTGTCTCTTTCTCTTTCTGAGTCTAGGAACTGGGAGTTTGTCTTGACTGTCTTCCAAATTATGAGTTTGGTCCTTTGAGTCGTATTATTCAACTCTTTCACTGAATTGTCGTCTATCTCTTTTTCTTTAATGTATAGAGAATTTATTATGCACAGCCACTTGCAAACTTTAACAAGTATGATTAGAGCAGCATTTTCTATAACAGCAACACATAAGTTAGAACAACACAAATCTTAAAATAACTGGAATGGATGAGCAAATTGGGTGGTCCGAGGCTCAGACATCAGCAGGTGTTAAACACCTGTGGGAAAGGAAAGAGAGAACGATCCATTTATTTATTTCTATAGGAAATGCAAAAGAGGCAAAATTAAGAAAAATACTGCTTCATGATAAAGAATAAAGCCATGAAGAATATCCACAAAATTGCGTATAGTGGGTACATCTGATACAGAATGGAAACAGCCAGGATAGCGCAGCACAGGAACACTATGAAATGCCCAGGCTCTCTCCATTACTAGTCAGGATTTTTTTTTTTTAATTTTGTAAACTTTTTTTATTCTCTGCTCCTTTTCATAATCTAGTGATGCTTTACGTTTTCAAAATATTATTAAATCTCTCTGAGAATACCAAGAAAGATTTTAAACCAAGTTCTCTTCCCTGCATTATCTGTTTCTTCTGGGGTCAGTTGTTTTCTGGTCTATTTTGGTCTTACTCTTTTATTCCTACCACCCCTGCCCCATCCCCATCCTAACTATACTAATCCTTGATAATCATTGCATATTTATGCTTTTTATGTGTGTGCAGACAACTGTTTTTATGCTTATAGATGCCTTCTTCTGTGTATTTTTTTTTCTTCAGTTAAATTTTTTTTCTTTTTTGCAGTCACAGTCTTGCTCTGTTGCCCAGGCTGGAGTGAAGTGGCGCCATCCTAGCTCACTGCAGGCTCAAACTCGTAAGCTTAAGCCATCCTCCCACCTCAGCCCCCCAAGTAGCTAGTACTACAGGTGCACACTACACGCTGGCTAATTTTTAGATTTCTTTTTTGTAGAGACAGGGTCTCGCAATGTTGCCGGGGCTAGTCTTGAACTCTAGGCTCGAGCGATCCTCTCACCTTGGACTTCCAAATTGCTGGGATTGGAGGCGTGAGCCATCACACCTAGCCTATGTATGTTTTAAATAGAGTCTATTTCCTCTACTCTGTCATTCTAATCCTATTTACTTTTGATCTTCCTGGAATTACTTTAAATTTCTGATTTGCTGATAGCACCTTTTATTATTTGTCAGAGCTGCCATGAATTCGTTTATATAAACTTTTAATTTTACTCCTTTTAGCTACTGTTGTTACCTGTTTTACTTTTATCTCTGTTTTAAGCCCTACCATACACTGTTATTATTCATGCTTTAAACAATTGTCAATTGTCTTTTTTTTTTTTTAGATGGAGTCTCGCTCTGTCGCCCAGGCTGGAGTGCAGTAGCATGACCTCCGTTGCAACCTCTGCCTCCGGGGTTCAAGCAATTCTCCTGCCTCAGCCTCCCATGTAGCTGGGATTACAGGCGTGTACCACCATGCCCGGCTAATTTTTATATTTTTAGTACAGACAGGGTTTCACCATGTTGGCCAGGTTGGTCTCGAACTCCTGACCTCAGGTGATCCACCCGCCTCAGCCTCCCAAATGCTGGGATTACAGGCGTGGGCCACCACGCCTGGCTGTCAATTGTCTTTTAGTACATTTAATAAATGGAAGAAGAATAATATTATAATTACATATTTACTATTTTTGAGCTCTTCATTCCTTTCTGTAAACCTGAGTTTACATGTAATATTTCCTTTAATCCAAATGATTTTCTTTACCAGTTCTTATAGTGTGAGTTTGTTGGTGATGTACTCTCTCAGCATCCATTTATCTGAAAACATATTTGTTTTGCCTTGAATTTTGAAAATTCTTATTTTTTATAATACAACAGATCCAGTAGTATGAGAATTATTTTTCAGGATTGTAGAATTCTAGGTTGACAGCTTTCCCCGTCTCCCTACCAGTACTTTATCTTCTGGCCTTCATTACTTCTGAAGGGATGTCAGTTCTATTTCTTGTCTTGGTTCTCCTGTATGTATGTGACTGCTCTTAAGATTATCTTTTTGTCTTCGGTTTTTAGCAGTTTGGCTATAATGTGACTAAGTATGGATTTATATAGATTGGATTCAGATGAGCTTTTTGGATCGGTGGTTTGATTTTTTTAAACAAACTTGGAAAACATTTAGCCAGTAATTTTTCAAGTATTTCCTCTGTTCCACTTATATGTATCAGACTTTGTTACTCTTGTTGTTGTTCAGTGGTGTGATCACGGCTTTCTGCAGCCTCAAACTCCTGAGCGCAAGTAATCCTCCTACCTCAGCCTCCCAGGTAGCTGGGACTACGGGCACAGAGCACCATGCCCAGCTAATTAAAAAAATTTTTTTTGGTAGAGATGGGGTCTTGCTATGTTGCCAGGGCTAGTCTTGAACTCCTGGACTCAAGCAATCCTCCTGCCTTGGCCTCCCAAAATGTTGGGATTAAAGGCACGAGCCATGACTCCTGGCCTAGATTTCTTGATATTGTAGAGTTTACATATGGCTTCTTTATCTTCATGCATTATATTGATTTTTTACTGTAACTTCTATTACATATGTATCATAGTAAACAAAGTCTTTAAAATAAATTCTAATATTTGGGTCTGCTGTGGGTCCATTTCTATCATATATATTCTTCTTTTCATGTTTAATAAGTTTGAACTGACTATTGTACATTGTGGGTGATACAGTGTAGAAACTCCGGATGGTGTGGATTTCAATCTTTCTCTGAAGTAATGAGTTTTGTTCTAGCAGGCAGTTAAATTTACTAGCAGATCAACTTGATCCTGTGGAGGCTTGGTTTTAGGCTTTGTTGGGACAGGTCTATTTCAGTTTTGCCATTAGTTCTGGAAAGTGGCTCTTATTCTTCAAGTGTGGCTTTTCTGGCGTTTCGGTGGAAAGCCTGAGATATTTACCAGTTCCTCTAACACTAAATCCTGACTCTCCAGGACCAGATAGCTGTTGAAATCTCTTCCCAGTTCTTTCAGATTTCTAGCTATTGCCTCTCCCTGGGCTTCGATTTTCATCCTATGGATGGGAATTCAGGAGTCAGGCCCCACTGACTCCCATTTTCCTGAGATTTCTGCCCTCAATTTTTAGCTTTTCTAGCAGCTCCAAACTTCATTCTCTGATAATTTCACCCAGTAAGACTGCAGCTTTTTACAAGAGCTCTGTCCCCTCCTCTGGCCCCTGCCTGTACACAACAGACTCTGTATGTAGTTGTCTCAGGATGGAAGAAGAGTAAGTATGGGCCTCATTCAGTGTATTCCCCTTCTTTCAAGGGTCATATCCCCCCTGATTTGTATCTGCTTTTGTTTCCTTGACAATGCCTTCAAATGGTGTTTTTATAAATATATATTTTTAAAAAGTTTATAATTGTCATCATCGGGAACATTAGTGTAGTATAAACTACTCTCTCATTATCAAAAATCTATATGTTAAAAATTACTTAAAATTGTTGTTATTTATCATTTCCTTGGTGTTTGGGGCAGAAGGGAATGCACATGATTTTTATGAACTTCTCATTAAGGGAGGCAACCCAGCCTTGGTCTGGAGATCCTGAAATTATACCGTATGTATAATAAAATAATTATTTTGTTATTTTTATGAGCATAGCATTAATAAATTAAATATTTAGTAAGACTTGTATCTCAGGATTTTTCTGCCTGCTAAGAATAGATCGTTTGACAAGGCAGATGAGGTTCTTTGTTGAGTTATAAGGTATTGAAGCCTATAATTTAGTAGTGGAAAGAGCACATAGCAAGAGTTGTATGATGAGGTTGGAGAGGTAGGCAGCAAACAGATAATGGAATTTTAGTCTAAACATTCGTAAAATATGAGGGTGGCTCCTGTGTGGAGATTAGGTTATTGGGAGGCAAAGTAGACTTAGGGAAAATAGTTAGGAGGACATTGCAGTAGTTCAGGAGAGAAATAATAGCTGTTTAGTGTATGATGGTAGTTGTGGAAAAAAAAGCCAATGGATGGATTTGAAATATAGTTTGGAAGTAAAACTATCAGTACATATTGATGGATTGGATATAGGGGTGAAAGAAAGAAGAATAAAGGTTGACCAAATTCTTTATTATCTCAAAAGTATGAAAGCTTGTTAGGACCTCTTTTCTGTTTGTATTTTCTTTCTTGCTCAATAAGAAAACAACCCAAAGCACTTTTTTCTAATAACTTATATCTTCTTCTTTTGTGATAAAACAATATGAGTGGTCTTTAGAGTACAATACAAAATTCTTTTACATTTCACCTCACCATATTTAGGTTTACCAAAGTAGTATAAGAATAATTGTAGGAAAAACATAGTATATCTACTTGGACTATAAAATTTTGGTATACTAAAAAAAGTAAATCAAAATGGTTATATCTTGCAATAGAATGCAGAATCACATGGATATTAAAGGTAAACATTTAAATGTATTTTATATTCTTGGCTTCTTCTTCAGACCACTCCATTGCCTTTTGGGACATTTCTGTGGAAAAGTTGAGAAGCACTGACCTATCTTCCAATCCAGCCAAACTTGTCTCTACTTTGTTCCAGGAACATGCTGTGTACATTCCTCTTTCCATGTTTTGCGTGCTTTTCTCCCTGCCAATAATGTCCTGTTTTTCATTACTTGTCAAAATTCTATTTTCCTTTTAAGGTCCAGCGTTATGTTTTAATTGTTGTGTGAAACTTCTAAAACCTTTCTTTGTTTTAAGTAATTATGATCATTTTCTTCTTGTCATTTTGTAACACTTAATTTTTAAAATTTATTTTGTACTTAGATGATGTATAATTTACTATAAATCATAGATTTTTAAGAGTTGGGAGGAACAGTGGAAATTTAATTAAGTAATTTTATTATACAAGTGAGGAAGCTGAGATTCATTTGTCATGTAACTAGTTTGCAATAAGAAAGGATGAAACTTATTTTTAGGTCTCTTGGCTCCCAGGTTAGTAATTTTTCTAATCTACTGCATTACTTCTTCATGTATATTTATTGATCTGAAAAGTTGTGTCTCTTAGAATTATGTAGTATATGAGTAAAGTTTGAAAATATGAACTTTTAAAATGTGATATTTGAGGTACTGGTTTTCGAGTGTATGTGTACAGTTGATTAAAATTTATTATAACTTGTATTTACTTTCTCTTTTTTTTTTTTTTTGGCAGAGACAGGTTCTCACTATGTTGCCCAGGCTGGACTTGAATTCTTGAGCTAAAGTGATACTCTCACCTTGGCTTCCCAGAGTGCTGGGATTACAGGTGTGAGCCACTGTACCCAGCCTCTTATTTACTCTTTATTCAACAGATTTATTAATCAACACATGTTGATGAGACTTAATTACAGCTTTTATATACTCTTCATTTATTCAACAACTTTCATGTGTCAGAGAGTATCCTAGGCACTGAGTGCAGTAGTAAATAATACATTAAGGTTCTTACCTTCAAGAAACTTTCATTCTAGTGGTACAAGACAATGAGCAAAATCATAATCTAATCTATGGTGGGAAAATATCAGAACAGCTGTGGCCACTTGAGTGGTCGGAGCAGGGACTGATGGAGAAGGAGCATGGAATAACTTTCTGGGATGCTGATAATTTCTTTTTTTTCTTTTTTATTTTTTTTATTTTTCACCTGAATACATTTTTATTAATAACTTTTTATTGCATTAGACATAGACAGGTAAAAAGGAATCATTTTCTATTTGATTTTTCACCTCGAATAGCTTGCTTGTTATGTATTCTTTTTTTTCCTAATTTATATTTTCTTTTTATTTTATTTTATTTTATTATTATTATACTTTAGGTTTTAGGGTACATGTACGCAATGTGCAGGTTAGTTACATATGCATACATGTGCCATGCTGGTGCGCTGCACCCACCAACCTGTCATCCAGCATTAGGTATATCTCCCAATGCTATCCCTCCCCCCTCCCCCCTCCCCACAACTGATAGACTGGATTAAGAAAATGTGGCACATATACACCGTGGAATACTATGCAGCCATAAAAAATGATAGTTAATGTCCTTTGTAGGGACATGGATGAAACTGGAAATCATCATTCTCAGTAAACTATCACAAGAACAAAAAACCAAACACCGCATATTCTCACTCATAGGTGGGAATTGAACAATGAGAACACATGGACACAGGAGGGGGAACATCGCACTCTGGGATGCTGGTAATTTCTTAGGGCTTTGGGTTACATAGGTATATGCAGTGTCCAAAGTTATTGACTGGTACACTTAAGATTTGTGCATTTGATTGTATTTAGGAGGGGAAAATCATGTAAAAGTAGAATAGATGTAACTTACATGAGAGTTATAAAGGACAATATGTTAAACACCCGTGAAACTACCACCCACCCCAGGAACTAGAATGTTGCCAGCAATTTGCACCTACATATGTGTTTCTCCCTAGCTGTCCTCCTGTCTATCTTGCAGAAGTAACCATTGTGTATTGTATTTTGGGATTAACATTTCCTTGATTTTTGATTTTTTTTTTTTTTGCGGGGGCGAGGGGAGATTTGTTTAACACATGTATATACCTAAACAATGTATTATTCAGTTTTGCTTGTTTTTGAAATTTAGAAAAACGGTATTTTACAGCTTATAGTTTTCTATAATTTACTGCTTTTGCAACATTGTATTTTTAAGATTTATCCATGTTGCATAAAGCTATAGTTCATTTATTTTAACAACTGAGGAACAGATTCTATAGTATAAATGCACAAAAGTATTTACCTATTTTCCTGATAGTTTGGGTTGTTTGCAGTTTTTGCCATTGGAAGCTGAGGCGCAATGAATATTCTTGTAATGGGTCTCTTGGTGTAAATATGCATGAAGTTTGTAACTAGATGTAGAATTGTAGCAGTTCTCAGAACGTGGTCTCTAGAGGATGCCTGGGTATCCTAAAAACCTATTCAAGGGTTTAATGAAATTAACATGATTTTCATAATAATGCCAAGATGTTAAATGTCTTTTTCTTTGAGTTGACATATGCACAAATGGTACAGAAATAATAGTGAGTTAAACTGCTGGCACCTTAGCACAAATCAAAGCAGTAATGCTAGTTGTAGTTGTGATCATTGTTTTTTTTTTTTTTTTTTTGAGACAAGGTCTCACTTTGTTACTCAGGTTGGAGTGCAGTGGCATGAGCACAATCACTGCTCACTGCGGCCTCGACCTCCAGGCTCAAGTGATCCTATTGTTTTCTTTCTCGCCATGTACTTCCAGGAAAAGAAAAAAGCCAATTCGAGTCACTTATTCTTTTGATTCTTTTTCGTAGAAAAGCATCAATGCATTTTCTAAATGATTGAATTCATTTAAATTCGGGAAACATTTACTGAGTGCCTATGGAATTCTGGGGTATGGGTGTATGTTTAAGGCAGTGTGATTTCCAGTTAACATCCTTTCTGTTCTAAACACATGATTGTGTCATATTAAAATATAAAAAGAGAAAAAAATATCCTGAATAAAAATAGATCAAGCTGTACATATATATAGATTATAAGTGCAAAATACTGAGTGTGGTTAAAGCCTATGCTATGCTTGCTGGGTTTCCTGTACAGAAGTAGGCATTGGAGACAGTTTTGCTCTTGTGGTACAACATGGATGACTAGAGGCAGGTCCAGGATGTTACTTTTACTGCCAGCCGTCGCTTCCCTCCAAATAGATTATTGGAAGGGGAACCTCCCGCCAAATGCTGCCTATTGCTATAGCTTTGGATAAGTTGCAAGCTTAGGAAGATGAGATGACATGATTTCGGAACTTCAGGATGAAGTGAAGTATCTCCTGCCTTGTGACTGACTGGATCTGCATCGTATCAGATACCTCCTCAAGGCAGGAATTTTAACCTGCTGTTATAAGACCTGGTTCTATATATGGATAGCCCAGGTAGGCTAAGTTGTGGCAGCCACAAATTGTTAGATGAGGAGGGAGACCACAGACTGTGTATGTGTGTGTGTTGAGGGCAAGGTGAGGTGAGGAATGGTGCAATGAGCCTGCAACCAAATTGCAAAATATATGAAGAAACATAGTGCTAAGAAAAATAGTCAACAAAATTAAAAATTGAAAAATGAATTTTTTCCCGATAAAATTTAAAAATGTAAGTAAACCTCAAATTGAAGTGTAACACACAAACAGGAAAGTATGCTACTCATAAATGCACAACTTAACAAATTTTCATAAAGTGAACACACCTTTGTTAACCACTACTTGGATCAAGAAATAGAGTATCACCTGAATTACTGGCAGGAGGCACCCCAGAGGTCTCCCTGTACCTCCTGCCAGTTATTCTCCATGCCCTCTCACTATCCCAACCCTGCCAAGCTAACCATTATCCTAACTTTTTTTTACCATGAGAAAGAAATGGAGGGATATGGAAGTGAGCTTGAGAGGCTTCCATGGTCAGTGAACAGTTCTGCTAAAATAATTTAGAGGGAATAACAAAGAAGTAGCATTTGACCGCATAGTAGCTGAGAATTTCCTAGAATAGAAAAAAGACATGAATCTTTAGATTAAAAGTATATAGTCATTTTTGATCAAGATAAAGAAGAATCTACATCAAAACCTTTCCAAAAATATTGCAGAACATTGCTGCTAATGCAAACAAGTTTTAAACTACTTGAGGGAAAGCCATGACATGTAGGAGTGATAGCAGACTTCATATTTATGTTAATAGATACCACAAAACAGTGCAGTAATATCTTTAAAGTTCTGGGGGAAGAAAATTATAAATAGGATTTTGAGAGTGAGGGCAACATATTTTTTTCAAAGACTACAACTTAAAAACCCACAGAGCCTCACTGAAAGGTCTACTAAAAGATACATTTCAGCAGGAAAAAGTGAGTCCAGAAGGAAGACCAAAAACAATGATGAGCACAAAACAATCCAAAGTCAGTGGTGAGCACAAGCTGATAAAATTCTAGCAAATTTACTCCTTAATGCTAAGAACTTCATTTTAATTAACTTTCTATCTTTTCAGAAAACCAACTCTTAAGATTTGTTAATCTTTTCCATCATTTTTATAGTTTCTATTTCATTTATTTCTGCTCTGAACTTCATTATTTCCTTCCTTCTGTTAACTTTGGGCTTTGTTCTTCTTTTTCTAGTTCCTTGAGGTGTAATGTAATGTTGTTTGACATCTTTCCTCCTTTTTGATGTAGGTATTTATTGCTATAAACTTCCCTCTTATAACTGCTTTTGCTGCATTTAATATCGACTATAATAAGATATGATGTAATAGATTTCAAGGAATTATGTATTTTTGAACAAATTAATTCTTTAAAGTTGCATATCCAGTTACAGTTGAACTTCAAAAATCTTGCAGTTTTATATCTGTTAAAGTAATTGCCAGGTTTTGTTGTTGTTGTTTTGATACATTAGAAGTTCTAGAATTGTTATATCCTCTTGATGAATTAATCCCTTTATCATTCTAGAATTACCTTGTCTTTTTACTGTTTGTGACTTAAAGTCTGTTGTATCTGATATACCTTTGCATGGCATATCTTTTTCTATCCCTTTACTTTCAGTCTATGTGTATCTTTAAAGGTGAGACGAGGTTTTGTAAGTGGCATATAGTTGGGTCATGTTTTTTAATCCATTTAGCCATTCTCTATCTTTTAAGTGGAAAGTTTAATCTGTTTACATTCAAGTTTATTCTTGATATGTGAAGGCTTATTCCTGTCATTTTATTAATTGATTTCTGGTTGTTTTGTAGGTCCTTTGTTCTTTTCTTCCTCTCATATTGTTTAGCATTGTGGTTTGTTGGTTTTCTATAGTGATAACATTTGAATCCTTTCTTGTCTGTGTGTTTGCTTTACCAGTGGGTTTGATACTTTTGTCATCTGTTTTTCATAATGGTAGTAGTTGTCCTTTTTGTTTGTTTGTTTCTTTCTTTTTTGAGGCAGGGTTTTGCTCTTGTTCTGTCCTCCAGGCTGGAGTGCAGTGGTGCGATCATGGCTCACCGCAGCCTCGACCTCCATGGTCTCAGGTGATCCTCCTGCCTCAGCCTCTCAGATAGCTGGGACTACAGAAACCTGCCACCATGCCTGGCTAATTCTTTTGTATTTTTCATAGAGATGGGGTTTTGCCATGTTGTCCAGGCTGCTCTTGAACTCCTGGGCTCAAGCAGTCTGCCTGCCTCAGCCTCCCAAAGTGCTAGGATTACAGGCCTGAGCCAGTGTGCCTGGCCTGACATTGTTCTTTGACTTCCACATGTAGAACTCCCTCAAGCATTTCTTGTAGGTCTGGTCTAGTAGTGTTGAATTCCTCAGCTTTTGCTTGCCTCAGAAAAACTATTTTTCCTTTGCTTAATGAAGGATAATTTTGCTGGGTATGGTATCCTTGACTTGCAGGTTTTTTTCTTTCAGCACTTTTTATATATCGTTCCATTCTCTTCCTGGCCTGTAATGATTCTGCTGAGAAATCTGCTGTTAGTCTAATTGGAGCTTCCCTTAGAAGTGCCTAGACACTTTTTTCTTGCTGTTTTTAGAATTCTCTCTTTGTCTTTGACAAACTGTTGAAAGTTTGACTCTAATGTGTTGTGGAGAACCTGTTGGAATTTTGTCTTTTTGGGGATCTCTGAGCTTCTGTATCTGGATGTCTAAATCTCTTGCTATACTTGGGTAGTTTTCAGCTGTTATTTCATTAACCAGGTTTTCTGTTCCTTTTGTATTTTCATTGTCTTCTAGAATACTGAAAATTCTAATATTAGGTTGCTTTATGGTATCCCATATGTCATGCAGGCTTTGTTCATTCTTTTTTCTTTATTTTTGTCTAATGGGGTTATTTCAGAAGACCTGTCTTCAAGTTCAGAAATTCTTTCTTCTTAGATGCTCTAGAATGTATTTTTTATTTCATTAAATGAATTCTTCAGTTTCAGGGTTTCTTGTTTTCTTTTTAAATGATATCTCTCTCTTTGGTAAATTTCTCATTCATATCCTGAGTTGTTTTTCTGGTTTCTTTGTATTGTTTATCTGTATGCGTTTCTATCTCCCTGAGCTTCTTTAATATCATTATTTTTAATTCTTTTTCTGGCATTTCATGAAATTCTTTTGCATTGGAATCTTTTGGTAGAAAATTATTTTGATCTTTTGGAGATGTCATATTTCCTCATGTTCCCATGTTTCTTGTGTCCTTACTTCTTTGATATCTACACATCTGGTGTAATCATCACTTCCATTTTTTTGAATTTGCTTTCATAGGGTAGGACTTTTTCCTGAAGATTTGACTGGGGTGTTGGTTGGCCAGGGTACTTTGGGTTTGAATCTGGGTGCATGCAGTAGTGTACTCTCTGTAAGATTTTTTTTCCTTTGTAAACAGCATCAGTGGTGTCTGTGATTTCCTCAGTGGCGTAGTGTGTGGTTGTGGAGGCTATGGTGAACTTTTGCTGGGGATGGTGACACCAGCTGGACTGATCCTCAGTCCTCAGTTGTGGCAGCAGTTGGACAACCATGTCTGTACATTAGCCCCAGGGTGGCTTACATTAGTAATGGTGTTAGTGGGTCCAGGCAGTCCAATTTTTGGGTCTCCAGGTGACTTGTTTGGGTACCAGGAGTGGCAGTGATGGGCTGGGCAGCTGAGTGGGTCCACAGGCCCCTGGGCAGTGAGCATGGCATGGGTCATGTCAGTAGCAGTGGTAGGACAACCTCTGGCTCTCCAATTGCCTGTGCTTATGTCGGCGGTGACAGCGATAGGCTGGGTAGGCAAGTCCTAAAACCTGCAGGTGGCAAGTGTGAGTGGGAACCAGCTGTGGTGGTAGTGGCAGGTTGAGTGGGCCACCTCCTTAGATCCCCAGGTGGAATGCTCAGTTGACAGTGGGCGTGGACAAACTGGTGTAATCCCAAGGCCCCCAGATAACATGCTTGGGTACTTGGGAGTAGGGTGCTGAGCTGGGCAGGGTGAGAGTATCCTCAGGTCCTCCAGTGGTGTGAGCAGGTGCTGTTTGTGGTGGGCAGGAGCAGGAGGATTTCCAATTTCCTGGTGGAATCTTCAGGTGGGGGCAGCAGTGGCTATGCTGTGCCCTGATGCTGGGGAGGGTGCAGTTGCTCTCAGTGGGAGCAGTTGTAGGGAGTTGGCTGAGGAGTGTGCACTGCAGCTGCAGGTAGAGGCTGTAGATGTGATGAAGCTGTACTCAGGGTGCATGCAAATTTGCATTTTGACACCTAGCGGCAGCAGCCTGCAATGGTGGCAGCTGTAGGTGGTAGAGCTTGTCCTCAGGGCACATACAAATATATGGCAGCCCTTCTGCTGGGAGCAGTGAGGTTATTGCCAATGGCTTGTGCTTTTGTCCCATAGGCAGCAGCCAGCAATGGAGGTGACTGTTGGTGGAGGATGTCAGTGGGGCTCTAGGGGTGTGGATATGCAGGGGCTATTGGGTTCCAGGGTAGGACGCATTCTGGTGTGGGTTGGGCTTTAAAAATGGCACCGTGCTGTAGCTGCTTAGGACTCAGGGGTGTGTTGGACCAGCATAAGCTCCTTCTCTAAAGCAATGTCATTGTGCAGTCTCCAGGCAGCTCCCTATGTTACTCCCAGAGCCCATGAAAGTTGAGGGGCTCTCTTGTGTCTGGGATTGCAGGAGTTTGCAGTGAAAATGTGGGCCAATGGGAGTCTCTCACTTACTCTTTCCCCACATTGTGCAGGCTCTCTAGGCTTCTGGCTGATCCTGGCTGAGCAGGCTGCCCCGCTTCCCTCTCCTTCCTTGCTTTAGGTGTTTTCTATCACTTGTCTGTTGAATTTCAGTGTTCTCTCTTAGACGACCTATTCGAAGTGTGATTATCTACTCGCTATTTTGGTTCTTCTTTGTGGAGGAGGTGAGTACCAGATAACTCTAGTCAGCCTTCTGGACCCCTCTTCCCCCAATTTGAGATCTCTTCTTCTGTTGTCTGTAACTGAGTTTAATGCATGTTTGTTCATGTTAGGAATTTATATCATCGTCCTCAATTAGGTTGTTAACTGGAATTTTATAATCTTTGTCCACAGGAAGTTTAAAATGTATGATTTCTTGCATTGTGCTTTGTATGTAGTAGTACACGATATTAATCCAGTTAATGGATTTGACAGCCATTGCTGTCAAGGAGCAGTCCTTCTTTGTATATGAAGGGTGCCTTATCAATATTATTTCCATTTGTAACTTTATTTATTTATTTATTCATTTTTGAGACAGGGTCTTGCTGTGTCACCCAGACTGGAGTGCAGTGGAGTGCGGAGGTTTGCTGCAGCCTCATCCTCCCAGGTTCAAGCAATTCTTCTGCTCCACTCCCAGAGTAGCTAGGACTACAAGTGCGTGCTGCCACACCCAGCTAATTTGTTTTTTTTGTATGTTTTTGTAGAGACGAGGTTTCACCATGTTGCTGAGGCTTGTCTCCAACTTCTGGGCTCAAGCTATCTGCCTGCCTCGGCCCTGCAAAGTGCTAGGATTACAGGTGTGAGACACTGCGCCCAGCCCATTTATAACTTTATTGTTTTCTCTTACAGGCAAATGTTCTGAAAAAGACTCTGCATGGGAATGGCCTGCCTTACGATGACAGAAATGGAGGGAACATCCACCTCTTCTATATATCAGAATGGTGATATTTCTGGAAATGCCAATTCTATGAAGCAAATAGATCCAGTTCTTCAGGTGTATCTTTACCATTCCCTTGGGAAATCTGAGGCAGATTATCTGACCTTTCCATCCGGGGAGTATGTTGCAGAAGAAATCTGTATTGCTGCTTCTAAAGCTTGTGGTAAGTATTAAAAAACAGCATTTTCCTTTTTATGCATGGATTATTGTTTTAATTATGCTATGCTAATAATAGGTACATGCATAATATATATTTTTATTTTTTTTAATGCTTGTATGGCTGGCATGTGTGTTTTCACATGCGTAGAAAATGCAAGTGTTACTGGAGTACAATTTATGGTGAATCTGCCTTGGGCTAGGTATCAAAACAAATTGATGCCCATAAATGTTTGCTGACTGTTCTTTATAATTACATATAAGGTGGTTAAAGAATCCTGTCATGGGCTATCTCATGACATAAGGTAATATTAAAGCTAGATCCTGAGAGCAACATGAAAGCAAAAAATTAATGTTTTGAAATATGTATTTGATTTAAAATCTTGATTAAAATGGTTGACAAACCATCACTTTCTTCTAGTTAGCTTCTGAAGACCTCTGCCAATCTTTCCTCATATATATTTCTTATATCTTTGGTGTATCTTGAAATCATTTTTACTCTTGAGACCTGATTATATCATCTATGGACCAAAACTATGAACCAGAGAACTCTTTCTGTAGAGCTAACACATTTTACTAGACCACTGAGGTTATTATAGAGCCTATTATCATGGTATCTCATTTTTAAATGTTCTTTTAATAGAAAGACTAGTTGATGCATAAGTTTTATTTTGAAGAATAGTAGTATGATTTTATTTGTAGAGGTAAATTAAATGTCTAATATAGTATTTATAAGAATGTTTGATTACATCAATTTATTCTCTTATTTAAGATCAGTATAGGTCAGAATAGCCATTAACTGTAAGTTGGAGGAAGCTAGGTACATTTCAAGTTCCTTCTAGCTATTTTGAAAAATACAATACATTGTTGTTAACTGTAGTCACTCTACACTTCTATCAAACATTTGAACTTGTTCCTGCTGTCTGTATTTTTGTGCCCATTAACCAACATCTCTTCATTTCCCCCTTCCCACCCATATAACCTTGCCAGTCTCTGCTACCAATCCATTCTACTGTCATGTGATCAACTTTTTAAGCTCCCACATATGAATGAGAACTTGTGATATTTGTCTTTCAGTTCCTGGCTTATTTCACTAGACATAATGACCTTCAGTTCCATCCGTGTTGCTGTGAATGACATGATTACATTCTTTTTTACAATGCCACTGGGCCCCAGGGGAGTACGCATTCTGTTGTGAGCTGGGCTTCAAAATGTCACCTTGCTGTAGCTGCTTAGGACTCAGGGGGAGTGTGGGACCCAGTGTGAACTTCCTCACTGGAATAGGAAATGCTTTTGTGCTGTCTCTGGGCAGCCCTCTGTGTTTATTTTTTGTCCTGCAAGGGTCTAGGGTCTCTCCTGTGACTAAAATTGCAGGGGTTCACAGTAAGAATGTGGAGCATTGGGCATCTCTCACTTACCCTTTCCCTATGTGGAGTCTCTCCTAGCTTCTTGCCAATCCCGGCTGGGCAGGCTGTCTTGTTCTGTCTCCTTCCTTGCTTTTCTGTTGAATACCAGTGTTCCTCTTGGATAATCTACTCAAAGTGTGATTATATACTCATGGTTTTAGCTTTTAGTGGGGAAGTGGATATGAGAGACCTCTAGTCAGTGATCTTGACTGTATTGTAAAGTCTGTAATTTTTGTTGTGTGTAGTCTCTGAAATCTCTGATCCTTTAGCTTATAGTAAGATTTTAGCTTGTAAGATTTTTTTAGCTTTTAAGATTTTTTAGCTTGTAAGATATTTTTTAGCTAGTAAGATTTTAACTTGTAAGGTTTTTAGCTTGGGCTGGGCACGGTAGCTTACGCCTGTAATCCCAGCACTTTGGGAGGCTGAGGTGGGCAGATCACAAGATCAGGAGATCGAGACCATCCTGGCTAATACGGTGAAACCCCATCTCTACTAAAAATACAAAAAATTAGCCAGGCGTGGTGGTGGGTGCCTGTATTCCCAGCTACTCGGGAGGCTGAGGCGGGAGAATGGCATGAACCCAGGAGGCGGAGCTTGCAGTGAGCCGAGATTGCGCCACTGCACTCCAGCCTGGGCGACAGAGCGAGACTCCGTCTCAAAAAAAAAAAAAAAATTTTTTTTTGGCTTGTAAGATTCATTTTTATTCATTTTTAGCTTGTAAGATTTTGCTTTAGCTTGTAAGATTTTTTTTTTTGACAGATTTTATTGAATTCCTAGGGCCAAAAGAAAATAATAGAAAAGAACAAAAAACTCTTTCAGTCTTTGCAGATTGGCTCTGTGTTGGGGCTCTCATTCAGTGTTTACCCAGTTCATTTACAACTCTGCCTTAGCCTTCCCTTCCTGCTTGTGCTGACTCTAAAGAACAGCTTGAGGTGAAAGCTTCGGGTCTTTTCTTCTAAGTTCTGTTCCTTGGGCATGCATATAGCTTTTCTACTTTCCAATACATAGAAATGCTTTTCAGTGCTGTCATTTCCCAAATAAACTCTCCTCTGTCATCTCTGTTTTGGTTTTCAGTGTGTTTATTGTTTGCCTCAACTTTAGACCTCTGCCCCAGATAGCAACAGGTTGTTCATTTGCAATGTTTTCAATGAATGTCTTCTGTGTAGCTGCTTTTCTGCCCTGAGAAAGTCCTGAATTAAGTGGAACATAGGTGTGCTCTTTGCATCATTTCTTCAGTCAGTCCCCAGTCAGGGCAAAAGAGAGAAAAACAGTTTTTTGAGATTAAGGTTGGCTCTCTTCACTCCAGAGCCAGGGACCAGAGTTTCACACTGGGAACACCAATTGCCATCTTCAAGACTTTGCTTACCTAGGGGGAGTGGAGCCGGGGTTGGTGGGCAGGACCTGGGGGTAGTGGGTGGTTAAGTAAAAATGCTGCACAACTTTCCTGCCATTTTTAAGTTGCTGTTTTCTTGATTCAGCATTTATCTGATTGCTGCACATCTTTGCCTATTTTCTATAGTTTATATGAAGTTCATTCTGACAGTTTTTACTCATTTTTTTTTCCTGTTTCTGGGAGAAGGATAGGTCCTTGGAACTACCTACTCTACCATTTTCACTGATGTTACTCTTTTACTTCTATAATCATGGAAGTAAAGTTTAAGATTTTTCTATCTATATTGGTGAGATTACCCTTGGTATCATAGTCAAACTAAGTTCACAAAATGTGTTAATTTCTCTGTTCCCTCTTGGTCTATTCTCTGTGATAGCATACTTAAGATGGAATTGTCTTTCATGTTTGGTTGAACTCAAATATAAATCTTGTCTGGGCCTGATGGTGGTTTTTTCTTTCTTCATTGTTATTTTGTTATTCTTCTTCCTTCCCTTCTTCTGTCTCTTTCCTGCTCCTTCTTTCTTTTCTTCTTCTTTTGTTTAAGTGGATAAGAGTCTGTTTCCTTTTTTTTTTTTTTGAGACTGAGTCTTGCTCTGTTGCCCAGGCTGGAGTGCAGCAGCATGATTATGGCACACTGCAACCTCCGCCTTCCAGGTTCAAGTGATTCATTTGCCTCAGCCTCCTGACTAGCTGGACTACAGGCACCCGCCACCACACCCAGCTGATTTTTGTATTTTTGGTAGAGACGGGGTTTGCCATGTTGGCCAAGCTGGTCTCAAACTCCTGACTTCAGGTGATCCACCTGCCTCGGCCTCTCAAAGTGTGTGAGCCACTGCGCCCAGCCAGAGTCTCTTTCTTTAATGGTTATAGTTCTATTGAAGTTTTAAATTTACGAATCTTTTTAAATTTATATTTTTACAAAAATTGTCCATCTGTCTATATTTTCAAGTTTATTGGCATAATGTTGTTCTAGCACTCTTTGTCTTCATAACTTATAATTATGCTTTTTAAAAGTTCTTAGTGTTTATCTGTGCCTCTTTTTTTCTTATTATCCTTGACAAAGATCTATTTTGCAAAGAATCATCTTTTATTTTGTTACTTCTCCCTATTGGATTTTTATCATGTCCATCTGTAACCTTCTTTGGGATTACTCTATTGTCTTCTACTATATTGAGTTAGATACTTAGATCATTTGCTCTTATTTTCTAATATAAGCAGATAAAGCTACAATTTTTCCTCTTGAGTTTCACCTTAGTTGTATTCCACGATTTTTAATACATGATATTGGTAATCATTATTCATTATAAATGCTTCCTAATGTATTTTCCTTTGACTTCTGAGTTATTTGGAAGTTATTTGTAAATAAAAGAATGAATGCAAGTATACTGTTTAAAAGCTGCCGCTAAATAATGTTATTATAAATAACTTACCGAAATTATTACACATCTGTAAGTAGACGGTCGTGTTAATAATTTAAATTAAGAATTTAAGTCTTTGTTGTCAGTTTGTCATTTGTGCCATTTCTGTCTACAGTGGACAATAGTGAAAACGTAACTAGAATAAAATACTTTTGTGTTCTGTGAGCCTTATGTTTTAAATATATAGGATTAAAAAATTTTACATATTCATTTCTGATTTAATTGAAGTATGGTTAGAGAACATAGTATGAGTGGTTATTCTGTGGAACTTCTAAAGACTTGTTTTGAGTTCAGGTGATTGTTGTGTTTGTGCTTGTGTGTGTATGTGTATGCGTATGTGTGAATGTTCTATATATGCTTGAAAATAGCTTGTATTATTTACTTGTGTGGTTTAGGTATTCTCTTGGTTTTTTAGTTCAGTGGCTTTCAACCATTTGTTGATGTACCTTCTAAAATATCTTTTAAGAAATTACATATGCACTCACATTTAAGTTGATATTTAAAATTTTTCATTGTAAATTAAAATAGCACAAAGGACATAATTATTAGTGTATTGTGTAAAACTTGACACATTGTTCTTTTAAGAGTATTCATGACTTCTAAATATTTTTGTGATCTGTTACCTATTAATTAAAACAACTCCTCTCTGCAACCACATGCAAGCATGGATTTTTATTATACCTCCAGTTCAGGGAAACTTGAAAATTTGAACCAACTTTTCTACAGAGGACAACTGAAGAAACCAGATGAAATGTTTTAAAAATATCTGCTTGAAAGAGTCTCAGCAGTTATATTTTAAAATACTGACATACCTCGGAGATATTGTGGGTTTCGTTCCAGACTATCGCAGTGAAGCAAATATTGCAGTAAAGCAAATCACATGAAGTTTTAGGTTTCCCAGTGCATATAAAAGTTATGTTTAAATTATTCTGTAGTCTGTTAAGTATGCAATAACATTATGTCCAAAAAAGTACATACCTTAATTAAAAAATACTTTATTGTCAAAAAGCACTCACAATCATCTCAGCCTTCAGTGAGTCATAATCTTTTTGTTGGTAGAGAGTCTTGCCTTGATGTTGATGGCTACTGACTGACCAGGGTGGTGACTGCTGAAGGTTGGGTGGCTATGGCAATTTCTTAAAATAAGACAATGAAGGTTACTGCATCAATGGACTCCTCCTTTCGTGAAAGATGTCTCTGTAGTATGCAATGCTATTTGATAGCATTTTACCCGCAGTAGAACTTCTTTGAAAATGGGAAGTTGATTCACTCAAACCCTGCCACTGCTTTGATTAAGTTGATGTAATGTTATAAATCCTTTGTTGTCATTTCAACAATATTCACAGCATCTTCACCAGGAATAGATTCCATCTCAAGAAACCACTTTCTTTGCTCATCCATAAAAAGCAATTCCTTATATGTCCAAGTTTTATCATGAGATTACAGCAATTCAGTCACGTCTTCAAGCTCCACTTCTAATTTTAGTTCTCTTGCTACTTCTACCACAACTGCAGTGACTTCTTCCACTGAAGATTACATCCCTCAAAGATATCCATGAGAGCCAGAATCAGCTTCTTCCAAACTCCTGTTAATGTTGACATTTTGACCTCCTCTCATGAACTACAAATGTTTTTCATGACGTCTAGAATGGTGAATTCTTTCTATAAGTTTTTTTATTTACTTTGCTTAGATCTGTGAGAGGAAACACTGTGACAGCCATAACCTTACAAAATGTGTTTCCTAAATAATAAGATTTGAAAGTCAAATTGCTCCTTATCCACGGGCTGCAGAATGGATGTTGTGTTAGCATGCATGAAAATAACATGAAATTCAATGTACATCTTCATCAGAGTTCTTGGGTGACCAGGTACATTGTCAATGAGTAATAATACTTTGACAGGAATCTTTTTTTCTGAGCTTTAGGTCTCAACGGTGGCTTAAAATATTCAGTAAACCACGCTATTATACAGATGTGCTATCTTCTAGGCTTTGTTGTCCCATTTATAGAGCACAGGCAGGGTAATTGAGCATAGTTCTTAATGGCCATAGATTTTTCAGAATGGTCAATAAGCATTGGCTTCAACTAAAAGTCTCTTGCTGCATTAGCTCCTCAGAAGAGAGTCATTCAGTTCTTTGAAACTTTGAAGGCAAGCACTGACTTCTTTCTAGCTATGAAACTACTCCTAGATGGCATCTTCTTCCAATAGAAGGCTGTTTTGTCTACACTGAAAATCTATTGTTTATCAGTGATCTTTGTTAGATCTTTGGATAACTTGCTGCATCCTCTCCATCAGCACTTGCTGGTTCACCTTGCACTTTTATGTTAGGGACATGGTTTCTTTTCTTAAACCTCATGAACCAACCTCTCCTAGCTTCTTGCTTTTCTTCTGCAGCTTCCTCACCTCTCTCGGCCTTCATAGATTTGAAGACAATTAGGGCCTTGCTCTGGTTTAGGGTTTGGCTTGAGGGAATATTGTGGCTGGTTTGATCTTCTATCTAGACCACTCAAACTTTTGTCACATCATCAATAAGGCTGTTTTGCTCTCTTATCATTTGTGTATTTACTGCAGTAACACTTTTAATTTCATTCAAAAACTTTTTCTTTGCATTCAGAACTTGATTGACTGGTGCAGGAAGCCTGGCTTTTAGCCTCTCTTGGCTTTTGATATACCTTCCTCACTTAGTTTAATTATTTCTAGCTTTTGATTTAAAGTGAGAGATATGAAACTCTTTAATATATGAAACTCTTCCTTTTCCTTGAATGCCTAGAGGCCATTGTAGGATTATTAGTTGGCCTAATTTCCATATTGTTGTGTCTCAGGGAATAGAGAGGCCTAAGGAGAGGGAGAGAGACAGGAATGGCTGTTGGTGGAGCGGTCAGAACACACGCAGCATTTATTGCTTATGTTTGTCATTTTATATGGGCACGGTTCATAGCGGCCCCAAACAATTACAATTGTAATGTCAAAGATCACTGATCACAGATCATCATAACTGATATAATAATAAAAAAGTTTGAAATATTGCAAGAATTACCAAAATGTGACATAGAGACACAAAGTGAGCACATGCTGTTGGAAAAATGGTGCTGACAGACTTACTAGATTCACAGTTGCTGTTAATCCTTATTTTGTAAAGAAAAAAACCCCACAATATCTGCAAAGTACAATAACACAGAGTATGCTAAAATGAAATATGTTTGTATAAAAAAAGATTGTGATTAATAATTCAGTTGTAGGGGGTGGTATATCAAAAGATTTCAACTGCTACTACATTTTGTTCTGATTTTAAGAGTTGTTACTTTAGCTTCATTACAAATTATAGGTGCTATGTAAAAATGTTCTGTTGTGTACCTTTAATAATTCCTTTCTCTGCTTCTTTTCTAGGTATCACACCTGTGTATCATAATATGTTTGCTTTAATGAGTGAAACAGAAAGGATCTGGTATCCACCCAACCATGTCTTCCATATAGATGAGTCAACCAGGCATAATGTACTCTACAGAATAAGGTACTTTCTTCAGTAAAGTAACTCACTTAATGCTAAAAGGCAAAATGGGAGAAATTATCAAATATTTTTAAATTGCAAGGTACTTAATACCAGAGACCTGAACCAATTAGTTAGCACTCATTTAAGATTTCATTTAAGATTCTGTTTCTCCATCAGAGTAACTGTTTATACATGTTGTGTAAGTAGAATACTCTGAGAATAAAGCTGTTTTGGTGCGATGCCACTTAACTCCTTATGATTATAATTAAATAAGTAAACAAAATCAGAGTGGCCTTTATTAACAAAATCCTAAATGTTTGGGATATTGCTGGTTTGTGCAATGTTTTGTGCAATAGAATGCAATTTCACATCTTATCTTTATAAAGAACTTTTTAAAAAGTTGATGTGAAGAAAAGAGACTTTTCCCAGTGTGTATTTGCAGCCTCAAATTGTAAGTTAATTTATATAATTTATGGTAATGTGTAATGCCTATTTAGAGAAATCTAGAAGTATCTTTTTGCTCAAAAGGATGAAACAAAGATATGTTTGATTTGTGTCTCACAAATACCTGTGATTTTTCTAAGCATTTATATACATATATATATATATATATATATATATAATTCATCATAACTTTATGAGGTGTTAAGATTTCCACATTAAAGAATTTGGAGCATTGAGAAGTAATATTACTCAAATTTATTCATGGTCACACAGGTAGGAATTGGGAGTCAGGTTCAAATCCAAGCATAGTTTGCTTTATAAGCTTGCCTCTTAATCACCTCATGTGTACTTCATTAAAGAGATAATGTATATATAATATTTATTATTGTGCCTATCACTTGGTGCTCTCTCAATAAATTTTAGTATTGTTTTGCTTCTTTCCCTTCCCCTATTCTATATAAAAATATGCAGTTGCGTGTGTTTGCATTTACTGATGTCTAATGTATAATTTGCACTGAGTTCAAAAAAATATTTTTGATATAATTATTGAAAAGACAATTGGTGAAAAAAATAAATGTTCAAATAAATAATAGATGTACAAAAATCAATAACATTCTTATACGCAAGCAACCAGTTATATAATAGATAAAGAAGATCCTATGCTTTTTTTTTTTTGGTATAGCTACAAAAACCCTTAACTAACCAGGAATGGTCTTAATAAGAAAAAACAGAAGACAGTATAGGAAAATTAGAAACTTATTTGAAGAATATGAAGAATTAGGACATAATATTGGAATGGGCAGATGGAATATTACAAAGATCAATTTCTCTTACGCTATATGCTTAGCTCTAAGCCAATCAAAATCCTAACAAAGGCATTTTAGGGAATTTGACACATTACTATGTAAATTTAGAATTATTAAATAATATAGCCATGAGAAAGAAGACTTATCTGGCAATTGTAAAATATTTTGTCCCAGGAGATATTTTCACATTATATGAAACTGCAAAATGGTATCTATTATTAAAGCCACATAATTAAATTCAGAATCATAACCTAAATAATGAGAATGATGGGGCCAGTATATCTTGAAAGTACTCCTTCATACATATAGAAACATAATAATATGAAGAAATCTTTTCATATTAACGTGGAAGGGAGAGATTAGTCAACAAATGGTGGTGGAATAGTTGATTAGCTGTTTGAATAAAATTTTAGCTTTTTACTTTATAATGTATATCAGATAAATTATAGATTGATTAAAGATCAGATTGATATGTAAATAGAAAGGTAAAGAAAATCAAACTATAAAAGTCTGAATTGGAACTGAATTCAAGTCCTTGGGAAAATACCATTTAAGTTGCAAAACAATAGAAAAAATCATATGGGAATGATTGCAATTGTTGACTATAAAAATTTTCAAACATCTGAAGGTTTCCTCTTAAAATGAAAAGGCAGGGGGGTGGAGCCAAGATGACTGAATAGGAACAGCTCCAGTCTACAGCTCCGAGCGTGGGCGACGCAGAAGACGGGTGATTTCTGCATTTCCAACTGAGGTGTACCGGTTTCATCTCACTGGGGAGTGTCGGAAAGTGGGTGCAGGACAGTGGGTGCAGCACACTGAGCATAAGCCGAAGCAGGGCGAGGCATCGCCTCACCCGGGAAGCACAAAGGGTCAGGGAATTCCCTTTCCTAGTCAAAGAAAGGGGTGACAGACGGCATCTGGAAAATCGGGTCACTCCCACTCTAATACTGTACTTTTCCAACAGTATTAGCAAATGGCACATATCCTGCGCCTGGCTCCGAGGGTCCTACGCCCGTGGAGCCTCGCTCATTGCTAGCACAGCAGTCTGAGGTCAAACTGCAAGGCGGCAGCGAGGCTGGGGGAGGGGCGCCCGCCATTGCCTAGGCTTGAGTAGATAAACAAAACGGCCCGGAAGCTCGAACTGGGTGGATCCCACTTCAGCTCAAGGAGGCCTGCCTGCCTCTGTAGACTCCACCTCTGGGGTCAGGGCATAGCCAAACAAAAGGCAGCAGAATCCTCTGTAGACTTAAATGTCCCTGTCTGACAGCTTTGAAGAGTAGTGGTTCTCCCAGCATGCAGCTGGAGATCTGAGAACAGACAGACTGCCTCCTCAAGTGGGTCCCTGACCCCCGAGTAGCCTAAATGGGAGGCACCCCCAAGTAGGGGCAGACTGACACCTCACACGGCTGGGTCCTCCTCTGAGACAAAACTTCCAGAGAAACGATCAGGCAGCAACATTTGCTGCTCACGAATATCCGCTGTTCTGCAGCCTCCGCTGCTGATACCCAGGCAAACAGGGTCTGGAGTGGACCTCCAGCAAACTCCAACAGACCTGCAGCTGAGGGTCCTGACTGTCAGAAGGAAAACTAACAAACAGAAAGGACAACCACACCAAAACCCCATCTGTATGTCACCATCATCAAAGACAAAAGGTAGATAAAACCACAAAGATGGGGAAAAAACAGAGCAGAAAAACTGGAAACTCTAAAAATCAGAGCACCTCTCCTCCTCCACAGGAACGCAGCTCCTCACCAGCAACGGAACAAAGCTGGATGGAGAATGACTTTGACGACAGAAGAAGGCTTCAGACGATCAAACTACTCCAAGCTAAAGGAGGAAGTTTGAACCCAGGGCAAAGAAGTTAAAAACCTTGAAAAAAAAATTAGATGAATGGCTAACTGGAATAACCAATGCAGAGAAGTCCTTAAAGGACCTGATGGAGCTGAAAACCAGGGCACGAGAACTACGTGACGAATGCACATGCCTCAGTAGCTGATTCGATCAATAGGAAGAAAGGGTATCAGTGATGGAAGATGAAATGAATACAATGAGGCGAGAAGAGAAGTTTAGAGAAAAAGGAATAAAAGGAAACGAACAAAGCCTTCAAGAAATATGGGACTATGTGAAAAGACCAAATCTATGTCTGATTGGTGTACCTGAAAGTGACGGGGAGAATGGAACCAAGTTGGAAAACACTCTGCAGGATATTATCCGGGAGAGCTTCCCCAATCTAGCAAGGCAGGCCAACATTCAGATTCAGGAAATACAGAGAACGCCACAAAGATACTCCTTGAGAAGAGCAACTCCAAGACACATAATTGTCAGAGTCACCAAAGTTGAAATGAAGGAAAAAATGTTAAGGGCAGCCAGAGAGAAAGGTCGGGTTACACACAAAGGGAAGCCCGTCAGACTAACAGCTGATCTCTTGGCAGAAACTCTACAAGCCAGAAGAGAGTGGGGGCCAATATTCAACATTCTTAAAGAAAAGAATTTTCAACCCAGAATTTCATATCAGCCAAACTAAGCTTCATAAGTGAAGGAGAAATAAAATACTTTACAGACAAGCAAATGCTGAGAGATTTTGTCACCACCAGGCCTGCCCTAAAAGAGCTCCTGAAGGAAGCACTAAACATGGAAAGGAACAACTGGTACCAGCCACTGCAAAAAGATGCCAAATTGTAAAGACCATTGAGGCTAGGAAGAAAGTGCATCAACTAATGAGCAAAATAACCAGGTAACGTCATAAAGACCAGATCAAATTCACACATAACAATATTAACCTTAAATGTAAATGGGCTAAATGCTCCAATTAAAAGACACAGACTGGCAAATTGGATAAAGACTCAAGACCCATCAGTGTGCTGTATTCAGGAAACCAATCTCATGTGCAGAGACACACATAGGCTCAAAATAAAAGGATGGAGGAAGATCTACCAAGCAAATGGAAAACAAAAAAAGGGAGGGGTTGCAATCCTAGTCTCTGATAAAACAGAATTTAAACCAACAAAGATCAAAAGAGACAAAGAAGGCCATTACATAATGGTAAAGGGATCAATTCAACAAGAAGAGATAACTGTCCTAAATATATATGCACCCAATACAGGAGCACCCAGATTCATAAAGCAAGTCCTGAGTGACCTACAAAGAGACTTAGACTCCCACACAATAATAATGGGAGACTTTAACACCCCACTGCCAACATTAGACAGATCAACGAGACAGAAAGTTAACAAGGATATCCAGGAATTGAACTCAGCTCTGCACCAAGCAGACCTAATAGACATCTACAGAACTCTCCACCCCAAATCAACAGAATATGTATTCTTTTCAGCACCACACAACACCTATTCCAAAATTGACCACATAGTTGGAAGTAAAGCACTCCTCAGCAAATGTAAAGGAACAGAAATTATAACAAACTATCTCTCAGACCACAGTGCAATCAAACTAGAACTCAGGATTAAGAAACTCACTCAAAACCGCTCAACTACATGGAAACTGAGCAACCAGCTCCTGAATGACTACTGGGTACATAACGAAATGAAGGCAGAAATAAAGATGTTCTTTGAAACCAATGAGAACAAAGATGCAACATACCAGAATCTCTGGGACACATTCAAAGCAGTGTGTAGAGGGAAATTTATAGCACTAAATGCCCACAAGAGAAAGCAGGAAAGATCTAAAATTGACGCCTTAACATCGCAATTAAAAGAACTAGAGAAGCAAGAGCAAACACATTCAAAAGCTAGCAGAAGGCAAGAAATAACTAAGATCAGAGCAGAACTGAAGGAAATAGAGCACAAAAAACCCTTCAAAAAATCAATGAATGCTGGAGCTGGTGTTTTGAAAAGATCAACAAAATTGAGAGACTGCTAGCATGACTAATAAAGAAGAAAAGAGAGAAGAATCAAATAGATGCAATGAAAAATGATAAAGGGGATATCACCACCAATCTCACAGAAATACAAACTCCCATCAGAGAATACTATAAACACCTCTATGCAAATAAACTAGAAAATCTAGAAGAAATGGATAAATTCCTGGACACATACACCCTCCCAAGACTAAACCAGGAAGAAGTTGAATCTCTGAATAGACCAATCACAGGATCTGAAATTGAGGCAATAATTAATAGCTTACCAACCAAAAAAAGTCCAGGACCAGATGGATTCACAGCGGAAATCTACCAGAGGTACAAGGAGGAGCTGGTACCATTCCTTCTGAAACTATTCCAATCAATAGAAAAAGAGGGAATCCTCCCTAACTCATTTTATGAGGCCAGCATCATCCTGATACCAAAGCCTGACAGAGACACAACAAAAAAGAGAATTTTAGACCAATATCCTTGATGAACATTGATGCAAAAATCCTCAATAAAATACTGGCAAACCGAATCCAGCAGCACATCAAAAAGCTTATCCACCATGATCAAGTGGGCTTCATCCCTGGGATGCAAGGCTGGTTCAACGTACGCAATAAATAAACGTAAACCAGCATATAAACAGAACTAACGACAAAAACCATATGATTATCTCAAAGAGGCAGAAAAGGCCTTTGACAAAATTCAACAACCCTTCATGCTAAAAACTCTCAATAAATTAGGTATTGATGGGACATATCTCAAAATAATAAGAGCTATCTATGACGTACCCATAGGCAATATCATACTGAATGGGCAAAAACTGGAAGCATTCCCTTTGAAAACTGGCACAAGACAGGGATGCCCTCTCTCACAACTCCTATTCAACATAGTGTTGGAAGTTCTGGCCAGGGCAATCAGGCAGGAGAAGGAAATAAAGGGTATGCACTTAGGAAAAGAGGAAGTCAAATTGTCCCTGTTTGCAGATGACATGATTGTATATCTAGAAAACCCCATCATCTCAGCCCAAAATCTCCTTAAGCTGATAGGCAACTTTAGCAAAGTCTCAGGATACAAAATCAATGTGCAAAAATCACAAGCATTCTTATACACCAGTAACAGACAAACAGTGAGCCAAATCATGAGTGAACTCCCATTCACAGTTGCTTCAAAGAGAATACCTAGGAATCCAACTTACAAGGGATGTGAAGGACCTCTTCAAGGAGGACTACCACTGCTCAGTGAAATAAAAGGGGATACAAACAAATGGAAGAACATTCCATGCTCATGGGTAGGAAGAATTAATGTCGTGAAAATGGCCATACTGCCTGAAGTCATTTATAGATTCAATGCCATCCCTATCAAGCTATCAATGACTTTCTTCACAGAATTGGAAAAAACTACTTTAAAGTTCATATGGAACCAAAAAAGAGCCCGCATTGCCAAGTCAATCCTAAGCCAAAAGAACAAAGCTGGAGGCATCACACTACCTGATTTCAAACTATACTACAAGGCTACAGTAACCAAAACAGCATGGTACTGGTACAAAAACAGAGATAGAGACCAATGGAACAGAACAGAGCCCTCAGAAATAATGCAGCATATCTGCAACCATCTGATCTTTGACAAACCTGACAAAAACAAGCAATGGGGAAAGGATTCCCTATTTATAAATGGTGCTGGGAAAACTGGCTAGCCATATGTAGAAAGCTGAAACTGGATCCCTTCCTTACACCTTATAGAAAAATTAATTCAAGATGGATTAAAGACTTAAATGTTAGACCTAAAACCATAAAAACTCTAGAAGAAAACCTAGGCATTACCATTCAGGACATAGGCATGGGCAAGGACTTCATGTCCAAAACACCAAAAGGAACGGCCACAAAAGCCAAAATTGACAAATGGGATCAAATTAAACTAAAGAGCTTCTGCACAGCAAAAGAAAGTACCATCAGAGTGAACAGGTAACCTACAGAATGGGAGAACATTTTTGTAATCTACTCATCTGACAAAGGGCTAACATCCAGAATCTACAATGAACTCAAAGAAATTTACAAGAAAAAAACGACCCCATCAAAAAGTGGACGAAGGATGTGAACAGACACTTCTTGAAATAAGACATTTATGCAGCCAAAGACACATGAAAAAATGCTCATCACCACTGGCCATCAGATAAATGGAAATCAAAACCACAGTGAGATACCATCTCACACCAGTTAGAATGGCAATCATTAAAAAGTCAGGAAACAACAGGTGCTGGAGAGGATGTGGAGAAATAGGAACACTTTTACACTGTTGGTGGGAGTGTAAACTAGTTCAACCATTGTGGAAGTCAGTGTGGTGATTCCTCAGGGATCTAGAACTAGAAATACCATTTGGTCCAGCCATCCCATTACTGGGTATATACCCAAAGGATTGTAAATCATGCTGCTATAAAGACACATGCACACGTATGTTTATTGCGGCACTATTCACAACAGCAAAGACTTGGAACCAACCCACATGACCAACAATGATAGACTGGATTAAGAAAATGTGGCACATATACACCATGGAATACTATGCAGCCATAAAAAATGATGAGTTCATGTCCTTTGTAGGGACATGAATGAAGCTGGAAACCATCATTCTCGGCAAACTACCGCAAGGACCAAAAAGCAAACACCGCATGTTCTCACTCTTAGGTGGGAATTGAACAATGAGAACACATGGACACAGGAAGGGGAACATCACACACTGTGGCCTGTTGTGGGGTGGGGGGAGGGGGGAGGGATAGCATTAGGAGATATACCTAATGTTAAATGACGAGTTAGTGGGTGCAGCACAGCAACATGGCACATGTATACATATGTAACTAACCTGCAGGTTGTGCACATGTACCCTAAAACTTAAAGGATAATAAAAAAAAAAATGAAAAGGCAAATTGTAAAGATAGTTTCAACAAATCAAATAAACATAAGGTTAGTATTCTTATAAGTATAAAATTAAAAACACTGTATCCATTAAACAGTTACTTAATGTACATGAATATATAGGGTCACTAGTTATGAGAATAATGAATATGAGATTTCTGGCTTCAGCACATAGTTACAACTATTCATTATTCTCATAACTAGTGATGGTGAGAATTTTTTGAAAAGGCCATTAATGATTTGTTCTTCTTTTGTTAAATATTTCTTCATGTACATTAAGTAATTGTTTAATGGATACAGTGTTTTTAATGCCAACAAATTAGAGGATCAAGATGATATGGACAAATTCCTAGAAAGACACAAGTTACAGGAACTGCTAAAAGAAAGAACAGAAAGTTTGAATAGGTCTATGACAAGTAAAGAAATCAAATTAGCAATTTTTATAAAAGCCCATGCCCAAGTGGCTTCACTTGTGAATTCTATCACACATTAAAAGAATTATTACTAGTTATTCACAAAAAATAGAAAAGGAAGGAGGATTTCCCAACTCTTTCTGTGAGTTCAGTATTATCCTGATAACAAATTCAGACAAAGATGTCTAGAAGAAAAGAAAACTACAGACCAATGTTGTAGGTAGAAAATCAACAAAATACTCACAAACCGAATCCAGCAATACAGCTTGAATATGTCTTATCTGAAATGCTTGGGACCAGAAATGTTTTGGATTTTGGATTTTTTTTTTTTGGATTTTAGAATATTTGCAGAGTATACACTGGTTGAACATAACTAATATAAAAATCTAACATCTGAAATGCTCTAATGAATATTTCTTTTGCACATCAGGTTAGTGCTTTAAAGGTTTTGGATTTTGGAGCATTTCGGATTTCAGATTTTCAGGTTAGGAATGCTCAGTGTGTTTATAAAAAGATTAAATACCATGACCAGGTGGGATTTATCCCAGGAAATACAAGGTTAGTGTAACTTCCAAAAATCAATCAATGTAATACATCACATTAATAGAATAAATGACCAAAACCACATGATCATCCCAAGAGACACAGAAAAAGTATTGATAAAATCCAGCATCCCATCATTATAAAAAAATTCAACACAATAGGAATGGCAAGGAACTTCCTCAGTTTGTTAAAGGGCATCTATAAAAAATCCAAAAGTAATGTCATACTTAATGGTGAAAGACTGAATGCCTTCTCCCTATGATCAGGAATGAGATGAGGATAGCTACTTTTACCACTTTGATTTAATACTATACTGTAGATTCAGGGTAGGGAAATTAGGCAAGAAAAAGAAATAAAAGGCATTTATATTGGAAAATAAGAAGTAAAACTGTAGTCATCCCGCTGTATCCATGGGTTTCACATCCATGGATTAAACCAACTGCAGATTGAAAATACTTGGAAAAAAAGTTGTGCTTGTACTGAACATGTACAGACTTTTTCTTGTCATTATTCCCTAAAGAATACAGTATAACAATTATTTACATAACATTTACATTGTATTAGGTATTATAAATAGTCTAGAGATTTTAAAGTATACTGAAGGATATGCACAGGTTATATGCAAATACTATGCCATTGTATATCAGGAACATGAGTATTTGCAGATTTTGGTATGTGTGGGAGGTTCTGGAACTAGTACTGCATAGATACAAAAGGATGATTGTGTATTCACAGATTACATGATCTTGCATATTAAAAATCCTAAGGAATTAATAAAAAAACTATTAGAACTAATAAATGAACTCAGGTCAGTTGCAGAATAGAAGATCAATATATAAAAATCAGTTGTATTTCTATACACAAAGAACAATCCAAAAATGAAATTAAAAAAATTTCATTAACAATAGCATAATAAATTTTTAGGAATAAACTTAATGAAAGAAGTGTAAAATGTATACATTGAGAAATATAAAACATCATTGAAAGAAATTAAGGAAACACCTAAATAAATGGGAAGATATCTCATAGAGGGCTTCATATTTTTAAGATGGCAATACTCCTTAATTGATCTGTATGTTCAATGCACTTCCTACTGAAATCCTAAATGTCTTTATTGCAGAAATTGACAGATTAATCATAAATTTATATAAAAAGCAAAGGGACTTAGCATAGCTAAAACAATCTTGAAAAAGAACAAAGTTTAAAGACTTACACTTCCTAATTACAAAATTTATTACAAAACGACTGTAATCAAGACAATGTGATACTAAAGGATGAATATACAGATTAATGGAAAGGAATTGACAGTCTCAATATAATTTCTCACATTGATGGTAATTGATTTTTGATCAGGGTGCCAAGACAATTCATGGGCAAAGAATAGTCTTTTTAACTAACAGTGCTGGGACAACTGGATAGCCACATGTAAACTAATGAAGTAAGACAATCTAGTTCACACTATATACACAAAAAAATAGCTTAAAGTGGATCATAGGCCTATATATGAGAGCTATACTTATTAAAACTCCAAGAAGAAACACGGAAGTCTTTGTGTACTTAGATTAGGCAGTGGTTTCTTAGATATGACACCAAAAGCTCAAGTGACAAAAGAAAAATAGTTAAGTTAGGCTTTATCAAAGTTAAAAACATCTGTGTGTCAAAGGACACTATCAAAAATGCGAAAAGACCACCCACAAATGGGTTCCACAAAATGGAAGAAAATGTTTGGGAATCATATATCTGATAACTGTCTTATCTCCAGAATATAAAAGAATTCTTACAGCTCAACAATACAATGGCAACTTAATTTAAGAAGTAGGCAAGGGACTTGAATAGACATTTTTCCAAATAAGATATACAAATGGCCAATAAGCATGTAAAAAGATGCCCAACAGGTGGGCCCCTGAGCGGGCGCCCGGGAGCGTGGTGTGCCAGGCGCCTTCCGCCCTTAACATGCGGAGGCTGGCCCACGCGGCGCCAGAGCTGGAGCGGGGCCCGAGTGGGGCGCCAGAGCCTGAGCGCCAGCGGGAGAGGGGCCGGAGCGGGGATCCGCGCTGCGCTGCTGAAGCCTGGCCGGCCGCCCAGACGCTGCCCGCAGCCTGGCCATGGCGGAGCCAAGGAGAGAATCTCTATACAAACAAATACGTGGCTATCAAATTGGAGCTGATCAAGTCCCGGACCCCGCATCTGCACCTGGGTACCGGTTCTACAAGCAGCTCAGCGCCATAGAGGGCGTCCCTCAGGTCTACTACCTACTACAGCCTGGAGGACCTGTTCGACCTTCACGCCCGAGACGGTGCTCCTGATCGCCATCCGGCTGATCATGCGCATGGATTATGTGCACACCAAGAACCTCATTTACCAGGACGTGAAGCCCGAGAACTTCCTGGTGGGGCGCCCGGGGACCAAGCGGCAGCACGCCATCCACATCATCGACGTCGGGCTGGCCAAGGGGTACATTGGCCCTGAGACCAAGAAGCACATCCCGTGCCGCCAGCACAAGAGCTTGACAGGAACGGCGTGCTACATGAGCATCAACATGCACCTGGGCAAGGAGCAGAGCCACTGCAACAACCTGGAGGTGCTGGGCCACATGTTCATGTACTTCCTATGCAGCAGCCTCCCCTGGCAGGGGCTCAAGGCTGACACGATCATGAGCGGTACAGAAGACTGGGGACCCGTAGCGCACCACGCCCATCGAAGTGCTCTGCGAGAACTTCCCAGAGGAGATGGCTACATACCTGCACTACGTGCGGCGCCTGGACTTTGAGAAGCCCGACTGTGGCTACATGCGGCGCCTGGACTTTGATAAGCCCGACTATGACTACCTGCGGAAGCTCTCCAGCTACCTCTTCGACCGAAGCGGCTTCGTGTTCGACTCTGAGTACGAGGGGCCCGGGAAGTCCTTGGCGACCCCCATCAGCACCGTCCACACCGACCTGCCCTCCCAGCCTCAGCTTCGGGACAAAGATCAGCCGCACAGCAAAAACCAGGCGCTGAACTCCACCAATGGGGAGCTGAACGTGGACAACCCCACGATCGGCCACTCCAGCGCCCCTCATGGCGCCTGCAGAGATGGAGGTGGGGGGTGAAACCAGATGCTGCTGTTTCTTCCCCCTGAATCTTCTCCGTGCGGCCCCTTGGGGCACGAGCTTGTGTGAGGCCCTTGGGGCCCACCCACAGCGGCCCAGGGCCAGACGCTGGCTGGAAGCCAGGACATAGACTGCAGGGTCTTGGCCAGCGGCCCCATCCCAGGGACGAGGGGTCACTTCCTTCACGTAACTGGCCAAAATTTCTACACCTGTGTCTAGTCCTTCCCTCCAAGAGCATTAACTATTTAAAACAAGGAATAAAGGGGGGCGGGAGGGAAGGCCCCCTCTACCCCCACCCCTACCCCTCCATTTCTTTGCTGAAGTGAGTAGTGTGATCCTGGAGGCCCCCAGGGCTGAGGCCCAGCCCCGGCCCAGCCAGCTGCCCCCGTTAGCATCATAAAGTCCAGCTTGTCTCCCTCGATCCAAAGGCCGTTTTTTCAATGGGAGGGCAGGCCTGGCCTGGAGGGGTGCTGTGGGGCCATCTTGCCCAGGCCCACCTGGGAGGGACACAGGCATTGCTGCCAGGGGTGAGGCTGTGCCCCAGGCCTCCCCAAAACTAAAGGGGAACAGAGGGGTGGGGCCGCGGCTGAAGCCAGCCCCGCAACCAAAATGCTGCACCAAAGCTCGGTCGCGGCAGGCACGGCCACTGCAGCCTTTCACAGCCTGGCCCCGGCGAGGGGCAGGTGGGCCCTGCTAGGAGGGTGCTTCTCGAGGCACCTGTTCCCGGAGGCTGTGCTCCGACCCTCAGAACCTGAGGGGGCGTGGGCCGGCTGGCGTCGCCCTGCTCGGCGCCTGGGCCCTGCTGCGTGGGGGCGCACAGGCACGTGGCTTCCTGTCTCTGTGCTCCGCCCCCTGGCAAACAGCCGCAGACAAAATCCCTTAAAGCCCCTGCCCCAGCCCCGCAGGTGTATGTGCAGGGGGGCCTGGGGGCGGCCCTGGACTGGCTGGCTGTCCCCCAGCGGGTCAGCTTGAGGCCGTGCCCAGGGCGGTGGCCGTGAGTCTGGTTTTTGCTTTACCAAGTGTACAGAAGTGGCATTTACGTTTCTCTGATGCTCTTTTGAAGCCATACGACTTAGGGGCTTAAAAAAAAAAAAAAAAAGGAAAAATGAAACCCTCCAAAAAAAGATGCCCAACATCATTGGTCATTAGAGAAATACAAATCAAAACCACGATGGGATAATAGGTCTACAAGGATTGCAAAAGTCAGAAAGACAATAACAAGTGTTAGAGGATTTGGACTAATTTGAATGCAATATATTGCTGTTGGGAATGTAAAGTAGTGCTGCTACTTTGGAAAACAGTTTGGCCATTCCTCAAAAGGGTAAACATAGAGTTACCATATGACCCAGCAATTCTGCTTCTAGATATATATGCATTAGAAATGAAAACATATATCCACAAAAACTTGTACATGACTCTTCATACTAGCGTTATTCACAATAGAAAAATAATAGAAACAAACCCAAATGTCTGTCAGGTGATGAATGGATACAGAAAAAGTGGTATATTCATACAATGAAATATTAATTTGGCAATAAAAGGAAATGAAGTAATGATACATGCTCTAATGTGGATGAACCTTGAAAACATTATGCTGAGTGAAAGAAGGCAGACAGAAAGGCCACATGTTCTAAAATTAGATTGTGGTGATATTTGTACAATGCTATGAATAAACTAAAAACATTGAATTTTACACTTTAAGTGGGTGGACTTTATGGTATGTGAATTATATCTCAATAAAGTTGTTACTAAAAGACAATATAGAGTATTCTTTGTTTCTTTGAAGGACAAGTTTTTAACTTCCTTTTCTCCAAAGAAGCAATTATTTGTTTTTATACCAAATTAGCATTTTCAGATTCTCTACTGATGTTACTGGATTAAATTATGTTTTTAACTTTTTGTTAATGTTTTATTTCTACATTTTTTGTTTCCTACTATTGCTTCTATATTTTGTGCACTGAAGGAGGTAGTATATTGATTTTACACTTACATTTCTTGTACTTTCTGCCTATATTAGTGTTATCCACATATCCTTTTGTCTCAAATTTATATTTAATACTGTTAGCTGTGTTTTCTAAGTATGGGATAATACCTTTCAGTATGCTGTAGGTGACTATAGATAGTATGTTTGTATTTGAACTATTTGGAAGCTGAGCAAATGTTTTTATTATCTTGTAGATTTTACTTTCCTCGTTGGTATTGCAGTGGCAGCAACAGAGCCTATCGGCATGGAATATCTCGAGGTGCTGAAGCTCCTCTTCTTGATGACTTTGTCATGTCTTACCTCTTTGCTCAGGTATGATTATACTATCTTACTTGTGCATGTGTTAAATGATAAATATCTAGCTGTTTAATAAGTCACTTAATCAGGAAAAACTTCACATATGGGAAAATTGCAGTTCTGTCTTGCACAGCAGGTGCAGAGAAGTAACAAAATTGAGTCTTTTAGCACTAGTTTTTAATCCCATGGTTTATGGATAATAGAATCTATTTTATAAAGATTTTTTTGAATTGATCCTTTTGAATTTCTTTTTTTTAGGACTTTAGATCATTTTAAGGATTTCGCAAGGTATAGACGGAGGTTTACAACATGACTCATGTAGACATACGTGGCTAAAATATTAGTAACATTTCTTTATGATTAAAAAAAATTTTTTGGACAATTTCAGGCTTACACAGTGGACAATGAATTGTAGAGAAAGTAGGTTACATAAAAAAATTAGCTCTGATAGTTTGTTTAGCTGTTTATAGGAAGGTGACTGGATGTTGATACTTAGTCTAAGAGCTATATTCAAGTTATTTGTTCACTAATACAGTTATGTCAAATTTTTGTATTGTGTTGGTATTTCATAATGCTTTCTTCTCTATATCCTTGATTTAAACAGTAATTGATATATTTTGTCATTAAATAACTTGTTTTTATGTGCTGCTAGACTAGTAGGAATAGAAATTAAAGGAAGAAAATATATTAGTGCTCTTGGGTAAAAATAGGCACTTGGTATCCCCAAGGTATCAGGAGTTCTAAATCAGATTTGCTAATATTGTAGGAAATAAGCCCACAGATCCTCATGGTTCGCATTTCCGAGAGGAAGCCTAGTAAGGCTAGTCCAGTTTATGAACAACAAAAGGAAAAATATTTCTCTATTGGGGTATGAGACCAACAAACTTGATTTTTATTGTGGTAAGAAATATATAATAAAAATGACCATTTTAACCATTTTAAGTGTACAGTTCAGTTGTATTAAGTACAAATACATTGTTGTACAACCATCACCACCATCCATCTCCAGAACATTTTTCATCTTCCCAAATGGAAACTTCATGCCCATTAAATAATAACTCTCTATTTCCACTCCCAATGGCCTTTTGCAGTCACCATTCTACTTTCTGACTATAAATCTTCCTTTTCTAGGTACCTCATACAAATGGAATTATACAGCATTTGTCCTTTTTTGACTGGCTTATTTCACTTAGCATAATGTCTTCCAGGTTCATCCATGTTGTAGCGTGTGCCAGAATTTCTTTCCTTTTTAAGGCTGAATAATATTCCATTGCATATGTATACTGCATTTTATTTGTTCATTCATCTGTTGATGGATACTTGGGTTGCTGCTGTGAACATGGGTAAACAAATATTTCTTTGAGTCCCTGTTTTCAGTTCTTTTCGATATATACCCAGAAGTGGAATTGCTGGATCATATGGTAAATTTATAATTTTTTTTGAGGAACTGCTACATTGTTTTCTGTAGTGGCTGCACTATTTTTCAGTCCTACCAGCAGTGCACAAGTGTTCCAATTTCTCAGCATCCTCAACAATGCTTTGCTTTGTTTGATAATAGCCATCTCTATGGGTTTGAGGTGGTATCATTGTGATTTTGATGCGTACTTCTCTAACAACCAGTGATCATGAGCATCTTTTCATATGCTTGTTGGCCATCTGTTTATCTTCTTTGCAGAGATGTTGCTTGTTGGCTATTTGTTTATCTTCTTTGCAGAGATGTTGCTTGTTGGCTATTTATCTTCTTTGCAGAGATGTCTATTCAAGTCCTTTGCCCATTTTAAAATCAGGTTGTTTGTTTGTTGTTATATTATAGAAATTATTATTCTGGATCTTAACTCCTTATAAGATACATGGTTTGTAGATAGTTTTTCCCATTCTCTAGGTTGCCTTTTCATTCTGTTGCTTGTCTTTTGATGGACAAAAGTTTTAAATTTGGCTGTATTCTAATTTATCTATTTTTTGTTTCCTATGTTTTTGGTGTCATATCCAAGAAATCATTGCCAAATCCAATGTTATGAAGATTTCCTTCTGTTTTCCTGTAAGAGTTTTATCATTTTAGCTCTTACATTTAGGCCTTGGGTCCATTTTGAGTTAATTTTTGTCTATCGTGAAGGTAAGGGCCCAACTTCTTTTGCTTGTGAATATCCAGTTTTCCTAGCACCATTTGTTGAAAGACTGTCTTTTCTCCATTGAATGGTCTTGGCACCTTTGTTGAAAATCATTTGACCACCAACCTACTTTTTTATACAGCTCCTTTATCTCTATAGCCATTATAAAAAGAGAGGGGAATGGAGAGAGGCTTCTAAGAATAGCCGTTTGAAAACAGGATATTATGAGGTTACAACTTTCTGTTGCTTTTACGGGTATATTATTTCACCTGTGCTGCAGAGCTAGTATATTTTGGGGGCAGGCTAGTTAAGTCCCATTTATAAGCCAAGTTTTCCCAAACTATTCATTCAGCTACCTTAGCCTAACATTAATACTGCAATGTCTAGTATTTTTGATCTAGAAAAATTTTGGGTGATTTCAGAATACTCAATTTTATCCTTCTAGGAAGGATTGTCTTATCTAGCATGGCAAGGTAATTCCACCATATAATTCTAAATTATGTCTAGATAGTACCACAAGCAATTTTCTATTTTTAAATGTTTTTACTTCTCTAAATTTGTGCCCAGAAAATATGATAGTATTTAGATTACTCTAAGATTGTACTGTTATCATTTTATATTATATGCATGTTGTAGACTATATATAGCAAATTTGATCAGTGGCATTACCAGAGTGTAAGAATATCTTGACATCTTTAAATAACCAAAAAATAGATAAGCCACTGAACTGTCTTTAAAGTTCTTAAGACAGTACCTGTAGGAAGACAGATTTGGAAAAGGTAAGCAAATAAAAATCAAAAGTAAGATGGCCCTTTTAAATTCAGTTTCCTCTGGGAATTAATTGCCTTTATATCACCAAATATGGCTGCTAAGCAAATAAACTGCTGACATGTGAACAACTTTTAATTAATTCATATCTATTCAACAACAATTGGATGTTTACCTAATGTTCTTGGCATCATTTCTGATTTTGTGACTGTGACTGTTTTTTATTTCCCTGGCTACTGAAGATGTAAATTTCTTAAGTTCAAATTTTGTCAGCTACTCAAATGAGGAAAGGTTTTCTTTCTTATTTTTTTGTAGAGATGGGGGTGTTTGATGACCAGCCTGGCACTATCATAGCTCACTGCAGCCTTGAACTCCTGGGCTCAAGTGATTGTCTTGCTTCAGCCTATCAGCCTCCTGAGTAGCTAGGTACAGGTGTGTGCCACTATGCCTGGCTAATTTTTTTAGTTTTGTTTTTGTGGAGATGGGGTCTTGCTCTATTGCCCAGGCTGGTTTCAAACACCTGGCTTCAAATGATCCTCCTACCTCAGCCTCCCAAAGTGCTGGGATTACGGGTGTGAGCCACCACACCTGGCCTACTGAAATTTTTCAGTAGTTTTAATTAAATGAAATTTTTGAGGGTACATACTATAATATTTAAGGAGTATTATTTATTATGTTTTGGCATTTGAGACTCTTCCATTTGTAACTTTTCTCTAGTGAATAGTTTATTATGTTTTTAGTATTGATATCACTCATTTTTCATATATTTATTGTCTTTTGGTCATGACTTCCATAGAATTTCCACATGAGCAGAATTTGTTATCTACCAGTTCTTTTCTTTTCTTTCTTTCTTTTTTTTTTTTTTTTTTTTGAGATGGAGTCTCCCACTGTTGCCTGGGCTGGAGTGCAATGGCATGATCTCGGCTCACTGCAACCTCCGCCTCCCAGGTTCAAGTGATTCTCCTGACTCAGCCTCCCTAGTAGCTGGGATTACAGGTGCCCGCCACTACGCCCAGCTAATTTTTTGTATTTTTAGTAGACATGGGATTTCACTATGTTGGCCAGGCTGGTCTCGAACTCCTGACCTTGTCATCCGCCCACCTTGGCCTCCTAAAGTGCTGGGATTACAGGTGTGAGCCACCGCACCCAGCCCATCTACTAGTTCTATAGGGAACCAAGGCAGGCTATTAAAAAGAATCTACCAAGTCATTGATCATCTTCTACTTAAACAGTATAACTTACTTGCCTGTTCTCAAAAGTGTGGTGAAATAAGTGTTTAAAATTGAGCAAAAATCTGTCTCCTACCCTGAATTAATTTTGTATTAGCAACATTTAGGCCTTTGTTTTGGGTGATACTGATTATCTGATGGTGTGGTTCTTAATAGTTTATTTTCTTATATGAAAATATCTTCTATATTTTATTAATAGAAAAGCAAATACACTTTTATATATGTTTCTTTTAATAAAATTAGTTTAAAAAGGTTCCAGTAAAGCTTTAATTTTGTGAGACAAGTTATCACATCAAAAGAAGAGAAATACAGATGTAGAGTATAGAAGGCCCTATATTTCTCTTGTCTGGTTTAAAACCTTGATTCACATTGTTATTTTAGGTAATATGGCTCTTACCTTTTTTTCTACAAAGAAAATTGGTATTATGTTTAGAATATTTGTACTTTTGCTTTCTTTTTCTTTCTCCCATTACATGTTCAGTCTGATTTATCTGTATTCCTAAATCCTCCAGGTCAAAATCGTAGAACCTCTGTGTTTCTCTCTTCTTCATTCTTTATACAATATATAGTTAATAAAGTTATCAGCCTTTTTTCAGAATCTTTTAGTATCTTCTGTTTCCTGGATCAGATCCTTATTATTTCGTATCTGAGCCATGCACCAGCCTCTTAAAGAGCCTCCCTAAATACACTTTATTTTCTTCAAGCACTTCTATCATTGCTACTACTCTGCCAATGGAAGAGACATGATGAAAACAGATCTCCATAGTTTCTAGGATCAGGTCATTCAAGGGTACCTGCAGTCTGACCCCAACTTACTTTTCTAAGTTTTAATCCACATTATTTCTTCACATAAACTTCAGGCCCTAATCAAATTAGCTTATGCATCTGATCATATCTTGTGCTTTTTTGTGTGTGTGATTCCTTCTATTTCTTTACCCTGTTTTGTGTCCATCATACATTTCTTTATTTTTAAACACACTGTGAAGTTTCAAATCTTCCATGAAACCCTCCTTGATTACTCCAGCTGAATATAATCTTAACTTTCTCCAAGTTCCTGAAGGAGCTTTTGTGTGGTGCTTCCTATATCATGTCTGGTGTTATAATTATTTGCTTCTGTTTTGCTTCTAAGCTAAATTTTGGTCCCCTTGATGACTGAGACCACATCTTATACAGTCGTGTGTCACTTACTTATGGGGATATATTCTGAGAAATATGTCGTTAGGCAATTTTATTGTTCTGTGAATATCATGTATTGTACTTATACAAACCTACATGTTATAGCCTAGTATATGCCTAGTCTGTATTGTATAGCCTATTATTGCTCTAGGCTACAAACTTATATAGCATGTTGCTGTACTGAATATTGTAGGCAATTATAACACAATGGTAAGTATTTGTGTAGTTAAACATATCTAAACATAAAAAAGATACAGTAAAAATGCAGTATTACAATCTTATGGAACCATCGTTATATATGTGGTCTGCCATTGACTGAAACATTGTTATGGGGCACATGGCTATTTCTTTGTATCCAACACCACTTGTAGTATGATACTTCCAACATAATTGGAGTTCAGTATATATTTAACTCAGTAATATCTACTTTAATTTAGGTAATTTTTATGTAGAAGATATAATTTGAAGATATATTTAATGAAATAGGTTGATGTTGTATGTACTCTGTAATTGGGAACCCAGTGTAAATCAGTTTCCATTTGCAAATGAACTTTTATTAAAACTGTATTGCAAAATGAATGAAAGTTAAAGGAGGAATTTAATTATGCCATTTACTTATTTATTAATTATTTTAGAGACTGGGCCTTGGTCTGTTACCCAGACTGGGGTGCAGTGGTGTGATCATAGCTCAAGAGATCCTCCTACCTCAGCCCCCCAAGTAGCTGGGACTGCAGGTGTGTGCCACCATGCCTGGCTAATTTTTAAATTTTTTGTAGAGATGCGATCTTGCCATGTTGCCCAGGCTGGTCTCAAACTCCTGGGCTCAAGTGATCTTCATGCCTTGGCCTCCCAAAGTTCTGGGATTACAGGCATGAGCCACTGAGCCCGGCCAATTTGTATCTTGTAAATGCATATGTTCTGAAAATTATGATTAAAATATAATCATAGATTAAAACATGATAATGAAACTTACGATGAGATATTTCCTTCTAAATTTTTGGTTTTAGTGGCGGCATGATTTTGTGCATGGATGGATAAAAGTACCTGTGACTCATGAAACACAGGAAGAATGTCTTGGGATGGCAGTGTTAGATATGATGAGAATAGCCAAAGAAAACGATCAAACCCCACTGGCCATTTATAACTCTATCAGGTAATTTTCTTTTGCAAATCCTTACACATAAGTGTGAGTAGAGATTTTATATAATTCATATATATTTTCTGTGTTTACCCATGCCTTTTGATTTTGTAATACTAGTTAAGTACCCCTTGTCTAAAATGCTTGGAATCAGAAATGTTTCAGATTTTGGATATTTCCAGATTTTGGAATATTGGCGTTGAACTTACCAGTTGAGCACCCCTAATCCAAAATGCTCTAATGAGCATTTCCTTTGAACATCATGTTGACATTCAAAAAGTTCTGGATTTTGGAACATTTCGTATTTCAGATATTTGCAAGAGGGATAGTCAACCTGTAATAAAAAATCATATGGGTAAGTTTTATATCTTGGGAGTAAAACACACTTTGTAAGGTGAAATTATTGAAAGAGTTGTACTACAGGAAATATCATAGGTATTAAATATCTATTATTTGATTTCATTTATTCTGAGAAGGCTAGGTAAGTTCAGAGGAATAGAAGAAACACCTGGAGGCATACTTTTTGATAGTAGATCCTCCAGTTGGCTATATAAATGACCTGAATAAGTATTTCCCAAATGGTGGTGTATATTTTATTTGCATTAGAATCATGTGGGGGAGCCTGTTAAAATCAAAGATTTCTGGGTCCTAATCCAAGAGATTTGGATTCAGTAAATCCGAGTTGAAGCCCACAAATATGAATTTTTACAGATGCTCTAGGGTATTCTTATACAAATGGTCCAAACTCTGCATTCTTCAAATTATTCTTCTGCATATTGAACTTGACAATCATGGCTAATAACAGTTTTTTGAAACACTACAGGCTATAAAACTACTTTTTAAAAAGGTATATATAAGAATGGTTTAAGTTTGAAGGCTAAATATGTATTTTATATATTACATACTTCCCAGATTAAAAATTTGAGTACATCATGAGTGTGGTTAAAGCTTCCTTTTTTGAAATTGTTCTCCCAATAACTGGCTTCAGTCATTTCTTTGCCATGTCATCAAAACAGTTTACATACCCAGTTTGCAGAGTATCAATTTCTGTATTTCTCTCTTTGGTTTTAAATATTCTTGTTTTACTTTCAGGTGTCTGTTAGGCCTTAACCCAAGGGTGTAGGCCATAGGGTATAATTTTAGGAACTCAGGAATCTAGAAGGTTCCAAAGCCCAAAGGGAAAAAAACACATTCATTCATTCAACAGCTGTTTATTGAATACTTGTTGTATACCAGGCTATAGAGGAACATAGTTGGAGGAAGAGTATTTTAGATGTCGTTACATAGAAACTGAAGGAATTCAGGGGAACACAGTTGAAGAACAGAAGCTTTGACCCATTGAAGATGAATGTTATAAATATGAAGCCATCTCTAGACTTATGCTATCATGGAGTATTTCTGCTTTGGAAACCATGATGTCATCCAAAGTCTTGGCACAATCTTTCTATGTAGATTGTAGTTTCTTCCAGTTCGAGAATCATGTCATCTATTACTCTTCTCCCTACGTTATTTAGTCTAGTGTCCTAGACCTAATGACTATTTAGTAACTGTATTTATCTGATTCTTTTAACTCATGCTCTTAGCCAGGATATAAACACACATGCAAAATGCTGCATCATTTTTTTTTTACTGCTTTACTTTAAAAATAGTGTAGATATTAAACATTCATAAAAGATTCCATGATATTTTAAAAGAGTTTATTGAGATAATTTACGAATCATAAATCTCACCCATTTAAAGTATACAATTTAATATTTTGTATTATATTCACAGGGTTGTATAAAGATGACCACAATCTAATTTTAGAACATTTTCATCCTTTCTGAAAGAAACCCCATGCCCATTAGCATTCATTCCTCATCCCACTTTCCCCCAGCCTCTGGAAACCACTTATCTTTTTGTTTGCATGGATTTTCCTGTCTCAAACATTTCATATAAATAGAATCATGCAAAATGTGGTGTGGCATTTTTTTGTCTGGCTTCTTTCACTTAGTATGATGTTTCCAAGGTTCATTCATGTTGTAGAATGTATCAGTACTTCATTTCTTTTTATTGCTGAATCATATTTCATTATATAGATATACCACATTTTGCTTATTTGTTCTTCACTTGATGAAAATGTGGGCTGCTTCTGTGTTTTAGCTATTGTGACTAATGTGGCTATGAACAGTTGTATATGAGTAATTTTCTGGATGTATTTTTTTCATTTTTTCTTGTGCATATATTTAGGAGTGAAATTCCTGGAACGTATGGTAACTGTTTAACTTTTTGAGGAACTGCTTAAGTTTTCAAAAGCAGCTGTGCCACATTACATTCACACTAGCAGTACATGAAGAGTTCCAACTCTTTCCGCACTTGTTTTTGTCTGTCTTTATTTTATCCATCCTAGTGGGTGGAAGTGCTGTCTCATTCTAGTTTTGATGTTCATTTCTCTAATGACTACTGATGTTTGGCATCTTTTCATGTACTTTTTGGCCATTTGTATGCCTTCTGTAGAGAAGTGTCTATTTGAATTCATTGCTCATTTTTTAATTGGGTTATTTGTCTTTTAATTATTGAGTTTAGAAAATTCTTTTTATATTCTGGATACAAGTCCCCACATATAATCATATTTATGATTTGCCATTATTTCCTCCCATTCTGTGTATTGTTATTTTACTTTCCTGAAGGTATCATTTGTAGCACAAAAGTTTTAATTTTGAAGTAGTCTAATTTGCCCGATTTTTCTTTGTGTCTTGTGCCATGTGGAAATGTGGTTTTAGCAACATGGATGTCTTTCTTGGTTTTAGCAAGAACAGTTTCTCTTGAAATAATGGAACAGAAGCCAAACTGGAATGAGTTGAGGGATAAATGGAAGGCAAGAAAATGGAAATGGCTATGTACATGCTTTCAAAAAGAGGCCAGATAGGCTGTGGCTAGAAGGAAATGTGGGATTAAGAGATTTTACATTTTAGATGGGAAGGACATTAATTTAGCAAGCCCTTTGTGTTTGTGGATTCCACATCTAATATGTCATAGAATGAGGTCCAGAAAGGTTTCATGGATTAGATGGTGCTTGAGCTGAGCCTTGTAGAATAAGTAACTAGATAGGAGATGGATGATTGGAAGAAAGATTAGCATATATTAAGGCATGGAAAATTATTTAGTGGTACTTTAGAAATAAAATGTTCCTTAGAAGCAGAGAAACAAATTACCTTCTTTAGAATATTGTACATAGAGATGAATGTACAGAAAAGTCAGAACATTTCTAAATGGAATTGTTTTGATCACAAAGGAATTATTAGGAGTTGAAGCTGGCCTAACAAAATAATATACAGAAGTATGTTTGCATAATGAAAATGGCTTCCAACAAAATGTAACTATTTCCAAAATTCAGGTAAATTTTGGAGCACAGCATCATAGGAAATATTTGTAGCACAGTTCAATATGTGCCAAAATATTATCTTATAAACCATTAACTCTGGTATATGAAATAGAGAAAAGGAATTTTTAGAGATTCTTATTAACTAGATTGAGGATTCATTTCATTAGGGGAAGAAGATTAACATCTTCTTTGTAAACATTGATGATAACTTAGAGTGTGTGGATATATTTATATCATCAAACAAAATCTTAAAGTTTTATACTGTATGGATGGGGGTTATGTCAACTTACTCCACTTGGCCACTGTGTTGTAATGCCTACTTAATCATGGAAAAAGGTGGTAACTTCTTTTTCAATTTTTAGATTTATCTTCCAATTTTTGTTTTGTTTTGTTTTTCTGTATGTGCTTTTTTATCCCTAGCTACAAGACATTCTTACCAAAATGTATTCGAGCAAAGATCCAAGACTATCATATTTTGACAAGGAAGCGAATAAGGTACAGATTTCGCAGATTTATTCAGCAATTCAGCCAATGCAAAGCCACTGCCAGAAACTTGAAACTTAAGTATCTTATAAATCTGGAAACTCTACAGTCTGCCTTCTACACAGAGAAATTTGAAGTAAAAGAACCTGGAAGTGGTCCTTCAGGTGAGGAGATTTTTGCAACCATTATAATAACTGGAAACGGTGGAATTCAGTGGTCAAGAGGGAAACATAAAGAAAGTGAGACACTGACAGAACAGGTAATCCTTAATGATATGTTCTTGTTCTTTGTTATTTTAAGTAGAATGGAAATAAAAACAAAGTAATTTTAATCATTTGCAACATGGTATTGCACTTCTTCCATTTGATAAAAGTGGAAGTTTTTAATAGTGTGAAGCTATCAAGGTCATATAATTCTTTGCCTACTATTCGTAAATAGTTTTTTCATTTAATTTTTTATGACAAAATAATTAGCAATGACTATATTATAGTTTCAGAAAGATGTCAAATTCTAAAAGTGATTTTAAAGGAGTTTTGCCTTTCACTACTAGTGATAACAGAAGGCATAATTTTAAAACTTGTTAACTAGAAAAGATTGATATTAATTGATTTTATGATAATATATACCTGCTAAATAATTAATTTATTTTAGGTTTGCATTGCAAGTTTTGAATTTGTTAATATCCGTGTTGTTCATCGATTGTTACTAGAGATTTAGTGGGATGAATTTTTAGTTTTTCATCTTTGGTAGTCACATTTCCAGTTTTCTGGCAGTGGTTTCTACTATTGTTAATTGAATTGAAGAGTGCCATAGCACATTTTAGATTCCTGGCATCATTTAATGCTCTCATTTTTAAGTCAAGCAAGATACAGCATAGTCTTAGGGTTAGATTGATAGAGGAAATCACGTTTAATGCTTATCTATTGTTATCAATACCTTTTTTATTTTAAAGAATTTGGAATGAATGTTGTCTTCTTCATAAGTCTTGTTTCAAAATGGCTTTGTAAATTCTACCTGTTTTTAATTTTACATGCTTTTAATTATAGGATTTACAGTTATATTGCGATTTTCCTAATATTATTGATGTCAGTATTAAGCAAGCAAACCAAGAGGGTTCAAATGAAAGCCGAGTTGTAACTATCCATAAGCAAGATGGTAAAAATCTGGTAAGTTTGCTTTATGATTGAATGAATAATGGTTTCATTTTATAGTTCTCAGAAATATGTATTTTAGAATCTTAGTACCAAAATTATTTTCTGGGAGGAATTTTGATTGTAGTTTTAAATATAACTCTAAACATAAATGTCAGTTCAGTAAACTTTTTGATAACATCTAGCTTTTTGTATTACTATCAACACCATCTTGCTACAGTTTCTTGTACATTACTGTACTTTTTTTACTCATTTTTATGATTAGCAAAGCACTAGTTACTTTCTCCCCCATCCCTACTCTAGATTATACTAGTTCTCTGATGTAACGCTCACCCCTGACTAAAATATTTTATCAACAGGCATGTATATGTGCCAGTTATACTGCCTAATTAAAGGAGAAAAAATAAAACAATGATGTCTGGAATTTATATAACAAAATGTAAATCAATCCCAGGTCAGCCCCACCCAAGCTATAGGACATGGTTGATTCTAAAAGATTAACGCTTTCTCTTTTTTTAAATAGCTTCAGAAATCTAATTTATTTTAATGTAAATAGGAGAAATGAATTATTCTATACTTTGCTCTTAAGTTTCTCATTTATCTGCCCTGTCTTCTTTGTAACTCAGATGCTTCTTGACCCTTCCTGGCTTAAACTAGTCTTATTAATGTTATTTGTCCATTTATCTTAAGTATTTATATGGCTTACCTGTCTGGCTGTTCCAGGGTTATATTACCAAAATTATAACTAACTTGCAACTGACTTAATTCAGCATAGTTTTCTGTTCTTAGATAAAAATATGATAGTACACCTACTGCCTAGTAGACTGTGAGCCTTTTGAAGGTAAGGATCATATTTCTGTGTGTGTTTGTACCCCCTACACCTTGCACAGTACTCAGGGCCTAGTTTAGAAAAAGCTTGATAAATATTTTATGGATGCATAAAAGGATGATTAATAATTATCAACCTCAATGTGGATCTATAATAAATGTTTCTGGGGGAGTTTATTGATCTTACTGTGAACAAACTGTAGTAACCCAAAGAACTTCTCTATGGGACTGTATTTGGACTTGGCTTAATTTTAAGTCTGCAATACAGAGAAGTTAAGTAACTTTCCAAGGGCACATTGTTAGTTAAGTGGTAGGGCTATTTAAACTCAAATGCATGATTTGAAAACCTAAGCTCTTAAGTGTGACAGTAACTTCTTTGCTAAGTATCCGTAAAGCTCCTTAAAAATATTATACTGACATTTTATTGGAATTGTGCAACAAATTGGGAAGAGTTGACATTTCTTTCTCATATTAAATTTTCTATTTTAGGGATACATTGTATTTCTCCTTGTACACAAGTATTATTTTATGTTTTCAGTAATTCTTGATCATTTTATTCATATTGATACATCATGTTTCTTGCTGAATTTTATTCATGATATGTTATGCTTTTTCAGTTGTTTATTAAGATTAATACTTTTTCTCTGTGTATTTTCCTACCAAATTATTTATGGATAAAGGAAAGTAATTTTTGCTTATTATTGCATTTTCCCAGTGTATTATGTGTTAGTAATGTTTTGTTTTTACTATCATTTTCCTCTTCATTCTGGCATTTATTTCTCTTTATAATTTTGATAAAATATATATAAAATAAAATTTAGCATCTTAACCATTTTTAAGTGTACAGTTTAGTAGTGTTAAGTATATTCACTTTTGCATCCAATTTCCAGAACTCTTTTATCCTGCAAAATTGAAGTCTACACCCATTAAATAAAAACTCACCATTTCCCCCTCTTCCCAGTCCTTGCAACCACCATTCTACTTTCTTTTTTTTTTTGTTTTTGAGATGGAGTCTTGCCCTGTCGTCCAGGCTGGAGTGCAATGGCGTGATCTTGGCTCACTGCAACCTGTGCCTCCTGGGTTCAAGCAATTCTCCTGCCTCAGCCTCCCGAGTAGCTGGGATTACAGGTGCACGCCACAATGCTTGGCTAATTTTTTGTATCTTTAGTAGAGACAGGGTTTCACCACGTTGGCCAGGCTGGTCTTGAACTCTTGACCTCATGATCCGCCTACCTCAGCCTCCCAAAGTGCTGGGATTACAGGCGTGAGCCACTGTGCCCAGCCCCTCTACTTTCTTATTCTATGAATTTGACTACTCTACATACCTCAAAAGCAGGATCAAACAATACTGTCTTTTTGTGACAGGCTTATTTCAGTTAGTATAATATACTCAAGGTTCATTTGTATTACAGCATGTATCAGTTTCCTTCATTTTTAATACATGTATGTATTCTGTGTCATGTGTATACCACATTTGTTCATTCATCCATCAATGAATATTCAGGTTGGTTTTTTACTTTTTGACAACTGTGAGTAAGGCTGCTGTGAACATGGGTGTACAAATATCTCTTCAAGACTCTGCTTTCAATTCCTTTGGATATATACCTTCTATTAGTCCGTTCTCACACTGCTATAAAGATACTACCTGAGACTGGATAATTTATTTAAAAAGAGGGTTTAATTGACTCACAGTTCTGCATGGCTGGCCCAGGAAACTTAAAATCATGGCAGAAGGTGAAGGGGAAGGAAGCCATGTCTTACATGGCAGCAGAAGAGAGAGAGTGTCCGGGGGAAAGTGCCACTTTTAAACCATCAGATCTCATGAGAACTCCCTCACTATCATGAGAACAGCATGGGAGAAACCACCCCCATTATTCAGTCACCTCCCACCATGTCCCTCCCTCGACACATGGGGATTACAATTAAAGATGAGAGTTGGGTGGGGATGTGGAGCCAAACCATGTCATACCTAGAATTAGAATTGCTGGATCATATGGTAATTCTACTTGTAATTTTTTAGGGAGCCACCATGCTGTTTTCCATAGCAGCTGCACCATTTTACATCACTACCAGGAGTACATTCTCCACATGCTCATCAAAACTTGTTATTTTCTGTTTTCTGATAGTAGCCGTCTGATGGGTGTGGAGTAGTATCTCATTGTGATTTTGATTCACATTTCCCTAATGATTAGTGTTGCTGAGCATCTTTTCATATATGTGTTGCCATTTGTATATCTTCTTTGAAGAAATATATACTCAAGTCCTTTGCTCATTTTTTAATCAGGTTTTTTTTTGCTGAATTATAGAAATTATTTGTGTATTCCGGATATTAATCCCTTTTCAAATATATGATTTGCAAATATTTTCTCCCATTCCATAGATTGCTTTTCACTATGTTGCTTGTGTCCTTTGATGCACAGATGTTTTAAAGTTTTAGCTACTTCAACTTTTGTTGCCTATTTTTCTTTTTACTTTTTTGAGATATAATATGAACACAATAAAGCACACTAATCTTACGTGTATAGCTCAATGAATTTTTACATATTTGTACATCTTTGTAGCCACACCCACCTCAAAAAACAGAATACTTCTCTTACTTCTAGGTTTCCGCATGCATCTTCCCACTTATTCACCTCCACCCCTAACTTAAGATACCTATCATCTACCATCACTTAGTTTTACCTATTAATAAAGGTTGTATAAATGGAAATGATACTGTATGTATTCTTTTAAAATATAGATTCTTTTACTTAGTATAATGTTTGAAGATTCATTTATGTTGTTACATGTGTCAGTTCATTCCTTTTTATTGCTGGGTAGTATTGAATTGTTTGACTATATCTCAAATTTTAAATGTATTCTGTTGATGGACATTTGGGTTGCTTTCAGTTTGGGGCTTTTAGGGATAAATTTACCATAAACATTCTTATACATATTTTTTGGTGGACTTATGCACTCATTTTTTTGTATATATATATCCTAGAGATGGGATTATTGAGTCATAGTGATAGCTTTAGTATACTGCCAAACAATTTTTTGTAGTTCTGTCAGTTCACTCTTCTTTCAGTAATGCATGAATATTATAGTTGTCTCATAACCCCATCAAATCTTAATTTTGTCAGTCTAAAAATGTCTTAGTGTGTCTGGTGGATGTGTACTGGTAGCTATTGTAGTTTTTATTTTCATTGCCCTGGTGAGTAATGATGTTCAATACTTTTTCACTTACTTATTGTTCGTCTCAATATCCTTCTTATGAAGTGCCTGTGACAGTCTTTTGCACACTTTTCATTGACTTGTCCCTTTCTGATCAATTTGTAGAGTCTCTATAGATTCTAAGTCTTTTGTAGGATGTTTGTAAAACGTATATAGACATACGTCAGAGATATTGCTAGTTCAGTTCCGGACCATTGCAATAAAGCAAATATTGCAATGAAGTGAGTTGCATAAATTTTTTGGTTTCTCAGTACATATAGAAGTTATGTTTACACTATAATCAAGTCTACTAAGTGTGCAACAGCATTATGTCTTAAAAATTAATTTAAAACACTATTGCTAAAAAATCCTAATGATAATCTGAGCCTCCAGAGAGTTATAATCTTTCTGCTTGTGAGGATATTATTTTGATGTTGATGGCTGCTGACCGATCAGTGTGGTGGTTGCTTAAGGTTGGGTTGACCGAAGCAATTTCTTAAGATAACAATGACATTTACTGCATCAATAGACTCATTTCGTTAAAGATGTCTCTGTAGCATGTGACATTGTTTGGTAACATTTTACCCACAGTAGAATTTCTTTCCAAATGAGTCAGTCCTCTCAAACCCTGCCACTGCTTTATCTACTAAACTTTATTCTAAATCCTTTGCTGTCTTTTCAACAACATTCACAGCATCTTCACCCAGGACTAGATTCCATCTCAAGAAACCATTTTATTATGCATAAGAAGCAACTTGTCTGTCCAAATTTTATCATGAGATTGTAGCAATTCAGTCACATCTTCAGCTCTATTTCTAATTCTAGTTCTCTTGCTATTTCTACCACATCCTAGTGACTTCCTCCATTGAAGTCTTGAACCCCTCAAAGTCATCCATGAGGGTTGGAATCAACTTCTTCCAAATTCCTGATACTGTTAACACTTTGACCTTCTTCCGTGAATCACTGATGTTCTTCCTGGCATCGAGAATGGTGAATCCTTTCCATAACTTTTTCTATTTACCCAGCTTCATCAGATGAATCACTATCTATGGCAGCTTAGCCTTACAAAATGTATTTCTTAGATAATAAGACTTGAAAGTTGAAATTACTCCTTGACCCATGGGCTACAGAATGGATGTTGTGTCACCAGGCCTGAAAATAACATGAATATCCTTGTACATCTCTGTCAGAGAGCTTGGGTGACCAGGTGCGTTGTTAATGAGAGTAATACTTTGAAAGCAATCTTTTTTTCTGAGCAGATCTTAACAATGGGCTTAAAATAGTCAGTAAACCATGCTATGAACAATAGATGTGCTGTCATCCAAGCCTTGTTGTTCCATTTATAGAGCACAGGCAGAGTAGGCTTAGCATAATTCGCAGAGCCCTGGGATTTTTGGAATGGTAAATGAGCACTGGTTTGAATTTCAAGTCACCAATGGCATTGGCCCTTAGCAAGAAGGTCAGCCTATCCTTTGAAGCTTTGAAGGCAAGCACTGACTTCTCCTCTCTAGCTGTGGAAGTCCTAGATGGCATGTTCTTCCAACAAAGGGCTGTTTTGTTTACATTTGAAAATGTTTGTTAGTGTCACCATCTTCATCAATGGTCCTTACTAGAACTTCTGGATAACTTGCTGTAGCTTCCACACCAGCATTTGCTGCTTCACCTTGCACTTATGCTGTGCACATGGCTTCTTTTCTTAAACCTCATGAACCAACCTCTGCTAGCTTCCAACTTTTCTTCTGCAGCTTCCTCCCCTCTCTCAGCCTTCATAGAATTGAAGAACATTAGGGTCTTGCTCTAGATTAGGCTTTGGCTTAAGGGAATGTTATGGCTGGTTTGATCTTCTATCTAGAACTTTCTCTGTATCATAAATAAGGCTGTTCACTTTCTTATAATTTATGTGCTCACAGGAGTAGCACTTTCAGTTTCCTTCAAGGACTTTTCCTTTGGATTCATAACTTGCCTTTTTAGTGCAAGAGGCCTAGCTTTCAGCCTGTGTTGGCTTTCAGCATGCCTTCCTCACTAAGCTTAATCATTTCTAGCTTTTGATTTAAAGTGAGAGATGGGTGAATCTTCCTTTCACTTGAATACTCAGCGGTCACTGTAGGATTATTAATTGGCCTAATTTCATTATTGTTCTGTCTGAGGGAATAGGGAGGCCTGAGGAGAGGGAAAAAGAAAGGGAAATAGCTATTCGGTGGAGCAGTCAGAACATACACAAATTTATCACTTAAGTTCACCATCTTATATAGGCCCAGTGTGTGGTGCCCCAAAACAATTACAGTTGACCCTTGGACATCACAGGTTTGAACTGTGTGGGTCCACTTATATGGAATTTTTTTTCAGCCAAACATGGATGGAAAATATAGTATTCACAGGATGCGAAACCTGCATATGTGTAGGGCTGACATTTTGCATATATGGGTTCTGCAGGGCTGATTTCAGAACTTGAATATGTTCAGATTTTGGTATATGCAGCGGTCCTGTAACTAATCCCCATTGTATTCTGAGGGACAACTGTACAATAGTTACATCAAAGGTCATTGATCACAAATCACCGTAACAGGTATAATAGTAATAAAGTTTAAATTTTGTGAAAATTACCAAAACATGACACATAGACAGGAAGTAAGCATATGCTATTGGAAAAATTGCACTGATAGACTTGTACTTGCTCCACATAAGTTTGTCAGAAACCTTCAATTTGTTAAAAAAAAAAAAAGTCATGTCTGCAAGGAGCAATAAAGGGAAGTGCAGTAAAACAAAATGTGCCTGTATATCAATAAGAGGGTTACTAGTTAGTGAACTGCTAGTTCAAAGGGTATGAATATTTACAACTTTGATAGATTATTAAAATACTTCTCAAAAGGTGTTTCCAATGTATCTGTACACCTCTTTTCTTGTACCCTTTGCCAACATTGGATGTTATCAGTCTTTTAATTTTTCTGCCAAATCAATGGCAAAATAATGCTGTCCTGTTATATTTCATTTCCTTAATTAGAACCTGAGATTGAGCAATACCTCATGTGTTTATAGGTCAGCTTTAATATTTATACTTCTGTGGATTGCCTTTTCATGTCCTTTGACTAGCTTTTTTTTATTTTTAATTGCTTTATAGGTTTTATTCCCACAATGTATGTTAGGTATATTCCTTTGTTATACATGTTTGTAATCTCCAAATCTTTTAATTTTGTTTAGGATACCTTTTATAGTACCTGTTTTTTTGGCTATTTGTGTTAGGTAAATACCTTTTATAGTTCAAACTTGTCACATGCTTGTCTATTATAATTTTTGGTTTAGGACTCTATTCTTTGTTCTCTTTATGATTATGTAAATATTGTTCATTGCTGGGCCAAGAAATATGCTGTAATCACATTTTCATTCTTATAGAACTTTTTCCAGGAGTTAATTATTGCTTTATGATTTTTCCTTTGTATCTAGCTTTATTTTCATTTTCTACAAGAACTCTGTAAAGTAGTGGACTTCTCATACAAAATTTCACATAATCAAACTTGTCACATATGATAGCATTTTTACTTCTTTTCTGGAGAAGTACCTCTTCGATGACAGCATCTTACTTTGTAGTGTGGACTGGAAGTTTTCTAGGTACAGCTATTATTTTGTCAGCTGTAATTTTTGGTCATTCCTTTCTTATCCTGGTAACTATGTTTTCATCTCTCTTATATTGGATCTGATTTTCTAAATCTCATGTTTGCCCTGTTTTTCTAGGTACAGCCTCTTCTGGTATTTGTTGGTATTTTTAACATGATTGAGACAAATTAGAAAATTAATTTAGAGAGGATTTTTACATTTTTATGATATTGGATTTTCCTACCATGGTTAATCTTCTATATATTTAAATAAAAAATTGTATAAGAGTGTTTTGCAGTTTTTGTTAATTATTGATATTTCATCCTCTTTGTTACAAATGGGGCTTTTTTCATTATATAACTGACTTTTTGTATGTAAAAATATAATACGTATATATATTTTCCCATTTAAGTAACATGCTGCATTTTTGGCTGACCATATGTTCACATATGTATTAAGATACAATCAGGCCGGGCATGGTGATTCACGCGTGTAATCCTAGCACTTTGGGAGGCCAAGGCGGGTGGATCATTAGGTCAGGAGTTTGAGACCAGCCTGGCCAACATGTTGAAACTCTGTCTCTACTAAAAATAACAAAAATTAGCCGGGCGTCTTGGCGTGTGCCTGTAGTCCCAGCTTTTTGGGAGACTGAGACAGGAGAATCACTTGAACCCAGGAGGCAGAAGTTGCAGTGAGCTGAGATCGTGCCATTGCACTCCAGCCTGGGCGACAGAGCAAGACTCTGACTGGGGGCGGGCGGGGGGCACGGGGGACAAAAAAAAAAATCATAGCATAGCTACATATCCTAACATTTTAGTTTGTAGCATGAATACTTTAGCCGTATATAATTGTTATGTAGGGCTGATGCTGTGGCTCACGCCTGTAACCCCAACACTTTGGGAGACTGAGGTGGGTGGATCACTTGATGTCAGGAGTTGGAGACCAGCCTGGCCAACATGGCGAGAACTTGTCTTTACTAAAAATACAAAAATTAGCTGGGCATGGTGGCATATGCCTGTAATCCCAGCTACTCATGAGGGTAAGGTGGGTGGATCGCTTGAGCCTGGGAGGTGGAGGTTGCAGTGAGCCAAGATTGTGCCAGTGCACTTCAGCCTGGGCAATGGAGCAAGACTCTCAAAAAAAAAAAAAAAAAAAAAAAAGAAAAAAAGAAATGCTCATGATTTCTAATGTCAACTTTTATATCATATTAAATAGATTTCTAGCTGAGATAACTGGTATATTAGTCTAAGAAGGACATTGGAAAATAAAGTAAAATGATGGATATAGAGTGAACTATAACTGGGAAGGTATGATAATCTGTATTTAGGAGGATCTTAAATATCAGACATAAGAATTTGTAATTCATATTGAGTACTGAGCCATAAAAGATGTGAGCAATTTAGAAGAAAATGTATTTAGGCGAATTACTCTACAAACATGGAATGAAGAAAATTTTCAATATTTAACATGGAGTTGACTTTCTAAAAGGTGCTATTTCTTTTTCTTTTCTCTGGTCAGGAAATTGAACTTAGCTCATTAAGGGAAGCTTTGTCTTTTGTGTCATTAATTGATGGATATTATAGATTAACTGCAGATGCACATCATTACCTCTGTAAAGAAGTAGCACCTCCAACAGTGCTTGAAAATATACAAAGCAACTGTCATGGCCCAATTTCGTGAGTAATACAGACTTAAAAGTAAATTTTTAGAAAAGTAAATGATATATTTACAAAGAAGATTTAACAGAGTGATACATGTATGTTTAGAAAAAAATACATTAATTTGACAACGTTTTTTAAACAAAAGGCTATTTGCAATCAGATTACATAATGATTAGAATTATTTAGTGTATAATTTACCATCTGTATCCCAATCTATAATATTTATAAGTTGTACAAGTTTAACATTTGTTAATCATGCCTATGTGTGATTCACTCCTGTATGTTACTAAAAAAGAAAGACCTCCAATTTATGTTTTATTAATTTTAAAATACTGCAAGGAAGCCACAGTGCAAAATTTGAAAATTCTTTATGTTTGGATAGTCCATCTCCTTCTACTGAAAGTTTCAAACACAAGATATAGATGATGTCCACATTTCTAGACTAGTGCTATGTAGAACTTTCTGCAGTGATGAAAATATTCTGTATCTGTGCTGTGTAACACAGTAGCCACTAGCTACATGTGGCTGTTTAGCATTTGAGATGTGGCTGTTTAGCATTTGAGATGTGGCTGTTTAGCATTTGAGATGTGGCTGTTTAGCATTTGAGATGTGGCTAGTGCAACCGAGGAACTGAATTTTAATTTAATTTTAATTTCTTTACATTTAAATAGCTACATGTGGCTAGTAACTATCATATTGGCTCACACAGTTGTAGATCCTTACTTTAATACTGGGTAAAGCTAGCTATCATGCATAACATCTACTTAGCTTAAGTCCTAATGATCTCTTAGCTAGGATGTGGTTTATGTTGACAACAAATTTGAATAACTCGAGCAAAGGGAAAATCTGGGATCATGAGCATATTATGTTCTTTGCATTTAACCTACCCCTAAATATTTGAGAAAATATATCTTGGGTAATATAAAGACTTGATTTAGTCTATGCTTAATATTTATTTAGTAATGAATATTGTTGCTATGAAAAAGTTGTACTACTTGAACTTTGTCTGTAATTTACATGTTTAATATTTTTAAAACTCCTTGCCTTTATTCATGTATCCATAAATTCATTCAAACATTCTTTTATTTACATTTACTGAGTAACTACTATGTGTAAGCATTGGTTTGTATATTAGAAATATGGTGATAAGTGAAACAGAATGATTCTTTCTTTTGTATAGATTATATTTTGCTTTTCTTTCAGGGTGTGCAGCTTCAGAAAACATAGAAAATTTTAAAAATCAGTAGTCTTTGTCAGTTGCCATGGTTCTTCTCTTAGACTTCGTTATCATACTAAATAATAAAATCATGCATTCAGATTTTTATGTCAGTAACTGCTATGGCAGAAGAGATACAAGTATTTTCTGACATATTATCTTTATAGTTAAATGAAGGTTTCTGAGAGTATGGTTTAAAAAATATTAACTTTGTAATTAGCAGGCAGAAAAATCAAATGAACAAATTGCTCTTTGTGATTTTGTCTTATAAATACCTTTTATTGGTTTTTAAAGCTATATAATTGTCCCTTGAAGTGGTTTGAACTTACTGCAAAATAGCTTGGTACTTTGATTTTTTCCTTTGAAAGATTATTGCTAAACATACAAAGTAGAGGAGACAATTCTGACAGTTTTAGATTTGACTTTTGATTGTTGTAGATGACACTTGGTCATAATGTTATGGTGCTTGATATATTATTCAAATTGCTTCTTCTTTACCTTTAGGATGGATTTTGCCATTAGCAAACTGAAGAAGGCAGGTAATCAGACTGGACTGTATGTACTTCGATGCAGTCCTAAGGACTTTAATAAATATTTTTTGACTTTTGCTGTCGAGGTTAGTATGTCACACTTATTAGTGGTAACACTTTATTTAGTTCACTTAATTTCCTCTCCATATTTGTTTGCCATATTTCCTTTTTAATACTCAGAATTATAGCTTTGGATATGATAACTAGTATAATGCTTAATTTCCTCAGAGATTCTGTACAAATAAACAAGATATAATTCCCAGGGTTTATATAAAAATATAAAATAATTTATAATGTCTATCTTTTTATTTTGCATTTATTTTATTTTCTGATGTTTTGGTGTTACCAGTGTGTTAAAAGGTATTTCATCAAGTGTCTTGATGTTTCTTTGTTTCGCAAAACTGGAAATCTTTGCCACATCATGTAGAACAGAATAAATAGGAAGCAAATTTTCTGTTTATTAACAGTGGTTACAGAATTAGAGGAAACAGAATTAGAGAAAAATAGGGCAATAACAAACAAACAGAAACATTAAAGCACTTTTAACTGATGATTTTCTAATATTAAGAATAGTGGTCTACAATGCATGTTTTAAAGGTAAAACTGCAATGAAACCCCACTGTTAATACAGATCATTTTGGATCTCATCTATGATTATATACTATCACTTATGAGGCAATTTCATGGTATAAATCCTAAGAAACTATAGAAGCTTCCAAATTTATCTTGCTTTTTTAAAACAGAAAAAAATATTCAATTATTTTAATTTTTATAAAATGCAACTTATATTTGGCATATGTAGAGGGTAGATTACTTACAGAAGGGAGGTTATGCCATCACTTTACCTTTGTGTAAAACTGGTAATCTATCCTAATTTCAAAGTATCCTCTTACTATAACAGATAATAGTACATTATATTCAAGTATCAATTCAAATATATATATATATATTTTATGTTCACTGTATGTGCCAAGCCTAATATGAGAGCTATGTATTATAGAGTTTATGCTACAGCCCTACCTTCAGGAAACTTATCTACTAGACAAACAAAAATTTTCAAGTATACAAAAAATTCTAAATCGAACATTGTAATTATCTAGCATAGGCAAATATAGACAGTAACAGACAGGTTTACAATTATTAAGAAAGGGTGGCCGGGTGTGGTAGCTCACGCCTGTAATACCAGCACTTTGGGAGGCCAAGATGGGTGGATCACGAGGTCAAGAGATTGAGACCATCCTGGCCAATGTGGTGAAATGGTGAAACCCTGTCTCTACCAAAATTACAAAAATTAGCTGGGTGTGGTGGTGTGCACCTGTAGTCCAGCTACTCGGGAGGCTGAGGCAGGAGAAGCGCTTGAACCCGGGAGGTGGAGGTTGCAGTGAGCCAAGATTGTGCCACTGCACTCCAGCCTGGCGACAGAGTGAGACACCGTCTCAAAAAAAAAAAAAAAACAAAAAAAAAAAACCAAGAAAGGTTATTAAGGTTATTTGGCATAGGAAGAACTTGATTGACCTTGAGGTATTGGTAGATTTTATATAAATGTTTCTGAGTAGAATGAATATGTTTATAAAATGTACCTTAAAAATAGATGAACAAGTTCATAATATAGTGCATAAGACAAATATTTAAAAACTGCAAAATATTAAAAATGTCATATTAAAAATAATTATACAGATACAATGGTGGTGCAGTGGAATGGCTGTATGTTTACCTTTGCTTGTGCAAAGAGGTGAGCATTAGAGAGGACCTCTTAGAAAAAGTGGTACTTGAACTGAGTTTTGATGAATGAATAAAGGTTCATTGCTCAGAAGAAGTGGGTATACATTCTTAGGTAGAGAGATAGCATGAAGAGTTATCAAGGCATGAAGCAGCATGGCATTTGCTTAAAATGATTTAAGTCATTTAATATGGGTGGAACATAGGTTGTATGTTGGCAGTGACAGGAGCTGAGATTGGAGATGGAGGCAGAAACCAGCTCATGGAAGGTTCTATATGCTACATTTGTTTTAGGCTTTATCTTATAAATGATGGAAAACTATTAAGGATGGTATTATTGTTGCTATTAATTATCATTGCCTTCTTACATGCTTTTTCATAAAATCAACTTTTAAACCACTTTTGTAGGCTGAGAAATTGTAAATTACCCTTTTGAGGAACTAAGTACTTCTATCACTATACTGGCACTACATCGGATTCATGGTTCAAATGTTTATTCTCTTGCTTGCTCTTGTGATATCATTTTGTCAGAATAATCACTGTGATGTCCATTGTGACAATCCCTCCCTTTCTTTATAATTAAACTTATACAGCGAGAAAATGTCATTGAATATAAACACTGTTTAATTACAAAAAATGAGAATGAAGAGTACAACCTCAGTGGGACAAAGAAGAACTTCAGCAGTCTTAAAGATCTTTTGAATTGTTACCAGATGGAAACTGTTCGCTCAGACAATATAATTTTCCAGTTTACTAAATGCTGTCCCCCAAAGCCAAAAGGTAAGATAATTTTCTAGTTATTTTTAAATTACTGGTCATGGATTGTTTATGTGGTGTGAAGTATCTTCAGTACATTGATTTCAAAGGATATATGAAAGAAGCAGCTCTAAAAGTTAATTATATCTTATTCTATTGTACAAGCATCATCAAATAAGATTGTTTACTTTGGTTTTGGTGGTGTAGAAGTGACTTGAAGTTCAATTATTCTAAAATGAGATTTTAAACATAATAATTGTGTGGTATGATGTCATTTATTGAACTGGAAGATCTCACTACTAAATTCTTATGTTGTTTTAAGTAAAAATTTTCATATACTTTGAGGATTTTAATTTCTGTATTTTAAAAATAAAGATAGTAAAGTTGGAAATTCCTTGAAATAATGAGCCTTACTATTAAAAATTATTAAAATTCCTGAAAAATTGTATGAGTTAAGGAAGTTACTATAATTTTGAATTAATGAATAACTAGTAGGAATACATCAAAAACCAAATTACATTAGTTAAGGAACTGATTATAATTTTGAATGTATGAAGTAACTAAGAAGAAAACATCAAAGTTCAATGAGTTGACCCCTAAAATAATTTTCTATTATAAAAAAAGAACAATTAGGAGTTACTAAGCATTTCTTATACATAGAACACATTTCATTTTACTCCTCTTTGGAGCAATTCATATTTTCAGTGTATTTTGACGTGATATACATGTATTTTATTTTTTCAGATAAATCAAACCTTCTAGTCTTCAGAACGAATGGTGTTTCTGACGTACCAACCTCACCAACATTACAGAGGCCTACTCATATGAACCAAATGGTGTTTCACAAAATCAGAAATGAAGATTTGATATTTGTAAGTCATTAGATACTGATTACTGTCTTTTTTGGCCTTTTAAAACAACATCTGTTTTCTTGATTTACATTCATGTGACATTGGAATTATTTTGTTATAACATATACAAATTTAGTTGTGATTTAAATATTTTTCTTGTGAAAAATATATCAACCCTGTGTTAGATGTTAGCAAAATTAATTATCTTAATTATCCTAAGAATGGCATCTTAATTTTCTTTTTGGAAATTTAAAAATGATTCTTCACAATCTTAAATTAAAAATTAAAAATCTATAAAGACCTATATTGTAACTCTCAAGTTCTCAAGAAAGTAAGGGAAATTCAAGGGTTTAAAAATAAAGAAGAAACTGAGAAAAAAATCCAGCCATCTCTCAGTGTCCATGAGGGATTGGTTCCAGGACTACCCATGGATACCAAAATCTGAGGATACTTAAGTGGAACCTGTGGATATGAAAAGTTGGCCCTCTATATACACGGGTTTTGCATCCTATGAACACTGTATTTCTTTTTTAAAATAACTAATTCTTTTTAAAAATTATTTATTTATTTTTTAGAGCAGGACTTGCTCCGTCACCCAGGCTGGAGTGCAGAAATACTATATTTTCCAACTGAGTTTCCTTGCAGATGCAGAACCCGCCTTGCCAGTACAGAGGGCCCACCGGATTTATTGAAAAAAATCCACATATAAATGGACCTGTGCAGTCCAAACCCATGCTGTTCAAGGGTCAACTGTAGTACATAAGATCTGATAATCTGGCTGCCAGGTGGTGAGGGTTGATGATCAGCCACATTTATCAAGGGGGTTAAGATTTAAAAGCAATTTAAAAGGGCCAGGTCTCAGACCTGGGCAAGGCCAGGAGTTAAAAGTGAGACTATCCCTGAATAAAACCAGGATACTTAAGTGAATATACATCCTCAGTAAAACAATATATAGAATGTGAAAAATTCACCCGCTAGCAAGCAGAGAAGAAAAGGAATATTGTCATTTTTAATTGGGCTTCTAGTGAGGAAAAGGAGTCTCTCCTAAGAATTTGTCATCATAAGCTTTTGAATTTGGGCTTCATTGTACTACCTACATAGACTGAGAAATCCTAATTAAAAGTGGTACTCTCCTAATATTGTGTGGTGCTTGGAAGAAACAAAAAAATCTTTTCGGAACCACATACTCTTAACCTAGGCAACCCATAATTTCCACAGATAAAACCATTCCAAACATAAGCTTTTAATAGAAAATTTATAAACATACAAGGAAATAATGCAGGATTAAGAGTCAGTAGACCAACAAACATCAAAATTAGAACTCCAGGAACTTCCTATCACAGAATTTCCAGATACAGACTATAAAATACATATACATGTTTAAAGATAGAAAAGGAATTGAAACCACGGAGAAATAATAAGACATTGTTTTAATAAACACAAAAGATTTCAGGAAAAAGGCATAGAAATGGTAAATATCCTCATTGACATTAAAACAGAATATACAGGATGAAAAGGAAATTACTTATAGCTGAAGAGAGATGTAGTGAACCTTAAGATAGATCTGAAGAAATTATTAAGAATGCCCCAGTTAGGGAGAAAGAAATGGATTATATGAAAGAGGGATTAAGGGGCATGGAAGGCAAAATGAGAAAGACCCAACTGATATCTGAGCTCTATAAGGAGACAATAGATAGAATTAGCCAGAATGGTAAAGACAAGAATCTTCACGTGAGTAACAAGAAACAGAGTGGCCAGGTAACTTGACTCAACATTACAAATCTAGTAAATAGTAGACCTTGGATTTGAACACAAGCAGCCTTACTGCAGAGTGCAGGCTTTCAACAACTACTTTGTAAAGATATGCAAGAAATACTAGTATTAGTAGTAATAGCTAATACTTAATGCACATTTACTATGTGTCATGGACTGTGCTAAGTGCTTTTATGTATTTATTCACTTATTGTTCATAACAATCCTATGGGAAAATAGTTATTATTCTCATTTTTCAGATGAAGAAACCAAGACAGCTGCAGTACAGAGATTAAATAGCCCGTTCAAGGTCATACAAGTGGTAATAAGAAAAAGTCAGATATTCTGCCTCTGCAGACCACATTCTCTAGTGCGCTAGTAGGAAAGGCAAAGAAAATGATTCTCATGTAAGCAAATGTAGGTAAACACTGACTCTATTTTTAAAAAGTGACAATTATAGCCCATTCAGGAGATTTCAAAACCGAGTAGGGCCAAAATACACTTAATTCATTAATCCTTGTTTTCTGTCTCTTATTACTATTTAACGATGCAGAATAAAAGCATTAATTTGGAGTCTTAAATCTGGGTTTAGATTCTAAGGAAAATACTTGCTTATGGATTTAAAAAAATTCTTCCTCACTGAATGTATTTTCTTGTTCCTACTTTGTTCTCCATCTTTACTCATTCTTTTCTTTTACCTTTTTCTCTTGAAGAATGAAAGCCTTGGCCAAGGCACTTTTACAAAGATTTTTAAAGGCGTACGAAGAGAAGTAGGAGACTACGGTCAACTGCATGAAACAGAAGTTCTTTTAAAAGTTCTGGATAAAGCACATAGAAACTATTCAGAGGTGTGTATGTTCTTTATATCGTTCATGTAGTTTATGCTGTTTAAAGATGTGCTCTCATATGCATACAACGTACTCATGTGTGCAGCTTTTCAAAATTGTAATTTTTAAATGTGTCAAGGACTTTTCTGAGGATACATTATTGTGGGGCTATAGAATTACAGGGTTTGAAAATTACCGGATTAAAAAAATTAATTCCAAACTAATTATGTTTAGCATTATGTTAGGTGTGTTATTACATTTCTGCATATACTGTGGCCTTGATTTTCAAACTTGGCTCCCCAGAGCTTTATGGGTTACACAGAAGTTCCTCTACAATTACATTTGTTTCAAAAAAACACAAAAAACCAAGTTTCAAAGGCACTGTACTAAGGAACATGCTTAGTGAAATCTAGATGCCTCTGGGCATCATCCGGAGATGCTAGCTGGCAGACCCCGTGGCCAGTTGCCAGAGCTCTGAAGATAGCAAGATATGATACTTACAATATCTTAAAGGGTGTTAGTGGGTGTTAGAAGATGATGTGAAAAGTTCAAGCCAAAGAGTTGTTCTAATCCAGAACACCACAGTATTGGTGATCGTGATTCACTAATCATACCCAGGGGTTCTAGTCAAAGTTCAGTTGAATTAGAGTGATGTTAAAACTATGCTAGTATCCTGACACAGATGTCGTGATATTTTATCTGCACATTCTTAATTCTTTAGCAAGTGTTATTTAAAGGCTACATCCATCTACCTCAGTTTCCTATATCTATCTCTGACATCTACCTCTAGTTGTACTTCTGTCCTCTATTTCAGGTGTTATGGGTCAAGCCTGTTTGACTGGCATTATTCATGATTCCTGTACCACTCTTGCGCTCTCTCACTTTGATCTCCATATTCCAGGCTTACACAGGGGTTTCCTCAGAATGTTGATGGCAGTTGCAGGTCCATATAAAGGGACCAAAGCACATTGTATCCTTATCTATAGTCATGCTGAGAGTAGGAGAAAGTGCATCTTTATTATGGCAGAGAGAATTTTCTGAACTGAGTACTTATGGACAACAGTCAAACAACAGTTCTTTGTACTTTTTTTTCTTTTCCTTAGTCTTTCTTTGAAGCAGCAAGCATGATGAGCAAGCTTTCTCACAAGCATTTGGTTTTAAATTATGGAGTATGTGTCT